>NC_080847.1:11759923-12384923 GCF_030435755.1 Ochotona princeps | reverse complement strand
TTCTCCATCTTCACTGACATGGATGGAATTTGGTGAACACTTGTAATGGATCCCAAGGATTCGGGGGAATTATCTGGTGGTGAGATCTAAGAAAACATAATAAGTGGGATGTTACTATTCTGTAGAACTTTCTGTGTTGGTGGAAAAGTTCCAGGTTCATACTGAGCAGTATAGCAACTACTGGTTACTCTATCAAGTGTTTGAAGCTTAATTTTTAGTGCAACTAAGAAACTGAATTTTTGATTTTTTTTTTTTTAGTTTAACTGCAATTCATTCATTTGATTAGGTGAGTGATTTAAATAGCTGCATATGGCTCTTGACCACCATGTTGATCAACAATGGTCTAGAAATCCAGAACCTTCTCTCGAGGATGCAACTCTAGTTGATCCCTGAGTTGACACAAAAACTGGGACTGGCATTGCACTGCAGTACACTGGGGTAAGTCACTCGCTGTGATGCCAGCCTCCAAAATCAACTGTGATTTGAGTTCTGGATGCTTCCATTCCCATTCAGCTTCTTGCTGAAGCACCTGGAAAAGCAGTGGATGATGGACCCTGCCATGCGTGTGGAAGACCTTGGATGAAGACCCAAACCAGATGCCCCAGGTGTTACAAACAGATGTGCTGAGATCTGCACAGATCCTACCAGTGTGGGAAATGAGTCATGTTTTTCAAGACATTATGAGAGCCATTCAGAGAAAGAACTTTCTAAGAATGATGTCTAATACTTGTCTAACAATTAGATTTTTATTTTTAGAACAACAGCTACAGTAGGCTATTCAGAAATCCTGCATACTTGAGTGAGGTGGGGATGAAATGGCCAGGTGACCCACAGCCATTAGGAATAGGATGAGTTACATTGTGGTCAATACAGAGGTCTACACTCACACATCCAGGATCCATGTGGAGAACAAGTCCAGCTCAGTGCAGAGCTGTGGGTCTGAAGAACACAGCGGCAAGTGGATGGCTGACTCAATGAGATTCGCACGACAGTGCCAGTTCCATTTTGAAACAAACGGCATGCAGTGAGAGAGTAGAGGAGGGGAGTTGCTTCCTTCTGCCTAACCCAAAAAGATTGTAACCACATCTGGACACATAGCTGTGGTTGCACTCTCCACTGTTGAAGAGAAATCAAATGTAGAGCAAATAAAAGAAAGGCCACAAAAATGATCCGAATGTCAGAAGAGCAAACTTCAGTGGACTGACTCAGGAAGTGATTTATGTCCTGCCAGGAGGAAGGCCTATGTGGGGGAAATGTCCTTGGTTTAGAAATATCTCCAGGATAACCACAGAAGTGGGAGAGAGGGTTTAGTTCTCTTCTTTCTGAAGGGCAGGCTTGGGAACCAGGGTCTAATGTTGCAAAGGAAGAAGCATTATGTATTATTCTACTCGTATTACTAGTAGAAAAGATCGTTTTAGGCATTAAGGATTGGATGATGGACAGAATTTTCACCTGAAGGAAGCTCAGTCCTTGTCACTGCACACAAGAGCTACCGAGTGAGATAGTGATAAGAATAAAATGATCATCAGACTTGGGATTTATTATGTGCTATAAAATAATTGATCTGAAAGGGTTAGAAGTTTGCTCATGGCTGAGGCCCACACCCAAGGCCTCAGAGGAAGGTGAAACTACTGCTCTGTATTTGTCCTGCCATGGCCAAGCCAGGCACGTGGGGTGTGTTTCCTCCTGACAGTTGCTGTAGACAGACCTGAGCTGCACATCCTGTGTGCAAGACCTCCTTTCCTTTGCCAACACCCTCCTAGTCGATTATTGGTTTGTCTGATAACCTGAGAAACATTGTGGCATTGACTTTGTGGGTCCCGTTGCCAAGATCTCTTGCTTAGGGTGAGGACCCTGCAACACCACTTAGAACCTTCCAAATGTAGGGAAAGGTCAGCAGAGAAATGAGACTTACTCGCATGCGCAAGAAAATTGTGCACATTCCAGAGGGATTGTGAGCATCCCCAGAAGCGAGCTGCACTCAGCAAGCTAGTGCTCTACCACCTGGAGGCACATATGGGGTGAGCGTCAATTAAATATTCCTAGAGGGTGGAATTGGCAGCAGGGGTTGAGTATCTCCCATTTACTAGCCCTGTTTTGAAAATCTCGGAAAGGTCTTGATGATAGGTAAAGGAGGTGGTGGTGTCAGCCATGATAGCATTATACTGACATTATATTTAAGCTGAAGTTCATCAGAGGGATGCAGTTGGCAGCCATGGTGATTATGTTTGGCAGTGCTGCTTTAAGTGATTTTTTTTTTACAGAAATGGTATTTCTTACACTGTGTGGAAAGGTGGGCATTTGAGCAGAGTGGGAATCAGCTGCATAGAGGGGCTGGAGGTCCTTGCTTACCTGTATCAAGTGTGTCTTCAGTAGCATTTTTAAAAAAATATTTATTTATTTTTATTGGAAGGGCAGATTTACAGAAAGATTTTCCATCTGCTGATTCACTCCCCAGGTGGCTGCAATGGCTGGAGCTGAGCCCATCTGAAGCCAGCAACTTCCTGCATGTCTCCCACATGAGTGCAAGGTTCCGAGGCTTTAGGCCATTCTTGACTGCTTTGTTAGGCCACAAGCAGGGAGCTGGATGGGAAGTGGGGCAGCTGGGACACGAACCGGCACCCATATGGGAGCCTGGCACATGCAAGGCAAGGACTTTAGCCACTAGGCTACTGTGCTGGGTCCTTCGGTAGCACTTTAGATGTGATTTTCCTTGTGAGTAGAGATTGAAGATGGTAGGAGACAATTCTTATTTATCTCTCCACATGCTTTTCTTTCCATGCTAATTAAAACACTGTCTAGTGAGTCAGAGATCTGTTTCCTAGTTAGGCTAAGCAGTCAGTATTCTCTGTCTCCTATCAGTAATACTATCCAGGAGAGCCAGGTTTGATCTCTTTGAATATGTTCTGAAGAGACCTTAGAACCATTTCTGGATAGGCTGGCACAGTGGCTCAACAGGCTAACCCCCCATCTACAGCACTGGAATGTTATGTGGGCGCCTGTTTTAGTCCTGCCTTCTCCCGTTCTCATCAAGCTCTCTGCTTATGGAATTAGAGAACAGCAGAGGATGTTTCAAGTCTTTGGATCGCTACACCTATGATGGTGCCTGGAAGAAACTCCTGACTCCTGGGTTTGGATCAACTCAGCTCAGCTCTAGTTGCTACTACCATTTAGGGAGTGAATCAACAGATGAAAGATTTTCTCTCTTTCTCTCTCTCTCTCTCCCTCCCTCTCTCTCTCTCTCTCTCTCTCTCTCACCCCTCTGTAAATATGCTTTTCAAATAGAAATAAGATAAAATCTTTTAAAAATTATTTAAATAAAAGCCATGCCTGGCACACAGCAGGTGTTTCCTAAACACGTGTTAAGGAGTATATGCTTTGTGATAATGAGGCTGTAATTTTTGACCTGCAGGGTTGAAAAGTATGCAAAGCAGGTAGCTATACTTGGAAGGTAGGGCTTCTTGGCTTGTTCCTCTGTGATCCCATAGTGCTAATATTCCTGCATGTTTGGCTGTGTGGACAGATAATCAGGAAGTAGAACTTGTAAACTCTTACCCTTATTACTTTTGTTGCTTTTGAGGGGTGAGGACCCTCTGCTAAACATGGAAATAGATTTCACGGGAGCTCATTGCTGCATTCTGTTGAAGTACACTACTTAGCCCCCGTAACCCTGCTTACGTCTCACCACTCCACTTGTACAGCCTCTTTATTTGAAGTTGCTAGTGAATAATTTCTTTAAAAAAGATTTATTTTTATTTGCAAGGCAGATTTTTGCAGAGGGAGAAAGAGAAGACTGCAAGAGAGAGAGAATGAATCTTCTGTCCTCTGGTTCACTCCCCAAATGGCTGCAGCAGCCAGGGCTGAACTGATCTGAAGCTGGGAGCCAGGCTCTTCCTGGCCTCCCACATGGTTATAGCAGCCCCAGGCCACAGGCCACGCTGCTCTGCTTTCACAGGTCATAAGCCCGGATTAGAAATGGAGCAGCCAGGACGTGAACCAGTGCCCATAGCAGATACCAGTGCTTGCAAGTGGAGGATATTTCTTAATACATGAGATGACTGCTTATTTCTATATAACTGTTTCTCCCTGTGTGTCCTACCCAGGTATTGACTTTATTTTGATTGGGATGATGTCAACATGTGCTTCTTTGACACCATTGTGGTAAAGGTCCTCATTCTTGTCAGTAGAAGCAGCAGTAACATGGTCAATTAACATATTCATAATGTTACCTACTATGGAATCCTCTAAATATATCCTCAGCATCTGAAAGCTCAGCCTCTGTCAAATGTTATCCATATGTTGTTTGAAAATTGTTCAAACTAGCATAATTGATAATTATGCCAGTTTCTAAGATGGCTGATTAATTTGGGATAATCCTCCATTTTCATAAGCTGAACAATATGTTTAACAATTTTGTTGTCATTTCAGAGTTACATTAAATGACAGGGTCATAGCTAGTGAGTTGTATGGCATCTTGTTAAGCTGTTAAACAGCTGGCTGATTTATTTGGCCAACATTTTCTGCTTGGCTGTTATGCCCCAAACCTAGTGTTCTCGTTGCACTCATTTTCAAAAACATTATTAGATTCATATTGATGTTGGAGAATTATACCATCAGAAACCCCAAGTCGTCTTTGTTGTGTGGCTTTAAGAATCTTAGCAGCATAATTATATCTGCTGGTGAAGTAATAATATACTTACATTATGCCTCCTTTTTGAAGAGCCTTCATACACATGTTTCTCTAGCTGTCTCCGTTTTACCAAAGAGGAAACTTGGACTCAGATGTCCTACCCAGTGACATGTAGCCAAAAAGTGACAGGGATCAGTCTGAAATATCGTGGTTGTGAGGTTGACTTTTGTGTCTTCAAGGTGACCCTTTGTGTTGCCCATTGCTCCGTGTGAACCATTGGTGGGATTTTAGACTACACTTAAAGCTCGATTTGTGATGACAGCTCTTAACTTTCTGCAGTTCTCAATTAGCTTTTATTCCTGAAAAAATTTTCCTTAAATGTATGACATATAATTTTGTCAACCTTTATTTTATAGTCTTTTGGATAAAGTGGTTAAGAATATTAAACTGCTGTAGTTTTAATGATCTGTGATTACTTTAAAATTTACTGTATGTGAGTGAAATAATCATCTCGGTATTTCAACATTGTTCGTAACCCTTGCCCAAGTTCCTCCTGAACTAGGGTCTCTTCTGCTCTTACTGGACTCTTTGGTGAAGCATTAAGCTCTTGACTGTAATGTACATTACAATATATATTATCTCAAAAACTGAAGAGGAGAGAGAAGGAATGAGTGAGGATGGGAATATCATTATATTCTTAGGGCTGCATCTGTGAGCTGTATTGAATCTGTTATCTTTATATTGATATCACATTAGCAAGAAAATATAAAATATCAGATGGTAGGAATTTTTAAAAATGACATCTAACCATGGTGCTTCTTCAGATTGGAGGCATTTTAAATTTTGACTCTTGAAAATTTCTGCAATCAGCAAGTATTTACTGTAGTCAGGAAATAATGGACTTCATTTCCCTAAAACCATTTTGATGTTTCTAATTCTTGGATTTTAAGAGTTCTGAATAACTATTTAGTATTTGTATAATATACGTTTGTGTACCTATATATACACATGCATACATAGCATATATATATACATAGTTGTCTGCCAGTTTGGGCAATTTCTGCTAGCCTGGCTGATAGTGTAAGTGGATTCATTATGTAAACTACTTCATAGTAAAATCAGGATAATTTATTACTTTTTTTTCTTAGATTGAGAAAACTTGTTCAGACCTTTACTAAACTTTCACATTTTCTCATGCTCTCCCAGGGCGATTTACCTGGGCGTTCTTGTTGGGTTGATGAAATGCTGTGGATATGATTTCAACCTCCCTTTCTCTCTGTTGCTGCCCGTCTACCAAGATTCACCTTCTCTGTGTACTGCTTTGCTCTGGCTACCAGGCCTCTGTTGTTAGGGTTATTTACCTTTTGAGTTGTGGCTCTCCAGAAAGTTGGGTTCTTGAGTGAGGTAGATGTACCTAAATGCCATCATCACTGTCAGCAGAGGCCTGACACTAAGCTCATTCCCTTCTTAAAGCACCAGAAGGGAGTTCATTTCTTGGTCTCTCCTGCTAGTGATAGCTAATGTTCCTTGGCTCAAGGCTTCATCCATTCACAAAGTAAGCCATGGCTAATGGGTTCTTTGTAACACTGCGTCACTCTGACATTGATTCTTTGCCTCCCCCTTTCTCTATATTTTTAAAGGTGTATTTATTTATTTAAGAAGGCAGTGACGCATCTTCCATGTACTGGTTCACTATCCAAATGCCTGTAACATCCAGAGGTGGGCCAAATCAAATCCAGGAGCCTGGAACTCCATCCAGGTTTGGGACAAGGGTGGAAAGGATGCAAGCACCTGGCCTGCCATCTACTGCCTCCCATACACATTAGCAGAAAGCTGGATCAGAAGCACCAAGTAGCTTGGACTTGAACTAGGAACTCCAGTGTGCGATGCAGGCTGTCTAAGCCGTGTTGTAGCCTGCTGTGCCTCAACATTCACTCCCTTCCGTTTAAGGACCCATTCCAATTGTCTGGACTTATCTATCAGTACACCACAAGTTCATGATCTCAGGCACATGGGACAGTTTGCAATGGTAAGAAACTCAGTCTGTGTCTCAGATTGCTTTTTCTGAGGAGCTGTGTCATGTTGAGGAAGTTTCCTGATGAGTGTGGCCTCCCATTGCCAGTCTACCTCATAGAAAAGTTAGTCAACAATCTCACACAGGGCTGGAGTTACCAGAGCTAGCAAATTAAAGAACAGGTTGCCCAGCGTGATCAGAATTTCAGACAAATAATGATTTTCTATTTAAAGAATTATTTATTTTTATTAGAAAGTAAGCTGTACAGGGAGGAGGAGAGACAGAGAGGAAGATCTTCTGTCTGCTGATTCACTCCCCAAGTGGCCGCAATAGCCTAAGCTGAGCTCATTCAAAGCCAGAAGCCAGGAGCTTCTCCTGAGTCTCCTAGGTGGGCACAGGGTCACAAGGCTTTGGGTCATCCTTGACTACTTTCCCAGACTACAAGCAGGGAGCTAGATGGGAATTGGGGCTGCTGGGATTAGAACTGGTGCCCATATGGGACCCTGGTGCTGCAAGGAAAGGATTTAAGCTGCTAGGCTACTGCACTGGGACCAAATAATGAATTTTTAAATTTTTTCTATTTTTGTATTGGAAAGTCAGATATACAGAGAGGAGGAGAGATAGTGAGGAAGATCTTCTGTCTGTTGATTCACTCCCCAAGTTGCTGCAATGGCTGTAGCTGCACCAATCTGAAGCCAGGAACCTGGAGTCTTTTCCAGGTCTCCCATGTGGGTACAGGGTCCCAAGGCTTTGGGCCATCTTCGACTGCTTTCCCAGGCCACAAGCAGGGAGCTGGATGGGAAGTGGGGTGGATGGGATTAGAACTGGTGCCCATATGGAATCATGGCGTGTTCAAGGTGAGGACTTCAGCTGCTTGGATACCTCACCGGGCTCCCAAATAATGATTTTTCTAAAGTACATGTTCCAAAATACAGCACGGAGCATATTGGCATTAAACATTACTCATACTGCATGTGAACTTCAGATTTAACTAGCTATCCTACATTTGTGTTTGGAAAAGTAGTTTCTGGTATGTGAGGTAATTTGCTCCTACTCTCAGCTGTGAGACACATTTCACGTAGTGAATGAGTTTGATTTTCAATCTCTGTCCATTCATTGCCCAGCTAGACAGCACCTATCATTGAAAGTTGGCATGGATGACGAATTCAGGCTTGATAAATATTTGTAGGATGAAGGAATAGTTGGTACTCTTAATTGAATTTGTTAACATTTCATTCCATTTCTGAAGTTTGATGAGTCTATAACATTTACATAGTGTGCAGACAAATAAAGACAAACAGCAGGTATGCATTCATACAGACAAGCGCAAGGTTATGTGCAAACTCTAAAAGGTTGGTCTGAATGTTGACTCCAGAAAGGATTAAGCTGACACCCAATTGTTACCTTTCCTTGTTGAGAGTTAACAGTGTGGAAAGGGAGGTAGGATTATGGGAAGAGCTTTGGTTTGAAAGATGAGCCATTGGAGAATCGTCAGGGAGGTCAGGCTCAGTCAATGCCAGTTGCTTTCCTTTCCTTGCTTTGAGCTCCCAGGAGGCTACCCCAGTGTAGTCTGTGAGTGATGCTTTGCGTTCTGCTCTCCACTAGGATTCAGCATATGGGAGGGAAACCAACCAAGGAACTGGGAACTGGGAAGAACTCATGGTTGCTTGATGATTCTGTTTCACAGGGAGTGGCCAAGGAGTGGTTGCATCAAAGGCCCCATATCTTTCCTGTGTGATTCCCATATTCCTCCTGGATGATAGGAATGCTCTCTGCTCCACACCTCCTCAGGCCCAAGGTGGTGATGGCTCCTGGATGTCGCCAATCCTACAAAACTCTGTTCTTCCACGTCCCCTTCAATGCTGTTCTCATCTCTGTGATTAGTCTCTATTTCTGCCACCTCAGTGACTCATAGCGTTCGAGCCAGCTGCTTCCTGCCAGGGCTCTGACTGGTACATGTGGATACTATATATAGCTGATTCTGTGAGAACACCAGGTTCCCCGGGGTCTAGTCATTCATCCCTGGTGGCACATCACTGGCTGTGCCTCTCTCCACAATGGAAGGTAGGAACACAAGAAAAGAGCAAGTGATTGGAAAGGGCCATGGGAACTGGTGTGATGGCTTGCACATATATCTTATACTTTTCTTAATAGATTGGAAAACATCCTAAATTAACACATGTCTCCATCACCATCTATTATGTCTCTTTCTCCATTTTGGGAAATTTGGAATCAAAATGTCTCTTTCCTGCCTTTTCTTTAAGAATTGTTCCAAAAATTAAGTGTCAAACAAGCAAATACTGGAAATAATCTGCATGAGCATGTTGTGCGCAGTGTGCTGTTTCTAGCTGTTTCTGTCTACACTCATCACTGTTCTTAGAGTCCGCATAATATTACCTCTTGCAGCAGGAATCTTTTCTGCTGGAGGTGAAAGTCTTGGCCAGTCTTACTGTTTTTGTTGACAAGTAAGGTGACATACTTAATACTGTGTGCCCTTTGTCCCTGACAAAATTGCTATGAATGACTTGGGATTAAGTCCTTTTCTCGGATCAGATCATATCCCCAAGCTCCCTTTGCTCCTGCTAACCAGATCACAGAGGTTAGGAGTACCTCTTGGAAACTTACCATTGCCAGTCTGTGGTTGTCTCTTGAGTAATGCATGCTTAGAGCAGCCTGATCCACTTTTTTTCTTTAAGATTTATTTATTTATTTTTGTTGAAAGATTGGGTCAAATTTATGCAGAGAAAGAAAAGTCTTGCATCTGCTGGTTCACTTCCCAAATGGCCACAATGACTAGAGCTAAACTGATCTGAAGTCAGGTGGGGAAGAGATTCTTCTGGGTCTTCAGTATTGGTGCAGGGTCCAAAGGCTTTGGGCTGTCCTCTGCTGGTTTCCCAGACCTTAAGCAGGAAGCTGGGTGGGAAGTGGAGCAGTCAGAACATGAACTAGTGTGCTTATGGGATCCTTCACTTGCAAGGGGTCCTGTATCTTGCAAGGGATTTGGCCACTGAGTCATTGTGCTGAGCTCCAAACCCACTCTTAAGCTTCCACTCACCCTTTGATGCACCCCAGGCTAACTCCACTATCCCCCACTGCTTCACCACATCTCTTCAGAGTTTCAGCTTGCTTCATGCATAAGCTCTTGTTGGAGTATGTGAGCTTCTGATTGCTGCTCTGCACTGACTGGTACTTTCTGAACTGGGATCCCTTGGTGACCTCAGAAGCTAGAGTGATACTGACAAAGCAATAGTACGGAACAGACACCAGGAAAACAATCACATGTCAGACACCAAAATATGGTACAGCCCCTTACTCCTGAGTGAAAGATTTAGGAGGCTTCAAAGTTTCCCACAGTTCATGAAGTTCTGTGATAGATGCCCAGGTTGTCGCTCTGGTGTTGTCACCAAACTGTTTATTTGAGCAGATTATATAAGAAATAACGAGTTAAAATCTCGTAGAGTTATAATATCATGAGCCAACAATTTTCTTAGGACAAGTAGGGGTCTCTTTAACTGAGGAAAAGTTGCTGCTACACGCCTTTATTTTCACTAATTTTACAAGGCTGAATTTTATGTATGCTGCCACTATAGGGGACTAAAGTGACATTGAAAGGGATTTTTTTTTTTTTTTGGTAAAGCATGGTGTTACGGGGTATGGAAATGGAAGAGCCTTGTTTCAATTTCACAGAATGTATCTTAATGAATAATTATGCTCCAGAGACAGATGAGCCAGAAGTTTTTATTTTTGACTCTTTCCTATGACCAGTGAAGTCCTCTAAACCCCACTGAGATGAAGAGGCAGTGATCATGGGGCTTTAGCTCAAGCACCATCCTTAGGATTCAGTCCCAGCAAACCCTACATCCTGACCAGAGCCTGTGAAATAGTTGAGAGTTGAGTTATATGAACCAGGCTTCTGAACATTGGTCTCCATCTAGGAGAATGAGTATCTTTAGTTGATCTTGAACTCCTTTCCCAGAGAGTTGGGCCAAAACTAAACCCATTGTTTTTCATGGAACTCAAGCTCTACCTGTCATCTTCTGTTCAGTGTGGGCCATGTAATTTGGGCAGTGTCTTCCCCAGTTTGTTTGGGATGATGGCTGGCTTTGAACCCAAAGTGAGATGCTTGACTTTGGTCACTATCAAATGAAAATATAGCTTATCTAAGTCCTAGGTGCCCTTTCCTGATGTGTGACTTAAAATCTGAGCTGCAAGCATTTTTCCTAGGAGCTATTAACAGGTGACACTCAGCTTGTCAGACACACAATTCTGTTTTCTTCCTATACCATATGTGTACAACAGTATGGAAACAAGAAATGTTCTCCATAGGTGGTTATATCTGTATCTGGGGTCAGAATTACTGTGTCCTTTACCAAGCTTATATCGCAACATACACAATTTTCTTGATATTTTTATTTGTTTGTTATTTTGGCTGATGACTGCAACTGTCTTTCAAACCAAATACATTAGCATTGCTACCAGTAACTCTTTGCTGTGGAGAATGTCTTACAAAGGATATAAATGTTTTAAAAAAAAAAAGGTTATCCTAGGAGTATGAGGTAAAGACTAGAGTTTAAAGGAACTGAAGATGGCTTTCCCATTATTTGTCTTGCTTAAAATATTTTTTATTGACACATAGTAATTATTCCTAAGTATAGGGTGTGTGTTTATGGTGTGTAATGATAAGATCAGGTGATTGCATATCTATCATCTGAGACACATATGATTTCTTAGTGTTGGCGATATTCACAATCCTCTCTATGAACTCTTTGGAGATATTGGTTGTCTGCTGTTCATCCTACCCTGTTGTACAATGCAAGGAGGGATGCCAAGTGTCTCACTCTACCCTGTCCCTATTGACTGCCCTCTCTTCACTCCGTTCTGCCTTTCCTTCCCTTCCCAGGCTGAGGTGACCGTTGGCTGTTGTCTGCTTCTTTGAGATCAACTTGCAATCCTCACATCAAAAGGATAGCATTTTCCATTCGTCTTTCTGTGCCTGACTTATTTCAGTCCACAGTGTCCTGAGCTTTGAGAGTGAGATATATCAAGGAGGAGGTAGAAAAAGAAAATGGAGGAAGTTGAATAAACCCTAGGAAACAATGAGGATTATAGAAAGGACTGTTAGCGCTTGCCTAACTCAAGCCAGGATGTCATCCTGAACTGGCTAAGTGGCGACTTGCAAGGGACACAAAACAGAATCTGGATGCTGGTGACAGCCAAGACATAGCTCTGTAGTTACCAGGGGTCTAAGAACTGCATAGAGATGACTTTGGGGAAGAGTCAAATCATTCATCATCAAGTGTCTGCTTTGCCTGTTTGTGGCGATGCCCCATAGTGCGGCGTCTACTGTTTACCTTAGAACATTTTAGCTGCTCCTTTTTCCTAGCTGCATTTTGGTGGAACATCCTATGCAGCCAGCTTGCCTGTGAATAGAATGCTCCTCTCACTACTTATCCTGAGCCTTATCATTCCCTTTTGTGTCTGCAGTTTTCTTTGGAAATGTGAAGTGTTCGCACTAATCAGTTTATAGAGCCCCTGACCTAATTTTACATCTGCAATAAGATCACTATGAATTCTCTGCTTCACCATGGAGGGCAGAGCTCTACCTCCCCTCCACTCTGCAGTCTTTCTTTGTGATGGACATTGGAGAGCCTAGGTGTTTCTGTACCATACCACACTGTTCCAAGACTAAATTTATTTATATATTAATTTTATAGAAAAAGAAATGTCTCCTAGGGAGCCAGAGATTGAATCATAGGCAGAAACCTGGTTTGAGGTTGAAGTGGGGAATGGCAGGAAGGGGAGGTCAAAGAGCGAGAGCTTAGGATAAGAAATGGACAGACTCTGAAAATTTGCTTCTGAAAGAGCTCTGCACCCCTCTCTTGGTTGGCTCTGCCCCATCACATGTTGAGTACACAGCTTACATATGAAAAGTCTCCAAAAATTGTACAGGATATTAAATAATGCTTATATTTAAAAATTCTGGGCACCTAACTAAGAGCATTGTTAAAGGACCCTTAAGTTAACTGGCTGTTGTATAATGAGTTACCAAATGTGGAGTGACTTCATGTTCCTGTTTTATCTCTGGGCACTGTATCTCAGGATTCTGGGCTTTGCTGAGTGGGATTCTGTACTCAGGGATGCCTAAGGCTGAGATGAAGGTGTTGGGTGGGCTCCACTGTCATTGTGATAATCAGGTGGGGGATGAATCCTCTTTGAAATCCATTTCCATTCAGTGATAGACATCATGGCAACTTCCTTCTTCAGAGTCAACCTTGGGAAGAGAGAGTGTTACCTGTTCAGATTCTCTCATCTGAAGAGCATCTGTTAAGAGCTTCCTTAAACTGGTCAGGTCAATGCATGATAATCTTCCTTTGATTATCTTTTTTTAAAATATTCATTTATTTTTATTGGAAAGGCAGATTTATAGACAGAAGGAGAGATGGAAAGATACATTCCTCAAGTGGCCACAACAGTTGGAGCCAAGCTGATCCGAAGCCAGGAGGAGCCAGGAGCTTCCCCTGGGTCTCCCACATGGGTGCAGGGTCCCATGGCTTTCGGCCATCCGCCAATGCTTTTCCTGGTCTTAAGCAGGGAACTGCATGGGAAGTGGAGCAGCCAGGACACAAACTGGATCCCATATGGGATTCTGTTGCTTGCAATGGGAGGATTAGCCAATTGAGCCACCATACCAGGCCCAGCCCCTTGATTATCTTAAAGAAAATTGCAGAGGGATTTTCGTTTTATCTGTATATCCCCTCCCCCGTTGCTGTTGTTAATAAGCGAATAGCCTTGCCTACTCAAAGTGAGCATGTGGCTTGCTGGGTGTCACTCAGGAATGTGACCCCTATTCCTTACCATTGCTCCCAGGAGCTCAGGTTCTCCACAATTTCAGCGTTAGTACCACTTGTCATTTTCAGACCTTCAAATGTGGGCAGAGGTGTGAGAAGGGAAGTGTCTGCGACATCTCTTGCTTAGCAGAGTTGTTTGGGAGTTCACATAGCTAATGACCAAGAAATGACAAGGAATTAAAGTTTATTAGAGTTTACTTAAGTACCTACTGAAGCCCATAATTTCATCTCCCCCTCCCCCACCATTTTTCCTAATTGCTTTCATTTTGTGAATGCTCCAGACTTTTAAAGATTTGATATCAGCCTTCTTCAAGGCCTTTAGTGCATGGCTAAATTGATTTCAAAGAAGGGTAATATTTTATAATTAATTTGAAAATTATGTTGATGAACATTGTACCCTGCATTTTGAAAACTCCTGGTTTGTTCTTCTCAGCATCTTTATTTTTAAACGTTTAATGTGTAAGAGCCTGAGATAAGGTAAGGGGATGAAAGGGTATATTTTTCTTCCTTTTTTTTTCCAGAGGCAGAGAGAGATAGAAAGAGTTTCCATTTGATGCTCATTTCTGAAATACCCACAATAGCCAGGATGGTAACGGGCACAAGCCCAGAGTGTGGAACACAATCCAGGTGTCCCATGCCAGTAACAGGGACCTGACAGCTTGAGCCATTACCTCTAGCCCGTGGTGTCTGAATTTGTAAGAAGCTAGGTTCAGGAGTGCAGCCAGGACTGGACATGCTGGTACTCCATATATGTTACGTGAGCATCCTAATTGATAAGCCATTTGAAGAGGCCTATTTAAGGGAAAGAATCTCACATTCTACTCTTTTTTCCTCTAAGATTGAGAAAATCCATCTGAATTACACTCTTTATAATAAAAGTCCTTAAAATTATTCTGCATTCAAAAAGTAAACCCTTCCTCTTCATCTTATTTTATTCCCAAGTCCCAGAGGGCAAACCCTAGTGAATTGGTTTGGTATAAGAAACCATAATGACCTCGCTTTTAAAGGTTGGTGGGAGTCAAGGATTCTAATCTGGAAATACACTGTCAAGGGAAGGACCAAACTAGATAGACAGTCCTGAAGAGAAGCTGTTTTCTTACTTACTCATGCTGGTTTATATTTCTATTCTCTCTTCTTTAGCTTATTTTTTCCCTTTATCCTTCTCTGTAACTGCCTACAGCTTTGCCAGTGAAACTCATAACTTTTATTTATTTATTTTTAATAGCTTTTTAAATTTGTAATTCATTAATTACATTGTATTATGTGACACAGTTTCATAGGTACTTGGGTTCTCCCGATTCCTCCACCTTGTTGCATAACCATAGTTCAAGTTCAGTTGAGATTCCCCCATTGCAAGCATACACCAAACATAGAGAAACTCATAACTTTTAAACGCCAAGTGTTGAAGATAGCTCCTGTATCTTTCCACTGATTGACAAGAAGTTTTTGTGGGACATGTTGCTCCATGATAGACATGACCAAGCTTCTTTTGCAGCTAGGTGTGGCCATGAGACTAAGATCTGGCCGATGAAATGTGAGTAGGAGTGATGCGTCCACCTTCCAGATCATGTCTTTGAAAGAAATGGACAGTTTGTCTGCTTTCCCTTCTTGCCTTCTCATTGGTTGAATGTGAAGGTGTAGGTGAAAGTTTCCGCCATTTGGCTCATGTGTTAGCCTCCATGTTTTAAGGATGGCAAGGTATGAAGGAAAGTGCCTTGGTGTTAGTAAGCATGTAGAGCTGCTATAGCTTCTGGGAGAAAAACAAACTTTTTTTGCTTCTTTAAACCACTTTTTATTTTGATATTGAAGTTCGGTCAGGCTTTTTGTCACCATCACAAGAGAATATGAGTCACCAAAGGCACCAGGTGAAAGCTCAGGGGTTGACAGTAGGCTTTGGAATCTGGTAGACCTGTGTTGACTTTTAGCCTCACTCTTTTGCCCTCATCTTTGGCTCAGTCTCAGTTTTCTCTTTTGTAAAGTAGAGATGATGATATTTTTCTCAGCATATTGTGTAAAACTGTAGGTTGAAGATACAATCTGCCTTCTTCTAGAACTCAAGGTGCAAAGTGGAAGATAAAGAACTCAAGACAGAAATTCCAATTGTAAGTAGTGTTGTGAATGAGAACTGTTCTTTCAGGAGTAAAGTGCAGGAGGAAAGAAGTATCTGTGAGTCCCTCTGTCCCTGGGGGATATATTTGCACAGTCAGACCAGTGGGAGATCACTTACTGACACTCTGCCAATGTCTTTTTTTTTCATTTTTTTAATTTAAAGATGTATTTTTATTGGAAAGGCAGATATACAGAGAGAAGATACAGAGGAAGATCTTCCGTCTGATGGCTCACTCCCCACGTGGCCACAACGGCCAGTGTTGCACCAATCTGAACCCGGAACCCAAGAGCTTCTTCTGGGTCTCCCACATGGGTTCAGGGTCCCAAGGCTTTTGGCTATCCTTGATTGTTCTCCCAGGCCACAAACAGGGAGCTGAATGGGAAGCAGGGTTGCTAGGATTAGAACCAGCACCCATATGGGATCCTGGTGCATTGAAGACAAGATCTTCAGCTGTTACGCTATCACGTCAGGCCCATCTTTTTTCTTCTAATTAACAAAATTTATTTACTTGAAAGGCAGAGACCTCCCATCTATTGATTCAGTGGCCATGGTGCAAGTGGGTGAGCTGAGACTGGAAGTCAGAACTCAATCCAGGTCTGACTTGTGGGTGGCAGGAACCCATTTATACATGAACCATCAGCATCGACTCTTAGATTCTCCATTATCAGGAAGCTGAAGTAGAATCCATTTATTCCAGTATGGAGTTATGACCATCTTAGTTGTGATGCCAAATAATTGCTTCTCTTCTACCTACCTCTTTATAAAGCTATGATTAAAGCATAGTTTGAATATTTTTTATTTAGAATGCTTAGGGCCAAAAGTGTCTCAGCTTTTAGTTTTTTAAAAATTTTGGAATATTTAATATATAAACAATGAGATTTCTTGTGAAAGGACCCAACTGTCATAATTAAATTGTGCTTTACATATACCTTATATGCACACTGGCTGAAGATAATTTTATGTAACATTTTTAATATCCATGTGGCTAAGACCATCACAGGAGGTTGAATGTAAGACTTTTCACTTGTGACGTCTTGCTGGTAATTAAAAATTTCAGGATTTGAGACTTTATTTATTTTAGATTTGTGCATTGGGCCACAACCTGTAATAAATTTTTGGGATTGAGCTGTCCCTACTACTAAAACTATATACCCAATGAGGTGACTGTCTGTGGTTCACCTTGATATTTGCTTAACAATGGTGAACAACCAGCATTGGCTCAGTAATGAACTATCAAAGTCTAGGTTGCATGTCTCCCAAGAGACTTGGTTGCATTCTCTTTAAAGAGGACTGGATTGGAGCTAAGTTAGCCAAATATTACATCCCAGAACTCTGTTGGTAGAGTTGCTTTACTTTACTGAATCAATATGTACTACTGAATCCATAGCACTTAGCATAGTGCTTGGCATAAAGTTGTCTTTAATAGATATTTATAAAATGAATGAATGCTTTCTAGCAAGTTTGTCATTGTCATGGCTGGAAGTCTTGTAGTGGTGAACATTCCAGTAATGGACTGTGCAAAAGTAGAATAAGACCTTTTGGGAATCATTGAGGTGCCCATTCTAGGAGGCATTTAGGAAAATTGTTTAAGCTTTGGGGAAGGACATCACACTCTGAACAAGGGACTATTTCTTTCTCACCCTCAACCCTGAGGGAGTATAAATGTGTTCTCAGATTGTGTGTGTCTGTGTGTGTCTGTGTGTGTGTGTGTTTAAGATTTATTTATTTTTATTGGAAAGTTAGATATATAAAGAGGAGAAAAGATAGAGAGAAGGAGCTTCTGTCCGATGATTCAGTCTCCAAGTGACCACAATGGCTCGAGCTGAGCTCTGATCTGAAGGCAGGAGCCAGGAGCTTCTTCTGGGTCTCTCACATGGATGCAGGGTCCCAAGGCTTTGGCTGTCCTCTACTGCTTTCCCAGGTCACAAACAGGGAGCTGGATGGGAAGTGGGACAGCCAGGATTAGAACTGGCACTCATATGGGATCCTGGTACATACAAGGTGAGGACTTTAGCATCTAAGCTATCACGCTGGGCCCAAAATGTGTGTTATTTGTATCTGACAGGTTTGAAACCTTCTCTTCAGGTGTTTAAAAGATTTTTAGTTAAATAATCACTACCTGGTTGGTATCTTATTTATTTTTCACCTCAGTGCCTAACAGCACTAGCCTTGGTACACATTGAAGAAATATTTATTTGCTTTTTTTTTTAATGTTTACTGCCATGATGGGGAGAGGACAGGGGAACTATTTCCTTCATTTTCTTATATAAAGACAGCATCGTGGGTTGCAGCAATATGGACTTCCACAGCTGTTTTTCGGAATATTGTACTTCTGTACTTAGGGGGTGATGAAGGAGGCCCATATGCTTTGTAGGCAATGACACTTAGGACTGCTGTGTAGTCCAGCAATGTCAGGGAAGCCCACAGAGTCCATGTGAGGTGAGGGTGTGAAACACATTCTCCTGCACTGTGTCTTTCAATCCTCTGTGTGTGATGCCACCCACCCCCCACCCCATCCACCCCAGCCTGCATCATCTTTTCTGATTACTGGCTTTCAATCCTACCCCTGCCCCTTGCCATTTCAGATTCCCGCAGCTGTTCTTTAGGGGGATACAGTGAAGCATCTGTAAGCCAGTGTTGGTTTGTTCCTGAATTTCCTTATGGTGACTAATGGGTAACACCTGCCCTGCGCATTCCCTCTTGCACTCTTACGATTGGATTTATCACTGCAGTAGTTTAACCATAACTAGAAAAATGTAGCTCTCTAAAGTCCCCATAATGTTGAGGTTCCTAATGTGGTTTAAGTTATTCCTTGTGTCATAAATAACACGGACGGCACTATTGTAGACCAATCCCCGGAAAAGAAAAGGCACCAAGATCATAAATAATTCACACAATAGGGGTTTGAGGAGATTCATGAAAATGCTCTGGGGGTGGGGTGGAGCAGGTTCCTGATGTAGGACAGAGGGGATGGTTGGCTTTTAGGAAGCAGTGGGATTTGGGGCCCTAGCTTAGAGAAAAGGTCAGCCCATCTGTAAAATCCATTCCTGTTCGGCTAACCTAATTGTGCAGTCGAGGGGTTGCACTTGGTCAGAGGACAGGTCCGCTTGGTTGCCCCTGTTGGTGAGGGAAGGCAAGATGGGCAATCTTGCACATTTTTTTCCTTCTCCTGTACCACCATCCCCCTTTATTGCTGGAAAAGGGATGAGGACAGAAGCAAGTCTGTGTTGTGTGAATGATTTTAGCCCCTGCAAGGACCAAAAGCCACCTTTTGTGATCACATATTTGCCATGTGTTCCGGCTTGTGTCATTCATCCCGTTGAAAGTAGCAACGATTTTTGCTGGATTGGGCCTATCAGATTAGACAGTCGAGATGAAGAAAAGGCTACTCCTCCAACAAAAAGGCTTCCACTTTGCCTCAAAGGCTTCTTATTCTCTTTGCTTCAAGGAAAAGAGAAAGAGAGGGTGAGAGCATGTGTGTGGTGCCCTTTATTTGCACTTTTATCTTAACCTGGGGATACCTGGTCTTCTGTTTTCTTCCTTCTCATGTAACTCTTCATTGATTTCCTTTAAATCAAACAAGCCACCATCACAGGCTTACAAAAGAAAAGTCGGCCATGAAGGAGCCCTGGGCCTAGAATAGAAGCCAATCTCGTTTTAGTTGCCAGGGAGCCTCTGAGTGGTGGAAAGCAGGCAGAAGTTCACCTTGGCCTGCATTCCCAGAATATGCCATGAGCCAGTGGCCACTATAACCAGACTGTGGGATCCTTTGCCTTTTAAGACCATTCCTTTACATGTACTGCCTTTCTAGAAAAGAAAAATTGAACTGTTTTGTTTGTTCAGATACTGGTTAAGTCCAGACATTTTGGTAGGTTTTTTTGAGAAGCAAAAATTAGCAAGTAGCGTGCATAATTACTCATACATCATGCACTGTCTAGAAGAATAATTCAGTTCACAGCTCTTATTGACAATTAAAACTGGATCAGTTGCATGGTTTATAGAGATTTTACAACTATTCAGGAGTATGAGCTCCAGAATCTTTCTGTATTTTTTTCATCTCTGCTCCCCCATTAAAAAAAAAAAAAGATTTATTTTATTGGTTCCGGTCCAGAGCTTGTACCTACGTGTGGTGCAGAGGCGGCGTTGTGTTCGAGCTGGGTGGTTTAGGATGTGCAGCTCGCCATCTTTGCCAACATGCTGGACATGTCGCTGTTCCTGCTGGCTGTGCTTTACTACTACATGGCCATCAACAATCCCAAGAAGCAGGAGTGAGAGTGGCACATTCTCTGCCCGCAGGGCTCCAGGACGTATTCTGAGGCATGATGGAGGGTGTGAGTGGCCTTCACGCTTCATCCCTTCTGCCCATCACAACAGGCAAAGCAACTACACCTGGATTTTTTCAAACAACTTTTATTTCCTCAAAGTCTTCCTTAACCCTATGGAACAGGAAGCTGCCACTTGAATAGGGCCCAGTACTAGGGGCTGCTTTTTTTCCTACTGGCTCCCTAGTTCCCCTCCAATAAAAAAAAATATATAGTTCTATATTTTTCTGGTCCCGTCAAAAAAAGATTTATTTTATTGATTTGAAAGGCAGAGTTAGAGAAAGGAGAAAAAAGTTGCATCCATTTGAGGAATGAACAAGAAGATGGAATTATAAGACGAAGACCGTGAGCCAAGAGCTCATCCAGGTCTCCCATGTGAGTACAGGGGTCTGAGGACTTGGCTTATTCTCCACTGCTTTCCCAGGCACATTAACAACAAGTCAGATTAGAAGTGAAGCAGCCAGGGCTTGAACCAGTATGGTCTCTTTTTCTTCAGTTTGTATTAAAAATATCCTTGCATCCAATTCATATAGCCCAGAGCTTTCCCTATGGGATTGATTGGCTGAAGGAAAAAGGACAGAAATAACAGAATGGATGTTCAGTGGACTATAGCAATTGGTCAGGCAGTACAGGTGAATGTCAAGAGGGTTTCCTGGACTGAAACAATGACAAGCCTTTCTATGTAAAAATGGGACAATAATACAATAACATCTACTTTGCACTGATATTTTAAAAATTAAAATTGTGTAGGCATAGTGTTCATTTAGCAAATAATACAGGTTTATTAATTAGGGGTGGACATTTGGTGAAGCGTTTAAGATTCCAGTCAAGATGTCGTTGTCTCATATTGGAGTGCCTGGGTTCAGGTCCCACCTCTGCTTCTGATTCCTGCTGATGAGTAAGTACCCTGAGAGGCCCAGATGCTAGCTCAAGTATATATGTTCCTGTGACCCAAATGGGAGACCTGGATGGAGTTCCTGCCTCATGGTTTTGGCCTGACCCAGCTCTGGGCTGTCGTGACTATTTTGGATGTAAACCAGCAAATGGGGAGATCCTTCTTTCACTACATTTCATATAAAATACATAAATATAAGTTAAGGTACAACTAATATAGCACTATATATAAATTTTCAGAAACCCTCTGTCACAGATTTCCCCTTAATTCCCACCCCTGCCATGGCCACCTCCAGTGTCAAGTCTATGTCTTCCTTCAGCGCAAAGAGCACGCTTCAGGAAGCTCACTTTGGATTCAGATTCATAAAGTCACAGTCATCAGAAGTGAAAACCCAAAACACAGTAGCCTATCATGAGGGTGCTGAAGTGAGATACAGGAAACATTTGCTTGCCTAGTAAGATGCATCTGCCTGCTTGCACTTGAGATGCTGGACACAGAGCATGTGTGGTACCTGGCAGGGCAAGATCTGCCAGAGGGCAGTGAGAATCCACAGGTGCAGATGGAAGCCGTGTGTCCTATGGGCACCGATGAGGTTTATGCTTCACAGCAGTGATCTGCAACTGCCAAGTCATAAAATGAACAAAACTAGCTATGCAAGTTGAGAATTACAGTTGCAACACTCAACTCTCTTTCCCGCTTCACTCCCCTTTGCCATTAAAATGAAAAATGGTTTTGGATTGCTACCATGTTTGGATAGGTCCATGACACATGCAAGGGAGAAGGATCATCAGCAAGTCAGATGGCAGATGAAGCTTTGGAAGTTTTTTGAGTGGAAACATTTGTGATTGGGTTGATGTAGGTTTCATAGCTGACGGGTCGATCCATAAATCAATAGGATGTGAAATACCTACTATGTTCCTAGCTCCAGGACATACATGGTATGCATTCTAAACAAATTTTTATGGTTGACAGAAAGACAAAATGCAGATGATGCTTGGGGAGCAGTCCAAGAGCTGTAAGATAAAATGGCATTTTTATACAGTGCATGCAGTTGATTTTCATTATTTGCAGTAGTTATATTCTATAAAATCATTGCAAACTCTCTAAGTGAGTGGATCCTGAACCCTGGCTCCTAGAGGAAATCTAAGGCTAGAGCTCTCCCACACTCTGGTCATAGTGTTTTATCAATGTGTCAGCCTGTCACCTTGCTTGATATATTTATCTGTTTAAAAACACTTTATTTAATGTATATTGCTGATTTGTTAACGCTGCACTCCCAGTTAACATCACTGTAACTCATGCTGCAATAGAGTTTATCCAGCACGCATGTTTTCTCTATAAGGTACATCACAGTCTTGTTAAGCTTCAGAACAATAGAGTACTTCATGGCACCGAGGGTGAGTGCCATTTTCAGTGGCAAAGAAGCACAAACGTACAAACAAAAAAGCGGTGACTAAAAAAGATTGCAAAAAAAGACACTTGTTGAGAGTATAAAACCTCAAAGCACAGACATATTCTCACTTTCATCTATCTCCTTGTTCTTCAAACTCCTCCTCATCCTGTGCATGTCCACAGATGACTGGGATAGCAAGACAAGTGTTGGCTTTGGAGGTGTGAATGCACTTTAATGATCTGGCAAATTCACAAGTATTGATACTTGGTGGGTTTGAACATACCTGCAAATGTCATCTGGTATGTGATATCTTTGGAAGGTGTTGGGAGACTGACCTATCTGAGTGATGGAGGTGAGCTTGGACATCCATTATTTTTGCATTTTTGTTTTTTCAGTTCAGGAGGCAAAAGGAGACAGTGTGAGTTCCCATCCAATGGTGCTTCTTCATATTTATCTAATGACCAGGTCTGCTTTGAGCTGAAGCCAGGAACTGACAATTCAACCTGGGTTTTCCATGTGGGAGACAGGAATCAATGTAATGCTTGCATCATTGCCCCCACTACCCAGGGTCTGGCAGGAAGCTGCACTGGGGTGCTGGAGCTGGGAATCAAACCCAGGTACTCCAGTATGGGACACATCTTTCTCTTCCTCTGCACTCTGGCTCTAACTTCCTCCTTCTCCTTTCTTCTCTAATGACAGATATTGTTCATGGCCAGGTGTGGTGGCTTCGAGTTCTCACAAACTGTTTGCCATCTCAGTCACCCAGGATGGGGTCCAGATTCCAGCTCAGGATCTCCATGAGAGAACACAGGCTTGTTTTTTCAAATAAGAACTCCCTGGAGATAGCTTGCATTGAGTTCACTTGCTATGAAGTGCTGGGTGGTGATTGCTTGAATACGGTACCAAGGTATCTCTGATGAAGAGGGCAAAGAGTTGAGGATTGGGATTAGTCTAACATTCCTGGGGCACATGGAATTCAGGTGATGGCAGTCAGAGGCTAGAGATTCCGGAAGGCAGCTCACCACTTCATACTTCTTGCTGGATCTCTGACTTCCTGGGTGTGAGCAGAGCAGCAAGGGGCTACAAAAGATATATTTGTATTTAGAAAAATTTTTAATCTTAAAAATATTAAAATATATATATACATAATTCTATGCACAATTAAATGTATACTGAAGACACGTCAGAAATTTCATGGAGAATGTAGTTAACATTTTGAAATTCATGCAGAGTTTTTGCATAATTTGTTTTCCACAGACACTTTGAAGATCTCTTGTATGCACGAGTTTCAAGAATTTCTTTGCACTCAGACTTAATCTTTCAATTTTATTTTTCCAAAAAGTTTTTTAAGTACACTTTGTAGTCATGGACTACTTAATGTTTGTGTCAAGGGAAAGAATGCGTAAACAGAGTGGTCCTGTAGATTCTATTACCTAGCAATGATGTCTCTGTCTTTCATAGTGTAAATGCATTCCTAACTGTTCAACCATTAATGAAACTTCCTAATGGCAAATTTCTCAAAACATAACCCTATTAAAAGCAAAATCATTGTACATACATATATGCTCATGCATACCTGTGGATAAACTTAGGTGTTAGTTTTCAGTCTTTGTAGGTACTGAAACAAATGCTTAAAAAACTGGAGTACAATGCTGCATGCATGGACTGACAGCTTATGGGGAACTTCAGAAAGTTCATGGGAAATGCATATTATGAGAAGCTGCATGGATTCACAGTTTTCTTGCAAAAAGCTTTATCTTTTTCAAAAATGATCTGAGAGGTAGACAGATGAGTTGTGCGTGCTTATCTACTGGTTTACTCCCTATAATGCTTGCAACAATCAGGGCTAAGACAGAGGTAAGCCAAAAAGGAGCAAGGAACACAACCTAGGCCTCCCATTTGGGTGACAGTGACTCAGTTACTTAAGACATCACCATTACCTTGTAGAGTCCGCATTAGCAGGAAACTGGACTTGGGAATTGAAGCCAGGAATGAAACCCCTGTGTTCTGATATGTGCCATGGACATCTTAACCACTTAGCTAACCACCTGCCTGATGAACTGTTTAAAGTGCCCTCATGTGTATTTTCCAAGAAAGGATTATGGTAGTGTTATTTAAAGTCTTTCAGTGCTTTTTTGCTATACTGTACTTTTTCCACCAGAACTCTTTGATTTAGTTTAAGAGACTGCATTTGTCTATCCTTTTTTCAAAACACTGTACTCAGTGCCATGTGCAGTATGGATGCAGAGGGCTTGCTCAGGAAATGTTGAGAGTGTGAACAGGTGACTTGGTGCCTGTGGATTCATGGACTGTCTAACAATGACTTCCGGATTTTCCCAAAGGTCCTCTATCCACACAACTTGAAAACCGATTTTAAGGTGTGTACAGTTTTTGGAAACCCAGAACTGTTTATTTTCCCATGCTTCCATTAGATGCATGCAAAATGCTCCCTTTCTGTTGAGTTATCTAACAAAAACAGCTCTAGATGCTTCGTAGAGCAACACTCAGGCCAGTAGACCTCTAGGCCCCATTTTGGATTTTTATGCTTTTTAGATGTTTATCATAGTCCCCTAGGTTGTTATTTAGCCAAATTATGCTCATGTTATCGCCCATGCCTCTCCTCATATTTCAGTCCTTTTGATTTGTTTTTCTATTCTTTTCTAAATTCCCATCGAGGCGTCACATTACCCCTAATTGCCTGCAGTGTTCCAAGTCTGGTCTCACTGCTGACACATGGAGACTGACTCTTTAAGCCACAGTGTGGGATGCCCCTGTGTGCACAGCTGAACATTTCCTTAGCTCAGAAAATTGCTGAGCTTGCCTTGCCTCTTGATTGCTCTTTTACCACCAGCTCCATATTTAGTTGTTTTTGCAATTATTACCATCCGTGAATCCCCTTCAAGTTAAGTTCCATTTTTATGTTTATTCATTCCCAGATAGATCATCTGTGGTTTCTTTCCAACCAGTGCCCAGTTTGTTATTTTTGACAGTTTTCACTAAGATGCACACATAGCTTGCTATTGTGTGCTGTTCTTCAACTGCTGTTGGGAACACCTCCCCATTTATTGTCACCTGAAAATGCCATTATCATGAGAATCATAAGATCTTCCCCTCTCATTCTTGGTTCTTTATAAGACTGACATAGTAAAGCTGTGTATCTTTGCAGATGGTACACCCCAGACCCTCTTCTCACAACTCTTGTTCATTTGTACTCATTGCTGGATTTGGTTTGATCTGTTTTCACTTCCTGTGATCATGCCAGAGGATCTATCTAGACTTTTCATTACAGAAGGGCTCCTCAAATGCATCATACCAAGCCTAGGGAAGCCATGACTGTTGGTGTATTCTGCCTATTGAGTTCCTTCATCTTCATTTCCACATCATAGGTAAGGCACATCATAATGAGAGGACTAGGAGGTAGTATCTCCCTATCGGCTAACTGGAAGAATGAACATGAGGGGTGTATGGGCACTTAGGTTGGTTGTTGCTGCTTGGGCAGCCAAGACACTGGCTGTTTCCCTTTGGTTTCGTGGAAGTTGTGCTTTTCTCTGGGTGACCCACTCTATTACTGTATTGCCCTTGGGTCAGCAGTACAGAGCATTCCAGACTGCACATTTCAAGTAGCTTTGCTCACTTCCAAACCAACCTCGTATGTCTGCCTTGGACTAAATTCTTGCCTGGTAAAGTAAATGCAGCATTTTCCAATGCATTCCAGGGGATTTGGCTTTGGTGCCCAACGTTCTGATCCTCTTCTCTTCCCTGCAACAATGTCACAGGAGTCACACCTAGCTAAATGTTAGGAAATACTGCCTGGTCCATTTCAGCTATGTTGGTATATGTATATATTTTTATTTATTTATTTATTTTGCACTGTATTTTGAATGTTGTGAGTCATAGCAACCTATAAAAATTAAATAATATAGACTCTGTCTTTAACAGGCTTCTTGTTTGTAAGGAAAGAGTTGCATCACAATTAATCATGATAAATGATAGAAAAACACTGGAGACCAAAAGCATTTGCAGTATAGTGGCTCCAGAGATAAGGGAGCAACTTGAACCAGTTGCAAATGGTGATGGGTTATTATGAGTGCTGGAAGATAGTGGCGTAAACAGAAAAAGTGCATGAGTTAGCCTTGACTGGACCTTGAAGGACACATAGAGTTTTCCAGGAAGACGAAACAATGAGAGCAATTTAGGCAAAGGAGATGACCAGTATAAGTCTCTTCTTTATGTGGAAAGCAGGATGTGGTCCAGTATGTGGGAGAGGTTGCACAATTGGGAGGCACGGACATTTGAATTAGAGCCTATGCAGTGTATTCCATACCAGCCAAAGGTGCTGGAATTTTACACTATATGTCTAAGAGCTTTTCAATAAGAGACTGATATGATGAGAGCCCTGAGGTGGGAATGACTGGTTTTAAAGGATGCATGGGTGGAGATGTTGGGAAGAACATACTGAACAGAGGACAGAGCATGAGCAACAGCCTGCAGACACAAGATGAGATGGAATTTACCTGAAAGAGTTAGAGATTTACTCATCAAAAATATTTGGTGAATGTTAATGAAGGAAGCTAGAACATGTTGGGGTGAGTAATATAAACTTTACTGAGATGCAGGGTTCTCAGGAGAGATGAAATAATTTCAAAAGGATTGTATATACTTTGTTTCTTTGTTTTCTCAAGATTTACTTATTTGAAAGTCTCAGTAACAGAGGAACAGTCACACACATACACAAACACAGGGAGGGCATAAAAGGTGGAGAGATTGGTGAGGGGAGAGATCTTTTCTCTGCTGATTTATTCTCTAAAAGGTTGCAGCATCCAGGGATGGACCAAGTGAAAGCCCAAAGTCTGAAACTCCATTCTGGAACCTCACATGAATGACAGGGGTCCACGTGCTGGGGCCACTGTCTGCTGCCTTCCATGCATATTAGCATGGAGCTTGACTGGAAGCAGAATAGCTGGGACTCAAGCTGGTACTCTAATATGGGATGCTGATGTCACCAGTGGCAGCTTAACCCTTTGTTTCACAAGGCCTTTGTTTCATTGCAACTGCATTTGTGGTAGCTTGTGGCAGTAAGAAAACAGTTTTTACATTTTGTCTTTGACTTACATTAAAAGAAATGACCAATATATCTGTTTATATAAAAAAAGAAGCCTGTATTTGCCTGTTGTGATAGTATTGTGCTCCTCCTTTTATTTCATTGAGGGAAAGTCTGAAATTCACAGTGTTAGATTCTAAATTTTCCCAGTAAGTTTCTGAAACAACAAATCCAATCATTCCTTACAACCTTGTTGATGAAACATTATATCCAATTGATTCTTGCTTACTTCATGTGTTTGTGAAAAACAAGATAGCAAATCTTCCCAGAAGAAAGTTCACAAGTCCTATTCAGCTTTATAATAGTTATTTTCTAGTATGTAGATCTTAGATTTCACTCCAGATTATTCTTTGAGAATAGCTGCTAGAGTAGCTTCAACAGCAGCTGCTGCTCTTGCAGCCCAAATAACTGAGTGTGGTACGAATGTCACTTAGTACAGATACAGTCAGCCATTAGGTGCAACAGTTAAGATGGCTGCATTGATGCCATTCTAGAATGCCTGGATTTGGGTGATCTGCGTTTAGAAATTGGCTTTGTGTCTGGCTCACTCCAAGTTCAATGCAGACGCTCCTAGGGCAGCAGTTGTTCTTTAAGTAAAGAACACGAACATCAGTAGTTTGGGCTTTGGGATCGTGACCACAGCCATGCCAGTGCCTACCTAAACAAGCATTTGTGAGACAAGTGTACTCTGTTTTCAGTTAGTACCTCTATTTTTGTGATTGTTTAAAAAGATTGATAAAACTTTTTAAAATTCAATTTTAGAATTCACTGAATGTTAATCTAAATACAACCTTTGTTTGGAATGTTTGTGCTTTGGTGATGATGAGAGCAGCAAGGGCTAGTCTCTTAATAGTAGGAAAGATTGGACTCTGCTTAATTAGATACATGGGGATTTGGGTCTGTTTCGTTTTTCCGTACGTGATCATTTTAAACCATTTGCTGTGTTGCCTAAGGAATGATTCAGAGTCCTAGAAAAATTGGCTAATTTAACTTTGATGTTTGGGAGAGGCAAACGAAATTATGCCATTATCTAGGTGGCTGCTATGCCACTACTTGCTACTTTGGGAAACTCGGCCCCCAATTGAGGAAGTAGTCTCATCCCTGAGATCCTGCTCAGCCTCAGTCATTAGCCCCGGGATTCTCCAGGGGAAACTTCCATGATCTGTTGGCCTTGGAAGATAACACTTGGCCTAGAACTCTGTCAGGAGACTACCTAGTGGCTGCTGTATTTATATAGTACACCTGGGAATGCTTTCAAACTAAGTACTGTGAAGCCTTCTGCTGTTCCATACATAACAAAGAGATTTATAATAAAAGTCATAAATAAGTGACAAAGGAACCCTGAAGTTTCTTTTTCCTTCTGCCTGCATTTCCCTGTTCAGTGAGAGAACAATTTATGAATCTGAGGAATCCTCCCCCAGATGATGGTAAGAGTAACATAGGGCTCAGCCGAGTAACTCTAGGCCACTTAAGTGTATTAGACTGTGGAGCAGCAGCAGCAAGAGTGATGCAATAATCAAATGACATGCTTGGTTTGGGCTGCCCCTGTTTATCTTCCCTCCCATTTCTCTTCCCTTTCCTTCCTTCCCTTCCTCCCTTCCTCCAGCCTGTACCCAGGGAAAAAAAACACTAAATGGAGTGAATTTGAAATTGAAAAGGTTGGCAGGGGTAGACTCCCAATTTCTACAAGCAACATTTGCTCAGAAAGCATGAGAAGAGTCTGCCAAAAGATTAAATGAATATAAGGAACATGGTTATAAACACATTTTGACTAAATTTATGGTTTGGATCTGGGTAATTTTAGAGGCAAAGAGAGAACACTATTCCAACTGCCTACTTATGGGCCAGCCCTGAATTCTTGGGCCACTTAAGACATTATCAAAAGGATCAGTAATTTGGGGTTAAAACAACACTGATGGGTCATAGTTGGCAAAAAGAAACAGGCACTGGCAAACTGCATGGTATTTTGAAAACACTGAAATCCATAGGTACCATGTACTGTGGACGGATAGATTTTTAAGAAGCCACTTAATGTAGTCTTTCAAAAATGGTGCCCAGGAGGCTGGGTCTGCCTTTGCACTCTGCCTGTACTGTCGGGGTCTAAAGAGGTGACTTCATTTTTAGTCCGCTGGGCTTTACCACTTTCTTTTGTCTTCTGCCCCTTCTACCCATAAGGCACTTTAACCTCTGACCCATGAAAGCTGATAAATTTGACCAGTAAAGCACCATCGAGTGACTCCTGGTTGAAAAGAGGTGGATAAGTTAAACTGACTTCCTCCTCTTCCTCTGCTCTTAAGGAGATGGAAGTCAATGGAAATTGCTAAATGTCACCATTGTTCAGGAGATAGTGAAGAAGTTAACGTATTATGAGAATACCACCAGGCTGACACCCACCACAGGAGACCTTCAGCATTTTCTAGACAGTGAAAGAAAAAGGTCTCTCAAATATCAAGGAACACACTTTATAACCAGAATGGTCTGTGATGAATGGGGTAATAATATTCCACCCTGCCTATAAAGAGAAGTGGTATGGACATTATTGCTTTGTTGGACACTGCAGCAACTGTATCACTCATTTCTGAGAGGTTGTCAAAAAAAATTGAAGGGTTTAAATATATGACCTTTTACAGGAATTACTTGAACAATAGCTTATTCTACTGAGTCCCCTGAAGTTGCAGTCACCACAATGAGGTTCCTGTTGCGAGATGCAAATTGTGGGCTAATTGCAAAATTTAATCCAATATGTTTGGGGGCAGTTTTTGAAAAATTGGATTCCTGCTACATTCTTTGATGGGTCAGTATCAAATATGCTGTCACAAAGAAGAAATAACACCAGGAAGTTTGGAGGAGAAATAGTAACTTTTAGAGTGCCAAAGCTGTCAGAGATCTAGTCCACTCTTCAAACAAATGGGTGTTGGCCTGTGAATCAAGGTGGTAGTGAGATCTGCAGGTCATCCAGACTGATAGAATATCTGCAAAGTGTCAGATATGGAAAGTCTAGATGCCAGCCAGATATATGAGGGAAAGCAAAAGAAGAACAGGAACAAATGTGTGTCCTTTCTTTAGGCAGCTGCTCTCATCTGAGACTCCACACCAGGACTCTGTCCAGACCACACACATCATCTTGGCCCAAAGAAGAGCATTTCAGAACTGGTGGGTTGAAGCAGGATAGAGTATTTACTGAAATAGATAATTGAAAGCTCCACTTCCAACCTGTCAGTTTTGCCAGCCGAGTAATTGCATCTGAAGCCCTGAGTAAACTCCATCTATAGATGAGTTGTTCAGATTAAATGGTGTCACCTGTAGTCATTGACTGCTCCCTGGATCTTCTCTGTCAAGCACCATCTGTGCACACCAGAGACATATCCAAAGGCTACTGGCAAACATCTTTAGATAATGAGTGCAAATTAATAACTACTTTTGCATGTCACTAGAGATCATGCTATTTTAGTGTTATGCCCTTTGGGTGAACAAATGGGGCAAAGATCTCTTAGATACTAATGAATAGTGTCTTACAAGGATTAATTTGTCCAACTTTTTGCCAAGTCACTAGTGCATGGAACAAGGCTGGATTTCTTGAATTTGTGGTGGAGGTTGGCCCAGTGAAATAAAGAGAAAAAGCAGTTTTAGCTTTGAGTGTTAAGACTATTTTTCAAAGGATTGTCTGGATTCTCAATGAAGAAACTTTTCATAGGATCCTGATGGGAAGCTTCCAGCCTACTTGTGATGGGTCGTAGTGTCCCCTCATTGCTTATTGTCCACCATCGGGGTCCCATTGACTTCTAAAATAATTTCGTGCAGCTGGTGCTGTTTATTGTGATCATTCCCTAAACAACCCATCTCAGAGTGGCTCACTTTTAACCATTTGAGTAAGAAGTATGATGGAAACAGATCTTCTGATTTTTCATTTAAAAACTGGAGATGGACACAACCTCGTTTTGGGGTTACTTTGGACAGCATGAAGGCGTTTTTCTTCCCAATGTTGACCTTCCCCATTCCCTGGCTTAAAGTGGGGCAGACTATTCTCTTCAGTAATGAACCATGGGCTGAGGGGTGAGGATTCAGTGTTTCTTTGTCTATGCAGAATCATTTCAGCAACCCTGAGCCCCAAGTTGACTTGGTGCAATGAAAATTTATTGTTTCATCTTGAATGCCATGTGACCTTTAAAGGGTTTTTGTGTTTATGCTTTGCTGTTTTGAAAGACATTCAGAGAGTGGTACAATGACTAAAAGCTGCTGTTCTATTATGGATGGCATCTTGCTAAAGACAGAGAATGGCACATGGCTTTTATATTGGTTTGGAAAAGCAAGAGCCAGAGAGAAACAGGGAACAAGTATCCAGTTCCGGGCTAGAATAAAAATCACCCCATATGCCGAAGATCGTATCTTGGACCATCAACACCCCTCCTCCTGCCTCTGACAATCAGAAGTTCAGTTTAGAGGACAGCCATTTTAATGGGGAAAATCTAATTTTCAGGGTTCAGATTTCCCCATCCTGCTCTGAAAATGGTCACTTTGGTGTATGTGTTGGATGGTAGCTAGCAACGCTGAGCAAGTCCAGTGCCCATGGAATGTGCTGAGGAATGTTAATTCTAGGAGAGACCGTATCTTGATTTCCTTAAGTTTAAAGTCTTGTCCACAAGATTACATTACCGGGGCTCGGCAGCGTGGCTTAGTGGCTAAGGTCCTCGCCTTGATCCCATATGGCCGCTGGTTCTAATCCCGGCAGCTCCACTTCCTCTCTATCTCTCCTCCTCTCAGTATATCTGACTTTGTAATAAAAATAAAATAAATCTAAAAAAAAGAAAAAAAAAAAAAGATTACATTACCAAAGTTATTTTGCATTTGAAATATAATTCCTGGGGAGCTGATTTAATTGCATTATCATGCTACCTCCAGGCTATAGGGGTCCAGGCTGACACCCTCTGTGGCTGGTGCTGCTTGTACCTATATGCCTTGCTGAACAACAGGGTACTTTGATGGCTGTGTCCTCTGGAGGCTGAGTGGGAGGAGGAAATGCCTCTGAACACTATATGAAATGCAGTGAGTTGCTGGGTGCTTGAAGCTCCCAAGTGGGGAGACTCTGGAGCACAGAGAAGAGCTACTTCTGTTTATACTTTGAGCTGGCAGGTCCCCATGTTCTATAAGTGTCATGATGCAGAAGTGATGACTCAGAACCCCTTGGCCTTGTTACAGCCATGTCACACCCGTGGGCCACAGAGTACTCAGTGAGAGAGGAAACATGTTCTTCAGCTTTTAGAGCTAATGTATTGAGTTACAATATTCCCCTTGTGCTCACTCTCCATGATGTCCCTGGCAATCAGTAGACAGAACAAGGTCACTCGCCTGCCAGCTCGTCCCTGTGCATTCACTCCTTGGCTATCGAGGCAAAAGTAGTCTCATTGTGTGCATGGAGCTTGAGCCATCCCATCTTCTCTAGCATCAGTGCTTGACTAGGGTGACTTTCCTCTCCCAGGAGACATTTTACAGTGTTGGGAAACATTTTTGGTTGTCAGGAATGGGTAGAAACAGTTGACAACTGCCAGGTGGGTTGCTGTTATTTAACCCACCATGCACAGAATAGGCCCCTTCTGCCAGCAAAGAATCCTTCAGCTTCAACCAAAAGTGGTATCAAAATGTGGAGTCTAGCTATGGAGTCAGCTGTTATGAGGGAAAATGGTGTAGCACAGGCACTACCCCAGTGCATCCATTAGAGGACAGCTGGGAAGGCAGAAACTGCTCTGGCATTTAAAGGGGAGCAGATTTAACTCTGAGATTTAGTAGACCAGGTAACAGGCTGAGAAGCAGAGATGCCAGGAAGGCCAGGCATGGATTAGCCAGTGCAGGATCATTATCTTGGTTTGGCGAAGGCATAAGAGAGAGGAGGTGGCATTCTGGAGCCTCAGGCCATGGTATTCAGAAAACTGACGCAGACTGATCAGAGTTGGAGCTGTGGCAGAGGGAAAGTTCCTGAAGGTGTAACCAAAGGAGAGAGGATGGGGAGAAATGCCTTCAAGTACTCCTTTCTCCCTGTGTGTAAGCTCTCACCAGGTCTTCTTGTGTGTTGAGCCCCAGGAGGAAGACAGGCTGACATGGGGGCCTGGCAAACCCACCCTGCAAGGAAGCAGAATGAATGAAACAAGTGCAAACTGGTCCACAAAACCTGTCAGCCACAAGTGCTCCCCAGAATATCAGAACCAACTGAGCATTGATGTCTTGGAGCAGCTAATGCTAGAGTTTGGTGCTGTGCCTGCTATTTTTTAATGATGTGGAACTCTGTGAGGTTGTATAAGTCCCAGTTGGTATTTATTTTTAAGTTCTTATTTTAGTGTACAAGATGAATTCAAAGCAGATAAAGTGTAGGAATGAGAGCAGGATATTCTTATTGAAATAAATAGCAGAGACTCAAACGTGAATATGAACTACTATTTGGAGATGGTTTAGTCTTGTCCTGATACATTTGCCCCCTTTATGAGGGTGGTGCCCTAATTAGATATGCAAATTGGTGAGCTTTGGGCAAAGCTCAGTTTATGCGAAGATACATGGGAAGTTTTCTTGGCATCTCCACATATTCATCCTGGCATCTTCATGACAGAGGAAGGCTATGTGCTTCACGGTCAAGTAGATGTGCGGGGCTAAAGCCCACAGACTGCTGGAAGCCTTCTGGCTCCAGTTCCCTCAGCAACTCCCTGCCAAGCCCACATCCCAACCTTCTGTAGTCTTGGACCTCTCCATTTATAAGAATAACCCTTCTTGAGATAGAGTGGGCCAACCTGATAGTTATTGCTTTGTCAGTCTAATGAAGTGATCTCTGTTGAGTGGTCTTGTGACATGACAAAATTCCCTATGCCTCTTCAGAGGCCTGCCTTCAGTGAAAGGCTGCATTAGTGCCACATAGTTAATTACATTGTATGAAACAAGCTGGGTCCTTCATTGGTAGACTCCAAGAAGCCACTGCATGTGGCTATGACATTAAAGAAAAAGTTTCGTTATTTATTTGAAGGACATGGTTACAGAGAGAGGGGAAGAGACAGAGAAAGAGATTGTCCATCTGCTAATTTACTCCCTAAATGGCTGCAATGGTCTGATCCATCCAGGCCAAAGCCAGAAGCCCAGAGCTTCATCTGGCCAGAAATAGACTGGGAAACCAGGAGCCTCTTCCAGGTCTCCCACATAAGTGCAGGGTCCCAAACACTTGGCCCAGCCTCTGTAATTTTCCTAGGCCGTTATCAGGGAGCTGGATCAGAAGTGGAGCATCTGAAACACAAACTAGCACCTGTAAATGATGATGATGTTGCAGGCAGTGGCTTAACCTGCTGCATCATACTGGGTCCCCCTTGATTTTGCTTCTTGCTTCCTTCCCTCCCTGTGTATTCTATTCCTCATCCTACTCTCATCTGCTGGGGTCAGGCTGATAGCACAAGGTTGCTGGGAGCCAGGACACCTGCTAAAATGAGTTTTAGTTTTTCTGGCAGTGCAATTATTAAAAATCTAAAGCAAGCAAAGAAAATGTATGCATTTGTTTTGCACTTTAACTGCCACATAGGTCTTCAGAACTCCAAGGATCAAAATGAGAGATTCTTTAAGAAAGTTCTGTAGACACTTAATTACTTTTGCCCCACTTTTGATGATCCGTGATGATGGAGCTGTGGAGGGCACAAGTCAGCATGGTCCCTTGCTAATTCCCCCAGATTTCAATGCTGCCATTAGCTGTGACCTCCTCCCCCACCAAACCTTTTATCAGCACTGCTAAAAAGTGTCTGTGCACCTCGGGGCTCACAGTAGATTCAACTTGTTGACAGGCTGACGGATAAAATTGTCTGATTTGAGTTTTATCTCTTTTTCCTTTCTTCTGCCCACTCTCTGGGGGAGGTGCTAATGAGCAGCCAAAGAACAAAACTACAGGAAAAAGAGACTGCAAAAAAGCCAGAGGAATACAGAAAATGATTAAATGCTTTTCGTACCCCTGAAACTTTAGAAAGTCAGTTGTGTGGTCTTTTTTTCTTTTCTCCTGAAGTAAATAAAAGTATTTAAACTGGGCCAAGTATGTGGGACTTAAACAGATCGTTCATGTGAAGCCTTGAATAGCATAGCTTCCATATGACATTCATTTTGGGGAGTTAGATATTAATTTTTTAATCTTTATAAATGACCTCAATACTACCCATCAGTGTGGTAAAATGCAAGAGAATTTTTTTTTAAAGATTTCATTATTTATGTGAAGGCAGAATGACAGAGAGAAAGAGGTTATATTCTATCTGCCAATTTACATTCCCCCAGATGACTGTAGTAATTGTGGTTGTATTAAGCCAAAATAATGAGCATGGAATTCCATCATTGTCTCCCACATGGGTGGCAGGACCTGAGTCTGGGCCACTGTCTGCAGCTTTCTCAGGCACATCAGCAGGGAACTGTATTGGAAGTGGACGAGCTAGATTTGAATTGGTCCTCTGACAGGGGATGTTGGTGGATCAGCCAACTTTAACCTACTATGCTACAATGCTGATCCCTGGGGCTTTTCCCAAATGACTTCAGAGAGCTGAGAATCTGGGTGGCAATGTCCTGTTGGCCCAACTGGGAGTGAAAATTCATGGCCAGAAAGTTGGGAAGCAGATGACATTTATTTTCCTAACTGTTTTGTGTTTCTCAAACACATCTTTCTGTTGTCAAGCATTGAGTCATACATACTACAGGAAGAAACCTTTCTGTACCACTTTCAATGCTTTTTCAGATGTCCATGCCCCAGAGATCTGGCAGAATGGGCAAGGTATATATTAATGTGAACCAGAGATCTCTTCAAAACTCCCAACTTCTGTTATTCTTCAAACCTGCAAGCATATCCATTTTGGGTCTGCTTTCTTCTCAAGTTGGCCACCTGTCTTGACATTATGCAAGGATGCATGCCTCAGTGCATGGAGTGGTTGATAAAATGTGCCAAGGTGAAACCATGGTGCATAAAAAGTGAGACATCTGAATCTCTTTGTTTGGTCTTTCCCATTTGTAAAGGAATGAATTTGCAGGATGTTTCCTCAGGTTCCTTAATCATTTTTGTTGCAGTTTTCCAGATAACATTTGAAAGAGATCTTATAAACATCAAAGCATCTATGAAAGTCAATATTTGTAGGTGGCAGGTGGCTTATTAAATCAAGCTCTGGAGCCACCTGGATTTGAGGAGTTGGGATGATGTTTCAGAGTTCAGGCACAGAAGCAGAACCATCATGAATGACCAGATCAAGGGATTGATCATATAGGCTGCTGCCTGCACCTCTTGTCTGCTGAAATGGTAGTTGCCATTGATCAGATCAGAAGTTGGGAAGAAATTCTGGAAATAGACAAGGGAGGATGTGAACTGGAAACCCATTAGGATGACTGAGTGCATAATCATACATTGGCATCTCTGTCTCGCTTCATTTATAACCTCAAGATGATGGATGGATGATGGATGCCCATCAGGAGTTGGTACCCCTCCACCTTAAGCAAAGAGATGCAGATTAGCCAAAGGCTGAGAAGCTGAAGGGGCGTCCCAGTGCTGCTCTTGTGAGAGCTGGAATGTCCCTAATAATGAGTAGGACCTGCATCCTGCCTACTACCCAAGCAACTATACTGGAATTCAGAGCATTAAAAGGTGGCTGTTGCTTCATTTTCTGTCTTCTGAATCTTAAGTATGATACTGTTTCCATGAAACACTGATGAACAACCATGCAGGGAAAGGGGATGCTGGGAAGTATAGTTTTTGTCCATGTGACATGGTCCAAGGCCACAAGATGATGTGAATTAGTTACCAAATCTTTGTATGTACAGTTGGGCAGCAGGGACTTCACACATTGGGTAAAGATACATTTTAGAGAAACTTTCTGCTTGGTGAATAACAGGCATTTAGTCATGTTGCCCAGGTTTGTGTTCCAAACCCAAATATTTCTGCAAGTGACAGAGAGACAGTTGTATCTTAACACATTTATGTGATTGTTGAAAGTTTTATTCTGTCTGTATAATTCCACTTAGTAATTGTGTTTGTAGAGGCAGAAAATAGAAAAGTAGAATGGGCTAGAGGTAGGCAGGAAAGGGACCAGAGTTTTAGCTTAGCAAGACAGAAAAAAAATATGGATTTAGGTGGTGACAATCGCACAACAACATAAACGTATTAATATAATTGAACTGTATACTTAAAATGGTGCTCCAAAAATAATTTTTAAATGCATGTTTTAACAGTTGTCTATTGTGTTGATAGCCCCATGCATTTTTTACATTGCATATTTACTTTCAGTAAAGTTCCTTTAAGGGTGGGTACAATGGGTTCATCTGCCACTTTATAGGCCCTCACTCCTTTGCTCTTGCAATCCAGCTTTCTCTGTTGATGGGCATGGAGCAGTGAATGGTGATCCCCGGGCTGGGGTTCCTGCCTCCCACATGTGAGACCAGGATTGAGTTTCTATTATTGGTTTCAGTTTGGCCCAGCCCTGGCTGTTGTGAGCATTGAAGAGTGAACCAGTGAGTGCAAGATCTCTCTCTCTGACCCTCACTTTCTCTTTGACAGTCACCCTTTCCTATCAATAAACGTAATGGAAAGACATTAATATTTTTAAGAAGTTATTCCAGAAGAAGATTAAAGTATCTTTAAAATGCATAGTAAAATAGCTTTCTATATTAGGTGAACATAAGAAAATGAAATGTACAGAATAATTATCCATGCTATATATTCACACGGTGTTGCAGTATCTTAATCACGTGACAGTAAACTGTCACTAGTATCTTTACGAATGTAGTCTTTTCAGTAGTATCACTTTAATTTTTAAATAAAGCTGCCTGTAATGTTTAGAGTTTTTTGATGAAACTCTGAGCACATTGAATTGATCTTTATAAACCATGAGACTTTTCCGTGGAAAATTACTGTCTTTACAAATGCTGGTATATCTCAGAAGCACATAGAAAAATCTACCAAATGGAATATATCCTCCTTTCTGTTTTTTTCTCCTTTAAATGTATAAATATTTCAGCCAAAATATTTTTACACATAATAACTTAGTGCTTTCATTCAGGGAAAGTTATTGTGATTAAAAAAATGTAAAACAAAACTCATCCAGTTATCTGTCTTTTTATAATTCCTTTGGATGTTTTGCCAAATTCAGGTGTTGCAGAATCATAGACTTTCTCAGTTCAGTTAAGTTTATCATAGTAAAAATAGTAATTTACATCAATTTTAAACAGCTGATCCATCAAAATATTCTTTGTACAATTTCACTTGTTCTAAGGCAGAGTTACAGAGTTTCAGAGCAAATTTTTTTACATTATTCAAGCTCTTATAACTTAATATGTTTAAATTTCCTGTTTTGCTTTTTCTGTGATAAACCTCCAGTACGCTTTTCTACACAATTTTTTCCACGAATTGCCATTCAAAAAAATGTTTTCTGTACATCTTTCATGTTCATTTGTTGAATGATTTTGAACAGAAATAAACATTGGAGCATGCATTTATTTACAATATTAACACTATTATAGAATACTTAGGTTAATTTATAGATTTTTAGAGTTTCAAATCTGAAGCCATTGTTGGCAAAAAGTTCCTGATCATCTGTCAAGAAGTAAAAAATAATACTGCTGTCTTTGTTCTTTTCAAAATTATTTTAAACAGGTTTTGTGCATTTCAGTTACTTTAATTTTGAATCTTTAAAAAAATAAATCTTAACGTGTTTCTACTAAATTCTACAGTGAGAAAAAATTAATTAGAAAAGCAGTCATTTGATCTGAAGAAGTCACTGGCAGTCAGGGTAATGTGAAAATGTCCCTTCTTCGAGTTTGTGCACAAAATCACTTGAGGTGGGAGGGACATAGTCTTTGTAGAGTCGCTGTTACACATAGTGCTTGCTTCTCCAGCAAGTCTGGGTCTTGCTTTTGAGGCAGTGACAAATGTCAAATCAAAATGTGCACAAGTTGCAAGCCTTTTCAGCTTTCTGAAGAAGGAGAAGATCAGGACTTAAATTTTCTATAAGTGTGTTTTAGGGGTGTTATGCTCATTGCTACCTAAGAAATTATTTACAAAATGAAAAAAAAAAAAAGCCTGCCAAATAGTAAATAGCTCAAAATTCTCACCATGTGCTCAAGGACAAAACTGTGATAGTAAGTGCTCCTTGACTACAGTGATTTCTCACTTCCTGCCAACTCCATCACTTCCAGTCTGCTTCTAGGTGTGGTCCGTGACACACAAAGCCAGCAGAGGCCGGAGTAATAAATTCTGCTCTCACCACCACCACCATAGACCAGGAGAGTAAGCTCTCCCTAAAGGTTCATCTTGCTGGTTCATCTCCTTTAAGTACAGGTTCACCCTGTACTTAAAGGAGAAGTGTGAGTTTTCCTTGGAAAGTTTCTAGAAAAGTGATGTAAGCTCTATGGTCATTTTTTTTCAGATAAAATTGCATGTGAGTGTGCAAATTCTTTCACCCACAACTAGACACTGCCATAGTGAAATGCAGAGATAGACAGTGAGGGTCTGAAAATATTCCACTCTGAAATATTCTATAATGCGCTTGTGACTAAAAAATTTTATCAGTGACAAAAGCCCAAGACAAATTCCAAGAGAAGTGAAGCATTAGGAATCTGGGAATAGCATGAACTTCTTTTGGACAAAACAGGATATACTGTCACCCTATGCAAAAACAAGGGATTCTTCTATGATTTGTTAGGATATTTATTCCACTGTTCATTTACAGAACTGTAAGTAGGTTGGTTCAACACAAATCTTCCTTTCTTGCAAATAGATCTTCCTGGAGAATCATTAGGCCTTAGTGGAGACTTGTAAAAGTAGCAGCAGTTGGGAGTAATCTCTTCCCAGTAATCAGCTCTTTGGTGTTACTAACAAGGAGGTGAGCAGCCTCCTTTGCCACTCTTCAGAGGGTTATTGAATTTGAGATTCTTATGTTACCAAATTTGAGCTTATTCTGGATAATACTTAGTCTGGATAGCTCTGTATGTGTGTGTTTAACATTGACCTTAATTGGTAAAGATGATTACTAAATGGAAATAGTTTCATTCAGTGTTGGAATGATTTCCAGGATTGTAGTGTTCCAAACAAAAGTATACTGCACACCCAAAACTCTAAGTAGCACTTATATTTTTGGTAAATAAGCAGGTACCTGATATAGAAAAAAAATCAATTTAATTTCCTTATTTTAAAAAAATAATCCATTCTAAAATATGTCCAGTTGCTTTTTGTCCATCTTTCCAAAATGGAATGGGTATTATTACCACTATGTCCTCTGAAGACAAGCTCTTCCCTGGTGGTTGAAGCTCAAATTATGCCCGCATACAGAAATATGTTTTGGGTTAAAAAAAATCTTGTTTGATTTTATTTTGAACATAGTGTCCAATTTGCATTTTGTTATTGTAGCCTGTCACTTAGTTTTTTCAGAAACTTTCCAGTAGAGTTTGGATGGTTTCCCCAAGCTCCCCCCAAAACCAAGTCTGCACATCACGGCTGTGTGTATGAGCTGCTGTGAAATGCCGTGATGGCTTCAAAAACACCAGAGTTACTTAAAAAAGATGACTTTGATTGTGTGTTTTTTGTTCCCATCACAATAATACTTTGCAGGTGATTATTAAATTAGAGATTTTCTTTGTTTTTCTAACAAAAAAACCCCTTTTTATGTCAGCGCCAATTATGAGTGGTAATTTTTCACATTTTTACAAAAGATTTTTTTCTGTCCTACCTCCACGCCCCTCCCCCAGATAAAGAAGGGCTTTGACATTCTATGACAGGGAGGGTTTTTTGCATACACAGTGCTTTTGACTTTTCTTTAAAAAAAAAATCTGTTGACTCTATTGAAATGTGACAGGACAATATTTAACCTGAATAGAGGCATGTTGACTCCTCTTATTAAAACTGACAGTTAAGGACATTTCTCTCTTTATTCCTTCTGATACACGCAGACAAGTCTTCACTGCTAACTGGTATACAAAACCAAAAACAAAAAAATAAAGAGCAAAGAGATGACTACCTTATAAACAATATATGAATGACAATCGCAAGTTTAATCTAGCAAAGAAACCTTTTTTTATCCTTTAAGAAAATTAAAGCCCTTTCAAATTAGCTTGATATATGAAGACAGACTGACATCATTAATTTTCAAGTATTCACTCTTCTTTCCCTGAGTGCTTTTTCTCTCGAAGATATGAATTGTTCGGCTAAACCCTGGACAGGGCCACAGCGACATCTATGGAGGGAGTCCAGACTCCTTAGAATCTAGCGTGGAGCTCAGAAGCTCTTGTTTCTTGGAATTCCTCTTTCTTATTTACACTCTTGGGATGAAAATGGTGGCCATGGCAGTTGTCCTTGAGCTCCATGCTGACACTTGGTCTCTTTGTTTGAGGTTAAAAAAAAATGACTGGAAATATCAAGCTTTCAAGTTCTATCTTGTTGGGCCAATAAAGAGCCTCATTAGCATGAATGAGGCTTAAGTTTCTTTCAGTTGTATGTGGAGTGGGCCTCTTAGGAGGAGCACAATCGGGATCTGATGCCAACTTTCAAAGATAGACACGAACCATATGGGACTGGGTTGTCTCCGGGTACTTGCCCACTCTTCTCAATTTCTACGAGTCAAACCTCTTGAAAGAGACTGTCTCATTCCTTATGTATAATGCCCTGGATTTTTATGTGGGCCACTGAGACTCTGAGTCTTTGAGGGGTGGCAGGGAGGGTATTATATGAGGATTAATGATGGTGTACTTCTGCTTGTCACTGAATTAGAGCTATAGGAAAACATTGAATGAAGTCATTTGCTGTTGGCTGGGCCGAGTTACCCCTTGTTCTCATTTCCATGCTTAGCCTCCTCTGCATTTATCACCAAGGAAGGATGCTTTGAGTGATCAGTAAGTTTCTCAGCATTTTTGCTGTGGACATGCAGGAAAATAGTGATTCAATCCCGACAGCCTCCTGCATTCATCGCGCAGAGGAATTGCCTTTCTGTGTGTCAGTACTGATCTGTCTTGTTAGTCTTCAGACATTACCCTCTTTGTGTTTCTTGGTTGTCCTGGCAGGTCTCAGTGAGTACTGTGGTTGGTGGAGCCTAGGTTTTCCCACAGAAGGAAGTCAACATTCTGTCTTGAGACCAATGACCCAATAGTGCCCCTTCCTTCAGAGCCTCAATACAGGAGGACCCTTCAGGTCCTCAGGTCCAAAAGGAAATCATAAATCATTAGGGGTTGGAACATACAGGTTCTGGATTCTGTGCTGTGGGTGTATGTGATGATTATAGGAGAGTCTAGCATTGTGGTACAGGGAGTTAAGTGTGTGTGATGCTGGTGTCTGTACCAGAGAGCCAGTTTCAGTCTTGGTTTCTCTAATTCTGATCTCACTCCCTGTTATTAGCCCAGGAAAGCAACGGAAAATGGCGCTTTTACATGGGACACCCAGGTGGTGCTTTCTGGCTTCTGACTTTCTTGGCCCAGCCCTTGTCCATAGAGGTCATTTGGAGAGTGAACCAACTGGTAGATGATAACTATGTCCTTCTTTTTCTTGCTCTTTATTCCCACGTAGCTTTTGATTTTCTTCTTTGTCCGTTTTGCTCAGTGTCTCTGCCTTTTACATAAATAAAATTTTAAAGGATTGCCAGAAAGGCTGCACAGTGCATCTTGGTGTCTTAGTTGAAGTTCCATCAACAGCAGATCTCAGGATAAGGATTCAATGCCAGCTTTTTATCCGACTGTGCCCCAAGTGTGACACGGGAGTGGAGGGAGGAGTGGCAGCCAGTGAGGGGTGTGGTTGAGTTGGTGGGCACTGTGGGCATCTGGAACATTGTTTAGTTGTGGCTCCAAAAGGAGCCATATAGAATGATTCAGGGCCAGAAGATGCTATTCATCCATAATTCCCTTCCCATTTCTCTCTCTGTGCTAGGAACAGATTGTGTAGCACCTGCCTCATTACTCCATGTGGGGAAAACATCAGTGGTTCCTGATTAACCATCTGAACCATGGAAACCTCGTAAATGTAATTAACACTCCTGGGTGGGTGGTGGTGATGCGTGTGCATACATGCATGCCAGTCTGTCCATCTCTCAGAAGGAGAGATTGTTCTAAACATTAATGTGGCTATTAGGAAATACACAGAGATGCAGTGGGTAAATGAGACACATACAGGGGAAATACTGGGTAAAGTTGAGGTAGGCAGTGATAAGCCAAAAAGAAAGGCCTCCAAATGAAATCAACCTGTTTTCACCTTGATCCCAGGCCTCTAACCTCCAGCACAAGGAGAACACATGTTCTTGTTGGTTAAAGCACCCAGTCTATGGCGAGCCAAGCTGACTCATGTAGTCCTAACAACTACATCTTAACAGCAAGATGCAACTAGAAGCTACCATATTAGAGTATCCACAGACAGAACATGTTTATTTTTGTGGAAAGTTCCCCTGGACAGCCCTGTTCAAGAACTAATGGCAGCTGAATCAAGATAAAACATCAGGCATTGTGGCCCACAACTTCATTTCCCCTATGTAACTTTTGTGATTTATTGACATCTGTAAGTGTGACACTCACAGTCAAAAGAGACCTGTAGAGGCCTTGGGAAACTGGAACTCCTTCCCACTGCTTCTGACAAGTATCCCTCTGTACTCTGCACCCAACATGAGTCCAGTGTTCCTGCTTGACCACCACAGTTATTCCAATCACCCTAACACAAGCGTACTACTCACTCTTAATGTGAAGAGGAGGCTACTGAATTAGGCTTGCAGTCTGCAGACATGGGCTGAATCACTGGTAACCACATCTGAATGCAAACTCAGTACCTCATGGACTGTGTCAGGTGCTTTGCCAAAGAAGTTGTTGGTCTCCAAGTTTGAGTATACGTCTCCACCTCCTTTACTGCTGCCTCCAGGAAACAGAACCCTTTATGGCCAAGGCTTGGCAAAGAACAGAGCATTTGAAATCAGGCTGGGCCAAGAAATGCAGGCCTTGTTTTCTTTTTATATATAAAAGCCTTTATAAAAAATCTTTAAATTTGTTCTTCAAGAAGAAATAACCCTTTATTAGGCCCTGTGTATTGCTGTAAATTTGATTGACCAGATGTTTGTCAGATTTAATATACGCTGTTTAAAAAGTTGCTTTCTACATCTCAACTGAGGCCCTTTCTGGTGAGGAAGGAGCCGATTTACAGGAAACAATGAAATCATTTTTTACACCTTACATATGCTCTAATCCTGTTACAGACCGAAGGTTTAAAACTCTTGATGTTTTCTTGCTTCATGTTTATGGTATGAGTGATGTTTGAAGGAAAGAGTCAAGGCAAGAAAATATTTGAATGCAGCACTCAGGGTGGACTCAGGGTGACTGAGGTTATTATCTTGGAGCTGTGCTTTTTAAAGGTTTCTCTGTTTTTCAGTTTGCTTTCTGGCTCTTAGTGCAGGCCAAGACTGAAAGATTGCCGTGGAGACTGAGGTCAGTAGTGTCGAACTCTTGAACCAAAACCCTAGAGGTTGCAGCATAGAGGAATTTGAGACTGATTTCTCTCCTACCCCACTAAATTGAACATAGCTTCCATAATCCCATGAAGTTGTCTCTTAAACCAATTCATTCATATGTTTCCTCAAAGATTGGCAGGCTCAAATGTCTACGGGGACCAGGTAAGTAGCAGAAATGAAGGTGGCCTGGCCACCTTCTGAGGGAAAGTGAACAGTCCAAACCCCACCAAAGGCTTAGTAGGATCCACAGTTATAATGCAGCATTGGCCCGTGGAGATGTGAGCCTAGCAAAGAAATATCTGCCAAATCAACACACTGAATTCGTATGTAGCGGATATTCTGTTGAAGGACCATGGACTTGAAAATCTTGCTATAGTCGGTAAATAGAAGCCTATCAAATTATGAATTAGTAGTCTTCAAACTTGACTGCTGGGACTGGTAAAAATTCTTTTAGGGAAGGGGCATCTGGTCATGTGGGTGCCCATATCCCATGTTAGAGTGCCTGGGATTTAATCCCCTGCTCTCTTCCCAATTCCACCCGCCTGCTAATACAGGCTGTGGGAGGCAGCAGGTGAGGACTCACATGGTTGGGTCCCTGCCACCCTTATGGGAGACCTGAATGGAATTCCACTTTCACAGTTTTGGCCTCTTGCAGGTACTGGAGGGGGCTGGGCTGGGATGGGGTGAGATGGAGAAACCAGTGAATGGGAGCTCTCTTTGTCAGTCTATCTCTCAGATAAATAGATGAATAAATAAAAACCTGGACATGATTTTTAGATGTAGAAAGGTAGCATAATTTGTTAGCCTTTTAGAGTATTTGTTACATAAGGATATTCAACAGATACTATTTATTACTGCCACCTGTTCCATCAAAAACAAGACTTCCAAAGAAATATTTTCCATTTTTACCCATTCATTCTCTCCACCCCCACCTCAAAAAACAACAGTTGGAAGGAGATCCTGAGAAACAGAGATTGTTAGGGTTGGAAGAACTGTGAACACCATTGAATTTAGTCATTTCAACCTAATTTTTAATTTAATTACATATTTTAAATATTTATTTGCTTTTATTGAAAAGGCAGATTTACAAAGCAAAGGATAGACACAGAGAGAAAGATCTTTTATTTGCTGGTTCACTGCCCACATGGCCACAATGGCTGGAGCTGAGTGGATCCAAAGCCAGGACCAGGAGTTTCTTCCGGATCTCCCAAGCGGGTGCCAGGTTCCAAGGATATGAGCCATCCTCCACTGCTTTCCCAGGGCTTAAGCAGGGACTGGCTGAAAAGTAGATTAGCCAAAACATGAATCTTGGTGCTTGCAGGCCAGTTAAGCCATTACACTGACCCCAATTTCAGCCTATTTGGAAGAAATTGTTTCCTGGATTAAATAGCTCTTTGCCATTTAACAGTAAGGTCTGTGATTATTTAAGTGATGTATGGAGGAAATATGTTATTTAAATTATCTTAACAATATAATCAGTAAAAGGAAAATATATGCTGTCTCAGTTCTGCTTTTGTGTGATGGCCGCTGTAGACATTTTGGTGTGTACCCTTGTCATCTTCTTCTGAATATGTGTGTCTTTGGGATCCTGTTGTCTATGCCATTTCGTAATCTGTGTTTTTATTTCAACAGTACATTGTGAATCTCTTTCTTTCCTAAATACTCTTCAACACATTAAATAGGTAAATAGCAGTACATTTCATGATGTAATTTGATCTTATTGTATATTCATAGTGTTCCTCATTTGAAATTTGCTAAATTGTACTAGGATGAGACTCTGTAGCTGAAGAACCCACCTTGTGAATATTTTGTATTTGTTTCTTTTTTGAAATTTTTTCCTCATATTCTGCTGGAAACCTTTTCTGTAAATACACGGTCATTTCATCTGTATTCCCAGTAAAAGCCATTTGTAAATTGGTTAGGGTTTTAGTAGTGAAGGGTACGTCTCTGGTAACAGGGCTGTGTTTCCCTTATTGCGTCTAGTTGGATCATCTCTCTGAATTAACATTGAGCCACCTTGGTAAAATGAATTGCAAGTCCTGGCCACATTCATGAAAAGGAGAACATTTGTATCTTGTCATCTGGTCTCAGTATTTACTTCTAAGTCTTCACACACTGGGTAGGAAATTCTATGACTATTTGAAAGTTCAGTACTGGGACAGTTGAAAATTCAAAGGTCTGAACTCACTGTCGTGTCTAATCGTTCTGCTTGGAAAGAAAGGAGAGATGCTTAGCTCTCTTAATATCTGATTGCTTTTTCCTGTATTTATTTAAATAGGTTTCCCCAGAGAATAGGATGTCTCCTTTCCAGAGAGATTTAGAAACTCTTTGTCTTAGATCCAGTTTACAGTAATGTCACAGGTCTTTGCAGTCCTTCTTATCTATACTATTGAAGGCATTTTCACTAGATGTTACCTGTTTTACACCTACTTTAAGAATCTTTGCACACTACAGCTCACTTTTACAATTGACTTCTCATTTTACCAAATGCATGTTTTTTTTTTCCCTTGAAATTGGGGTATATCTGATCTTCATGGCATTGTATTCAACGTACAGCAAGAATACTGTGTTAAACTATCTGAGTGGAAGATGAGAGGAAAGAACTTATACATTTGAAAGAAGTTTAATTTTGCTGCTGAAGAATCAGCCAACTGTTGAGAGGGTTGTTTGGTTTATAGAATGAAAGTTAATTTTAGGAAAATAATGTTAGTGTCTGGCGTAACATGGCATTGCTTTCTAGTTGTTGGAATATGTTGAATTCACTTCATGTTTTTTGAAGTCCAAATGAGCCTCACTCAAGGTGCTTTGAACCAAATGGCTATCACACTGTTCTAAGCCAGTAACAAGTGCTTGATAGCTACTGAAATAGCAAATGGGTGAATGAACCACTAAACTGGAATTTTGAACAAAATAAAAACAAGGCAAAAACTGACAGAGAAATGGAGGGCGGGCGGGGAGAAGGAATGGAAGGAAAAGAGGGAAAGCTGGGGAGAAGAAGAAGAAAGAGGGAGTAAAGAAGGGAAGAGAGAAAGAATAGATACGAACGCTCCGATCTTCATTCCCCAAATGCCAACAATGCCTGCTGCTGGGCCAGAGTTGGATCCAGAACCTGGGGACACAATCCAGGTCTCCCTGTGGATGGTAAGGACCTAATTATTTGAGCAATCACTACTGCCTCCCAAGATGTACATTTGCAGAAAACTGGAGACAGAAGCGAGAGCTGAGCCTCAACCGCAAGCATTCTGTAGGATCCTGGGCTAAATGCCCACTCCCATGAGTAATTGGGTCATGTTGGTGTTCATGCTTGCTACTAATAATTTCCCACGTTGAGAACAGATTCCGGAATCCAGATACTGTTCTCCTAGAAACTGGGTCTCTAGCAGGAGAACCAGAGAGGACTTCCTTGTGTGCTTCTTCGAACCAGCAAGGATGTAAGCCCAGGGGGTCAGTGTCGGTCCTTGTGCAAGGGTGGCATGAAAGGGAGGCACACTGCAGAAAACAGATGGCTACCTGTGACTGTCTTTGAGATGGCTGTGTGCTGATGTGTTGGGAAGCTAGATGAAGGAACTCATGATACCAGATTCACCCAGTACCTTTATGATTCTGAGGTCTCTTCCTTCATGAACAATTTTGTGTGTCAAATCACTGGGACAGTTGCCTTCATCAGACATTTGTTTCACTTTACTCCTTCATGTGTTTTCAGCCTAGAAAAACAAGGAGAGACTTAAAAACCAAAGATGGGTCTTTCTAGAAGCATTTTGTATCCTGGATTTTATCTGACCCAAATCAAGTTCCCTTGTGATGCTTAGTGAATATTGCTATAGACTCATTTACAGTTAGGATTAATTAATTAAAATTTCATACTAGCTATTTTTAACCTTTAGAACTTATTTTTTATTTGAAAGAGAGACAGAGACCTTCTTTTGGCTGATTAATTCCGCAGATGCCTACAATAGTGAGAGCTGGACTGACCTGGTGCAGGAAGACAGGACTCAGTCCATATCTCACTAATACGTGGCAGGAATCCAAGTACACCCCACTGCCTGGTATGGTGAATATTAGTAGGAAGCTTGATTGGAAGTGCAGGAGAGGCTGTATCCCAGGTACACAGGTACAAGATGAGAATGCCCCAAGCAGCATCTTAATTGTGTGCCGAATGCCTGCCTCCAGATAATAGTTTACCAAACTATCCCTTGCCCAGAGGAAGCCTGTTTGGGAGAAGTAAGAAGACATAACATAGGAGATCCTTATGACTGGGAGTGGTGTGGTGTGGTATTAAGGAAAGATGTAGAATCTGGCACTTAGGACACTGGGTGAGGACCTGGCATATGGTAACTGCTCTCACACATTGTTGGTTTATATTAGTTATTTTTTTTGCACATGTCCAGTATTTACTCAATGGATGTAACTTTCCATGGTTATTAAAGAAGGTTAAAGATGCTAATAAACATGGAACATGTTTGTAAAATCCCAGTAAGTCCTTGATTCCTGAAAGGCTACTTGATAGTGTATACAGGAGTGTGTCTCTGAGGGAATTTGCGCAAATTTTTTTTTTTTCTTGTCATAGGTGAAGAGTGTGGTTCACTAGCATAGACAAATGATCAGCAAATACTTGGAATGAGCAATCAAGAACTGGTACAATGGCCAGGCAAGATTATATAGAAAATAGGGAGAAGTGAGGACCTAATCATTTGGGCTAAAACTGAATGTCATGTTTGTTTTTGTTTTTACAGTATTAGCAATTATCCATAAATGTTTGTGGAAAGGAATTGTTCACTATAAAAATTTGGGAAAAATGGACAAGAGAGCAAATGATCATAAATACCATGACACAGAGACAACCTGTCTTTCTAATAGTAATCTCCTGGAGTTTTTCAAGGCATGGAGGACAGTGACATAGATTTCAAAGTATGTGCTGTGTGGTTTGTTTTCTTTAACTTATGATTACAAAGTGTTTTCCTGTGTCATTAAATGCTATACAAAAATTGTGAATTAAACTGACTACATGACATTTTATCATGTGATGAACCAAATTTTTTTAATGACTTATTTTCATTGGAAAGTCAGGTATACACAGAGGAGGAGAGACAGAGAGGAAGATCTTCCATCCGATGATTCACTCCCCAAGTGGCCGCAATGGCCGGTGCTGCGCTGATCCAAAGCCAGGAACTTCCTCCAGGTCTCCCACATAGGTGCAGGGTCCCAGTGCTCTGGACCGTCCTTGACTGCTTTCCCGGGCTGCAGGCAGGGAGCTGGATGGGAAGTGGAGCTGCTGGGATTAGAGTCAGCGCCCATATGGGATCCTGGCATGTTCAAGGCAAGGACATTAGCCGCTAGGCCACAGTGCTGGGCCCAGTGAACCAAATTTTATGTCATCTTTGAACCATGAACCAAGAGAGTAGATATTTAAATTCTCTGCTTTTAACTAATACTGCAGCAAAAGCCAATCAAATATTCAACTATATGAAATTCTGTAATGTTTAAGATGTAAGGTACTTTGCGAATACTTTTTTTTTTAAAGATTTATTTTTATTACAAAGTCAGATATATAGAGAGGAGGAGAGACAGAGAGGAAGATCTTCGGTCCAATGATTCACTCCCCAAGTGAGCCTCAACGGGCCGATGCGCGCCAATCTGATGCTGGGAACCTTTTGCAGGTCTCCCACATGGGTGCAGGGTCCCAATGCATTGGACCATCCTTTATTTCCTTCCCAGGCCACAAGCAGGGAGCTGGATGGGAAGTGGAGCTGCCGGGATTAGAACCGGCGCCCATATGGGATCCTGGGGCGTTCAAGGCGAGGACTTTAGCTGCTAGGCCACGCCACCAGGCCAGCGAATACTTTTAAGAGTATTAAGAATCCCCTCTGGGAGCTGGTTTGTGTCCCAGCGACTCCACTTCAATTCAGATCCATGGTAATGTCCTGGTAAAGCAGAAGATGTTCTGCATACACCCATGTGGGAGACACAGAGGAAACTCGAGCCTCCTGGTGTAGCCTGGCCTTGCACTGGCCACTGCAGTCATCTGTACAGTAAACCCACAGATGGAAGATTGCTCTGTGTTTGTGTGTGTGTGTGTGTGTGTGTGTGTGTGTGTATCTGTGTCTGTATGTTTGTCTCTCTCCCCCTCTTACACTGTAACATTTTGAAAATAAATTAATTTGTTTTATTTTAAATGCTGTCAAATTATGACCTAGGAAGGCTTTTTCAATTTATGCCCATGCAGTACTGGTGGTATTAAAGTGAATCACTGTTTTCAAGTAAAGTGAATGAAACTTTGCCATTGTGTTATTAATGACAGAAAATTCAGTCTTCTGGTCCTGCTCCCTCCTTCATTGATTATTGATATTAATTGGCCCATTATACTTTCTTTGAGAATTGTTGATAGTATGTGCATTCTGTATTCCTGTGAATCTCAGTTATTTATTTCACAGCTGCTCTGTCCTATGCATTGTTCACAAATGGAAGAAACGGCAATGAGAGAAATTAAAAACATCTACTATGGTTGAAGTTAATTAAATTTCACCAACAATACCATTAATAAGTCAATGAGTATCTCATACAAGATTTTAGTGAGTTATGCATCATTCCTGATGCTTAGTTGAAACTACTAACAAGTAGTTGGAACACCTTGTACTAGCAGCATCAGCTGCCATTTTGGAAACAGTGTTTCTAAAAGCTTTCCTGAGTTGGTTAGCAGTGACCTGTATGTTCCTGGGTGTGGCTGTGAACCCCATACACATATGTTTCTCTAAAGCTAAGCTATAAGCAACTGGATCCTGAAGTTCTAATTACTTCTGTGCCGCTTGACATGAGGTGAAAAACAGCAGATTTGGCATGGCCTTTATTGACTACTTAATATGTCTTATATTGGAAAATATTGCAAAAATAGGACATGATAGGTGGTCTCACTGTAGAAGGGAGAAAGATCAAGAACTTGAATGGGGGTTGGTATAGTGGTGTATAAGTTTAAACTGCTGCCTGCCATGCTGCAATCTTGTTATTGTCCCCAGTTAGGGTCCTGGCTGCTCCATTTCCAATCCAGTTCCCTATTGCTGCACCTGGGAAAGTCAGAGAATGAGTTAAGTGCTTAGGACCCTAACACCAACATGAGAGACACAGACAAAGCTCCTGAAGTAAGCCAGCAGATGGACAATCTCTTTCTCTCTCATGTTTGCCTTTCCGTGGACCCCATGCTCAAGTGGGATCACTGAAATTCAACTGGAAAACGAAATGTTCAGAATGATCAAGGTTCTTAGGTCTCCTTTACACACGGAGTACTTGCAGCCATGTTGTAGTTGAACATGTGGTATCAAGGGTAACAAGAAGCAGACACCCTTAATGGAAATGACAGATTTTAAGAAGCTAATCCCAGCCCTTACCTTGTTCAGCGTGTTTTCTCTATGGTCTGATAGGACTGTATTTTTGGTTTTCAACACAGCTTAGTTCGTAGTCTGGCTGCATAAGGCTGGTGTTCAAGTGGGTTCCCAGTCTGCCTGTTCCAGTTGAGCCTCACCTCTGAACTTGATTGCTTGCAAATTTTCCTGTCATAAAGAAGCAAAGAGAAGGAGGATAGAGTTGTTGTGCATTGTTTTCAAATATATTTACTTGTTTTCATTTATTAGAAAGACAGAGAAAGATCTTTCATCCAGTGGTTTAGTCTCCAAATATCCCCAGTGGCTGGTTCTGGGCCAGTCTTAACACAGGATCCTGAATTCTGTCCAGGTGTTCCATTCAGTGAAACAGACCCAAGAGCTTGAGTTTCCCTCTCTGCCTCACAAGGTGTGCATTCGTAGGAAACTGGGATCAGGAGCAGAGCTGGGACTTGACCCTAGGCCCTCTAACATGGAATGTGGGCATCTCAAATGGTATCTTGAACACTGTCAAATGCCCCTTGCATGCTTTTAAAGACCTCTTCTCAGAGTTGAAGAAAGGAAAGGTTGCAAACTGGGGAGTGCGGAAAGGATAACACATTAGATTGTTAAGTTTGTATCAGGATAAATATCCTTTAACGCAAACACCACTTGGAACAGAATGTCACTGCGTGTTCACTTTTCACCAAGAGCGAAACTGGCCGCTTTTCATTCTGCAGCCCTGTGGCTATTGAGCTGCTTAGCCCTGAGCAGAAGCTGCTGGGCTGTGTGCACAGAGCTGGATAGCTGTGAGGTTCTCAGTAGCCCACCCCTGGAGCAGTATCTCATCAAAACCACAAGCTCTTGTTGCCTCTCATGGCTAATGAGCTTGGGAACTGGGAGTGAGATCCAGAGCCAATTCTTGGATTAAATATTCTAAGCTTTAGACAGGCCTGTGTTTAAGAATCAGGGGGGAGCGGCAGGCCCAAACTATGGGATGAAAAACAACTATAAATTCTGACCTTCCTCAAGAGTCTAGCCAACTGCATGGAGAAGCCCACCGGTGAGCTGTCACAGTGGGACATGAGTATTTAGAAGGCCAGTTGGAGCACCCTTCATGCACTGAGTGGTGTTTTCCACATGGTTTCTAAGTGACTCCTTTTTATTTTAAGAAATACTTGAAGCGAGAAGCGTTTATATTCCCACATAGATAAGTAATCACAGTGATGCAGGCCTCTGATGACCAGATTGGCGCCTGGGGCACAGGGGCATCAGAAATATCAGGCACGAAGGATTGAGACCCTATGGCCCTGGGAAGGTGAGTGTTGGGCACAGTGCCCAAGAATCGATTTGTGACACCTGCATTAGACTGGGTTTGAGTCCTGGCATAACCGTGGGAATCAGCTCAAGTATTTGTCACCCACACAGAAGGCCAGGATTGAAAAAGTGTTTGTTTTTGACCTGGTCCAGCCCCTGGCTATTGAGGTATATGGGATAAGAAGCCAATGGTTGATGGTCTCCCTCTGTCCCTTGCCCTCTACCTCTCTCTTTTTTCAAACAATAGCAACAACAAAATAACATTTTAAGAATGTGGGTGGCCTGTGGAGAAAAGAATTTCAAGGCTGTCTTAAAAATAAATGTAAGGCCTATGGCCATACCACCCTGAACACGCCCTATCTCATCTGATCTCAGAAGTTAAGCAGGGTCAGGCCTGGTTAGTACTTGGATGGGAGAAATAAATGTATGAAGACACATCCTCTTTGCTTTTAGTCCACCCTGAAGACAAGGCCTACAGGTGCTTTGCCCCCTGGGTAAAAATAACAGTGAACTGTGGCCCGGGAATCACCACAGGAAGAATAATTCCAAGTAGATACCAACCAGATCTCTTTATCTGTCATCTCATTTTTTCCCCTCAGATTCTACAAATTTCCCTTTTTTGCATGTGTGTGTCTTCTTTAAGTTTTCTGTGGCTCTGTGGTGCTTCAGCTCATTTCGAGCAAAGGTTAGGAACGTTCTTTCATATGGCAAGGTGAAAATAATTTTATTTTCATCACTTCCCTCCCCTTCTCCCCACCCCCGCTCCAACCTTGTGATGGATTTACTTGAAAAAAAATAATGACGGGGCTTCACAAACTGGCCTGACAGTTGTGATGCGGAGAGCGAGCCGGCTGAGTAGGGACGGTGAGGCATCTCTGTACCTATTATGGCAAAAATCGATAATGCTTTCTGTAAATTGCTCCTCCCAGAGGAGCCCAGCAAATGCAGGAGACAGGGCAAACCATCATTCTGTGTGAAGGCTCCACACACTTGGGCCAGTGCAATTATGAACAGGAGGGCGGTTAGGCCAGCACGTGTGCCCGTGGATGCCTGTGTGTGTTCAGAGGAAGAACTCAGGGAGGCGAGGACTTACTCATCATAAAATTTTAATTGTTTGCTTCTTGTTTCAGAAAGGTGCATCCTTTATCTGTTCTTCAGAGGTGGTGGGGGCAGGGGAGGCTGATTCTGAAATACCCCAGAAAAACCCATTGGAAGTTGCAATGGGTGGACTAAGGGCATAGTCAGCTTATTTAATTGGTGATTTCCTGGTGAGGGACTTGAACTCCTTGTGGTGCTTTTGGGCACAATGTATAGTAAGGGCTTGGGGATTCCATGCTGGATCCAGGACTGTAAACAGCCTCCTAGATTTGGAATGTGTTGGAATTTTCTTTGGCTTCCAAATCCCTCTCTTTGTGATCTTTGTAAAGAAGATACATCACTGATTTTTCTGGGACTAATTTTTATGTAAGATTATGACTTGTTCCTAGTTTACCTAATGCTGTTCCCAAGTTGTGGACAGAAATTAAAGTAATTTCAGTAATGGTCATTTTTGTGGATCAGGGTTGTATTTACAACTTTTTGTTTTTTGAAGAAAGGGGACTCTGAATTATGACCTTCAAACACGAGTTGGTGGCAATATAAAATGTCAAGGAAATTATTTTTCACCTAATAGATTACATTAGAGAACTGGAGCATCTATAATGCACACACTTTATGCATGTGTGGTAACTGAGCTAAGACTGAGGAAATTTGCTATATAGAAAAGAACGTGGGGTGGGGTTTAAGGATCTCCACTCGGTGACCCATAGTGAGTTTCAACCACAGTATTTTTGTCTTTACAATGGACATTGACAGCTTCGTGCTCTGTCTCATGGGTTGTGAGGAAATTGTTTGAAGATCCTTCACCAACATGGAGCCATCATAAGGATGTTAAGTGTTACAAGTAGCATGAAGCAAAGCAAGGATGGCCCTGACTGGATGCTCGAGTGAAAAGTGGAAATGGCTCCAGCCATGGACCCACAAGACTGGATTTCTTATGGACTGGGATGTTGTTCCTAAGTTGGTTTCCTAGGAAGTCCAAGGCTGTGAGGAACCTGGGTCTCAACCCTAGTTGAATTAAGTAGGAAGATCAAGAGCAGACAGAACTATGAAGATGGAGGCACTTGGACTTGGAGCTGAAAGCCACAATCAGATATAACCAGGCCTTCTGTGGCATCCGGCTCAAGGTAGACTGTGTTCACATGAGAGGTACCTGCCGCTTGGGGAGGGCAGGGGTGGGAATGACGGCAGAGAAACAGAAAGCACAATTAGAGAGCAGAGGAAAACTCCCTGGGGTGGAGGGAGGCAGGGAAACCGGATTTTTATCTGAGGAGGTGAGACTGGGACTGCTATTCTGTTGCTTTGTTCAGCTGTTTAGTTTAAATGAGTTGGAAGATGTGTAATGGTTTCACATGGCAAAAGAGTGAAGAGTATGGGATCCCATGAAATTAACAGGCTGCAAAACACAGATGATAAGCTGAATGAGGAAGAGGAAACTTTGTAAGTCTAAAAAAAAAAGGTGGAATCAGTTTCTGGCAGAATCATCATATTCATTACCCAAGGCAGTGGCCCAGCAATGGTTGACAACATGTTCCAGTTGATGGGGAGGCTGGGGAAGGAATTAACAGCAGTGTTGAAATGGCTGTGTCTTCACGCAAAATGAATCTGAGCAAGCAGGCACAAGGTGAGAGGGGGAAATGGACAATCTCAGAGGGCACTTGAAGGGCTGGATGTTTGAGAACACGTTGTTGTACAGTCACCTCACGGAGGATTCACACCAATGGAATCAAACCAGGCTGGTAGGAGCTCCATGGTGTAGGGAGTGAGCCTGGAGTTTTCAGGCTAGTGCAATCCCCTAACCCTAGTATAGGCCAGATGCCAAGGTGCATCCCTTGAAATGTTGTCTCACATCTGCCCCCTGCTGGAAGCGGCTGTCTTGTTTCCTAAGCATAGGGAAGGGGGAACAACTGCTGAGCATTAGGGTGGGGGTGGAAATTGACCCATTAAAGTCAATAATCCGGGCATCCTCGCGTATCCCACTGCATCTGAATAGCATATTAAAATTACCAAAATTGTCTTTTAAAAACCTACTGATGTGGGTCACCCAAGCAGCACGCTCCCAGTGGTTAATAATTAATACTAAGCGTCCTGGGGAGGAATCCCTGTGGATAATTGTAGCCAGTATGCAGCCCAGTGTGCCGCGGGTCAGGAAAGGGCAGCGAGAAAGGCATCATGCATCACGCTGGTGCCAGCCGCTGGGTATTGGTGATCTGCTTCCTCTGGCTGTACTTACTCTTCAGATGCGAACGCCTCCTAAACAAGGCTGTGAATTGGTTTTCATGCTCGCATTGACAGATTGGGAAAGCAGTTTGTTCTACCAAATTTAACAATGATATATCATTATCACAACTTTGGGGGAAATCTATAAAATCAATAAGTTTGTAGCCTGAACAGGATTTGTATCGCTCGCTTGCTGTGCTGGTGTCAAAGCGTGAGCGTATGGATTGAGTCACAGCCTGAGATCAATGGAATTTGTGGACAGTAAGCTCAATAACAAGCCCTTCTGAAAAGAAATAGATGTAAAAAGCAAATTTACTAGAGTATAAAAAAAAAGCTAATATCTTTTCCGAGCTGGCTGGAAAGTACTGTTTGGCTGCCGTGGGCTGTGGGTACTTTGAAAGCCGGCGAGGGTATGTGCTCGCAATTCTGAATGCTCCTGCGCCGACTCCATGCACTGCATGTACAGTTGGGTGCTTCTCTTTTCAGGTCGTGTACTAGGAAACTGGCCAAGAATAGGAGGAGGGGGAAAAATAGCCCTTTATATTGTAAACTGAATAAAGAATAAAACAGTCAGTGTGTCTGCTGGGGGAGACCACGGTGGCTTTATTTACTTTGTACTGGTCGGACTTGCTAATGGAGAAAAATAAAAAGGCATAATTAAATAGTTTAATGAATTCGCAGCTCTTTTGTTTGAGTGGGACTGGAATGCATGTTCCAGGAGGCCGCACAAAGAGCTTGGCTGGCAGTGAGTTAAACGTAGGAAATCAGTTCTTTGAAGGCATTTTTATACTTCATTATCCCAGCATGTAAAATGACTTGTACTAAACGATTGAGGATTTTATTTTTTCACCCTCTCTCTTTCTCCCCGTTTTCTAAACAAAAGAGAGCAGGGGGTGGCTGGTGTCTAATTCCACCCTGGGTCCTGAGCCAGGCGTGCAGCCTGGTGGGCTAGTGCCTGCCTGCAGATGTCCCTGATCCAAGGCCCTGAACGACCCAGGGCCCTCATCCTCCACTGTGCACCATCCCTGTGAGAAAGCACATATAGGCCTGCCAGGTTTCCTACTCTTGGGGAAAATTTCTGCCTGTTGCTGAGTGGAGAATCGGGGTAACTTGTACGTTGTATTTTCTGAGCAGCCAGGTTCTCTTATCTTCCTGTCTCTGGACCAAGGCAAAGCTAGGTTTGCAGGTTGGGGGTACCTGATTCTCTTGCCTGAGCTGATGTTCTTCTGCAACACGAGGACTATTTTTGGGGGGATGGTAGATCCTTCACAGCAGCCAGCTGCCCACTAGCAGCATCCAGCTGGTGGCCTGTCCAGCCCTGGTCACCAGGGTTCCCAGGCTCAGAGGGACTTTCAGGACTCTGAAAGGCTAGGAAAAGGCAGGTGCATCCCTTTTAGCCAAGGAATCAGCCTGGCCTGTGTACCCTGCCCCGACAAGTAAAAAACCAAGTCCAGGAGAGCTAACTTGAGGTGCCACCTGGACCTGGGGCAGTGGGATGCAGAGAATTCAGAGCCTTGGGTTTGAGTCCAGATTCTTGCTGATCAGAGGCTGAGGAGAAGACCCAGAGGAGGGAGGGAGAGGAAGTGCAGTCCCAGGTGAGGCAGCATATGGTGGCAGGTGGCTGAGGACCCACCTGGGAGCCTCATCCCAGACACATAGCAGACACAGGCCTGTATTCTCAGATCACGACAGGCAAGCTGTGCTTAAGCTCAGCTTCACTACCTTGCTGGAGAAGAAGGTCAAGGAGACTGAGGCCCGAGTTGCTTGCAGGGTTTCTGGACCTCAACATCAGTCCGGATCAGGCTACTTTGACCTTTCCAAGTCCCTTCAGGGGCTTCGTACACAAAAACAGAGAACATAGGGCTTACTGCTTGAGAGGACTCAGTTTCTGCACCTGGTGGGTTCCTGGTTTCTCTCACCTTCCCTACCTCCATTCCCAAGTTGTCTCAACTTTGGATTTCCCGGAGGGTGTGGCCAGACCCAGGCCAGGGTTCTTGTTGCTGCCTGGGAGGCCCTTTGTGGGTTCGTTTCTTACTTCCAGCAGAGCCTCCCCTGCAGTGTTTAGAAGCTGTCTGTAAACCCAGCCAATGGGTTCTGGTTGATGACCTGCCTTGTTGGGGAGGGAGATGCCCCTCTTGGGTTTGAAAAATAGTGAGTGCTTCTCTCCATCACTGTCTTCCCTTTAGCCGTCTCTGGGCTCGACTGGTACCTTAAAGGTGTTGCTTCCAGTCCACAGCCCTGTGCGGTTTCTCTGGCTGTGTCTTTCCCACTCCATCATGGAATCTTCACTGCTTCCCAACCCCCAATCCGTGACCTTTTGCTCTCTGACGTTCACCACATGGTATCAGCTGCCATTGAAAATTTCCACTCACTTTGTGTTTGGTTTTGTTTGATTTTGCCAGGTTTGAAAATTTGCATTCACCAGATTTCCCAGTACCTTATTTGCTTATCAGTTATGCCCATTGCTGGTTTCCTCTTTGATCTTTCCTCATAAACATGTGTTACAACTGGAGTGCCAGCTACTAATTATTTAATCTTGACTTTTTTAATACCTAGGATGCATTGACTATGAACACAAAATTTTAGAATTTAATGGATGGTTGTTCTGCTCCTCTGAAGAGCTGATGATTGGTATGTGTGGGGGATGGGGAATATCTTGGACCCCCTCCCCCCAAGCATCACCAGCACAGAGAGAGAGCATCATGTGGCGAAGGGGATAAATGTATTGAAATCTTGTGGTTGATCCCTACATGGGTGAACTCTGCCTTCTCTCACTGTCCTGGGTGCAGGCACTGAGAAACATGACAGACGTTGCTTTCGTAATTAGCCCTAACTTCGGAACTACGCTGTTTCTGGCTGTCAAGTGCCCCGGCCGAGCTAATGCACAGCCAGTCCCCAGCCTTGCTGAGTAGCAGGGAAATGCTGGGGAAGTGACTGTTCATATTGATCAGTGAGGGCTGGAGAGAGTTGGAGACCCTCAGCATGGCTACTTAAAGTGGGCTGGAAACCCAAATTGACCAGTAATAAAGTGTTTGAGGTTGTACAAGACGGCTCCTGGGAAACTGCAGCTCCGAGAGGGGAGGCTGGCGGGGAGAAGCTGTCAGTTACTCTTGTTTGATGCCCGCTTGCTAAACAGCATGGAGCAGCCTGTGAGCCCCAGGCAGAAGGCAGCAGGAGGCAGGCGCGATGGGCCTGGTGTGCTCCCTGGAAAGCCACCTTTGTCACTGGGAAAGACAGATGTGGGGCTGGCTGCTTCTGTTTTCCCCATTGGTCCCCAGGTCAGAAGCCCTTTGCTGTCAGTGGCTTGGGACTCTTTGCTTTTAGAAGAGGGGCAAAACCTGAGCTGTTGGTGACGGTCCCCCAACATCAGTGCCAAATCATAGTTGATTGTTCTTGGGACAGTTATGGGAGTCATGCCTGAGACGAAGACTGACAAAATCTGGCAAGTTGGAAAACTAAATGATTGTGTTCTTGATATTTGTGTTTTTTTTTAATGATGTGTCTTTTCTGTGAACTTTCTTGAAGTCTGTTTGTACCTTGTAAAGATATGAAATGTGGATTTTTGGAACGCAGATGAACTTCAGTCCCAGCCATAGAGCAAGCTGAGAAGTGAAAAGGGGGATATTGGTTTTTCCTGAAATCTTTGAGTCTCCTTGAAAATGAGCCATTGTCATCATCATTAATAATAATAGCATGAGCCAGGTGCTCTGATTTAAGTGCCTGATGTTGCACAGGACAAAGAGTCCTTTCTGCCTGTGCTGGTCATGAGACTGGGGGCTGATCTCTCTCTCTCTCTCTCTCTCTCTCTCTCTCTCTCTCTCTCTCTCTCTCTCTCTCATTCCATAATAGAAGACAGACTAGTAAGAGAAAAGTGCCACCAATTTATTTAATCTAAATTTCACTTGAAATACAAGCGTCAGAAATGAAGACCCAAAGAACCAGAGAGCAGTGTGTTTTGCATGCTCACTCTGAGAAGAAACAGGAGTGTTGTGGAGAAACTTGTGGTGGCCAACTTGAGGTCAGGGGAGGTTGTTTGAGCATATTCTTGGCCTCAGTAAGCAGCATGCCTTCCCCCCAGGGATAAGAAAGGAGCAAGGAATTAGGATTGATGACCTGATGTCAGGTGGTGGGGAGGAGCAGTCACCTTATTTCTGGAGCACTCTCTGTCGTTGCAGGCCACAGAATTTTGAGCTGTCATCTTCTGAGCCCCACCAGATGCAGTGACTCATTGTTTCTAAAACAATCAGGAGGGAATCGATATTCCTGTTCTTTCACTGAGGGACTAGAAGAGGGTAGCAGGGATGGTTGTGACTCTGCCATGTAGAATTGATGCATCCTGCTAACGATACCTCAGTCTTTTTTTTTTTCTCCTAAAAAATATTGCTTGAGCAATGGATAGCCTTTCATGAACCTGTGCTAGACTGGTGTCATTAAGGGTTTGTGTTGTTAAATCTTCCAATTCATTTGGGTTTTTGTTACTTTAAGTCAACTAAATATTCTTCATCAAGAGATTCATGATTCATTTAAAGTGAACTTTGAGTAAAGACCAAATGTAGGTGATAATAATCACTTTCAGTCACTGAAATGATCAAAAAGTATTGATGAAGTAGAAATGTCATTATTTTAGGGCCTGGCGCCATGGCCTAGCAGCTAAAGTTCTCGCCTTGAACACACCGGGATCCCATATGGGCACCAGTTCTAGTTCCGGCAGCTCCACTTCCCATCCAGCTCCCTGCCCATGGCCTGGGAAAGCAGTCGAGGACAGCCCAAAGCCTTGGGACCATGCACCCGTGTTGGAGACCTGGAGGAAGAAGTTCCTGGTTCCCGGCTTTGGTACAGCACCGGCCGTTGCTGTCACTTGGGGAGTGAATCATTGGACGGAATATCTTCCTCCCTGTCTCTCCTCTCTGTATATCTGACTTTGTAATAAAAATAAATAAATCTTTAAAAAAAGAAGGCTATTCCTTCATATTTAAAAAAAAATGTCATTATTTCTCTACAAATGTTACTCTTTAGGTCCTGTTTCAAGCAGCTGAAGGGTTCATTACATTACACATCTCAAAGAAAACAATTTAGAACTTCTTCTAATTACAAGTAAATAATGTTTTTTCTCAAATTGTGAAATATGTTAAAGCTGTAGGTAACAATCATAGATATTGCTGTCTGTCCCAGTTAGCAAGCTTTGTCACATGTCAACATTTTACCACATTGGTTTCAGATCCTTTTCTTTGAAATAATGACAAGTTCTGGGTCCATCCAGAACCTCCTGTGTAAACCTCTTGCTGATCCCACATCTTTCCCTCACCCCAACTCTCCAAGATTCAGCTACTAGTCTGAATCCGGAATGTGTCATTCTCTGTGTCTTTCTATTTTGTTCTCTTCCTAAGTGGTTTGTATTTTTGTTTTGCCTATTTTTAAATATTGGCCTAAAAGTGATCATGATATATACATGCATCTACAATATGCTTTTTCTTCTATTCCTCATTTCATTTTTAAAGGTATCTCCCCTTTGCCATGTTCAGGACTTTATCTACTGTGGAGCATAGAATCTTGGTATAGATATTGGATCAGTTCCAGAACCCTTTGCGGATACCCAAATGCTTATGTAGTGCTGTGTGATATAAAATAATTGTGTATTTTTGTATTGGAGAGATAGATAGATATGAGTGGCTTTCATCTGCTGATTTACTCCTCCAAATGCCTTCACTTGCTAGGCCTATGCCATGGGCTTCTTGGAAGAGTCATGGAAAATTCATATTACAAACAAAGCAAAAGCCTGTGTCACATTTAAAAATATTTTTTGCAGTATAATAAACCCACCTTTCTCTATTTTCATTTTCTTAGGAAAACAGAGGCACAGAAATGGAGAAACAGAAAGATCTGCTACCTGCTGGTTTCATTCCTAAAGCCAAAAGTATTAACTCCATCCAGGTCTCTGAGATGAGTGGCAGGAACCCAAACATTTGGGTTATCATTGGCTGCCTCCTATGGGTATGCATTACCAGGAAGATGGATTAAAAGCAGAGAAGCTAGAACAGGGATTAGGCACTGTAGTATGGAATGTGGGTGTCCCAAGTAGCATCCTCACCAATCTCTGTCTTATCATTTAATTTCATTTCTGATGAATATTTTTGAAGTATTTTTGCAAAATTTACCTGTAAGAACAATCTAGAATCAGCTCTGTCCTTATGTATTTAGTGCTTTGTGGTAAGATGCTAAGTATAAACGTGCTGGACTTGATGGCAGTCAGCCATGTGTGTGGACATTCATAGCTGGATTGACAAGGTTGCCTCTTACTCTCCTCCACCCTCTTTTTCACTTGTCTGCTCTGAAATCACTCGCTCTGCTTTGTGACAACAGGGATTCCTCAGAAACTTAGCACAGTGAAGCAGAGAATTTTTAGTGCATCTTAAACCTGAAGATTGCCTATCTGTGCTTTCTCTCCGTCTACCTATGTGTCCACCTTAATGTACTTTTCTTTACTTATTGGAAAACCCAGTGTAGTGTCTGCCACAAACCTCCCGGGACTCTTAAATCTGTCTTACTTGTGAAATGATTCAGGTAGGCACAGTCTACCAATCTCAGCACACTTCTTTATTACTAGTTTGTTATGGGTACCATTTCATGGCTCTCTCTGCTCGTGCTTTGGAAATTATAGACCTTCCTCCTATAACCTTCTCCCCACATCAATTTTTCTGCTTTCTATTGCATTCTGGATTTCAACTCCTATTTGAACCCACAACACTCATTTTTAATATTGGATAATTAGCATTTATATGTTAAAAGAATAACTCTTTTTTTCCCCTTTTGGTGGGTTGTTATTTTTAATGATTGCTTTCTTGGTCATCTGGGATGTCCCTGCCTAGGGAGGCCCTTTCTCTGTGTCTGTAATGAGACATACTTCATTTGCACTGTCCTGAGATTTATGGGGGGACTAAGAGTGGGAGGGGGAAGCACTCTTCCAATTTATTACATCTTAAATGAACTGCTCCCCAAGCAAAAACAAAACAAAAGAAGCAGGAACACAATGTCTGTGTACTGTTTCGCTTGATGTGGTTTGAGCTGTAGGGAGGTGTGCTGACTGGTCTAAGATGGGGAGGCAGAATTGAAATTTCTTAAGAATTTCCCTTTTGTCTGCTGTTGGCTGTTAGTTCTTACATCATCAGCAGTATCTTTTTTTTTTTAACTTGATTATCACCACCTCTCCAGAGCAATCTCAGTGTGACTTTTATATCATTACACACATGCCAGTAGTTACTTAAAATAGCTCATTTCAACACAAAGTGAATTTTTGTTGGTGGAGACTGGATGAAATAAGAATCTCTTTATTTCATGTGTTGTGCAACAAGCTCAGTCTCAAGAACAACTGTAGTGTAAAGGAAATTCTCAGTCTTTGCTCTTCTTTGTGACAAAGGAGTCACAATTTAGTTCCCTTTCCCATAAACTGCCACATTGCATCATCCACAGTAACTGGTCCCTGAATCAGATGCTAGGTTATCTCTGCAGCCCCTGGAATAGCAATGGCTCTATTAGCACACCTGGCTTTTCACCTGGGCCACTGCAGCTGGTCTTGGAGGAGCTAATACCTGCACAGAGGGGCAAGGCTATAATTTCAGGGTGCTGACTTCAAGCATTTTATGTCCCATTGCTGCTAACTGATCTGAAAAAACTTGCAGAAGCTTCCTCAGATCATGGCGGTTGCCTTATTGTTGCTGGTGATTGGTCTGTTGGGTGAGACCAGAGTAAACCTTACCACTCATGGTAACTTTGACTGTTGTCGGGTGGGCGTGAGGTGTCTTTTGTAAAGATTGCATGCAGCCTGCGCTGCTGGGAAGTCTCCACCTCTTGCCTCAACACTCCTTTGACAGTGTTGCAGCCCCAGACTCTGTGATGTGGTCTATTCTCTTGGCTTCTTAGCCTTTGGTGCCCATTGTCCCCACTGGTGACTGTGGACACAGGGTGCAGCGTGGATCAGCCCCAGCACTCCAGCAGGCTGAGAGCTGAAGAAATTGCTGCTGACAGCAGTGTTGTTCTCTATGCTTCCTTGATTCGGGAAATGAAGCATTTCATTTCTAACCATGGTTTGAAGACTCCATAAATGCATCTCGCACGGTACACAACACCAGCTGTGCATAGATTCTAATATTTTTTTCATTAAAAAAATATTCATTGCTGCTTTCCCTTGCTTTTCTTAATAGGTGTGGTGATAGAAAGCTTCCACATACCTAAGGTTTCTTTTTTTTTTTTAATTCAAACTTCAGAATATTTCCAATATCTGCAACATTATCTTTTGAATAATAATTACCTCTTATATTAAATTATAAGACAGCAGGATTCAGGATTAGATCTCTCCATATTATTCTAGTGAAGGGAATTATGACAGAGGTCATTTTTTAGAATTATGTAGCAGGGTAAAAGGTCCCAGGCAGCATTAGAAGGCAAAGGCGTTTATAATTAAATTGTAATTTAGGCCAGTGATTTATCGTTTTCTCAATGAAAAATTTGGTGCTGCCAAGAGATCCTAAGAGGAACTTTAGTGAGATACAACTTAATGAAATAATAAAAAGAAAAATTATTCCAGAATAGATTGTATTACCGTGGCAGAACAATTGCAGTCTGCCTTATGTGGGTATTTCTATGATCAATCCTGTGTTTCAGGGACTTCTCATTTAACTGTAATTTTCTTTTTGAGGTAAAACGTGGCACAAGAATTTTGAGTTATATATTTAGCGTATTTTTGAACATTTAAAAAAATGTAAGTAAAATCTTTTGTTGATGTTTTCAGTGTTCTAAATACATCTAGCAACATTTGCTAGTTTGCTTAAAAGCTCTTTAACTGGCACAAATATTGCTTTTATAACAACAAACAATCAACAACACTAGATTTATTTATTTAAAAATAATAGATTTGTTGTTGTTGTTGTAGTTTATGCCAATAAAGGGATGCACTTGGTGTTTATTTATTGTTTTCCATTCTGCCTGAGCCTCTGTGTCTCCCTGGAGTAAAGTCTGGGATCTGCTGGGAGTGGACACACAACCTTAACGGACACGGTAGCCCATACAGCAAAAAGGGGGCCTCAGAACACAAGCCATTTCATTTCATGAAATGAAAAGCTGAAGTCAAGTCTAGAAGTGAAAGAACACAGCCCTTTGCTAAAATGGACCTTTCACAAGCTTAGTGTGAAGTCAGCATTTTGACAAAACTAATTTTGACCAAAGATTTGATTGGTGTTTTGAACTGAAAGGCTAATAGTTGAATTATTAAAAAAAATAAAGAAGAAAAAGAAATGCAACTTGCATTTGTGGTGTGATAGTTGCATTTATTGCAATTCAAATTGTTCACTTATTGCTATATTTTCATTGTCTCCCTAGAACCTTAATTGCTTTAAATGCTCTTGGTGGTGGTTCTTTACAAATAATCATGCTAATAAACTTTTAATGGCATGTGTTTTAAATAATTGATTGAAAATGGTCCAGATATCTGCTTATCTAATAGTCTTTAATAGCTTCTTCACTAAACACCTAATCTATTGGGTAAATAATACGTATTTTTTTTTAAAGTGCTGTGCTTTTACATAATAGACTTTAGGTGGTATTAGGAAACAATATTAAATATTTCTTAAATATGTGTTCTCCAGTAGCAGAAATTGTTACCATTCATTGAGTGATTAACACACACTTGAGGAATTATCTAAATGCATGGTTATATGAAAGATCACAGTGTTTTGCAAAAACCTAATAAGATTTATAAGTATGTAATCACAGTGAGTTTTGTCTTTTTTACTTCTTAAAAAATTAACTGATATGCTTTGGGATAAAACTTTAGGGAAGATAGATCCTTTAAAATTGTCAACTTTCTGATAAGAGGAATGCTTTGTAATGTTTGTTCTGTTATTGGATGATGTGCTTCTGATGATCAGTGTGTTAGCAGGACATTTCTTACCCTATGGTTTGTCCTGGTCTACCAAACTTGAGGCAATCTGCAGCTGCCAACAGTGACTTTGTTATTGTTCTAAAGTCAGGATCAGGGCTGGTTAAAAGCACAAGACAGGCCCAAGACCTTGTGCAAGTTTCCACACCCCCCAATCTGCCTTAACTGTTTCTCCTGTGGGGAAAATACTTGGCCTTTTGGCTAAGATCAAGTGCAAGGAAACAAGCTGAAGTGTCGGAGGTGTCTGCCTCACAAGGTTGTTGAGTGCACTTGGTGAGTTAATACTTGGAAAACCTTATAGCCTGTTCCATGTATGGTTCTTAGTGAATGATGGTTGGTGTGTGTCTGCTTACTTGTAGCTACAAAGCAGGACTGTCTTCTAGGGACACAGGTTGTCAGAAATGGTTTACTAAAGACCTTTAATAAAAATCCTGGGTGAGAGGTAGCATTGTGGCACACCGATTAAAGCCGCCACCTGTGATGCTGACATCCCATATGGGCTCTTGTTTGATCGCAGCAGCTCCACTTCCGATCCACCTCCTACCATTTTGCATGGGAAAGCACAGAAATGGCCCAGATGCTTGGCCCCCTGGACCCATGTGGGAGATCTGTTTGGAATTACATGCTCCTGGCTTCATCCTGGTCCTGTTCTGACCATCTGATGAATGAACTAGCAGGTGGAAAATCTCTGTCTCTCTCTCCCTATTTAGCCCTTTGTCTTTCTATCCTTCCTTCCTTCTCTCTATAACTCTGCCTTTCAAATGAGGTAAATAAATCTTAAAGAAACAAAATGAAAATACTTAGCAATGTATATTTTTTTTTCTGAATTTCAGGCCTCAGAAGACACAGCTCAGAAAAGTAGGGTCTTTTTTGAATGGGAAATATGTTAATCTGTATTTTGTATTCATTTGGTTCTCTTCCCCCTCCCAACTAAATTTAGGCGTAGAGAAAAGTGGCAGCATGGTGGAGGCTTCAAAAATACCTCTCCCCAGAATTTCTGTATGTCCATGTCCTGTATCACCGCAATAAGATTTCAAAACTAAGATATTACAACACAATTACCTGAACTTGAATCCTTAGTTTGATTTCACTGGCTTCTATTCTAAGGGCCTTTTTCTCTTCCAGAATGTATGTGAAGACCTCACATTGCATACAGTTGTACTTCAGTGTCCTCTCATCTTGTTTTGAAGACTTATTTTTCATTTATTTGAAAAGCAGAATTTCAGAGAGAAAGCAAGAAAAAAAGATAAATGTATCTCCCATTCACTGCTTCCAGTGGCTACAATGGCTTGGACAGACTGAATCCAGGATCCTAGTTTCCCTCATGGGTAACAGGAATCCAAGAATCATTCTCTTCCATTGTTTTCTTGGGAGCAATAGCAGAGAGCTGAATTGGAAGTAGAGCAACCAGAACATGAACTAGAGCTAAAATGGAATGCTAGTGTTGCAGGCAGTGGCTTAACAGCCTGAGCCACAGCACATACACTCCAGGCTTTTATAGTTCCTTGATTCTTGACTTCCATGGATATTATAGACTGCTTGCCCTGCTTCCACCCGCTCCCTTTTGTATTTTTCTGAAGCTTTTCCATGATTAGTTTGACATTAGAGACGCTGGCCAAGAATGTGGCAGAGGTGATTTGCCTTTCTGTGTGTGTCTCATGGTGGAGTGGGTGCCAGTCACAGGCTCCATTACTGATGATAAGAATCTTGATCACTTGGATAACTTGTTGGCTACTGGGTTTCTTCTACATGGATGTACTGTTTTCCCCTTTGGTGATATCAAGATAACTATTTTGAGGGAGCTTCCTTGAGTTTATGTCAATATCTCATTTCTTCTGAAATCTGCACCCATTAATTATTGCATCATTACTGAGTGTTTTCTGTAGTTGTTCATACTGTAGTTCTCCAATTAATTGGGATGCTCCTTTTACATTTACTTATTTATGCCAGTAGGAATTCATGGATGTTCATCATGTCCTGGAGGTATTGTTAATCATTGTTATTGTGATTAGTTTGCTTAAAATGTGCCCTTTTGGCCCTTGGGAGCTCAGGTTGAATCCCAAGTTCTCTCAGTATGCCCCATCCTGTTTTTGCTTTCTGTTACCACAACATGCTCCAGATTCATCTGAGCTTGAAGTAGCCCTTAGTGAGCTTAGTTCAGAGTTGTAGACAAACTCTTGATTTGTTAGCATATGCAGTCAAAGCAAGAAGTTTCTTGCTTTGTCATCTTGCTCCTTCTCCAAGTGATGCCTCTCCTAGGAATTCTGTGGTTAGATATTTGGTTACTTGGAACAATGTTGACTCAGAGACTTGGCCAATGAAAATGTAGTGAGTGATTGGGAGGACACTTTCAAAACTGAATGATTAGTGTTTCGGTGTGATAACCCAAGCAGCTTGCATCTCTCTTTTGAAACGGTGACTCATCTCTCTTCAAAGATGCATTAATTTGTTGCAAATAGCAAATGCTTCCAAAACTTGTGATTTCCCTAAGTATTTTAAATACTTTGTATGCATCATGACATCCATTTGATCACTACTTTCCTGCATTAGTGTTCAAAAACTAAAAACTCAATTTCCTGAACTTAACGGATAACAACATCTTGATACAGGGAAGAGGAATCACACAGGTGTAGAGCACCTGCTGTGCACCAAGCACTGGACTGTACTAAGTGCTTCTCAAAACAATTGGTCATTCCCTTGTCATCCCTCTGTGGCATTATCCTTATGTAGAAGATGAAGGGGGCCCGGCGCCATGGCCTATTGGCTAAAATCATCGCCTTGAACGCATCGGGATCCCATATGGGCACCGGTTCTAATCCCAGCAGCCCCGCTTCCCATCCAGCTCCATGCTTGTGGCCTGGGAGGGCAGTCGGGGACGGCCCAATGCCTTGGGACCCTGCATCCATGTGGGAGACCTGGAGGTGGTTCCTGGCTCCTGGCTTTGGATCGGCACAGCACCGGCCGTTGCAGTCACTTGGGGAGTGAATCATCAGATGGAAGATCTTCCTCTCTGTCTCTCCTCCTCTCTGCATATCTGACTTTGCAATAAAAATAAATAAATCTTTTTAAAAAAAAGAAGATGAAGGAGGCTGATGTGCAGAAGGCTTAGGGGATGTGCATAAGGTTATACAACTACCAAATAATAGAACTAGATATGGCCAAATTTACGCCCTTCCCTTCCTGCTCTGTTGTCCTTCAAGAGAAAGAACTGGACCAGGAATCAAAAAATCTGGATTTGTTTCCCAGTTGTGTTTACTACTTCTGTTATCTTGTACAAGACATTTGGTTTCTTTGAACTTATATATATTTTTTCCATCAAACAATTGGGAAATGGTATGGATAGATTATTATGAAATGCTTTCTTTAGTTTAGCTGAATGCACTGAGGTTATTGGTTCTTTTTAAAGACTATTTTTATTGCAAAGTCAAGTATACAGAGAGGAGGAGAGACAGAGAAAGATCTTCCGTCCGATGATTCACTCCCCAAGTGACTACAATGGCCAGAACTGCGCCGATCCAAAGCCAGGAGCCAGGAACTTCCTCCAGGTCTCCCACAAAGGTGCAGGGTCCCAAGGCATTGGGCCGTCCTCCACTGCTTTCCCAGGCCACAAGAATGGAGCTGGATGGGAAGCGGGGCCGCTGGGATTAGAACTGGTGCCCATATGGGATCCTGGAGTGTTTAAGGCGAGAACTTTAGCTGCTAGGCCACTGTGCCAGGACTGGTTATCATTTTTTTTGGAAAGACAAAATTTAGTATGGATAGAGTTGGCTGATGGGCTGCTGAACATTACTGACTTACCACAAGCAATCTGCAGAAGGAGGTGACTTCCCCATAAGTATATAGTTCTTACCTGATCCTTTCTCTAAATAACTGTGTAGTCAGAAGACAGATTTATATATGTGAAAAAGTTGCCCTCACTTCTCATGTGGCCATGCCATGACCCTGAGCTGCCTTAACCTAGTGGAGCCCTTTGTTTTATTTTATTTTATCTTATTGTATTTTAATTCTTAGGTCACTCATGGATGTTTTCCTGAATGGTCAGTAAAGGGCTTACTCATTAGGTGGCCCTTTTGGTTCATATTTGTCACTGTCAAGTAGGCCTTGCACTTTTGTAGTATGGAAAGCTTCTAGGAGTCACTACCATAATGAATACAGGATTATTACCAGCTGTGTAGATTCATAGTACAGAGACTCACTCAAAGGACCTGCCCTCGCTGTTGATCTCTATTAGATGCAAACATACAAGCTTGTATGTATACACCTGTGTATATATCCAGAAATTAATGTGTATGTATAATACAAACAAAACCAAACTCTTCCTCATGGTTACTGAAGCTTTCAGAGTTGAAGACTACATTATTTGGAATTAGACCATGAAATCAATAGATTTGATAGCAAAATTCAATTGTTACTAATTCTCTGGTTTTCTCCTTTCTCTTCTGACTAAGGAGTCATTAATAGTTTTTGGCATTGATTGTGAGACTTGCTAACGTACAAGTAGCTTCTTTCAGTTGTCATAAGATAGGCAATGGATTTCCCAGAAAATATTGTAAATGCCAAGAGGGGATTTTTATTTTATGTGTTGTCACTGTAATCCTCATTAAAGGGAGGAGCCTTATGCAGGGACTTGTGTAGCTTTCCACTGTGGAACTCTGAGAACCTGGGTTTGTGGTTAGTAGAGGCCATTCTCTTCCCTGATCTGGACCTCTGATCCTGCCCTCTGTGGTGCAGGGTAGAGGTTGATCTCTATTTCCACCTGTCATTTTCTTGTCTGTTTCTGGGAATTGTTCAGCAACTCTTCTCCATGCAGTTCCAACACAGATATCTTCAAAAACCCTAATCCAAAGTGATTCTTCTATAAATAATAAACAGCAAATAGGTTCCATTTAGTTATATTAACTCCCAAATAGGTCAGGCACATTGTTTAAAAATGCAAACATCACAATAAAACAGATTCCCCAGATGCAGAGTTTGATGTGTACGTGCAGATTTTCTGGACATGGTGTGGGGAAAATGGCCCACACCTATACTTTGCTACTTAAAATATTTATATATTATCTCTGAAAAATACCACTTTTGAAATGCCACTTATTATAAGCTGACAGAGCTCAAGGGCTTTCCGTCCTTATACAGGTCCTCCCTAGTTTATCCAAATGTGGCGCACTTACTGTAAACTTCACTTTCTGCGATCTGTGGAGAACTCAAGAGAGTGGGAGCTGCTGCCAATGTTTTTATGATTTTTTTTGCCTGGCACTCATTTGTGATCCTCTGTAGTTTCTTCAATGGGTTTAATTTCACATGTTAAGAATCTTATTGTTTGCCAGCCAAAATAAAGCAGCATAGTTCACCACAGTTGATGGCATTCAAAACATTTTTGTTTTTATTCAGTGCTTAGCCCACTTGCCTTTCTGCTCCTATTGTTGGTTTCTTTCATGCCAGGAATGATTAGACAATTAAGTGCCAGTGTTCTAGAAATTAAATGGCATATTTTTATTGAAATGTTCACCTACAAAAGTACCTACTGTAATTCACACTCTGCCTTAAAATTGGATGGGCAGAATGTTCCACTGTGAGCTCTACCATATAGATCGCAAAGTGTTTGCACTTGGACAAAGATACGACACTGTAATTCAATTGAGAAATGGCAGTAATTACTTTTTCCTAGCGAGGAGTAATTCTTGCCATTAAAAAATACACAGAAGCAACCTTCGTTACTGTGTTAAAATCTCCTGACCCTTTAAAACTAGCCATTCCTTTTATATCTTCTTTTAATTCCCTCCTTTCTCTGTACTCTCTAGAAATTCCATAATTAAGCATTGGAATAGAAGTTCAATGTAGTTCAGATCTGACCATCAATCTGGCTGTATTTGTTCATAAGAAATAATATAATGTAACTTCCAATTTGATACGTGGGATCCACTCTGTAGCTTGCAATTTGAAGACTGCAATAATCTTTGATAAAACAATGAAGCTCTAACTTTCAGTAGGGAGTTCTTGCCACTATACCCCATCCCTGTTTCCTGTGAACATTGTCACTTCACCATTTTCACAATAACCTGCATTTTAGAAGTGAGTTGATAAACTTAGGCTATACTCAAGGACAAGAGAAGTAAGTTACAGTCTGTAATTTGTATTAGTTTGTACTTTTTGTTTAAAAGGCAGAGTGACACAGAGGGAGAGACAGAAAGAAACTTTTCCATCTGTTGGCTCACTTCTCAAATGGCTGTAATATCTGAGGGTTGAGCTACACCACAACAAAGAACAAAACCCCACCCAGGGCTCCTACATAGCTGAGAAGGGACCAAGCAATAACATCTTCCACTGTTAATGAAAAGATGATATAATGCTGATTATTCAGGACAGCATTTGATGCACAATTGACATTGAACAAAGATGACCTATAATTACCACTATATTTTAAATCATTCATCTATTTGGAAGGTGTGGAGACAGAGACAGCTCCCATACTCTGCTTCGTTCTCCAGGTGCTCCCACAACATCTGGGCCAATCCAGGAACTGGAAATTCCATCAGAGTTTCCCCTGTGAATGATAGGGACCCAATCACTTGAGCAGTCCCTTGCTGACTCCCAGGATGCATGTAATCAAGAAGCTAGAATTAGGAGTATAACTAGAACTCAAACCCGAGCACTCTTAATTACAATGCTGGCATCCCAGAAGGTATTATGAGCACTGCACAAACACCTTAACCTTGCAACTCTCTTTAGTACTCAAGTTCTTCAGCTGTTGTGAGGAAGAGCTGGGATTTAAATCTGTGTTTTCCCTACTGTCAGTCCCACCATCCTAAATTCTGCACGTTGAAGGTTGGAAATTGCATTACTCTTTCATTGGTGGTAATGTTAAAGTACTTGAGTTCCTTTTGTCAGTGTTTTGATGAAAGTGCTATAAATACTGGAAATTTACCAAGTTGGGGATTTTTAAATTTTTTACTCACATGTAGGACAAGAATATGACATTTTGCTCAACTATTTTGAATAACAGGAACAGTTGCAGCAGCAAGAACTCATGGCAGTTTTCTTTTGATGATCAAGAATTCATGTAACTAAGCCATGTTGGTGAGCAAGTGAGAAATCTTGAATTGCTTGCAGACAGCAGTTTCTCTTGTCCTTTTATTGCACCATGTCCAGTCTTACACAGGGGAAATAAATAAGTCTGTGTCGGTTATCTGTTGAAGGTTAAACCACCCCAAACCCTAGAAGTTTAAAATAAAATGTCATTTAGTTTGGTCACCCATCCTTGAGTCAGAGACTTGGCCTGGGTCCACCTGGGCAGTATTGCAGGCCTTTCCAGGAACTGAATGGCTGAAGTGGGAGTGGATGGTCTTAGACAGCTTGCTGCGGTTGCTTGGCATTGGAAGTGGCTGTCTACAGGACTGGTGTCTCCAGCATTCAGCAGGGATTCCGCCACCAGGCTCCAATGAACAAGCACTTTTCCAGTCTTGCCTTGCATCATATTCCCTGATGACCTGTTGGCTAGAGAACATCCCACTGCCATAGTGAGATTAAGGGGCAGAAGAATCAACACCACTACTGTCTAAAGGAGCTATAGAGTCCCACTGTCCTTTGTTTGTTGGTGAAAGCGTGGGAGAAATTTTGCTGGCTGTTTTCAAAAACAATATCTGTGGTGTGAAAGATGGCTTCTGGTTCATGTTGACAAGGTGTAAGGCCAGTACTTAAAACCTCTTTGATGGATTTGAAGCGCAGAGTTACACTTGGGCCAAAACTGAAATGTTCCCACTCTTTGTTAGAGGACTGTCCAGTTGTTAGTGATTGCACAAGCTGTAATGCACATAGTCTACATCAATGCTAAGATGTGAACAGATGTGAGTCTACAAATATGGGTTGGGTCTGTTAGGATGAATGCTAAATCTCATTTATGCTTCTTAAATACTCTATGTGCCCAGAGCTGGGTAAGCTTTGCTGTTGAAACCTGAGAGTCATGTTCTCCATGGTTTCTGACAAAAACGAAAAACCCCAGGAAACTCTCAGAAATGTCATTTATTCCATCTAACTTACAACATGGAGCTGTTATATGGCCTTCACTTGTGCTGCCTTGCCCATACCCCTGCGATTCCCCTTCCTTAACTCTCCATCTTAGTCAAGCAGCTGTTGAGATGCTGAGCTAGATGAGGATCTCATTTCTCTGACTGCTAAGGATAACTATGCCTACTGCAACCCTTCTTACCTCTCCTTACCTTGACCTTTAAACATACAAACTGTAAAATCATTGTCTCTTTAAAGCAACCTGTGGGACCATTTGGATCTCTTCCTCTAGGATGCGCTGAAAGAATTTAGAAATGTGGGAGTTTCCTGAAATCCTCTGTCCAGAAAGAACTGGAAAACCAAAACCAGAGGCAGGAGAGTGGTATCCATCCTTGGAGGTTTCAAGTTAACTCAGTCTGGTATATTGAGTTGAGAGAAATGTTTTCAAGATAGCTTTTCTGTAGTATGCCCATTCTAAATTTAGTTTATCATTTCTTGGAATAACCAGCATTGATCATTTGAGAAGTTCGTATCAGTTCATTTAAATGGTTTAATTTACATAAAACCTGTGTTTGGTCATTGACATAATCCAATTCAGACTTAATAAAACAGAATGGGTAATCTTATGAACAACAGATATTTCTTTCCTTTAGTTTTCAAGGCCAAGAAGCCCAAAGTCAAGATGCCAGCAGATTTAGTGTCTGCTAAGGGGTTGCCCTTTGCTTTGTGGACGATGTTTTCGCCATTGTGTCCTCAAATGGTGAAATGGGCAGGGGCAACATTTGGGGCTTTTTTGATAACAGGCACTGTTCCCTTCATGGGGTGTCCAACATCATGATTTAGCCATCTTCAAAGAGCCCTGAATCTTGGCACAATCACATTGGCTTCAGGTTTGAGCTTAGGAATTTGACTGCAATAGATATTCAAACCATAGCAGCCTCTTGTTGCTTGTCCATTGAAATATGCCTGTCTCCTGTTATTTGAGAATTTAGAAAAACAATTTTTTGAATATGTTTTAAGACAGAACTATAAATGTTGTGAAGCTTTTGGTGACAAGTGTAAGAAAAATTTCTACTATCAGTTGTTATATCTTCAGATGATATTCATGATGGTGCTGTTTTTTCTGATATAAAAGAAAACATACCATGGGATCACTCTGTAGCTTGGATTTTATTTCTCACTATCTGATGAGATAGTCTAAATGCATCTACCAAAGGCCTGGAAGTTGGGTTACATTTAAAATAAAAGATGTAAAGAAAGGAAGAAGATGGAGATGGAGCATTCTGTTCTGATCCTGTTTTCCCCTCTAAATGCAATGTGAAAATTCAGCCTCCTCTTCTCAGAGATGACCTCAGTGCATGGATATAGGATCAACCAAGCCAGCAACCACCCCCACCCCCAGCAGCTAAGCTGTGTTCTGTTTCTTCCTTAGTGCAAGGGCACATAGATTTGGATTTTATAACGTAGACTTCAGATGCTAGAACCCAGACTGTAGACTTCAGAACTTAGACTTCAGATTGTAGGGCATTCTCATATTCAACCTGGGAACCTAAGTCACAAATTTTGGAGCTGTCCTAGTGGGTCCCACACAAGTCCAGCCACACTCTAGTTTCACAGTGGTTCAGTCAGTTCCAGATGCTGAACAGAGCACATGGAAGCCTGTCCCAGAAGAGGGAAAATAGGTTGGATGTCTTCAGCATGAGTGACAAGCTGAGACCCTTAGGCACTGCTCAGCTTTACAGTCCGTTACTTTATTTCTTTGGATGTGCTTTTCCTTAACATCCTAGAGAACCAGTGAGGTTTCCCTAAGATGCCACTGAGTTTGTGTGTCATTCACACTGTCTGACATATGTTATGTGGGGTGCTAGAAATCACAACATTCCAAGGAAAAAGAGATAGACTCCTATTTAGAAAGGTCTGAATGTTATTATTCTCTTGGAGCATCATATAAGTATATTCAAGATACAAATAAGATCAAAGTACAGACTTCTTTCCTGCACATAATTGAACATACTTTTTTTGCTTCTGACATGTAAACAACATCCTATTCTAGGACAGATGTTGCAGTAGGGTTCTGATTTTAATCTTCGTGTTAAGCCAGACTATTAGAGAACACCACATTCAGATCTGGTAGCCTTGGCTCTTTGTGGAAGAATGCTTGCTGTTCTGAATGATTCTTGTGTCATCAGTCTACCCAAGTATCATATTTGGCAAGAGATAGAAAAGTGCTCCAAAGAGTTTCTGGGAAAAATAGAATTAAACCGTATTTTGGTATCAAAACCATGAAATCTATCCATGGATTTTTCTTACTGTTTGTTTACCATGAACTTTGTAAAGTCCGCTCACACACATGGATTTAAAAGATCTTCTTTTTTTTTCTTCTTGTTTTCTGTGAAATTTTGAATGCACTGTTCTCCAGGGACCTTGCCAATATACTCAGATTTATCATGAGTACCTTGTTGATTGTGTCCACATTGTCACCCTCTACAGGCCTCTTACACAGACCTACAAAGAAATGTCTACATTGCTTTGTGGGCCCAGGTGTTAGTTTTTCAAATGCGCTGTAGCAAGTTGCCACAACATTCAGGACTTACAGCAGCACAAATGATTAGTTCTGGAGGTCAAAAGGCTAGTCTAGATCTCTCTGGACTTAAAGTTAAGGTGTTTGGCTCTCAGGTAGGATTTGTTTTGTCGCCACTTCCAGCTTCTGAAAGCTGCAGACCTTTGTTAGTTTCTGCCTTAGATTCTCGCTCAAAGCCAAGAGTTGCTGGTTCAATCTGTGTCACGATACCAGTGTCAATGCACACTCTTCTACTTTTGTCTTGCACATGAAAAGGGCCTCGGTGATTCCAGAGGCCACCCAAGTAATCCATGCTTGTCTCTTCATGTTCAAACCAGCTGATGACAACCTCAGTACATCCGTAGTCTTCAGTATTCTTGCCAATAGCCTAATGTGTTTGTGGGTTGTAGGAAATTGGTCCTACATTTTGGGGAACCATTATCCTGCCTACCACAAGCCAGCGAGTGTTTCACCCTTTGTTCTTTGGCTTCTAAGTTGCCGGAGCTGTCTGGCACGTATACAAACCTTCATCTTATTTCCTTTTGTTCCTGTGAATCTTAATTCCATCTTAAAATGTGTGCCTTCATATGTGCTCACATATATGCAAATGTATGAAAATGTAATACAAAGAGTCACTACCCATAACCTCTAGAAGACCATCAGCAAACTCTAGTTCATGTGCCAAATCTAATTATCTTGTTTTTGCAAAGAAAAATTTATCGAAATACAGCTAACTATTCTTCTATTACAAGTCATTGTGACACAAATCCATTTTGCCCACAAGGAGGAAATATTTACTACATGGCCCTTTACACAAAAATCTTGTGGCCCTTGTTCTAGCCAGGCTGAGACTTAATTACATGGTGATCTCTCTCTGCCTCTATCCATATATGGAGATGATGGGCTGCTTAAAAATCCATGAAACATGATATATAAGTTAAGTGTTATACAATTCCATGCAAGTTGTCACTTGCAGGTTTTGACTTTAGGACAGTGTTGTAAAATAACGCTGGGAGTTTGGGACAGTGTGGACCTCATTTAAGTCTGTTAAGAAAATAAAATGTTTGTTAATTTGGATTATATTTACCATGATTAAGCAGAGACTCAAGGGTCTGTTTAGATTTTTATCAGTAGTTCTGATTGCACATACACTCATACTGTCCTATACCACATTCAACCTCTGAGCCTTATCATTATACCAGTCTCCTGAATATTGTTCATTCACCTGTGATATACTTCATTGAAAGCATCACAATAGAAAACTGCTCTTTTAATAAGCATCACTTACGAGGCAAAAGTCCAATTTGATGCCTATGATCGTAAAAATTGAAAATCTCCAGGATATAGTCTGTCTCTAAAAATTATTGCTGTTTTCCTTTGTTGTAAATCCATGTGTAATACATGAAGTGTGAACTGTCTAGAGGATGAAATTCTTTGGGACCATCCCAGAGAGAGTCTGAAGCCAGGAGCCTGGACCTTGACCTGGGTGTTCCCTATGTGTGGCAGAATACAAACACTTGAGCCATCACTGTATTCTCCCACATTTTGGGCTAGCAGGAAGCTGGAACCAGGAACCAGCGATAGAAACTGAATTCAGGCTCTCAGATACAAGAAGTGAATGCTCTAACTAGCGGCTCAACTGCCAGGTGAAATGCCCACATTGTTACTTTCATTTTGAATTGTGACAAATCCTTGAATATTCATTAAGGCTGAACTTTCCTGGCCTTCATGTTTTTAATCAACTTCCATACCAACATGTCTCATTGTTAGCCAAGCACACATATTACTGCTGTCAACTCCCTTTGATCATTCTGATTGCTACTTTCTAAATCCTTTTCTTAAATCAAACTTTTCTTTTGTATTTACAGGTTTCTGTATTTTCTTTTTTCTTTTCTTCTGAGACCAAAAGAAGAAGACATCAAGGAAGAACTCTTACACTGGTATGTAGACTCTTCCCAGTGGGGATGTGCCGGAAGTTGCCTGTGGCAGCTTCCTTCCTGGAAGCTTGATTTTTGGATATAACCTAAAAATGAACAACTTGATTATATGTCGTTCTGATGGTCTGGTGTGGATTTGACCTGGTTCAGTGGTGGTGTCATGGATATCTTGTACTTGATATTTGGTCCTGAGAAAGTATGGATTCAATTTCTATATATTCCTCTGGTCCACAAGGGCAGGATGACATGCAGTTTCTCAGCAAGGTGCTGTTGCTGTTTTCAGTAATGAGCTTTGATCATGTCAACGCTTACTTGGTAGTGCCTAATGGATGTTTCAGGGTTGCTTTCCTCATGGATACAGAGCATCATTCTGAATTCCCCTTGTTCCAGAAATGAACAAAGCTTGGTGATAAGGAAGTCTGTAGGGGAGTGATATGAATGATGCTTGTTTTTTTATAATTCATTTCTATAGCTGCTACTGGAGTTGCAAACATGCAAACTTATCGGAGATTATGCTGTGAGTTTTCCTATGTCAGGGAAAAGAAAGGGAAAGACAAAATGTCTGAGTCTCAAAGTTTCAAACAGTACCCACTGCACGTTGACTGTTTATCTTGGCTATGCGCGAAAAAATGTTCCCAAAATACTTCCCAAGTGAGAGCCTTCCATTGTCCAGAAAATATCTTCCTTACTGGTCTGAAATATACAAATTTGTATTGCCTGAGAAAAATACTTTTCCAGGTTCTCTGATTTGAAAATAGCAATCTTGCTAAAAAAGAAGGAGCAGGACTAAGGTACAGCGGCGGATGTATCAAACACTGATTTGAGGAGAGTAAAACACATGCTTGTCCTCAATGCTTTGATAAAATGTTTTAGAAATCAGAGCTGGTTCTCATGAAAATAATGATAATAGTAATAATAAACCCCTCTGGTGGGGTTGGCGGATGACTTGGACCAATTTGTTTTCATTTATTTCAAGTAATTTTGGAAATTAAATGTACCTATGAGCACAAGCTAGACTTGGACTATTGATTTTAGGGTCAATGTCCTTGGCAGTAGGTGTTAGGTCTGTATTTGCATTCATATGTCACTCTCTTCTTGGCATGCAGGACAATGGCTGGTTAGCTTGAACCCTGATGTTTGTGCACATTGTAGCCCAAAACGTTTGAATTGCCCAACTGTGGGAAAATTGGGTGTTTCTCTTTGTGTGTTCTAATGGTATGGACTGATTTTGCAGAATCACTGCAGCAAGCTCTAAATGATGTATGAAATGAGAAATTCCTGTCCAGTGCACAGAGCGAATATATACAGTTCTGTGCAATCACTGTGGGGCTGGGCTATTTGTTTTAATATTTCCTTTAGACATTCAGTAATTTTTTTTGGTGAGTCATGTCCAGATGCTTTTCATTGGTAGATGCTCAAATTTCTTTTTTTCTTTATTTCATACGAATTGCAATGTTGTGTCAATATACTAAATAATGGGATGCTAGATTTTAGAGGGTTTGATCTTTAAAAATTACATATTTTTATAAAAATGAGCATTTTTCTGCTGAAAATTTGGGGAAAATATGATAAAGGAAAATATTAGAAAATGTTTAATCCTGTTATGGAGAAATACTTACTGATTACTTACATGTAGAGTATTTTAAGGTGTTTTTACTTTATTTGTAATTACATTTTATACCTTGAAAACATTTTTATCCTACTGACCTGTCAGTTTTTTCTTCCAATTCCAAGAAGGCTTAAACATCTCCTGTAGTCTATTATAGTGTGATTTCTAATCCCTGCATAGTGTTCAATTATGTAAGTGTACCATAGCCAAGTTTTACTCCTGAGTTTTTCTCTAATTTCTCTGGTAGAAAAAATTTTCTATTAATACTATAAGGTGTATGTGACTTTTAATGATTTTGGTATATGTTTGGTATTGCCCTCTGTTCTCTTTGAAACTACGTGACTGTTCCATTTGGTTTTCTCTTTTGGATTTTGATGGTGCTAATTGGATTATATCTGTAAACTTCTGGAGTAAAACTGATGTATCTCTAATAATGACCCATTCAATTTCCATTGGAAAGCATAATGTGGATTTTTTTTATAGTGGATTTATACTAACAATAAACCTACTACTACATCATGAGAACATTTTGGGGGGGTATGTGCATATAATGTGTTATTTTTATCTCATAGTTTTCTTTTTGTGCCACTTTGGCTCATTTTTTTGAATAAAGGTTATTTGTGCTCTTAATATTAATTAACAAGATCCCATTGTCTCCTCAGACTCCAGCACAGTAGTGTAGATGGTAACTTAGTTTTATTCCTTTTTTAAAAAAATTAGATGAATTTTTTTTTATTTGGAAGGCAGATTTGCACCTGCAGGTTCCCTCCCTAGATGGCTAAAACAGCAGAGCTGAGCTGATCCAATGGCAGTAGCCAGAGCCTCTTCTGGTTCTCCCATGGCTTTGTTCCAGCCTTCACTGTTTGCCAGGCCATAAACAGGGAGTTGAATCGAAGTGGAACGGCGAAGGCACGAACTGGCACCCATATGATATGTTGACACTACGTGGTGTAGGGTTAGCCTGTTGAGCCACTGCTTTGGCCCCAGTGATTAGGATCAGTGTCCACATTTGATCCATTTTGAAGAAGTTCTTTGAAACCTCTGGCTTTCTTTCCAGACTATTGACCTGTTCAGTTTATTTTCTGTTTTTTACTGAATCCATTTTGGGAGCTTATATTCTCCTGTTAAGACATCAATTCATCTAGAATTTAGATGTATTGGTATAGTTATACCCCAAATATTCTACAATTCCTAAAAAAAGTACTGCAACTATCAGTAAATCATTTTTCTCGCTTTTAATGTCTTTTTCTTGACTAGCTTTGCAAAAAATAGTTTTGAAGTCCCTCTCTTCCATTTTTTTGTATTTCCATTGTTTTAAATTTTCTCAGTGGTTTAAGTTGTATGTTTACTTTATTGATCTTTTTTGTTTTTTACATATAAAATGCATAAAATGAAATTTTGCTATGATTTCCATCTCAGTTGATCATATAACTTATAGTCTGTTATATCCTTATTTTATTCATTGATTAATAACCTGAACTGATATTTTAATATCTTTTGTTATACGTAATGCTTTTTAAAAGAGTAACTTGTACTTTTTAAATGGTTGATTTTTTAATGCTGCATTTGTTTTTATGAACCTTTAGTTTTACTGAATTGCTTTGTAAAACATATTGATGACTGAGGTAGGCATTTGGCCTAGTCTTTAAAGATATCCGTGTCCCACATTTAAGTACCTGGGTTTGACTCTTAGCTCTGGTTCTCAATTCTACCTTCTTTCCAGAGGCAGCCTCTGAGTAGCTGCAAGTGGTGGCCCATGTAGTGGGTGTGAGTGAGAACCGGGTGGTGCTCCTGGCTCCCCGCTTCAGTCTCACCCTGACCCCAGCATAGCTTTGGCTGTTGAGGATATCTGGGGAATAAGCCATGGTGACTACTCTTTCGAATTTTTCATTCCTTTGTTTCTCTCTCTTTCTACCTCTAGAACTTTTTTTTTATGCTTTAAAAACATACCAATGATTTTTTACTTGAATTTTGTCGGTCTTCACTTTGGGCATAGTACATACTGTCACATCATCTTTGGGAAGAAATAAAAGATATTTTCTCTGAGGCAGAGAAAGGTACTGACTGTATTTTTTTTTTTTTTTTTGGTCTCCTTTTAGCAACCATGAGGAGTGTTAAATTCATGTGTTTTTTGGTTTTTTTTGTGTGTTTCTTCAGCTCTTATAGGAATGTATACACTTTTGGATTGGGTGCAATGTTAGTCTTGCGTCTTTATCTTCACTTGTGCCACTTTCATATGAAGCCTCTCTTTGCCCACTTAATGTGTTTTGCCTTGAATTTTTCTTTATCTGATATTATTAAAACTCCTCTTTTCTGTTGATTCTCATGTCTTTTCAGCATGTTTTTGCTCATCCTTTTCTGCATCTCATTCCATGGAAAGATTTGTGACTTGCTTTTCCACCGTATCTTTGCACAAGGACGTTTAAGGCATTAGGGTTCATTGTTAGAAACAAAATCTGAGCTTGACTGCTGACCTTCTGTCTCCCTTTTGATGCTTTTGGTGGTGTGCAATTTCTTTCTGTTCTGTTTTTAGACTCTACCATTCTTACTATTTCACCAAATATAGGTTTGGTATTAAATGGTTTCCTTGTTGATTACCTCAAAAATATTGTTTAGCTTATGTACAAGTACACTTTGGAAAGTTTGTGGGAAAAGGAATGTTTAAAAAAAAGTTTATTTTGGCATAAAATATTTTGAAATATTTGTGTAATTTTTTTCGTAAGACAGATTTTTCATGAGGGTTTTAAAGATACTTCACATCTCTAATGGTTAGATCTGAGAGTGAACAGCATTATCTGCCTTCTGCTTAAATGGAAAAATGTAGCAAACTTTTGTCCCCTCCTGCACTGCTTTCTCCTAGCTCTTGTGTGTTGTTGTTTCTCTATAAGATCTCAGCTTTATAACATTTGTTCTGACAAAAATGTGCCAGTTTGTCATGACTGATTCATAATTTGCAGTTTATAAATTTATACAAATGCAAGATAATGGGAAAGCATTTATAATTTTCATTTACCTTTTAAATAGACTTGCTATAATTATTTTGTTATCTCTGTATTTGACTGGTTTACTGTTTCCAGTGAGAGCACTCTATCTTCTCTTTCTAATTTGTAAAAATGATTTCTTTTTTGAAAAGAAAATGGAGATAGCTCCTATCCACTGCTTTACTCCCCAAATACTTAAACAGCCCTGGCTTGGTCAGGTCCAGAGCTGGAAGCCTAGAGCCAACCTGAGCTTCCACGTGAGATGCAGGGTCCCAAGTTCCTGAGCCATTCTTCACTGCTGCTCCCTAGGCTGTGCTTTAACAGGCAGCTGGAGTCAGAACTGGAACCAAGACACACGCCTGGGCGTTCTGATATGGGACTCGGACATCCTAGCCAGTGTTTTTCTGCGTTTTCACCTCTTCTTCAGTTCTATTTTGGCTTATGATGCTGACCCAGCGTGTTTCTATTCTTTTGGGGAAAAAAATAACAAGTTTTAGTTTAGTTGCTCATATTATATATTGTTTATTTTCTGTTATTTACTCGTCTTTATTGTGTTGGTTCTGAGTTTGAAAGGATAGGTACAATTTGGTCAGTTTAAGAGCTTAAAACATTTACATATTGTCAGACTTGAAATGTTCCTGATAACATTCATCAAAAAAATAGGAACTGCTTTTTTAATGTTTGTGTGTTTAAAGTTGGAAGTCCTACTGGATGCCCTGAGATTGAGACATAATAACAGAGAAGTCTTCAAAAGTGGGGACCAATTTATTTCTTCCAAGAGCTATTATCAGTCTCATGATCAGGACACTTCCCTTGTTTTCAAATTGTTTCTGTTCCTTTCTTTTCCTGGCTCCCAATACGATCTGATTCCAAGATGGAGATATGTATCCTAGAAATAACCAATGTAGAGATTACTTAATACATCATGGGTTTTTCTTTTTTTTTTCCTAATTCATTGTATCCATTGTCCAGATGTGTCTGATAAATGTTACTCTTCTGTCCCTCAACCATCATTGATTTTTATTTGCTTTGGTGGCTTGTGTTTCCTATTATGTAATTTTATCTCCTCAATTCTGTCCTCATTCTTTCATTCTTCAGTAGTATCAATTTTCTTTACCTGGTACTTCTGTCTCAGAAAACCTCCCAAGGATGGCACTGTTCAATGGGCTATTTAGCTAAAGAATGGTGAGGCAGACATTCCTTTTCAGAATGTATAGTGAGAGAGATGTATATAGGTTAATGTATGTACTTATCCAGAGGAATATTATAGCTATTTTATGATATTTAAAACTAAATGCCGCAGTTGTATTTTTTTTCCAAGTAAGTCTAAACTTCCCTTAAAGGAAAGCTGAGAAAAGCAGTAATTTGGAACTAGTTGGCTTAACTTAAAAAGCTCCCCTGTGACATCGGAGTGTATTTCATGCAATTGCTTTCTTAGACTTCCTCATTAAAATATTGACTACTCTTTTTCTTCCATAAATGCTAATCCCAGCTCCCATGTACGTGTATTTACATTCCACTGCAGGCAGCCTGCCAGGTTAGAAATAAAACCAATTTGTTAATATCACTATTTCCTTTTCAGCAAAGAAAATATGCATTAAATTAAAGGTTTTCTAAAAATAATAAGCAGCAGCTCCTGTTGATTCCAACCATTTATTTGTCTCCCTGGCTTAGGTGATGGATGGCTCATCTTGAGCTGCCTGCATTTTTCTGCTCATCTCAGCTCCAGCTCTGTGTAAAGCTCTGGATTCTCAAAGGCCACTGTCACAGGCGCTGATATTGGCCTTGTCCAGTTACCCTCATCATTCCCACTGTTGCATTTTTGGCAGTCCCTGCCAGCACCCATCTAAGGGTGCAAAACATTGCTTTTTTTTTTTTCTGATGTGAACAAATGTAGTTAATCCTGGCCGATAACATCCGTCTCTGTTGGAACCTTCTCCCCAGAAATCTTGGAAATCTTCAAACTGCAAGAGGGTTCCCATTTGATTTATGATTCATAAGTGGATCAGTGTTATTAAAATCCACAGGAGTTCTTTGTTCGCCGAGCCATTCTCAGGGCCACCCATCATGCACTTCCATGCACTCTTGTGAACGTGAGCATCCTCCTGTAGCCCACAGCTCCTGCTTAAATAATCCTTCTGTGGAAAGCAACTAATTATGCAGCTGAGCATCAGGTTGCATTAGTCACTGTAGAATGTTTGTGCACGTTGGGTTATCCAAACTTGGAAAGTCAAGTGAACTGTCACTAAAAGCTAACAGTGATTAACCTTATTAGCCTACTTTTCCCGGCTGGATGCTACTCTTTACTTTGCTGAATATCTTACTTATAAAATAGACTGATTGATTCTTTCTGTTATTTCTGTAATCCCTGTGGACCAAAAAAAAAATTATTCGAAAACATCCTTGTAGAGTTTGATGTTAGGAGAAGTTCAAACTGGCCTCTGAACATCAGTACATTTATGTTGTGAATTTATCTTGTTGCTGGTGCTGCTCTTGTACCTGCTGTTTTCCTCTCCAGTCGAATAATGACTGGGGATCTAAAAGGCGAACAGAGCAAGGTCTTGTTAATTGTCATGTTCCTTTTCTACTTTAAGAACAATAGCAAATTAAAAAAAAAGACTTAGTAGATAATTGAGCCCCTTCCTTCCAATTTGGTCTTTGCTGGCTATTGGGTGTGAGGTTCTGGCTTCTTTACCACTCAGAAGCTATAATGTCTATAAAGATCATCAGAGCTGGGAACTGTTTTTCCTTCCTGAGATCTTGAATCTTCGGTGCTTTTTTTCATTTCATTCTCACTCTCTTTGAGAGAGTTGTTGGATTTTCCCTCTTGCACCCTTGTGTTTGTAGTTTAGATTGATGGTGACGTTGAGTCCACTTCTTAAATTCAGTTTGTACGAGAGCTGGTTATAAACCACCTGCTTCTCCATCTTGCTGCTCTAATCTTTGGTGTTGCAAGTGGTGAGCACTGAAACGCTTCTCTGGCAGACGTATTCAGCAACGAAGTGTTGTTTCCCTGAGAGAAACCACCTCATCCAGTGGGTAAGCAATTTATGCCCTGAAGCATGAAGATTTCATAGCCCTTGTAATTTTATCCTTCCTGGTGTCGCTGCAGGTGCTATTTTTATTCATATAAATATTTAATCTTCTATAAAACTTATTAAGCTGTTAGCCTCAATAATATTTTTTGGCAGCAAGTTCCCTAGGTTAAAGGGACACAGTCAAATACAACAGCTTAGCTCAAGTTCACAGTTTTAAATAAAGGTATAAAAAGTGATTTTCTGAGATTTACTAATATACCCCAGCGAAGCTGTTTGGGGTTTGGTTAGGACATTTCTCAATAACGCTGCCACAGTCTCGGTGGAACTGAGCTGACATGTGTGAGAGCAAGCAGCAAGCTCTGTTGAAACTAAAGTGAAATTAGTTAATATATGTCTTTCTCTAGACCTAGTGTGGAGGAAAAGCAGATAAAACAAATCAGCAATGTTCCAGACTTCCTTAGCACTCAGGCCTTCTTAAGATTTTTGCATGACTTTTGAATGATAGAAATTTCTTCCTGTTAAGTCTCCTAAACGTCTTGAGGTAATTGCTTTCTTTAAATACAGGAACATCATTTTTCTTTCTTTTTAGCTTCCATTTACTTACTTACTTATTTTTTATTTGTTTGAAAGGTGGGGAGCTAGCGAGATCTCCTATCTACAGGTTCATTTCCCAAATGCCTGTAAGAGTCAGGGCTGGGTCACGCTAAACCCAGTAGCCTGAAATTTAGTCCTAGTCTCCCTCGATGGTGGCAAGGACTAAACTGAGCCATTACTTACGGACTCCATGGTGTAGACTGCCAGGAAGCTGCTTTGGGGGAGCCAACCAAGCACTTCAGTATGGGATGTCGACATCCCCACCTGGCATGTTAACCACTAGGTCAAATGCTTGTCCTCAGCCCCACTTTTATTGTAAAAACACATGGGCTTTACCAGGTCTCTTGGTTTACATGAGTGGACCAAGCAACCTTGTAAGGTGATTTTTCTTCTTCCTTTCAAGCAGCTATCCTCACCAAAAGAGGGAAAGAGAAACAATATGCTTTTTGGGAATTTGCCATCTAAGACCTCATAAATTAACCCTGGAGTATTGTATGTCTTTGTCTTTGTGGATAATTATACTAAAGTTTGCATTTGCCCTTGAACTTGAAGGACCCTTGTACCTCGAAACACTGCATTGATTTGGAAGGTGTGATAGACCCAGCAGAGGAAGCTTAAGATTCTTATTAAGGTGCAATGAATATATGTGCTATCAATAAAACACAAACCATAGAATGTATGATGAAGTTTTAACTTAGTGGGAATTCTAAGAGTTGTAGGCATTAAGTGTGAGAATTGGTTATTGGCCCAAATGCTTCAAAGGAATGAGATACATGAACCTGACCTTCAGGCAACATGAATTTGGGTCAAGGATTAGAGGTGAGGGCATAGTTCAAGTCAAGGGACACTACCCATTGATAATATCAAAGCTTCATAATACTGGGTGTTGTGTGCCCTATGGGAGAATCCTTAATGCTTCCCATGAGAGCATCTTATCTAGCTAAGGAGGCTTTGTTCATCAACTTGTACCAGCCTTGAAGGCTTCTCTAATAGTCCTTCAGTAGTTACTGTGGGGATGTTCAATGACCATGCATGTGATGGGATGAGCTGTCTGCTAAACATGAATATATTGTATATAAAGGAGCACATCTTGTGAAGAATTGCCTATTTCATGTATTAATGCTTGGCCCTTGTGGGACTCAGATGTGACATGGTGGACTCCTAGATCACCTCTGCTGTGTGGGTAGTTTATCTGCTGACTGTGTATGATGTGGAAATTTGAAAATTGACATGTTTACTTTTTCAGATTTGATGAAACTCATCAGTCCGTGTTTCCAAACTTCCACTCATGTTGCTGAAGATAAATCAGAAAATGAACCATAGAGTGCAGTAAAAAAAAAAAAAGCATGTAGTCACACCTAGTGCCCATCCATCTCTCTGTGATTTTAAAATTTATTTGCATCTCATATCATTCTAAAAGTATATCATCTTGGTGAAGCAGATATCCTGAAATGTATTTCTTTATCCCGGTTGTAATTTTACTTCCATGTCCTTCCCTTGCTAGAAAATAAAAACAAAACTTCCCTGTATCACCCTCTCTTTGGAAATTTTCCTTCTCCTTTTGAAAGAGTTATATAAGCCCATAAGTCATTTACTCGGTGTTCCCCAGGTACCCACTATGTCATTTTTCATGACATTTATCACACATGTAATTACTACTTAATTCATCTCCTGAATTGAACTGTAAGCCTTGTGAAGGCAGGGCTGGTCTTTTTTTTTTTTTTTTTTTAATGATAATCTTCAGCAGATAGGAGATACTCACATAATGTTTTCTGGATAAGTGATTAGATGAAAGATACCTCACAGATGAAATTCCAGCTATCTTAAAGAATTACAAGGAGGAGACAGGTACATCCATTTGCCATCTGAGTTCTTTATGGGTGTTTTGTTTTTGCTCCATGGTTTGTACATTTCCCCATTTCTTTTGGTCCAGATGTAGCCAGGTGGCTGCTCCTGTAAACGGGTGTTGTTGTAAGCCTCATGCTGTTGTTTTGTTTTCTTTGTTACTCAGCTGGTACCAATGATGTTGTTGCTGATCTCTTTATGGTTGAGTGAATGTGATTGCTTCTTAACAAAGTCCAAGATGACAAACCCTGTGTGATGTCAAACTTCAGGATGGGTTTATAGCTATGTGTGGATGCTGATGGACTCTTCCGTTGACCAGTAAGTGCTCAATCAGGGACTGGCATTGCAAAAGGGAGATTTTTCTGATAGGACACAAATATGTGGCAAGTAGGTGGAACTTAGTATAAGTGGCACTGTGCTGTGCATAGAGACTTTAGCTTTAAAATGAAAGCATCTCAGGTTTTTAAATTAGTTGTTAGTACAATTGTCCAAGCCAGCTTTTCTCTGTTTGTGATAGCTCTTCATGCTCCTTGGAAATTTAGGTCAGCATTACACAGTGCCAGCCCACTCCAGTATTGCCCCTAGAAAACAATGGTTCCAGACAGGTAGTGAAAGGTCAACACATTTATTGCCCTACTCACTGACTGTGATGCCTGGTGCAGTTTGAAAAACAGTGACTTGTAAAAGGGTTGTCTTGTTCTGTATTTTTTTTGTCACTTTTTCTAGAATGCCTTTTGAAAGTAAAATCATTTTGTCTCTGAAAGCAGTATGTGCAGAAAGAAATTCAAAGTCACTATGCTGTATCTCTACTGGGCCCTGCTCCCCAGACTCCCAAGGAGGTGGGCAGCCTTTTGAGTCTTTGAGAATGTAGTGCAAGTGAAAAAGTGCGTGGGGTTGGGATGGGAGGAGGTTATTGCTCCCGTGAGGAAGAAATGCCTGCTGGGTCCTGAAACCAGGCCAGTTCCTGCTCAGAAGCAGTCGTTTCTTGGCACTGTGTGTCACTGATTTTATTTTAATGTCTATGATTATAGTTTCACTCTGACTTTCACGGCTTATGCTTTCCCAAGCACATTCATTCCATCATTAACAAATACTTGTTTAGCATCTCCTGTGTCCAAGACACATTTTAGATCCTGGGGCTGTATCACTACCTAACATGAGCCAAGAACTCTCCAACCCTGGTTTTCTGTTACCCTGCACACTCTCAAGGAGCCAGGAGGAACTTAACTCCCTCTAGGAAATCAAGGGTGGTATGTGGTTTTACTGTGAAAGTGGAAACCAGGTCTTTGTGCCTCCATAGAGCTACACCACTGCTTACCCTAGAAAGACCTGCAGGGCAGGATGCTGATCAAGACCGCCTTGAGTCCATGCCCATTGCATTTGTCCTTGGACTGACCTTCCAATGGTCCACCTATTATCTTGCTTTGAGAAATGATGTGCCATGTGCAAACAATGTCAGGAGAATCAGACACAAAGATGAGAAGTGAAGTATTGAGTTTTAAATCTTCTTTTTGTGTATTTGGAAAGAAAAAGGTATATATGCATCTGCTGCAGAGAAAAGGTGTAAAATGAAAACAGTTTGCTGAAACTCTCACATCTGTCAAGACACCACTAATCAGAGTGGCTTTCTTGCCCCCCTCCTCACCTCCTTTATTTTTTATTTTTTTGGAAGGGGAGGGATGACCCTGCTGAGTTTTGGAGTATGCCTATAGCAGCTTTTAGCAAATCACAATCCCAGCAGTAGGTTCAGCTTTGAAGAAAGATTTACAAATCTCTCACTGCTTTATAAATATCTGCATTTATATCTTAAAGAAGAAGAAAAAGCCCTCACGGTTGGTCTCAGCCTCTTTACCCCCTCTCCCCCGCCCACTCCCCTTTTCTTGCTTTTCTCTTTCAGAAATTAAAGATTGTGATGTGTGCAGGAAATGAGGGTCTATAAAATTGTGATAAAATGTTCCTGCAAAATTGCCTTTGAATTTTCGCCTTGAATTGCAGGCGAAATGAAATTGTTCGCTTTCAGCATTGCTTTGTTTTTGACCCCTTTTTGTGAATTCTCAAAGGAAAGAAACATATTCCCATCTTTTATAGTAATCAAATTTATCTGGCATCTCTCAGCCTCTTGAATTACTTATGCTAGAGTTGGCCAGCCTTGGGAAGGCCGGGGCTGGTTTATTTATTTATTGTTCTAAAGTGAGGGTTTTTGACACGAGGCTCCCTCAGCCTCCTAGGGGGCTGTGGGAGAAAAATTGAAAGTGCTTTCTGACATCCCCTGCGTGTGTTCTGTCTAAATGCGCATATGTCTTGGCAGGGTAAAAGATATCCAGCTAATGAGGACTAATAAGAAGAACTTCATGATCAGAGGTCATGGGTGCTTAATTGAATATTTTCACATGAAAGAAAATAAAAGATCTCATGCCCCTGATGTAAAATGATTTGCAAACAAAATCCAAGGGGAAAAAAATTTACAGAAGCACAAGTGATTGGCTGTAACCTTGGTTGGTAACTAGTTAGTTTTACCAAAAATTACTTTCTGTAACAGGTGATGGTCTCATGTTGTTATATCAATGCTTGAACATGACTGTCTTTCGAGCACGTCACAGTGCATGATCAGGGATTGCGTTTCTCCTGTTGTCTGCTGCAGTTCTCTCTAACTCACCTGCTCGTGCTCTCTCTCTCTACCTCAACCTCGCCTGGTTACTCCCCCCCGAAGATCCCCTGTGAATGTGGCTCATTCTTTCCTTTTTACTTCTGATCCCTCATGTCTGCCTTTAGACAAACACAGAGAAGAAAAAAATAATGAAAACTAAGCTGTAGGTGAAAATCTGCAGAAAACAGAGCTGCATTTCTAAACAATATCTTCCTTAGATTGGGAAAATAAAATAGTGTGCATTATCAGAGAAGATATTTGAATAGTGTCTTTTTGCTTGTGGCCTTAACCTCTACCTGACTTCAGCTAAGAATTAGGTGAAAGAGGCCATTTTGTGAAACTGCTACTAAGGCCTCACACATCCTTTATTAAATGTCTATTAAGCAAAGTCTGTGATATATCCGACTGCTGATATCCTTTCCTGCCTATGCATTTTCAAATGGCATTGAGTTAACTCTGAAAAGGTCTAAGCAGTAGTTTCCTTGTTTTTCTATCATTGGTTTACACACCAGCAAATTCCATATACAAGCTGATCTTCTTGGGGCCAGCAAGGTGTTTTATCAAGGTAATCCTCCACCTTTGCTGCCAGCATCCCATATATCCTGCTTTGAAACCCAACTGCTGTACTTCTGATCCAACTCCCTGCCAATGTTCTGGGAAAACAGGAGAGGATGGATCAAATTCTTGGGTCCTTGCACCCACGTGGCAGACCCAGAAGAAGCTCCTAGCCCCTGGCTTTGGATTGGCTCAACTATGGCCACTGTGACCATTGTGGGGTGAACCAGCGGATGGAAGATCTTGATCTCTCTCTCTCTTCCCTCCTCCCTCCCTCCCTATCTCTCCATCTCCCTCCCTCCTTCCTTTTGTCTGTTAATCTGCCTTTCAAATAAAAACATACCAGTCTTTTACAAAAGTCTGCTCTTCTTGCTACATTTTTAAAGGCTTTTGTGGTATTGCTAGCTTATTATTTATATAAAAATCAGGATTCCTTCTAAGTTTGTTTTTATTTTGCAATGATTCACACCCACACACACGCAACCACACACACACACACACACACATATTTTTAACAAAGATCCATCAATGCAAGTTTTAGGAAATATGAAATATACTCAGGAAGAGATGTACTCCTGGTAGTGTGAGCATTTTCCATGAGCTCTTTGCTTCTGCAACCCATGTGGGGTTTGAAAAATAAGAAAAGACACTGACACATGTGTCACCGTAGGAGACTGGCGGCTGTCTGCAGACCAGTGTTTTAGTAGAACAAATCTTAGGATTAGATAAGTCAGTGAGTTCAATGTGAGTGGGAACATTTATGTAAAGTTAATGTCATTTGATTGCTTTGAGAAATATTTATTTTAACAATCATTGTCTGTAAATGAAGTTCTAATTAATTTATGCAGCCAGAGGAGTCAACAAACCCACTTACTACATTTTGGTTTTGATGCAAAAGAGAAAAAATGACTTTTCAAGAAGGTGCCAGGGTAACTTTTCAGGGGCTCTGGCTGCAGCTATAGATTTCAAGGGGTTGTGGCATCTTCTAGGAGCTGTACACAATAGATCAACAACTTACATTTTCATGTCTCCTTTTACCTTATAAAAAGCATCTTTCATGTTTGTGTAAATACTTTAGTCCACCAAAAAGATTTAAAAAAACAGGATTAACATGCTTCCTAATTGTGGCAGTGAAGGAGCAGGGAGTATTTATTTGGAATAATTTTATAACCATCCCGTTCTGCAGTCCCCTCAGGGGAGATAGAAGCACGGCTCCAGTCCGCATGCCGTATTTCAGTGTAGCCAGTTTTGCGGTGGTGCCGATGAATCAATTTAGTGTGGGTTTGTTCACATCTGAAAGAAAAAGTTAAATGCCGACTTTGAAAGTAGAGAAACATTCCAGAGATACCTTTTGCTTTCAAAAAGCCTACGTTTGACTGTGATCCTTAAAAGCTTTTATTGAACTATTTTCTTTTTCTGTTTGCAAAACTCACAAAAGGCTGCTTGGTTAGCCCTCCCCATATTTTCCCCCTGGTTTGTCCTAAATTTTGTCTGGGGATAATAAACAGCAACAGTGTTCAATTTCCCATTCTGCATGTATATGCCAACATAGAAGGCTTTTATTACAAGGAAAGAAATCAAATCATTGTCACCCAAAGTGCTAATTATGTCTGATAAATGTATGGCATACATTTAATGCAGAGAGAGCTTAGGAAATGATACACCTTCAGTAATTACAGTGACCAACCTGGCTCCATCAATCTAAATGTTTTTTCAATCCACGTTCATTTGGGTGGCTCTATTTTTTATTAAATGGCTTTCTTAAGCTTCAACAGACCCACTTGCTGCTAATAAGGAAACTTGCAGGAAGTATTTTGGAACCGTGTGCGGTTAGGCGATGCATAGCCAAGTGGATGTGCACAGAGATGGCAGCCACCCGTGAGCGCAGCAAAGTGTTCTCTCATGGGGGCAGCAGACCACAAGCACACCATCCTTAGCGTGTGCCATTCTGTGCTTGCCTAATGAACTTGTGTATCCACTTGACTAAGAACACGGCATTTGCCAGAAGCCTGAAACCCCTGCAGACTATGGACACCAGAGCCTCCGGCACTTTCCCTGGGGACATTAAGGCTGCCCTGGGGAGCCGCTGCTGTGGCTGCTGCTGCTGCTGTTTAGGAATTGCTTCTCTCCCCTGCTCCCCTCTGTGAAAGAAAGCCACCATTCTTCTCAGAGCTGAATTGTACATGGTCTCTAATTGAACCTGACACCCTTCTACAAACGAAATAAAAGTAGGTTTTAATTAGACATAAAAAGGCTGATTGTCTTGGAAGCTGCTTTAGGGACCTTCTCCGCTACAGTTCCTGTGACAGACGAGGCTGCCAAGATGCAGATGCTCCCTGTGCGTGACTCAATGTCTGTCACCGGCTCTCAGTATGAATGTGATACCAAGTGGTTGCGGTGGGCCGGCTTCCACATCCTTTTTGTTTGAGTGTCAAGCCAAGGAGCGTGCTGTGGAGGCCATGCGCCTTTGGACAGACTTTTCTCATCCTTCACCAAATCCAGGCAGCCCTTCTTCTTGTCCTTTGGCCTCCTTTCTCCTTCTTTCCTCTCTGTCTTCTTGAATTCCCTTCAACTTTTTATCACTCTTAACTCTCTCTCAGATTTTTCTTCCTTATTATTGTCGCTTCTCCCACCCCCCCAGTTTTTAACAGAAAGCTCCTAATTCTGGAATCTGTGTTTTAAAAGGTGCTTGAGAGGTTCAGCATTCCTCCATTGCCTTTTGAATAGGTATCTTGGAGTCCATATGGCTGCTGAGAAGTTAGCAGTACCTGCTTGAGAAGAAGTTGTTCTTAGTAACTGCTCAATTCTCTGTTACTGTTTTTTTTTTAAATCATAAAGCTGGAATTCAGAGTTTTGAATGTTACTCAGTTATGCAAATAACCAAGTCTAGACCACAGATGTAATTTGTGGAATGCCTGTGTTTAGTCTTTGCTAAATTTTTAATTGTCAGTTTTAAAATTTTTCTTTTGAAGATGTGAGGCTCAGAATTTTTGTTTATTTTTATCACTGAGAGACAGGGAATGAACTCTCATCCACTGGTTCACTTCCCCAATGACCCCAATAAAGCACTGGGCCAGAATGAACTTGGCACAGGTGGATGGAGGCTCATTTCTGAGAATCATCATCTCTGCCTCGCAGGACTTGGATTACCAGGGAACTAGAGTCAGGAGATGAGAGCAGGTATTGACTCCAAGCACCCTGATAAGGGATCTAAGTGACCTTAATGGCATCTTAACCAGTAAACCAAGCACTCTTATTTTAGTTCTTTTAAAAATTGTTTTAAATTGGGGCTGACATTGTGATGTGGCTGGTAAAGCAGCCACTCTTTGGCAGGCTTCTCATACGGGTGCTGGTACAAATCCCAACTACTCTACTTCTGATTCCACTGCCTGCTAATGTTCCTGAGAGAACACTGGAAAATGGCCCAAGGCTTGTGCTGCTGCATCCGTGGAGGAGACATAGATTCAGCTCTTGGCTCCTGACTTGAGGCAAGCCCAGCTCTGACTTTGTTGCCATTTAAGGAGTGAACCCATGGCTGAAAGTTCTTTCTCCTCTCTGTGCCACCCCCTGCCAGCCAATCTGTAACTGTTCTTAAAATACATAAATAAATCTTATTAAATGTTTTAAATTGCATTAGAGTTAGTGTCATTAAAAAATGATAATACTTGAATTTATCTAGTTGGGTTCTGATTATAAAGATAGGATGACCAGTCATGCAAACATTTTTAAATACAATTAGAAGGATTTTCATTATATCCTGAAAAATTCTCAGTGTGAAGAGTATTTTACGACAATCTTCAAGAATTTAAAAGATGAATACTTCCTGAAATGCTAATCTTCTAGTTGAACAAATTTAATTAGAATAGACACAAGAATAAACTTAATTTTAATTGTTATGCTCTCGTTTCACATTAAAAGTTACATGTAGTTTTCTTTGATGTGAGCTGGGTGGCTGGGCTGTAGCCAGGAGCCAGATGCCACATTTGGGTAGCAGAGCCACCACCACTTTCCCTCAGGATCTGTACTTGCAGGAAGTTGGATCCGGGAGTTGAATCAGAACTTATACCCAGGCACATGGAAAGTGGGACCCCAGAGGAATCTCCACCATTGTGCAAACAGCCACCCCTGAAAATAAATCTTTTTACATTGCTTTTAAGAAACGTGGTAGAACTCATGTTTGAATTGTAAGAAGAGTGAGACAACAGGAATTAGAACCTTAAAATGTGTATGACACTGTATCTTTCCCAGTTACATTTGAATATAGTTAGGACATTTGATCTTAAACTTTGCGTTAGAAATGGTATACTAGACAACAACTACTGTGATTGCTTCAGATTTTCTGTGTGTATAATACAGGATGATTTTAAAAAAACAGAAGGCGCTTACATGCGCACATGTACACAAATACATATAAATGTGCATTGTATGTTTCATGGTACTTGATAAATAAAGATGCTGTCTACCTGCCACCTGGACTAGGGAGCAGGTTGCTATCAACACCTAGAAACTCTCTCTTGCTCTGTCTAATCCTTATCCCTGCCCTCCCTAGAGATAAGCCCATCGTGCCTTTTGAGCCAATTGTTTCTTGGCATTGCTTTAAAATTGGACAGCCCATGTAAGAAGCATCCCCAGCTTTTAGTTTTTCTGTTCTTCATATAGTAGTTAATAAGTTAGATGCTTGGATATGTATTCTTTGTTACTTGTTTCTTTTAGTCAACACTGTGGGAAAGACTTCATTTGAGAATAACTGCTCAATATTTAAATTGTGTAAAGGACTGTATAATAAAAATGTTTGATTTTGCAGGCTGTTTAGTTTCTCTTGCAACTGAAGATCATTCTCAAGTTGTGGAGTTTAGACTTACAATGCTCTATAAACTATGTCCATTGCATGGAAATTGGAATACAGATTTTGAGCTTGGATCCTTTTCCAGGCTGGTGGTTACATGCTATGCAGGGCAGGGGCTGTGAGCCATAACTACAGCACACGTGATCAGGAGAGTAACATACTCCACAGCACACTGTAGTTGTGGAATTGCATGAGATACTTGGTACTTTTAAATAAAAGCTTTTTTAATTAAATGGTTTTTGTTTTCCCAACTGTAAGCTCATGTAAGTGTTCTGAGCATGTACAGCGTAGTGTAAGCTAAGCTAGTATGTCCTGTAGATTCGGGGTACTAAGTACATTTTGACCTGTGCAGTGGGCTTCATGAAAAGTTAGGTTGAGTAGCAAGTGTAATCAACCCAGAGTGTGAATTAGGTTGGTATTCCAGTTACACTTTATAAAGTCAGGGCAGATTTGGGTCTATTGTTTGCAGTACCTGATTTTTAGTGATTGATTACCTATTATTTGCACATTTTCATCATTGCATAGTATTCCTTTGTAAGATCACACCAGAATTTATGTAGCCATTCATTTTCTGAGGAGCATTTGAATTGTTTCCAATCAGGGATATTGAAAACAAGAAAACACTCTTGGATACCAGGTGCGTGTGTGTTGATGCAAATGTGAATGTATGTACTTTGAACTAGGAACAATGGACTCCTTGTTATAATGTCTTCTCAGCTTGACTGTTAAGTGTCAGTGTTTTTGAAAGTGGGTTTTTAATTTTGAAATTCACTAGTAATGTTTTAGAATTCATGTTACTCAGAAGTTTCCTCAATACTTAGTTATATCAGACGTCTAGATTTCAGCCCATTTAGTGGCAGTGATATTACCTTGTGGTTTTTGTTTGCATAACATGTTTATTAATGATCTTGTTCATTATTTTTATACATTTAATTTTAAAATAAACTTAAGATTTAGTTATTTGCAGTTTTCAGTATTATGAGTGGTTCCTTTTTTAAATTTCTGTTGCTGGTATAGAGATACACAATTGATTTTGTCTCTTGATTTTGTATCAGGAGGTGTGATGGAATCTTTATTGATTCTTTTGTCTGATTCATTTTTGGATTTTTTTTACACATACACATGGGAATTTTGATGCTTTTCTTTTATGCTTTCTAATCCTTATGTATTTTGTTTCTTTGCCTTGTTACACTGGTTGTAAAATCTACAGTATTGAGTGGAAGTGATGGAGACATCCTTCTCTTTTTCAACAACTCAAGAGGGAAGCGATTCAGCATTTCAAAATTAAATACAATGCTTTCTCTGTTTTTTTTAAAAAAACTTTTCATTTAAGACTTTTAAGCTATCATTTTTAAAAATCCTAAATGGGTTGTTAAATAACAGTAATTAAAATGATTATGTTTTCTTCTTTGATCTGTCCATGGGGTGAAATACATTAATTATTTACTAATGCTAAATTAAACTTGCTTTCCTTGTATATAATGAAATTCATCATACTCTGTTATTTTGTCTTTGTATTACCACAATTGGATGGGTAGTAAATTTTGTGAACTGTTACCTAATTTCCGAGTGACATTGACCTCTAATTGTTTTGACTGTGTTATTATTAGGGGTTGGTATCAAGGTGAAGTATGCCCCATTTAAAAAAAAATATATATATATATATATATATATATTTAGAAAGCATTGGGCCAGTGGACAAATTTTTTAATATTGTTTTGTTGAAAATTCATGAGTGTTTAATAAACCCCACTGGTGGAACCATCTGGGTCTTAACTTTTTATTTGTGGAGACATTTATACATACAGTTTTACTTTGAAGTATCTAAACAGTGTTGTTTTCTGACCTTTTAAAAGTTTAATTTTTTTGCTGTTGATGTTATATTGGGACTCTTAATTGACTGGGATGATATTCTACCAGCTCTAACTTCGGACCAGAAATGGTCTCCCCAAGAAACTGTTCAACCCATCTGGACAATAAGTAGCTGGACTCTATGCTTTTTATACGTTTGCAAGGAAAGAGTCTTGATTGAATTTGAACTGTAATACTGCATCAAGGTGGAGGAATCCACCAGGGGGGAGGGGTGGGGGGATTCCCAGAGCCTATGAAACTGTCACATAATGCAAAATAATTAATAAAAAGAAAAAGTTTAATTTTTTGTATTTAAATAAACACACCTAAACTGCTGCCCTCTGAGGGATCCTGTGTGGAGCTGAGGGTGGAACCCAGGCACTCTAATGTGGAAAGCAAGCATCCCAGGCAGCTGCTGAAGCACCAGGCACAGCACACACCCTTGTGATTGGAGCACTTGCAGTTGGGTTCCATTTCAGTATTCATACTGCTTTGTTATGTGACTTTTCTCATTTTCTCTATGTGAATCCCTCAATTTTTTTTGAAGATTTATCTTTGTTTGGAAGGCAGATTTAGAGAGAGAAACTAAAAAACCCAAAGATCTTCCATCTTCTGGTTCACTGCCCAAACGGTGGCAACAGCCAGAGCTGAGCTGATTTGAAACCAGGAGCCAGGAGCTTCTTCTGGGTCTCATGCAGATGCAAAAGCCCAGGGACTTGGGCCATCCTCTGCTGCTCTCCCAGGCCACAAGCAGAGAGCTGGGTCAGAAATGGAGCAGCCAGAATACAAAACAGCATCCGTACAGAAAGCTGCTGTGTGCACACGGGTTATTAGCCTGTTGAGCCACCATACAAGCCCCTCCCACTGTTCTGAAATGTTACCAGTCTTGTCAAGACCTAAATTTTGTAGTTTTATTCATATTTATTCTTTTTCTCTTAGATTCAGTTTGTGTTTATTATATTCTTCCTTCTGCTTTCACTTCTGTTTGGGTTTTTTCGTTTTGGAAACCAATATCATTGCATTTCATAATGCATCCAAATATTTTTTCAGAAAGTTATATTTCTTTAGCTTTACCCAATAAGTTTTTATGAGTATGAGTTCTTTTATACTGAAGCTTTTCTCTAATTTCTAGACTTAAAGATCTTTTCTAGCTTTATTTTTGAGTAATTATTCCTAACTTTGTGAGGATCTGATCAGCAAATGTGTACTGTATAATTTCATCTCTTTTATTGATCATCATTTATATACCAGCATGTAGTAAATTTTTAATGGGCTTCATGTATATGTAAAATGCATGCTGCATAGTTGTTGAAAACGTTCGATTTTGATTATTAGGTCAAGTTTGTTAATTATGTAGTTTAATTCTTCTCTGTCTTTATTGACTTTTTTCTGTCCATCCAATTAGCAGGACACATGTGAATTAAATGCTTATTGTTATAAAAATGACCATTTTTTTGTTTTAAAATCTGTTGGGTTTTTTTGCTCATATGCCATTCTTTTGATTGCTATGTCCTATGGTTCTCTGTCTTCCTAGCATCAGCTTTTTATATCCCATTTTTTAGGCTTGTCTTTTGTAAGTATCACAGATATTGATTTTGTTTTAATCCAGTCAGCCAGCATTTTTTAAAAACCCGAAGCCACTACTTCATTCAGGATCTAATGTAATCATCCTTGAATTTTCCATTCTGTTTCATATTCTGTATTTGTCTACACTGTTATGTATTCATTTTTCTCTCTTCTTGAGTTTGTTATTAATTTACTGTTCAAGATTGGATTAGTTTGGAAGTTATACGCTGCTTCCCTTCTGTTCGTGATCTTCTAATACATATACGATCAAATGTTTTGTGTTGAAACTGTGTGTTGACCTGGGAGGCAGCAAGAGATTGTTCAGTTACTTAGGTCCTCACCTCATACATTAGTGATTTGCATGGAGTTCTAGGCTCTGGTTTTCATGTAATCCAGACTGTTCCATTGTGGGCATTTTGGGAGTGAACAAATAGATGGGATTCCCTCCCCTCTCCTTGCCCTGCTTCTCCAAGAGAGAAATAAAGTATAGTAGACTTTGAACTCATCCCCAAGATATATTTCAGCATTTCTGCAACTATTCAAAAATCCACAAAAAAACCTCCCAAAATCCAAATAGTTCTTGTCCCAAACCATTCAGATGGTGTGTACTAAGCCTGCATACCCATTTTGTTTTATTTAGGATTGTGTGTCACAAGGCATACAATTTTCTTCTTTACTCTTTTTTTTTCTTCCGCCTTTCATCTTCTTTGAATTGTGATGATGTTTTTGTAACTTTAGAATGCTATATTCCTTGAAAGTTGGTGCCAGCATTGTGGACATTTGTGCTGATTTGCCTAAAACATGTCCTGTTTCTTGAGTTGTCCAGGTTTAGTTATTGATAACATCATCTTTTCTGCTCAAGAGTCCTGATTTTAACAGTAAATTGCATGGACCCCTTGAAATGAACTTGCTTATAAAGATTGAGGTACGTAGGGTATGGAGTGGGGTTCTTACACAACTCTTTGTTGTTGCTTGCATGATTATATGCCTGTTCAAATTTTTCCTCTTGAGCCAATTTGGAAATATATAGATTTTCCTAGGGAGACATTTGTTTCACTTGGTTTTTGGAATCTATCAGGATGCTGTTAGTGAACGTCCATTTTCCAGTGCCATCTCATCCTGCCCCCAGCATCTATTTTCTTTCCTATTGGTGCCTGTTTTCGTAGCAGACACGTGTCTATTTTATGTAGTTTTCATTTGATATATAAAATTTAGTAGGTTTTGTGTTTTCTTATTTAACCACCTCTACTTCTTGGATTTTTTTTTTTTTGACCTTTCTGTAGCTTTTTAAAAGTGGATCGTTTAGTTAATGCCTCCTTTTTTACTTTTCTACAAAACACAATACAAACCAACGAACATCACCTGGGCCATGTCTCTGATTGTGAGGTGGGCACCTTCCAAGTAAGTGTTATTCATGGTGTGTTTGGGGGGGAAGACATTCTGTTTTCTTTATTCATGACTTGATTTTGGAAGTTAATGCTATCTCTAAATTGTTTCAGTATAATCTGAAATGTCAACTTTGAATATATTTGTTTACTAGCTCATTTCTTTCTTTAGAATAACAGTTTTGGAATAGAATTTTTATCAGGTCCCCCTTTCAGTCTTTTGCTACACCTTTCAGTGTTTTCCATGAGAAAGATCCCGTCACTCCCGAAACATATCAGCAGAACAGGGGGCTGCCCACCCCCTCACTTCCACAATGTTGAGAATTACTGGCTTTTGCCTTAAAAGAATGAGTGGGGATTTCATTACCAGGGTCTTAGGTGTGCTCAACCTATGGAGTTATGAGTAGCTCCAAGGCTGGTGGGGTTAGGAGATAAAGAAATGAAATCAAGGTACCAACATGTTGAACTTGGATGGGCTGTCCAAAGTTCTCTCTTAGCCATCTTATTTTGACAAGTCAGAAAATTCAGCCACATTGTTTCTAATTCTTTGGAAATTTGTCTCATTAAAAAAAATTCTCTCAACAATGGCTTTTCTAAGTCCTACGTGTTGAGTTCTTTATTTAGCGGAGGGTTAAGTTTGTGATTATAAGGTAAGTTGAAAGTATGTCATTGCAGAAATTACAAGAAAAATAAGAAAGGAAGGAGGAAAGAGGGTGGGAGGGGGAGAAGGGTAGAAAAGTATTATTATGCTGTTAAAACTGTCTGTGAAATATATGAAATATGTTCCTTTATTGAAATAAAAAATTGTGTGAAAAATTCTCTAGCAGATACTCCCACATCACCACTAATAAATGCTTACTCTACTGAGTTACTTACTAAAGAAGATAATACATGACATCAGTGTATGTATCCTCCCAAAACTTGGGTTTGTTGAGGACAAGATAGACATGCTTGGAATAAATTCTGTGGTTACTGATGGTCCTTTAAATGCTACATTTGGAATCCCCAAGAACATCTTTTATGGTCATTGTCAATAGGAAAAGTAAGCATGGTTTTTGGCAAGGAAAGCTTTGGAGCTCACAAGCTTTCCCTATGCTGCCTGGTGGCTTGGCTGCGATCCTTCATCTCAGTCTATGAGGTTCTTTGGCACTCTTAGCTACCATCCTGCTTCCCCCACCCCAAGCCTCCACCACTCACCTGCCTTGCTATGCCAGATAAAGTCAGGCTTCTGACAGCATCCTTGGCATCAGCCCAGTCATTTCTGCTTTGGTAGGTCTTGAGGACACTCTGTGGCAGACCTCTCTGGCTTCTTTGAAGAAATGCACGTAGGACATAATGATATTGAGGAGGAAGACACACACACACACACACACACACACACATGAGATCACTACTGCTGGTAGCCCTCTGACACACACATGCAGTGCCTGTGTTCATGAGCCTCTGGCCAGGTTGTTAGGAGCTGAGTGTACTCCAGAGAGGATCAGAGAGAGTCCTGCAGGTAGTCTCGGGCACATCAGGGGAGGCATCTTATGTAGAGAACTGGATGGATGAGAAGGGAGGGAAAGGAAAAGGCAGTCACTGGGAAGTCTGCAGAAAATCCAAGCGAGGTACACAGCTGGAGAAGAGACTTGGGACTCCACAGCTGGAGGAGGACAATGTGGGAGTCTCCCTGTTTGCAGATCCCAGCCTTCCCCAAGAGTGTGGCTGCACACATGGAGGAGACAAGAGATCCTCGTCTTAGATTCAACAGAAGAGGGACTGTAATTTGTGTGTGAGTGTTGCAGAGGAATGTAATTGTTGACTTGGGTAAAGGTCTCATCTGCAGAAAGTAATTTCATCTTATGTCTAAATCACGAGGCCTTGGAGCAGGGCACTGTTCCTCTCACTGTGGCAGTAAAGGAGATGCCAAATACCAGAACAGTTTTGAGTAGAAGACCTGGAGGGAGAACGTAGGCTTATTGTTTTTTTTTTTAAAGATTTATTTATTTTTTATTGCAAAGTCAGATATACAGAGAGGAGGAGAGACAGAGAGGAAGATCTTCCATCTAATGATTCACTCCCCAAGTGACAGCAATGGCTGAAGCTAAGTTAATCCAAAGCCAGGAGTCAGAAACCTCTTCTAGGTCTCCTGTGCAGGAGCAGGGTCCCAAGGCTTTGGGCCATCCTTGACTGCTTTCCCAGGCCACAAGCAGGGAGCTGGATGGGAAGTGGAACTGCCAGGATTAGAACCAGCGCCCATATGGAATCATGGCGCGTTCAAGGCGAGGACTTTAGCTGCTAGGCCATGGTGCCAGGCCCATGGCTTATTCTTAAATTATGAGGATAAAGAGAGAAACAGAAGAAATGGGGTACAACTCATGGTAGAGATGGACCTCAGGAGGGACTTTTGTTTTAGGAGTAAGTTAAGCTTGTTTCTAAGTGGAGGGCAAGATGGAAAGAAATGATGACGGTACAGGGAAATTGTATTTTGGAGATTGTTAATATGTTAACCTGTTTGTGAACCATTCCCTTGATTTTAGCCTAGACCACATATTCCTGGGAACCCTGGAATACCAGAAGCAATTTGAATAGGATTTGAACCAGTCTTTAGCTTTAATGAAAAGTGAACTTAAAGCATACTCCAGTACGTTGCTGGCCACAAATGAGTAACTTAAAAAAAAAGCGTGTTTTAGTTTGCATCCAACTGAGGTTCACTTACTAAGTCTCTAGGAACTGATTATACAAGGGGTCTTCAAAAAAATTCTTGTAAAGTAAGTAACTTCAAAAAAATTAATGCATGCATTTCAAGTTTTTTTTGCATGCGTACCAACATAAACTTATATTGTTATTCCATTTGTATGTGAATTTTTCATGGAAAATCTCCCAACATAAATGTTGTTACAATTGAGCAGGGGGAAATAATATTCTTTGACAATCTCCCCAAAGGGTTCGTGTGTACTTGCAGTCTAGAAGAGCTGATCTCTTGCAGTTTTGCTTAATCGAACTTCCATTTCTTGAAAACACTATGAAGGGCTAAATTTCTTCACTTAAAGATATTTTTTTGAATGCGCTACCATGTAAATGATCTAAGAACTGATTTTCCTAAATATTGTTTTTGATTTTTTTACGAAAGGTATGGGGAGAGCCTCTGCAGAACAAAATCTCTGTTCTTAGCAGTTCTTGTATGTGACCCTAAGAGTTAAACTGCTACGCTGGGGGATTTTTCTTTAAAATTAATTTAACTGAAAAAAATCTCTTCAAATTGTATTGTTGGCTTTGGTGCAGGGCATGAAATAATTTTCCAGCATACCCCACGATTCCTCGAAGGTCAGACTTTGAATTGGGCTGTGACTGTCTTGCCGTAGAGTTTCCAAGCTACGTTAATTTTGGGTCTGCTGTTGATGGATGGAGCAGTTTGAATTCTGACATGCAGCAGGCTGACTTGAATGACCTGCAGAGGCAGATGTCAGCCTGTTATTTCATGCCCGTTTGTCAGGAAGGAAAAACAGCATCTGTTCAGGCTGCTCCATTCTGCAGTGCCCACATGGATGTGTGATGGGGGTGGGGAGCAGTCGTACCTGTGTAACACAGTGATACGTGAAGGAATATGCAGAACGCATGTGCATTATGCTTTTAGATGTCATTTTTAATTTGGGTCTATCTTGTCTGTATGTAAGTAGAAGTGTTTATCTTGGGTATGTGTCTCTCAAGAGTGCCTTGTGTATGCTGAGGATATCCATCGTATGTTCTTCTGTTGGTGTGCATTCTTCCTGTTGATGACATCATTGTGTGTGTCAGCAGTGGCAGAGGTACTGACTGTGTGTAGCCTGCACAACAAGGAGAGCAACTCTCTGGATAAGGTGTGTGACACTGGAAAGGGAGGAAGAGGAAAAGCAAGCGGGAGAGTTCCGAAAGGACAGCTCTATCTTTTCCATCTCCTAGAGCTGTGGGCAGAGATGCCAATGTGTGTGGCAGGAACCATCTGAGAAAGTCAGTGGACAGGGAACTTCACTGGAAGACAAAATTGCCTTCGTGAATGACTTACAATAGAGCTGAGTCCAGGAAGCTGTGTGACCTGTGGCCAGGGGCCCCAGGAGCGCCTGGAAGACAGAAGGGCGCTCCTCTCCAGCGTTCCTTGTGGTGAGAAGGAGGAATTCAAGGAGGAGCAGTCCCTCCCCATCTGGCCTACCCCCGCCATTTCTACCTGTTTTACACCTGAAAAGCTTGCAGGGAGACAAGTTTTGATTAGGGGAAAGTAATAGGTGAGTTTGACTTGCCACTCCAAATCCACAGATGATTTGCTCAGATACCCAAGTGTACAGATGATCCTGTCCCTTATATAGAATGTCACTATATTGTCATAGTTGCCTATATGTAAAGTGTATCCCCTGTATACTTTACATCATCCTACACAGCTGATACTCCCTAATGCAACATAAATGTTTTATGAACAGTTGTTATACTGAATCATTTATGTAAAAATGACAAGAAAAATAAAACTGTGCAGGCAATTTTTTTCTCTCCAAATACTTTCATTCTCTTTTTTAAAAAATTTGTTTTTATCTCTCCAAATATTTTTATTCAAATCTGGAATTGGTTTCATGGCTATATGCAGAGCCCGTTGATTCTGAAGGCCAGCTATGATACTAAAAGGCTGTGAATAAAAACAGTAGGTCCTTAACCCACCTCCCACCCAATCGTAATCTCTAGAGAAATCCAATAGGGTTCTAAAGGAAACTGGTCTCCCTTCATTTCTCTTTATTTTCCTGTTTGGTTTTCCACATATTACTGTCACATATACCACCACAGCATCCCCTCACTAATCCTCCCTAAATTGATACTGAAGATCGTTCACGAAGTGGAATTCAGTACTGCGACTTGTAAAAGTCAAAATTCTCCTGTCATACAACTTCTTTCTCACCTGCTTCCTGTTCTCAGCAACCCCTTCCATGTACACCCACAGCTTTATAATGAAAACTTTCCAGTGAAATCTTGCAGAATGAGCGAGGGTAGGCAGAAGTGATAGCTGTGATGGCTAGATCGTCGTCTGCTGAGGTCATTAAAACCAGGGTTCATGTCATTTATGCCAAGTACGATTGTGCATTCTCTGAAGGTAATACTTTTTACCTATTTTTTTTTCACATGCTTCACTTTGACAATTATGTGTGGGACGGACACAAATGCCTTCCCCAGGAAATCCCTCATCTGGTCTCATCTGTGGGACAACCTGTCAGTGTTGTCTTCAGGACCTTTCTAGACTCCACACACAACAACGGTAACTTCCATGGCAGATGCATGGCCACTGCCTCTTGTCCTCAGTCCCTCTGGCAGAAGCTAGGAGGCAGCTTTCCCTCTTTTCTATCTTCCGTTGTTTTTCTTACATGTTCAGTTGCTTTCCTTGAATTTTATGTTCTCTTTATTTATTTGGAAGAGTCACACAAAAAGAGGGACGAAGATCTTCCCTCTGATGGTTTATTCCCCAGATGGCTGAAACATGCAGCGTTGGACTAGGCCAAAGTCAGGAGTTTTTTCTGGGGCTCCCTAGTGGGTACAGGGGCCCAAGCCACTTGGGCTGTCCTTTGCTGCTCTCCCAGGCACAGCAGCAGGGAGCTAAGTCAGAAGTGGAATGGCCTGCTGGAGTGCCACCTCTTTGGAACCTCTCAATTTGAAGCTTCTGTGTTTTAGTTTTGGGAGACTTTATTGAAATATTTCTCACCTCTATTTTTTTTTTCTCTTTAAAATTAGATGTCAGACCTAACTGGCATAATCTCTAATATTCTTTTCTTTATTGTCTTTTTATCCCACTCTTAGGGAAATTTCTTGAGTTTTATCTTCCTGCCATTTGATTGGAGTTTTTAAACTCAAGATAATATGGCATTCTAGGTTTTCTTTTGCTTCTATGTATGTAGCTTCTGTTATTGTTTCCTGACTGGAATCCCTTCTCTTACCTTGCCCAATATGCTACGTCTTACAGGTTTCTTTTCTTCCCTGCATTTTGTTTTTCTGTTTCTTTGAAGTTCATGTTTAGCTCTTCCTCCAAAAGTCTTTCTTGACTCCCTGAATTCAAATGTGAGCCTCTGAAAAGCCACCTGTCTGGATTTGTTTCCTGTAGGAGGCAGCAGAGAAGCAGGGAACCCTCCCCCTAGCCCCTCCCGAGCCATCATTCTCTTCCTGAGGTCCCTTCCAGTTGTTTTGGAGAAGCTTCCTTGAAATTCCTGCGGGGGTGGGGAAGGGTAGTCCCACAGTCCCACAAAACAGCTTTGCCCAGTTTGCCTGGTTGCTCCCATTGCAAGTCATGGCCAAGGATCTGCCCTTTGGGCTATTCCAGCTTCAGTAGTCCCTGAAATCTGCCTGTGTCTCAGGGCTGGAGGACTAGGGAGCGACCCAGAGCTCCAACCGCCCTTCCCCTAAATTAATGCTGGTTTTGTAGCCTTTTTAGTGTTCTGTAAGGAGCAGCAGCTTCCACAGCACTCTCTTCAGGACCTACCACAGCGCCCCTGCTCTGCCACCACTGCCGTGACTCCCCCAACCATGGCTAGAGTTCTTCAAGGATTTGGGAGTTATCGCTCATCCATGTTACCATCTCTCCCCTAGAGGGTTCATATGGTTGGTTGATTTGTTTTTTGGTTTATATTGTTTTTTAAAATTATCTGATGATGATGGTCATGGCACTTTCTCTTCTTATTCTCACTACTTTGGTTAGAGTGTAAGGGGAATTAGAAACAAACACATGTCCAATATTCTGTGTTTAACTGAGAGGCTGAGGCTTTGCTGTCAGCCCTGTTTTTAATGCTGATGGATTTGTGCACAGAAACACTTGCTGGAAGAGAAGAGAATAAGTCTCATTTCCCATTCTATCCTTTCCACTGACTCCAGACACAACTCGGAGAGGTGGCGTGTTTCTGTTTTAATATTAACTTTCATGAAAGGATATGATTAAAAACACCCGACATTCCTTGGCATACCAACAGACTGCTTGGAGCCCATGGGGTCTCGTGGGGCTGCCGTAAACCCATGGTTTAGAGACTCTTGGTTTGGATTTTCTATTTGTGAACAAATGGGTTTATCTTCTCTGAAGCGTATTAATGGATTCTCTTGCATAAACAACATTGAAAAAAATCAGGAAGGGTAAAAGAATGCCGGATGTCAGAGCAGATGGGAGCTGGGATTCTTAGGTGCAGACAAGACATGGCAGCAGGTGCCCCTGTGGACTCGATGAGGGTATTCATGTAGTTCCGAAGGCACTCTCTGGAGGGTTTTAGATAACAAGAAGCCTGAGTAGAAGGAATAAATGAAGAAAGAAAATGGTTGTGTGACGTGCCTGCCAAGGACTGTGGCTTGGTTTTCTTTGTCTCTCTGTCTTCTGGTAGACCACAAAGTCAACTATAAGTGACTGTGGGTGCCTAAAATCTCTCCCCCCTGCTCACTGCTTCCTCCTTCTATTTGCAGTTTGGTCCTGGGAAGCCTTGTTAACTCTTGCCAGAATTAAAGCTTGTCCCTAGGGTCCTTCCTTTAGATGCCTTTATTTTTATAGACTTCTATTTTGGCCCATAGGTATGAAGAGTCCAGTTTAAGAGAAAACTCAGGTTTTTCTTTCATCCGTTGATTCAGTGAGACATGGGTTGAAAATCATTGTGTGTGTCTTGCACTGTGTTGTTCACTGGTGGTATAAAGATGAGAAAAGAACAGATTCTTGCTCTCCAGTGGCACAATCTAGTGAAAAACAGGCATGTAGTTATTAAAATGCAGCCTCGCGTAGCAGGGACCGTGAGACAGCTTGGCAGGTTAAGGTCAGGAGTGCTGATCCTACGTCTGGTGTCCTGGATTCTGTTCTGCACAACAGACTCCTTCAGAGGGCTCACAGGTATTGTACACCACTGTAGAAAGCAGGACAGGAGGACAGGGGAAAGCTCTTACCCATGTCTCTAACCATGCAGCAATCACAAGTGAAGCCAGCCTCTGGAAGAAAAGGTTTGGAATTCTCTGGCGAATGGTAGCAGTGCCATGCTTGCCCCACGACAGTCTCCTGTGTACATAGCAGTCACATAAAGAAGCAAGAGAGGTGTAGTCCAATCCATCACCTGCCTAAAATCCAGGTGGAGAAAAGTGGAAACCAGTAGTTAAGTATTTCTGTATGTGTATGTTTGTGTGTGAGAGTGTTCTCTTCCTTTCTCATGATAATGTCTTTAACGTCCTACAAGAGTATGGTGTGTTTTAGTGTGTACCCACACTGCCCCACACCCAGTGTGTGGTATTAAACTTTGTATTAATGCCAACTTTATATGAAGAAATCTGTTTTCCTTTATCTCACCTGACACTGGCTATCCTTTAACAATATTTACCAGATTCACAGACAAAAGGATGTATTATAATTTTATATGCTAAATTCTCTGCTTGCCAGAATATTTGAAATTATTTAATATTTTTTGTCTTTGAATATCATTCTTTTGTCACATTGCCAAATCCAGTTCTTGTCTACTGATGAGGTATTCACCATTTTGTGCCATTTTTAGGTAATATTTATAGACTGCAGATTTTTTTCTTTTATGAGCTATGCAAAGTGTATTTCTCAGTTTGTTTACAAAATAGCATTTAAAAGATTGTAAAATTGAAAAATTTACATTTTATGTAAGCTTCATGGAATCAGCTAATTTTATGTTAAGTTTTAAGCATTGAAAAAACACATAATACTCCTATTATCACTCACCTTTCTCTCTCACATGCAGATACACACGCATTCTTGCTCAACGTGTCTTTAAAACACACAACATAGGTTGTAATTTTTTTCCCTCAAACATTATCTGTTTTCCGTGTATCCCTGTGTGCTTGTGTTTATTTAAAATCTGTTCCTTTTCTTATTGTTCTGAAATGCGCATCAAGTGACCCTTCCATAAGTAGGAGTGTATATCCTCACCTGTTATTTTGTTCTATAGATCTGTCAGCTTCTAAGTCAAAGCTTCTTTGTTTTACTTACTGTAACCTCTTGCATTTTAATTTCTTCTTGGACAATCCTCCTCCTACTTCACATGTTCCTCAGAATCAAGCTGATCTTTTAAAAAATGTTCAAAATTATTTTTTAAAATTTCAGTTTGGTTTCAAAATCATTTTAAAATTCTGTCCCAACCCCAGAGAAACTTAGGGATTTTTATAATAAATGTATCAAAATGGTTGACTAATTTAGATTAAGTAGGTAAATTTTAAATGCCCTGTTTTCCCACTGAACTACAAGCAGTACTTTGTAATGATTTAAATTTTGTTTCATTTCTTTTTTAAAAAAAGATTTATTTATTTTTATCATGAAGTCAGATATACAGAGAGGAGGAGAGACAGAGAGGAAGATATTCAATCCGATGGTTCACTCCCCAAGTGACAGCAACGGCTGGAGCTGTGCCGATCCAAAGCCAGGAGCCGGGAACAACTTCTGGGTCCCAAGGCTTTGGGCCATCCTCGATTGCTTTCCCAGGCCACAAGCAGGGAGCTGGATGGGAAGTGGAACTGCCAGGATTAGAACCGGTGCCCATATGGGTTTCCGGCACATTCAAGGCAAGGACTTTAGCTGCTAGGCCACTGCGCCAGGCCCAAAATTTTGTTTTATTTTCATCATACAGGTATTATACAGTTATTTTAAAATGTAAGTCAAATACTTATGTTTTCTAAGTCCCATGATGAACAAAATGTTGTCTTTTTTTTCCTGAGGAAACTATTGATTTTTTTTTTAATTAACTGAGAATTACAATTTGGTACTTCATCTGACAGGTTTAATTTTCATAGGTTTGTCTCCCCCCTAGCCCCCATCAATGCTCTTATAGTTTATCAGGCAGACAGTTATATCATTGGTAATCAAAAATACTTACGCCTGTTCTTTGCCAAAACACCCACCTCCAGGTTATTTGTCTTACGCTACTTCTTTGACTAACATGTCCAAAATAAAGTTTTGTATTGGTAATAGTAATTAAAAAGTCAGATGTCCTTATTTCGTTTTTGTTTCCACAGTTTCATTTTTAGTTTGGTATTATCTCTTCATTTTCCATGGATGATTTTGTTGAGGATACATTCATTTCCAGTTTATTTGTAATAGCTTTAGTTTTGAAAGTGATGTTCTTGAGGAATAATCATCTTCAAAATCAGTTGGTAATACCAAGCAAAGGGAAGAAATATGATCAGAATAATTATTGTCAGGTTTGAGAGTTGAAATTATAGCACTGGGTGTGAACATATGAGAAAAAGAATGCATTAAAAATGTCAAATAGGGTGAGGAATGAGAATTAACTACTGCCAGTGAGTATTCTGAGATCACTGGTAATGCCGAGAGGAATCACTACTAACTAGAGGAGGTTAGCAAATGCTAAGGACAGAAAATAGATTTACAGGAAATCAGGGAATAGGCAGGGCAGTGCCAACCATCCTTTCTAGTCATTTTGTAGGAAAGAAATGAAGAAAACAGGCTAGTGTCTTCTAGGGGAAGAAAAACCAAAAGAAATAGTAGGTGTTGTTGACAGAAGGGGAAACAGAGGTCCAAGACAGAGAAGAATAGTTGGTGATGATGGGTGGACAGAGTCAGTAGGAGCTCTTTCAGTCACAGAGGGTGAGGGTGGCTCTGGGGAGAACAGGAAAGAAAATCTTTTTTTCCATGATCTTTTCACCGCCTACCCAGCATTGGAGATGTGTCACCAGTGTGGGAGTCAGCCTTGCTTATGCAGGTTAGTGGAACACTGAAGCATGTGTGCGCCAGAGTGACCACTCTGAGTAGCTTGCAGCAGCTTCCTGCATCTCTGGCAGGAAGAAGAATGAATGCAACCAGTAAACAATTTGCTCATCTCGTGTCTTCCTCCCCTGACTTTAAGGAACAGAGAGTCAGTTATGTCACATTTTGCCAGGATGCAATGCGTGCTGTTTGAGCCAGGTAAATTTAAAAAAAATCTCTGTTTTCTGCCCTCTGTTCATCATACCTCACCAAGACCTTTGCATGGATGTGTGCCTTGTGAGGAAACTTTGACAAGGCTCTGCAGGAATAAAACACTGCAGTTTGCACATTTCAGTTTTTTGCTTCTTCTACCTCTTTTTACAGTTAACGTGTATTTATACAAAGCTACTTGAGTTGTTATAAAGCAGAGAGTTGTGAAAGGCAGAAACTAGGTAGATTAAATCATTGCTATCATTTGGGTAGATGGATCCTTTCGCCTTTTTGCTTATAGATAGTTTTGGAAATACAAACATGTACAGCTTTTCCAGCATTTAATAGCTATACGGTTAACCTGCAATGAAAACTCCCAGGTTTTATGAAGCAGAAGAAAAAAAGCTCTGCTTTCTGTCTTTCTTGCCACGGGAGTTGCTATCAGTCATTTGCAAGGGCTTCCTATAGGAAACTCATCCACGAGTTTCTGAAGATCCCTGTAGGCCCTTCGTTTTGGTTGTGCTCAAGGGGTGTGAGCCAGGTATCTGTGTACCCTTCTCACTTGGAGGACCCATGCGTGCAAAATGAGTTAAAGCATTTGCTGACATAAAATCCTAAAATGCAGCATCTACACTTTGCTAAAACTATACCTGTAAAATACCTGCCAGAATAGTCTGTTGGAGTTATGGCTTTTGTAATTGAATTTTTATAATTGAATATACATTGAATAAAGCTTTATATTGTAATAATGAAAGGATTGTGTAATATATATATATATATGTATAATAAGTGGTGATTCGGTTGCCATCTTGATAACTGTGTATGTGATCCTAGAGTCATTTCTCAGTTTTCAGGTAATTCTTCACTTGAAGAACTTTGAAGTGATAAGTTCTCTGAGAAAAGAGAAGAAAGTTATTTCCTTTTTAGGAAAGAAGAGAATAATCTTGAAACTTAGGTTCACTGGTGAATGTGATCCTGTCTCAATTGGCAACATGTAGTGTTGTGTATATGTGTGTCTGAGGGTATATGCACTCAGAGACCTAGGTACTCAAAGACAAAGTAGGAATTCTCCTTTGATCATGTAACATCACATTTTGGTCACTTCTGTATACAGAAATGTCAACAATACTGTTTCAATCACTTCATAATATTCTCTCTGATAAATGTAATTATTTTACTATTCCCCCTTTTGTTGTACATTTAGAATGTTTTAAATATTTTACTATTAGAACATCATTGCTCTTAAATCTTTGCTTTGGCCAAGCTCTTTTCCAAGGCTATACTCTTCGTAATGGGATTACAGAATCAGAAATCATTTTTGAGTCCCTTGTTGCATGTTTCCAGTACTTTGAAGAAAGACTAAACCAGTCCATGCCATGATCAGAGCCACAGTTTTATTCCCACCTCCTTTTTTCAATCCTTAAAAAAATGAGCTCCTTCAGTGCTGTAAAAGTGAATACAGTCATCATAACCATGTACCCACAACCCAGCAGAATAAATGAAAGTACAGATAGCCATGAAGGCCTGTCACCCCTGTACCCTCCCTTTCCCCCGTCTTTCTTGCAGCAAGGGATTTTGCCACTGCTTCACGCACCTCTGTACTTGGACTGATGTTGTGTTTCTGAAACATTTACAATTTGGTAGATGGTAAGACAAGACAGAACTGTTGACTTAGTTCATGCTTACTTATCAGACACTTTTTCCTTGTCCTTTTCTGTATCCTTTATAGTAAAGACATCAGCCTTTAGCTACATTCATGAAAACAATTTTTTCTTTGCAATTCAATAATGTTAAGATGATTTTTAGAACATAGAACTAAAAGTTTAAATTGCTATCAGTCTCCTCACAGTACTTTTGTTCATGATTTTTATGCTCGTTAAATCCTCTATGCAATTTCCAGTCAGCTTCCTTTGCATAGCTGTGTAAAGCCTCACATCCAACTGTGTGGCCTCTGCTGCTAGATTCTGATGAGCCAAGAGTTGATTTGTATGTACTCACCTAACCCTGCACTTCCAATTGAACACAAATGCTTTTAAGGGCAAAAACCAATTTTTCTTCCTTTCTCTAATTCCATGCCCAGTGATAGCCTTCAAAGAACATAGGCGTTTATCAAACAGGTTTGGTGAGTCAAAGTGACCATCTGTTCTGATTTTCCTTGCAGCCAATTTAGTAGAAACATTTTATGACCATTTTGAAATCTATCCTAGAGGCATTTTCTTACTCTCTATCTCCTCTTACATTTTGCTGTTCATTAGATTGGTATTTTTGCAGAAAATTGCTGACGTTAAAGATCAGCCATGTTTCTAATCACAAAGTATTTTATTACAGAAAAATGTACAGCAACTAAGAATGCTGTGCTCCTTTCCACACAGCAACAGCAGCTTCTTGTGGTCTGACTCTGAATCTGTGTACGGCTGTGTCATCTGTGTACCAACAGGGAGAAAGCATCTCTAGCTAGGTGCATAGCTGAGACAGGTACGATAGACAAAGGTAAGCCTCAGTGTCCATGAGTTCCCCATTTGCAGATTCAGCCAGCCATACATGGAAAACACTTGAAAAGAAAAGTTGCATCCGTACTTAACATGTAGACTTCCTTTCCTATTCATTGATCTCTAAACAGTCCTGTGTAATGACTCTTTACTTAGGACTGCCATTGCATTGAGTATTCTAAGCACTCTGGAGATGATTTCAAGTATATGGGGACATGAGCGTAGGTTATATGCCAATATGATATCATTTCCATAAGGGATGGGCACTTGCAGAGACTTAGGTGTGTTTGAGTGGTCCTGGCACCATCCCACCAAAAATATCAAGGGATGAATATCAATAAAGATTAAGCATTTTCATGTATAGACCGATTGACTTAAAACTGGAATTTTCTTACTATTTTTAAAATAAATACCATTTATTTTTTTCTTGAAAGCCAAAGTCCTCAATGCTACATCTCCAACTGTTAAAGCAAATGGAGAAAGATCTGCAGAGAAGGAATTAAAATTCACAGACAACCCCGAGTGTCTGTGGATAGGTTTCACAGTTTTCCTTGTATTGATGCTCAGGAAAGTGGATGAAATCCACGTTGGATCCTCAAACCCCTCCAGGCCTGGCTACAGCTTTGTCTTTGGCATCTTCAGCGCCTCTGAGGAGCCATGTCCATGGGGTCAAGCCTGTGCTGCTTTGCTTGCTGCACCCTGTTCTCAGGGTGGGCTGTGCTGCCAGCCTGTGCACCATCAGTTCAAGATTGAGATCCTTGTGCTACAGCTGCAGCTAGACCCTTACGGCAAGGGTAGAGCTAACTAACTAACTAAATAACTAACTAACTAACTAACTAACGCTGCTGCTTTCTCTGGAGATTGCTTCTGTATTGCATAGCTACCCACCTCTTCCCAAGAAATTCCGTTTAAACATTGATTTAAGGAGCAGCTCGGCTATGATTCTTTCCCACTCCCCCCTGCCCCCACCCATAACAACTAGGAAATGAAACGTGCCTCATGCTTTGTCCTTAAGTGGGGACTTTCTTGCTAATTTCTCTGTGAGTTTGTGAGCAGACTGTGAGATACCAGTTCGGTTTTCTCTTTCCTGACAAAACTTGGTTGAAATACAGCTTTTAAACCTCGTTAATGAGTTGTTGTTGTTCCTGGTGGATGTGGGGTGACAGGTGCATGCTTTAAATTTGGTCTCTTGCATGTGAGCTGCCTGTCTAGTCTTTCATAAGTACAGGACTTGATAAAACCCAGCACCCTAGAAGGTGCAGGGTAGCACCTGAAATCCATTAATGGTGTGAAATTGTCTTTAATCCTTCTATGGCCATGTGCAAGTGACGTTGGTGGCAATATGTGTTTAGTTTTTGCTTGCTGTAGATGGGACAAAACTGTGGGTTAAGTAAGAGCCTGAGATAAACCCTGTAACTCAGGATAACAAGTTCTCCCCTTTTACATGATCAGATTTCTGCCTTCTCATTTGCCTTTTGGAAGAGTTTCCTCCCTTCCTCCCTTCCTCCCTTCCTCCCTTCCTTTCTTCCTTTCTGTCTGTCTGTCTGTCTCTCTCTCTCTCTCCCTCCCTCCCTCCCTCTTCTTTCAGCTCTCCCTCCCTCCCTCTTTCTTTTAGTCAGAGTTAACTTTGGAGACATTGGTTTGCCTTGCTTTTTTTTAAGATTTATTTTATTCTTATTGGAAAGTCAGCTATACAGAGAGGAGGAGAGACAGGGAGAAAGATCTTTGTCTTCTGTCCATTGATTCACTCCCCTAGCAGCTCAATGGCCGGAGCTGTGCTGATCCAAAGCCAGGAGCCAGGAACTTCCTCCAGGTTTCCCATGTGGGTGCAGGGTCCCCAGGCTTTGGGCTGTCCTCTACTGCTTTCCCAGGCCACAAGCAGGGAGCTGGATGGGAAATGAGGCTGCTGGGATTAGAAACGGCGTTCATATTATGGGATCCCGGCACATGCAAGGTGAGGACTTTAGCTGCTAGGCTACCGTGCTGGGCCACTTGATTTTCTTTTTAAAGTGTAAACCATTTCCAAGAATATTGAAATTAGACTAACATTTTCCAAAATGTCTGTGTTTAAGTCTCACTGAACACCTCTGGAAGTTTTTTCCCCCCAAAGTGCTGAAATATCCTGACACCTGTCTAGACCAATTAGAGAGAGAGAGAGAGAGACAGAGAGAGAGCAGTCGAGTGTCTGCATTAGAAGTGACGGATGGGCTTGGGGATGGTTTTAGTCACTCATTAGCCAAATGCTACAAAGACCAAATGCTAAAAGTTGTTGTGGTTTTTATTTTCATTTTCATCAAGAGCTGGCTTAAACCTGAGGCACTCTTCACACTACCTTTTTCTAGTTCACTTGAAGAAAAACTAGGCGCTCAAGCCTCCTTGAATTTTGTATGCAACCTGTCTTGTCACCTGTGCCTTTTTAGTTATCCCAATCACATCTTTCAGTAGTAGGATTTCCAAGCTGAAGAGAGAAAATGGCAGGAATTGAAGTGTGCCTGAAATTCATCTCCTGACTTGCATCTGCGAAACCCCAGTGATGGGCATGCTATGGTTTCTTCCCTTTTTCCTTTCCATTTCTTTTTTACTTCATATCAATTTATGGCATTTGGGTTGGCTTTTGTCTTTTATTATCCTCCCCGAGCCTCCATCTTCTTCTCATTCCCTTCTGTGATTAGGCGTGTGGCAGGTGCATCTTTCTTTGGTGCCTTGGAAAACACTAGGCCTTTATTCATATTAAGTCCACAATATCATAAATGAAATTTCGATTTGGGTGTAGAGGTGGCCCAGCTTGTAATATGAATCATAAACACCAGCAATGCAATTTTAAGAAGCTGATTTTTTCCCCACCAACCAAGAAGGGAAATAAAATCTCGGAGTCGGCTAGAGTTAGACTCCCTGGCTTTCTTTCTACAGACAAAGAGCTGGGCAGCCTTGGTCCTGTGATTAGTGTATGGAATTATAAACAACATATAGAGCGGGGCTGGAACTGGAACGTGCAGCAGGAGACAGGTTTACCACTCACAGTATTTACGTGTTGACAGCCGTGTGTGTGTGTGTGTGTGTGTATGCACGCACACACGCGCACACATAGAGCATGCAAGAGCTGGGACAAATAGCCAGTGATTGGTACAGATTTATAGTTCCCATTGCTGTTCCCTCTCCTTTGGGATCAGCTTTGTTACAGGAACCCTACTGGGGGTTTATTACTGTGTGTGACAGCAGGTTTGCGGTGGGGTTGTATGTGCTCTGTAGATTCATTGTCCTTCTATAACTGGATTTACGCAGTCACATACCTCTTCTTTGCAATGGTCTGCTTGGCACATGGATATGCCTGCGTCTGTGGGACTGGGGGCCCGCACTATGGCCCCTTAACTCAGTCACAGGATTGCATATCAGGCATCAAGGGCTGCGATCATAGTTAAAAGATATGGGTCTAAGTACCTGCTGCTTTTGGGTTATTTAAGAGACATAAATGTCATTTAAGGAAACAGATTCACTGAGAATAAGAAATTCTGAGGTTGAGCAGTATGATTCAGAGACTAAAAATGGTACCAACTGAAACAGGCATTTGTTGCAGTGGTGAAGACACCAGTTGTAACACCTGCATCCTGTGTTGTAGTGCCTGAATTCAAATCCTTGCGTAGTTCCAGCCTCCTGCTGTCATATGTACCTGGGAGCCAGCAAGTGATGGATCTTCCCTGCTACTCTTGTGGGAGAGCTTGGTCACGTTCCTGGCTCCTGATGTCTTCCTGGCAGAGCTGGGCTATTTCTTTTCTCTATTGAATAAATTAACTCTAGGCAATTTTTTAAAAAGGAATTGACTTAAGTATTTTCTAAACATGTAAACAAGTTGGTTTTCATGTGTGGGGTGTCTACTCTGAGCAGAGAGACCTAGTATTGCTGAAAGAATGTTGGAATCCTTTTCAGCCAATTATTTTTTTTCCAAGTTCGAAAAATAGTGACTATTCTTAGACTGGATACTTTTTCTTTAGATAGATCCACACACTTGAACTTTAGGAATCATCTAGTTTTTAAAAAGTTCTTTGAGAAAAAGACTTAAAAAAACTAAGAGGAAAAAATTCATAAGACACAATGATTCTTAGTAGAAGAGAACCCATTCCAGGGATGTGTGAGGTAATGAGAAAGCTTATGAATTGTTTTCTTCATCCCCAGATAAATCACAGAAGCCAATGAATGTAGATGTTTTAGGTGGCTATTAAGTAGAAGAACTAACAAATATGCCTCATCTCTGGGCATTGTGCTAGGCATCTGGTACCAAGACAAACAAGCTACATTCTTAATCTGTAATTCTGGAGACACTTTGCACCAGACTGTCAGTATGGCCTTGCTTTTGTCATCCTCTCTCCAGTTTGTGCCCATAAATGGCTGTTTACTTAAAACTTATATGTGATCAATCACCCACTACCCTTACCACCAGGGAATTTGTCATACCATGGCCAAGAATACTAACACTAATGCAGACCTTAAGGGGAAGCAATGATGGCTGAGTGATTGAGCTCCTACCTCCTGTGCAGGAGACCTGGTTGAGTTCTCAACTCATGGCTTCAGCATCCACATAGTCCCAGTTATTGCAAACAAAAGAGGAACAAACATGTGGGTGGAAGCGCTTTCTGTCTCATCAAAACAAAAGAAGATGACAAAGAAGAAAGCTCGTGGAAAATAGAATTAAAAGATAAATTAATTTTGGTCTACTAAAAGTTTAAATTCATTATATTTTTTCTATAAAGAGCCTTGGTGAATTTTTTTGAAGATCCCTTGGATACATGGATTTCAAAATTGTCTTTATGCAAAATACTCTTAGTTCTGCTTGTAGGAACTTTTAGACGCACTCTATTATGTAATCTAGATGCTAACTTTCCCTGGCTTAATAGTTGCAACTCATAATTGTTATCCAACTGTTTAGTTTTTGTCTCCTGTTTCCTGTGTTCCCTGAACTCCAGCAATCATAGTCAGTTTTGAGCTTTTAACAGAAGTTAAATGCAGCAGCTGGAAGACAAATCAGCAGTATCATGTAATGGGAAGAGTTCAAGTTTCACATTCTTCCATGCTTTAGAGGAAGGTGAAGCTTGTGAAGGGTGGAGGGCCTGAGAAGTTTGATGTTAAAGCGGAGAAGAGTGTTTGGCAGGTGAAAAGATGGATTATGTACTGGAGAAGAACAGCAAAGACACTTCAAAAACTTGATAGATAATAGAGTTACAGGATAACTTTATTTTGGTATCAAAGATTTTGAAATTCATGCGTCATTGTCTCATACTATGTATTTTCCATGAATTTCTTGTAAAAAAGATTTACTTATTCTAGGGAGGCAGTCAGGCAGGCAGGGAGGGAGACGGAATGAGACAATCTTCCATCCATTGATTCACCTCTCAGACAACAGCCAAAGCCAGGGACAGCCCCAGCCAAAGCCAGAAGCCAAGCACCCCATCTGGGTAATCTACATGAAGGTCCAAGTCCTTGTCCTCTCATCTGCTGCTTCCCCTGGTGTGTTAGCAGAGAGGTGGATTGAAGGTGCAGCACCAGTGTTTGAATCAGCACCATGGTTTGGAGTGCCGGTATTGCAAGCAGCAGCAGCAGCAGCTTAAGTCATATCACAACACTAACAGCTGCATGAACTTTTGCAGATCCCTTGTATGCACCAAAATCAACTGATGTTTTTGCTGCATTTTCCACAAAGTATGTTAAGAGCTCTAGCATGGCCTGAATGGTTCCCATTTCATGTCACTATATTCTTTTTATGAAGGTTGTTGATCAAATGAATGACTCACTGTACCTTAATTTTTGGACTTCTATAAGCCTTTTCAGAGAAGTAGGTTTACAAATTGTGATAGATACGATGATTCTAGATTGTAAAGCCTGGGTACAAATTAGAGAGGCACAAAGGAAGCCAAGGAGTCCAATAGCCGTTGCACTGGAGGTGCTTCCCCCAGGATGTACATCCCGGGTGTGGAAGACATGCAGAGATCACTGCCTATGAAAGGGAAAACTGGCATATGGGTCCTAATATGGATCAGTTCTATAACTTGGTCTTTTGCTAATATGCTATAAGAATTGTAGGAATAGGGAACTTGGAGAGTTTTGCCACTTGGTGTTCTAAAGACCAGAATCTCGGCTTCATATGAGAGCTTGATGGAAACCCCTGAGCCTGGACCTGCATGAGACCTTCTGAATCCTCCCCTGTGATGTCAGGGACACTGGTCTGCAGTCTATCCTATGCATTGGGAGGTTGGAAGCCTTTTTTTATACCAGGGTTCCTTAGGTGAGATACATGACCACAGAACAAGAATCCCAGAGCCTCTTTCTTGAGTCTCCCCAAATTGATAGCAAAGTCATACCTTGTAAAAGCAGAGGCTTGGAGTTAATTCATTACATCCACAATGGAGGCTTTGAAAGATTAGGGCTTAATTCTCTCAGAGAACCCCAACGGAGACAGGGCCCTAGAATCCTCAACTTGTAGGAGAATTCAGGTGACATCTGTTCCAATGAAATCTCATTAAGTAGGAGTACATGAAGTTGAGCAGGTGCGTGCTGTCACCTCACTGTGAGGTGTGTGCTCTCCTGTTGCTAAAGTGTCTTTTCTGTATTGTTTTGAATTAGCAGAAAACATAACCATGTTCATGCAAACAGCAGCAGCCACAAACTTAAGCATTCTTTGCCCACTTGCTTCATAAACCCAAGCACAGATCAAACTGTGGGAAAGTAAATAAAAGTGTGGCACGTGTTTTCTGTCACTCTTCATGTATATTCTATTTAAATGACTTCAGAATCCAGATAGTTTTTTTTTCTGATAACTAAAATTACTTCTTCCCCCACCCCTGAAAGAGTGTAGAGCATCCACTAGAAAGATAGTAGTAGGAAGGATGAAATTTTTCCATGCTCCAGGCCCATGGCAATGGGAACATAATTGCCAGTCTCTGGCAACATTCCCTATTAGCATTCATTACTACAGTCACATCTGTCCTGCACAGGGAAGCGCCCGAGACTGGAGGTGGGGAGAAAAGAAATGTCTTTGAACGTGAGGCAGCGTTCGGCCTCGCTACCTGAAGAAAGAAAGCAGGGAAAGCCGAGGCACATTAACAGCTGGGGACTTCTGACGGTGACCTCTTGCAAAATTGGATCCGTTCTTTTTTTTTTTTTTCCTGGCTGTTGTATTAAGCTCACACATTTGATGAAATGTGCTTATGAAACTGGTGTTTCTGGCTGCTTTCTTTCTTTCTCTCCCCCCACCCAAAGCCTGCTTTTTTTTTTTTTTGTTCTGGGGGATAGATTCTTTATTATCTGCTGAATTCATTTCACTCCGTCAATATTCTATAGAAAGATGATGGACATGCTATAATTTTGACTTTGATATTAATTCATAATTTCAATGGTTCTACCTTAGGGCTGCTTTCTCGCTCGCTGCTTGCCTTCAGCTGCCTCCTGCCCCTGACTGTGGGTCTCAGGTTGCTCCATCCAGCATGTGAGCTTGTGACAGCTGCGTCTCTGCTTATTGCCTTAGCTGACTGCTGGTCTTTTTTCATATTAAACTCACAATCATGGCAATGAAATTCAGATTTATAGCTGGAAATCATCCTATTTGTAATATAAACATAAACATGGACGCATCTGAAATAGCTTGGGAATTTTTTTTTCTGCTTTGTATTTTTTCCTTTCTTAGAACTTCATGACATGAGTCTCAAACAAGTGCTATTTTAAAATTTTCTGGCATCATGTAATATAATTGATAATAGTGTTTAAGCAGCATCTAATATCACCCAGCATAGTGCAAAGTGAGCCATGCCAGGATATGAGCTTAAAAAATTGCATTAACACTTAGACAAAATGAAATTTTTATACTTGATTTGCTCATGGTTGGACGGATGCAACTAAACACAATTTGAGCTGTCACTTTGCAAAGGGGAAAAAATATGCAACTTTGGAATGTTTCAAATGAGCCCAATATTAGATTCTATAACTCAGAGTGACACAGGAAATACTATTTGCAACATGATTGGTTCATTAATATTTGGTAATTGTAGTACATCATTTTAAGGGGGAAATAAAATGCAAACAAATGTTCCTGCTTTCCAGTCAGTCATTGCTTCTCAGCTGCCACCACCAGGAAAGATTCGGGAGCCAAAGAATCCATGGACCGACCCCTCCTTACTTGCTTTTGGAGGAATAATTTTCTTCATAAACCAACATGTCAGACAAAGCATCTACATTTAAAAAAATATTATTTCGCGATTTTTTCACATGCACATCTGATGTAAACCCTGGAGGTGTATTCCCTGAGTACCTATTACCTCCATTTTAGGGAAATTACATTAAATTATTAGTGACAAATTTACTTGTCTGCCAATGTATTTTTCTGGAATTTTACTACAACATCAATACTTGGCTGTTTTATATGGGCCCTCATTTACCTGTCTTTGAAGGCAGCTGCCCCTCGGGGAGCTCTGTCTGTCACTAACAGGAGCTGGAAAGAGTCTTTAGCATTTAGTTTGGAATTAGATGGAAAAATTAGGTTGCACTTTAAAAATGGAATGCACCCTTCTGTATTGTATGATTAGGCATCTTGTTGGGCAATCTGTTGCTTGAACTTTGAGGGTAGAGATAATACAACAGCAGTCACCACCAGGTGCTTGAGAACAAACATCACAACTGCCCAGGCCTGAAGAGTGCTTGCATTGTCCTGTGTATTTAGAAAACTGAGCATGGAACAGCTTTACTAGGATGTGCCTGAGGTGCAGGCTGCAGCTTCCTCGCCTGCATGGTACCCTGCCAGCTTCTGGAAACTGAAAGTTGTGAAGGGCTTGGGGTGGGGAAGGGATGCCATGGTGTCACCCAGAAGCTTGCAGGAATCTCACCCAGCAAGAATCAGAGTTCCCCAAGGTCCAGGCTCTATGCTGTGGTTTATTTTCTCATTTTTAATAAATGTTTGATGTTGAAACCCCATCCCATAGTCCTTTCTAGTTAAAAGAATTTCTAAATTCTGTAGACTTTAGACTTCGTACATTCTGAATTTGTTTTATAAACCTGTTTATCCTGAACAGGACTACTGCCTTCTGGGGCTTTTGCATTGAAGAACAGAGCTCCAATGAACAGAAGATTCAATTCTGAGGCTTGGAATAAAACTCTCCTATACTATAGAGTTTTGTTCAGTGTGAAGATTAAAGAAAGCTTGAGAAAGAGTAAGGGAAAATTAAGACCAATAAGCAAGACTACAGTGCCCAGGGATCCCAGTTCTTGGTGCCAGGAGTAGTCCCCAGTAAGATTTCCTGAAGCAGTACTTGCATTTGATTTTTCTGAGACTGTTACAATGTTCTGCTCATTCTAAATCTAGGTGAGGTCTTCAAACTTTGTCTTCCTTGGAATTACTAAGAATGTGTTAATCAGTTGTCATGGTAGATATGCAACCTGGAGTTGAAAATATGTGCCACTGTTTTCCGCTACCCCCAAATTCTCAGAGTTTATTTTTCTGAACCACATGCAGCTCCAGATGGTTCACACTTCGGCTCTTGCCTCTTCTTCTGCCATTTAGTTCTGGCTGGAAGCTTCCATTTTTAAAGTACTTTCCCTTTCCTCCCCAAATAAACACAACCATTTAGATCGAATTAACTAGAATACCTGTTTCCGCTGACCTAAATTCATCCTCAGCTATGGCTTGGGAGATTTGACCTTAATTAAACCTCTACTTTGCCAGAGAATGAGACTGCTGCAGGGGAAGACCGTATGAATTTCTACTTTCATTTCAGGTGGAACATCTGTAGCACCTGGGGACAGATTGTTAATGAAATATTTGTTTTATCCAGCAGTGCTTTGTCAATGCCTGGCAGTTTGGCAGGTGTAAGTGAGGCAGAACAGTAGGCAACACTGCAGAAGGGACCCAGAAAGAGGTCAGTATTTCTGAAGTAGACAAAAAGGAGAAAGACTCAGGCAAATCGGACAGACCTGTGAACCCTGTAAGAGTAGGATTCCCTTCCCACCATTGCTTCCTTACTGATCATATTACATCACATGATGAAAATTTTTGTGGGTACTCAGATAAGCTATAGAGGAACCACTGTTCACAGTGGCTTAAACTGCCTCTGGAGAGGCATGCATCCCATGTTGGAATGTTGGTTCCAGTTCAGTCTTTTCTACTTCCAATCCAATTTCCTGCTTTTGCATCCTGGCATGTGGAGGATAATGGCCCAAGTACTTGGATTCCTACTAGCCTTGTGGGAGACAGAAATTGAGTTCCTGACTTCTGGCTTCTACCTGGTGTGATGCCACCCATGGTGGACATCTGAAAAGTGAACCAATGGGTGGAAAATCTCTGCATCATTTCTCTATTTCTGTCATAGCCTTTCAAATAAATTTTCTTAAGAAGACTAGGTAGGGACAACTGATAATTTGTTAAGTGAAGATTGAGGTTCAATAGACAGAAAGTAGAGTTAAACATTCCAGGTGGGAGTCATGGATGAGGCCAGAGGTGGTAAATTCCTACAGCCTGCTTCTGGAGTTGGGCATCAGGAAGAGACAGGGAAATAAATTTGCATGGGGAGGGCTTGGCAACATGGCCTAGTGGCTAAGGTCCTCGCCTTGATCCCATATGGCCGCTGGTTCTAATCCCAGCAGCTCCACTTCCTCTCTATCTCTCCTCCTCTCAGTATATCTGACTTTGTAACAAAAATAAAATTAAAAAAATTTGCATGGGGAAACAGACGACCATATTTTCGTAATTTACTGATCATTAGGCATTGAAAAAGCATTGATTCTCTAGGTTCAAAAAAGGTCAAGATGTTGATAGAAATGTCCATAGCATTACAGGCCATTGTTTTTCCCTGTAGTGCTCAATTTTTTTTTTATCAATTTTTATGTAGCCGTGGGGTAGAATTCTGAAGTTGTCTTTGTTTTGAGTGTTCTCACAAGGTAGCTTTTATATATGATTTTCCCAATTTTCTAGGCTTGAACATTGTAGATATGGTAGCTGGGCCCTATTTTTATAGATAGCACTTCAGTTAAGCGATGACACTCTGTCCTCCAGCTTCCCCCAACATTCCCTGAATTCTCCCCGATAATCAGGTGTGCCAACTCAGGACCAAGCACCATTGTATTCCCCCTGTCACATCCTAGGCCAGTCTTCTTACCCAGAAAATGGGGATTTGTAAACCATGGAGAGAGAACAACAGAGAACAAATGAGTGTCCTGGACTAAATCAGTTGGTACTAAAGACATGATACAATTCCCCTGGCCTCTGCGCCAGAGCTTCCCTTAAGGTAAAGCAGAGCTTGTTTGGCTTTTTTTTTTTTTAACATATCCACAAGTTTCCATTGTACATTTTGAGTTGCACCAGTTAAAAATTATTTTGAAACACAGCTGTACAGAGACAAAGGCAAAGATACAGAGATCTTCCATCTACTGGTTCACTCCCAAATGCTGACAATAGCCAGGGTTGTGCCAGGTTGAAGCTAAGAACCAGCCCCCAGAATCCTGAGTCTTTGCACCATCACGACTAGACTGAATAGTGTGACTCCAGGATTTGTGGGGAGTCTGTAGTGTTCAGGGGTACAGTGGGCAGCACTGGCCATCATGCCTCTAACAGCCTGGCATGCTATGGTGGTAACCCAGGTGGGCTTCTGCACCTTGAGCATTTCTCCCTGTGCTGAACAAGATGAGTGGGCAAGTACAGTTACCAGATAGCACTGCTAGTTCCATTTGTAACAGAATTGATAGTCAGGAACAAAGGAGGCCAGGTGGAGTTGCAAGAATTTTCTAATAGAAGTGATCTGTTCATACCTGAACGTCAGTTTGTGGCTTAGGAATCAGTGGTCCTATTGCCTTGAGGGTGCCAGGGCAGCAGTGTTGCGGGAATAAGAGATGGCAAGGACCTTCTTCAAGAACCCGTGTGAGTTTGCAAGAGTGGAGAGCGTCGAGCTGCTGTAGCTGAAGAAAGGTGCTGACATCTACGAAAAAGATGTGAGCTCTGATCATTTGAATTCTAATTTTCTTCAACAGCAAGTTAGCATTGTGAAGGGTCCTCTTCCTTGTGGCATATTTTTATGATTCGATTTTCCTATCAGTTAAAATTTCTTTAGTGATTTTTTTTTCCTGGAAACACAGTCCTAACAATGGCTGTCTATTTAACTAATAATTCAAATGAGTATCTTCTATTTTTCAAGAAAATTTAGTAAAGAGGTCATTTTTTTTCTCAGGTGTGTCCATATCATGTATAAATCTCTTTTAAGTCAAGTTTAGAAATTTATCATCCTACTGGTTTTTTTTTTCACTTTAAAACTACACTGTAGGACCTAATTCCCCAAAATTATCAAGGAATATTTGTTTAGAACACAATTAGGTTACCTTGATGTCTGTTCCTGTATAGTCTTTAGTGTGTATTTCCCACGAAGTCTCTGAGCAGAATTCACATCTCGTACTGATCTTAAATATTGAGAGCTTTTATTTGCCCTTTTCTCTTTCTTTTTTTTCCCCCTTACCTCACTGTTAGGGCTTGCTCAGGAGTCAGCTGCTCTAGCATTCTGCTAGTGGCCCCCCTCTGTATCCTGTTATAAGCAACCATTCTATTATTCCAACCCATGTTAGAGGCTCTTCCTGCTAGCTGCATTTCCAGATGATGGGGAAAGGCCTCCTCTGTGCCCTCACGCTTTACGTACTCATCTGCATCCAAGATGGAGGGTCTGTGGTTAATCCTGTGGATGCAGAAAATGGTTGAGTACTTGGCTCCTTTTAAATACATCATGCTTGGTGCACACAGGCTCTCAGCATCAGTTAGAGAGAAGTGACAGCTGACTTGACCTTTCCCTGGGAATCGCATGTGGAAAAAGGGAATTAGCTTGGTACAGTAGCTCTTGAATTTTCTCTAACGTAGCACTTTCCTCTTTAGAACGAGAAACATACGGTAGAAATGTAAAATCTCCCTCAGCTCACTGCACCTTCAGGTGAAACAAAAGCTGCTCTTACTATTCAATTACATGTTTCTTCCAACAGCGTTTACTAAGGGAGCTGTAAATAAAGTCTGAGAGTTCTGTTTCTTTGTATTTATTTGGAAAAAAAACCAAGCAGATATTCCCATTTAGCAATGATTTGTGTTGTGTGTATTGTATTGTATTTGTATTGTATTGTGTATGTATATATGCCTGTGTGTAAGTTGCCATGGTCATCCAGTGTGCCCCCAAAAGAATGCGGAACAAACATGTCTGTTAATAAGATATAAGTTGCACAAGTTTCACAACTGGTTTCCTTGTACCTGTACATCAAATAAATAGCTATGGAAAATGCAAAAGGAAGACGAAGCAGGGTTTTGTTTCTCGTATTTTCCTTCCCACACTTGCCCATGACAAATCTTTAGAAGATGCCATTTGCTCTTCTTAGAGCCAAAACAGACACGAGTGACACAGACCTAGGCCAGTCATGGTGTTTCCTTGTCAGTTATCATTAACCTGTAAAATTTCATTCCTGTGATTTTTAGACCAACTTGTGTGGAAAAGTGAAAGCCCATTGTTACCCCAGAGCTCATCAGGTAAATACGCCTTAGAAAGAAATAGATCTTCTGTGACCTCCCTGACATTTTCAAACTGTTTAAAAGCTGAAGTTAATTCCTTCTGATGGCCTTTCATCTTCCGGTTGACAACAGAGAGCCCCTGAGTGGTGACAGCTCTTGTCAAATGGGACCGTCTTATCAAAAACAATACCCTCCAGATCTTTCAGTCCAAATATTCTAATCTAAAATAATTGCATTTAAAATTTCATGTCGCTTTCATGTCTCCCCGGACCATCCTGGTGCTAAAACCACACAAATCCCTGTGTGGAGGCCACTTGAAGCTTCACATTTTCAATATTGCCAGTTTAAAAATGCATCTCAAAGGGAGGATGTGAACATTGAAATTATAAAATGGGAGCAGGAGTGAATGGTTACGATTTGTTCTGCTATGTCTTTTATTTGTAGCTACATGCTCAGAAGGTGTTTCTGCCAGTGTCAGTCCCTGGTCGGTCTCTGTGCCAGTGTTCCTCTTGTACTTACCCAAGCAGCATCAAATTATGTCTCTGCACATACAGCAGAGATCCTGGATTTGACTTTGAGATAAGAGCCACCCATTGAATATTTAGAATTTTCGCATTGCGTGTTAGTTATAGCTCCCAGACTATTCAATTTAAGATTTGGATTAACCCTATAATTGACATGAAATTGCAAGTCGACTTGTGATTTTAAGGCTGATCTGTGCTGGATCTTGAGTCATTTATAGAAGGACTTTGCTGCTTTACAGACAAGCTGGCAACAACTGCCTGCCTGTCACTAGTAACCCATCCCTGCGAGAAAGCAATTGATTTTACAAGGCCTCGTACATATTTTGGTTCCATAAACAGTTCTTCTTTCTATCAAAATTTTGCTGTGGACCTGTGTTTTTCATGACTGGGTGAAGCCTGGACTTCTTCTCTCAGTTCATGGTCCAGCTCTATCAGGTGCACAGGCCTGGCTCCTCCCCAAAGAATTGTCTTGGACACCCGGGTCCCAGTCACCAGCTCCTTGCCTTGCTGCAGCATGCCTTGTATATTCTGCTCCTGCACGAGGCCTTTTGTGGTGTGGAGCTTTCCTCTTTGTTTGCGTGTTTATTTTTCATTCCTTTGTTCTAGTTGTTGAGTTCTTTCAGGGAGAGCATTGCTTTTCAGACTAAAGGAACAAGGGAGTACATTCTGACCCATCTGCACGGTTGAAACCCAGCAGACATACTTCCTGTTCAGAAAGGTGAGGAAGGGTTGCCCAGCCTTCCCCCTGTGTCACAGCCAAAGTTGTGACTGAAGTCAACAAAGACCAAAAAGGAGAACTTTCAGGCCTTCCCTCATCTCAACCCTATGAGAAAACCACAAAAGCAAGAATGCCTGTGACCCTTCGGAGTTGGCTTTGCACATAGATACAGAGCATCTGTAGTCTGTTTCATTTCCCATGGTAAGCTTTGACTCTAGAAGAGAACAGGAAGAAAAAGGGACCCAGTGCTGTTTACTTCTTTCAAAGAAAACCAAGATGAAAAACAACCATTATTGTGAAATACCAGGCGATCAGTTTCAGAGCTATGCAACTGTCCTTTCCTGGGAAAATTATGTTCAGTTTCAGAGTCTTGTCCACACTGCATGCAAAACCCTGGTTCTGGTTTTCAAGTGGCTAGGTGACCGGTCACAGGTGCTCCTGTCAGACCTAGCTCTGTTACCGACTTGCCTGTTACCCCTGCACGTCTCAGTTGTCCACCCCAATGTGCAGTGTTGCTGAATGCCTCCCTTCTCTTGACACCCACCCTGAATCCTGTCTTGCATCAGAATGGATGCTTCACTTTGCTATGCAGACATGGGTGTCACTCAAGATACACCAAAGAGTTTAAGATTCCACTCATTATTTGGGCATTATGAGATAGGCATAGCAGAAGGCCCTGATCCCTTGTATACCTTGATCTTTTTATTTAAATAAAAGTTCTAAAAGAAAAGAGCAGTATGCCAACAGTGTCAGAGAGGTTAAGGTTCAGATGCTACAGACCGATGTGATTAGGAGCTCTGGCCTTCCACCCTTCCTTTCACAGTAGTAGGATCTCAGATTTGTACAGTTTCTGCAACAACAGTGAGCCCAGAGCTGTTGGCACAATTCTATTGTCAAGATGCCAAGAATTCAGGTATCACTTCTGAAGGATGGGCCCAGTTGCAGGATGAGCTATATGGAAACATGGTGAAATAGCATCACTCCCCATTCAGGAACTCATGGCCATGTATAGTTACATAGTAGGAAAACCAAGGTCCTACCATCCCTGCACTTGGGCAGTTTCCAATTTAATATTCATATAATATGCATTTACTTCTGTCTCCCCACCTTCACCTCCCCCAACAAAAGTTGAATCAACCATTTTGCTTCTAGAAATTTCCATCTGTTCTTTTCTGGTAAGTACAATGTTCATTATGAAACTCAGACAAAACACAAATACTAGAAAAATATTTGATTTTTCCTTATGTAAATGGAAATACTTGTGAATATGAGGTTGTTTATTTATTATTGTTTTATCCAGATGTGTATCTCTCTTTTGAATAATTAATGAAAAATCCTGAGTTGAAAGAACTGCATTTCTTACGTTCCACGTGAGCCTCTTCTTCCTCCACAGGAGAAGCAGCTATGATAAAGTTTTACGAATCTCTCTCTCTCTCTCTCTCTTTCTCTCTCTCTCTCTCTCTCTCTCTCTTTTGCACATTTTCCTTGACAAATGACTTCCATCTGCTGCTGATTCATTTTGAAAGCCTGCAGTAGGTAGCCTGGAACTTAATCCAGCAGGAATCCAGTCCCTTAAGTCATCATGGCTGGCTCCCGGGTTTGCACTACTGGAAAGCTGGAGAATGAGCTATGTAGGGAAGTTAGGTTCAGATATGGGACACGTGTATTGTAACTTCTGGGCTACACATCAGCTCCATGATTGTAGTAAAATTCTCATGTCATGCAGAGTTATGGAGGTTTGGATTTGATTTTTTTCCATGTACCAAAATATTTATAAATCTAGATTTGTTTTTACTAATGTAAATGAAAACTGACTTTGTATTTCTTCCATTTTCCAGATTCTAATAGAATTAAACTCTCTACTTTGATAACTTATCAATCCTTTAATCTTAGAGGATTTTGAGTTCTCTGACAGTTCTTTTTTTGTGTGTGTCAAACTATTAGAATATGGGGAATTTTCTCCTTTCTTGAACAGTCATTGATTTCCTTTTTCCCATTTCATTGAGGGTTGTTTACTTCCACTTTTGCTGATGTTGTCCTTTGCACCTTTTCCTGTTTCTCTTTGAAATGTCCCTCCCAACTTCCCCTCTTCTTTCTTTCCTTTTCTCTTTTAAGCTCCAGATAAGTTCTTCCCATGACTCTTTGAAAGACTTTCGAAGTTTGTTCCCAAATCAATTCATTACTTTTACATAAATACCGTTATATTGGATTGTTATGCTATGCTTACAGTGTGTGTTTCTTTGCTTTCAGTACACAGCAAGTTTTGTTGAAAGTTTACAAACTTTGGAATTATTTTGTGAGCTACCTCGTGGCTCAGCAGTCCCTAGTCACCATCAGTCCATCACAGCCTCCCCTGCCCTCAAGCTGAACTGCCTCATTCTGTTTTGTTTTCAGCCAGCTCTTCTGTATGGGATTATGTCCTATACCAGTTACCCTTTTAAGTGTTTGGAGTAAACAGAAGCATATTTGTCATTTAGCTGTGTAAGTTTCTTTCTTATTTGGAGCTGGAAAAGCTACAAACCATGATCAAATAGAAATCTTAAAAATATTCTGGGAACCGCCTTTTGCTTTCATGCATAATTTTCCTATTACAGCCGTGTGTTTGCACCTCTGGAGTTAAGGTCACAGTGGCGTTTGCATTATAAACCCCCTTTTTCCAGGGTTTATAAATGCAGCTGCTTTTGTTTGTTCAGGACTGGTGCTTGCCTCATGAGGTTTCCATGCAATAGAGCAGCTTCTTGGGGTTGAGTTTTCTTTAACTAAATTAAAATTTTAAAACGCCACATTGCCCTTTGAAAAACAGAATTGCTTCAAGTGTCGAAAAGCCAAGGTAGGAATTTTCTTCAAATAACTTCTTTATGTATCTGTGGTTTTTAATTGCCTTTAGTTTCCCAAAATTCTCCACCATGCTTAGTTTGTGATTAATGCTATTTGCCTCAAATATTTACAAACCTAAATCCTACTCAGTTTATAAACTCACAAAAAAAAAAAGAAAAAAGAAAGTTACATCCAATTGCTGTCTTTCAGCATGATTAACAGAATTATGCTGCAGTGCACAATACAGCCCAAAGATGGCTCGGGAAGACACAGCACCTGTCATACCTTAAGACATGCAGAGTTTAAAATATTTAGAAAGAAAACCATTTACATTTTTAGGATCATATTTTGCCCTTTGCAGAACAATGAAAGTGGGTGGGAGAGGATGCAGAAGCAACCATAAATTATTAAGCCGGTTTTAAACATTAAAGAATGAAAATATATGATCATTAAACAACATAAAATATGAGACCATCAGCTTAAATTGAGGTGCTGTGGTGCGGCCTGAGTTTATGGGCAAACAATAGCCAGATGCTTCCAAGCAGGTCTTCCCAGGGTAATTTTAAGAAAGTTTTGCTTTCCCATCACGGGCACATGTGCACCTGCTCAACGGAGCACCTGAGCTTCTAGAGGTTGGATTTCCCCTTTCTCTAGTCCAGTTTTATTTAAGCTTTTGAAAATGCTATTTTTCCCCCGTGAAAAAATTTTGTGTTGGGAAAGATGAATAAAATCAGAGGGAAAAGATGATGGGTGAGAACTGATGGGAAATAAGTCTTTCTCCTCCATAATCCCCAGGGTACTCAAGACAAAAACATTGTCGTTCAGCTCCATTGCAAAGAAGAAAAGTTCCCACTCACCCACCCCCTTCCCACTCAAACCCCACCTCGAGCCACTGATCTCTTTCAACTCTATGTCCTGCTCATCCTGACGCTGTCCCTGTGCCTTGAAAAAAGGATATTGAATGAACAAATGACCATTCCAAAGTCAAAAAGCTTATGGTGTTTTGAACCTTCTTCACATCTGCTGAGTCCCAAACTCAAAACACGACCTGAGAATAAATGCAGAAGCTCTGAGTAGGTTTCTGCCCCCCAGTCCCGGGGTGACTGTGTGGGCTGGTGTCACTGCTGCTGCAGCTAAGTTGAGGTTCCATTCGCGGCTGACCAAGATGCATCAGATACCAGAGAAGGATGATCTCCGAGTCTTCCTGTCACAAGTTGTGATACCATCCTGAGCCCTCAAATGCAGTTGCTGGCTCCCCAACCACTTGGCGTTTGACCATCCTTGGAATATATTTTTTATCCAGGCCCCCATGTTTCGTTTTGTTTTGTTTTGTTTCTACTCACATAAACAGAATTCTAAATAAGTGTTAAGAAAACTAATCACATTTGTTCCCTGCCAGGACAACGAATAACCCTCGTCTGCCCCAGTCTGATTGTTTTACTGGCGGTTTCTATTTGTCTTCCTGTTGCTTTAACAGAGTGTTGTTTAATCTGATTATACAGGAAATTCAGAAACATGAGAAGAGTAGAAGCCATCATTTTGTACATTCATTGCTCACAGGTTTGGTCTTCCATCCACTGTGTCTGTGAGCAGGTTGTTGGTTTTTCATGTGGATAAACAACAGCAAGGAGCGACCTCTGAGGGCTTTTATCCCCAGCAAGGGGAATCCTTTTCAGAAAACCAAAAATGTAGGAAGCAGGGGTGGTATGCCCTTGTCATGCTTCCAGATGGCCACTTCTCCGCTGTCACAAAGGTAGCGAAAGGGAGCACCCAGCACCCCTAAAGATGCCACAACGTGCCGCTACAAAACCAGCTCCTTTCTGTAAGTTCAATTTTGTTTCTGGAGGGAAAAATCCATCCTGTCCAGCTCCTCTGTTTCTTACTAATCATTCAATAACTTTTCACTCAAAAGTTGATGTTGTTGAACATCACACACTAGGGCCACTGAAAACTCCAGGGGTTAGAACCCCGCTTTTGTTTTTCTTTTTCTTGTTTTATTTTTCCTTACTTTTTAAAAAGTGTTTTGTAAACAAGGTAACTGATAACCTTACATGTGAACCTTACCCATGTGTGTGTTGGGGAGGGGTGGGTAGACAGATGCTGGGGACTGTTTTGATCCATGGGTATGTTGTGTGATTGCATTTGCCTGTTGTAGTGTGGTAGGACCCTACACTGTTGAAATGGCCTGTGACCACTGCTGGGCCCTGCTGCCTGTCAGTGATCTCCCTGCCTTGGTCTAGATGCACATTTCTACAGTTTCTGTATATTTCGGACACCCGCTGAAGTAGCTGAGACTCGAGTGTTCACCATCTGAGCAGTCTAACAGTGGTATTTCATTATTTCGACACACTAGATTAGAGTGAAACTAGGATTTGAGTTTTTGAATATGGCTGTTTCCATCTGGCTTTGCCTACACGGTTTTCTCCAGTGATCTTCCCTGGATTCCCAGCAAGCCCCACGTTCCCTCTCTGTCTCTCTTTGTCTTTTTCTGTTTCTTTTTCCCTCCCCCCACCATGCCTGCTTCCTTCCATTCATCCATCCATCCGTCTGTAAGGCATATTGGATATGATTCTCCTGCTAAGTGGTTCCGCCTACAGACTAAGGGGGGGAAAGCTATAGTATGATCATTTACATTTCCTATGTTCTAATTGCAACATGCACATGTAAGTCAGAACATTCTGAAGGACACTGCTGGTCAGTATGGCGCATCCTTTCTCTTTCCTTCTGCTCCTTCTTGCACAGTCTTGCATCGTTTTAGTTTTAAAATGGAGGATGAGTCAGATACCTGAATCTGTGCCAGTCATTTATTTTTCACACACAGGAGGTCAATTCTGCAAGGTGGTGCACACCCATTGTGTTGTGGTTAGCAGTCAAGTGATGGGGGAAAATGAGAATGAGCGGCTTGTATGGCTTTGCGTGCCTGCTAGCTGCTGAGACGGCCCCAAGGCTGAGGTTTGACAGGAGTCATTCCAAAAGTCTGCTTTTCCAGCTGGGTGGAAGTTTGTAGCGTGTGCATCTGGAGACTGGAGAAGCAGGAGATGCGTGCCAATGTGGAGAGGAGGAAAATGCCAGATTGTTAGGAAATTGTAGGAAACCGAACACCCGTTGGTTACCACAGGAGTGTCTGAAACCTGGGCGTCTGCACGTTCTCAGGAGGAATATAAGCAGTAAGAAAGAGTAATTAAGAAATGCTAATAATAAATCTAGTCTCACAAGAGTGCTTCACAAACTTCACAGAAAAGGCCTATTATGGAAAAACTGCATGGATTTCAATTTTTCTTTTCTGTGCCAAAATCAACTGATCTTTTCTTTTTTTACTTATCTTTTAATTCCATTTCCTCCACAGAATTTTTGAACCACCTTTGAGTATTCCCAGCAGACAAAGTTTTCATGGCTGCCTGCTTGGTTTTTAATGCTTACTATACCTAGAACCAGAAGCAAGAATCTGCTTACCAAGGAAAACTGCCTTACACACTGTGAGTGTCAGATCCTTCTGAGAACAGAAATGTGACTCACTTGGCAGACACAAGATAATTCAGCATTGCTTCAGATAGAGGCGAAACCACAGGAAAGTTTCCCTCTGAAAAACATGCATTGGGGTGTTGACAGCAACAAGTACTGGACAAGTACTGGACTCAGGAGACATTCTCTCACTTTTATTAATAACAGTACTGCTGTTCTTTTCTGTCTTTCAGTAAGCAGAAGTGAGTAAGGTGAGATTCAGTCAAGAATCTCACTAGTCTATTTTTACAGGCCATTGTTTCAGAGAAGAGAGAGTTGGCTGAGTTTGGTTCTACATGCATGCTTCCTCTGCCCTCTGTGTACAAGCATCACTATGAAAAACACAAGTTAGCATTTCCCACACCGTGTAGTACCATGGTGGGAACTTTGTGTATTTGTCTTTTGAGTTCATCTTTGGAGAAGAGGGCCTACTTCAAGAAGCACATCTGAAAACAGGGGCTGTTTGACATTCTCGGATGAAAATAAGCTGCCTGGGACACAAAATTAGTTTCCACATTGTGCAACCTCTTATTTTCATTCCAGGTGAGGACTTGAGATGCCATTTTCTCTTCTTTCATTTCTAAAGAAAGAAACAGAGACAAGATCTTCCATCCTATTATTCACTCCCTTTATGCCTGAAACAACCAAGCTGGGGCAGGCCAGAGCCAGGAGCCAGGAGCCATCCAGGTGTCCCACATGAGCAGCAAGGACCCACATTTTTAGACCATCGTTTGTTGCTTTCCTTCCATGCATACTAGCAGAAGCCAGATTAGAAGCAGCAGTGAGACTTTAACATTGCATGGAAAGAAGATGGGCTCTGTCTTCTGTCCCAGCCAGGACTCCACAAACTGAGGCCTGAGGGCCAAGGTCAGCCTGTCCTTTTCAGGACCTTGAGAGTAAGGAATAGTTTTTATAACTGTAAGTGGTTGCAATTTCATTGGTTTTTACAAATATGCATATAATAGCTTCGATTTTTGCCTCTCCCCCCACCAAGCCCCATGTATTTACCATCTTGCCCTTCATGAAGGCTTTGCTCTCAGCTTGGCATCATCTCCATCCCTCAGCTCTCTTCCTGGACTTTCCTCCCTGATAGCCTACTCCAAGCAGACACTGCTGAGCCCCTACGCTCAAGCAGGTACTAGGAAACTGTGTAGACATGTGGTTAACACTATGTGACCATTGAACTAACCAGACAAACCCAGATATGCCATCTATGCCTGCAATCCTGACTTAATTGGGATACTAAGGTTGGAAATTGGGATGTGGCCAAGAAGGAAAAATCTAGCAGCTTTAGCTTTTGGTATCTGATTTCCAGTGTGAGATTGATTTCAGTCACACTTGGACCCCCAGATATAAAGTTTTCCTTTGCATACTTATAATCCCAAAGAAAGGGAGAATGGTGGCTACTTTGGCTTTCCTAACTCTGTCCACGATGAGATAATTCAGTGAGGTGCCTTTGGGCTCTTTTGCCGCTGTTTTTAAATGAAGACCACAGAAGAGGTTGCTATTGCTAGATGTGATCTCCACTTTATGATGTTGGAATGACCACTTTCACTACCTGTAGATGTTTCTGCAGCTGAAGCTCTGAGGCCCACAGCATTTTTGTTTTGGTTATAGCAGAGTCCAAGTAACCTTGAAACTAGACTCAGACCTTTTCAGGCATGCAAGGATACCAAATGGGCACTCAGAAGGACACTAGAGGGGTGGGCGTACACATAGCCACACTGAGTAAATTCACTGAAATTATAAAAAAGGAATCAAAAGCACACAGGTCATATGTGGGTTTTCTCCTGCCTGTCAGAGATTTTAAAAACTGGGAGCACTTTTGGGGCTCAGAGATTTAAGCCATCCCATGTGACAGCCACTTCTCTAGCAGAATATTGCAAGCACAATACTGGCTGGGCCCAAGCTGCTTTATATCCTATCCAGCTCCCAGCTGAGGTACCCGTGAAAGCAATAGCAAGGTGGCCTGGTTGTTTGGGCTCCTGCCACCCACATGGGAGACCCCAGTGAAGTTTCTGGATTGTTTTTTTTTTTTTTTTTTTGGGCCTTGACCTGACCTGATCCTGGCTGTCAGGCTATTTGGAGACTAAACCTACCGACTAAACCCCTCTGCTGCTTCCTTTCTCTCTCTGTCACTCTGCCTTTGAAATAACTAAAGTGGGTTAAAAAAATGTGTGGACACAACTAGCTGACACTGTTACCCTAACTGAGGCAAGGATAAAATCTTCCTCCTGGACTATTGCACACAAGGCAAAGAGCACCTGGAAACCCTGACTCTAGGAGGCTTTAAAAAGGTGATTTGTTAAACTAGGGAATATTTAACCAGCTGACCTGTGTATTTCTCTTTAAAATGATTTTTTTTTAATTTTTAAAAAAGATTTGTTTTTTTTTATTGGGAAGTCAGATATACAGAGAGGAGGAGAGGCAGAGAGGAAGGTCTTCCATCTAATGATATACTCCCTAAGTGGCTGCAACAGCTGGAGCTGAGCCAATCTGAAGCCAGAAGTCAGGAGCTTCTTCCAGGTCTCCCACATGGAAAGAAGACAGATTTCCATTGAAATTACCTAGAAGAGACAGGGTGGCTTACCCTACAGGATAGAAGAATTTTGCTGAGGAAGGTGTTTGATAGAAACGGCAGGAAAAGCAAAATCAGATGTGATGGGCTAGGCTTCCTGAAGCACAGCACTTACTCTACAGAGAAGTCCAGATTTTCTCTCTCCCCAGATGCTCTCCAATTTTGGACTATACTAAAAACTAGTTGCTTATTTGCATGTACTTCAAAAAGTTTCATGGAAAGTGGAGAACTTTTTGGGTGTAAAACAATTAGAAATCTACTCACACTGTTTTTATAAGACCTTTCCATGAACTGTAGGATATATGTGAATGTTAATTTTTTTCACCAAACTATCTCTTTGAATGTCGTTTTTTTCCGTAAACTATCTAAAGCACTTGCAATTTGGATCAAAATTTGAAGGAATTCTTCTTTTCTGCATGCTTCAAGAAGAGATATTTGGAGGCCATCCCAGTACTCCCCCTATTCCTGCAAGTCACTACAAACCCCCAATAGTGCAGCACTGAACCCAGCCATCATCCATGTTGCACATGCAGCAGTTACTGACTCTAGCACCAAAGGGTTGAACTGAACTGTGCCTTGGTGTTTTCTTTTCTAGGGTTTCGTTACCACAAACCACATGATTTAAAGCCATAAACATCTATTTTCTCACAGTCTTTAAGGCTACATCTAAAATTAAGGGGTCAGCCTTAAGGAAGGCTATGTTTCTTCTGAAGATCTAAAGGGAAAGCTTATCCATGCCTATTTCCCAGCTCCTGGTGGTTGTTGACACTCATTGGCATTCCTGAGCTGGTACACATAGGCCCTGCAGTCTCTGCTGACATCTTACATGATGTTAAACTTTCTAGTTCTTACCGTGACTTCCTTACAAAGAAATCAGTCATTGGATCTGGAGTTCACTCTAGTCCATATGGTCTAGTTCTAATTAATTAGTTACATTGTCAAAGGTATGGTTTCCAAGTAAGGTCATTCTGAAGTTCTCGGTAGACATGAATTTTTGTGGAACAATATACAACCCAATACATACAGATTTTCAACACACAAACCAAACTATTTACTCCACATATGAGCTTACAATCCAGAATGAGTAAACAGAGATACAAACAGTTGCCAGATACCAGATGATAAGACCTATAAGAAATATGTTCGTAGGTCAAAAATTATGGGAAGATTGGGTACACGAGACAGTTTCCAGATGGCCACATTAGGGAAACTTCAATTTAAGACTTGGCATGGCTGTTGAGTTTTGAAACGTAACTCCAGCTAATTATTTCAGCCATTGTGTATTGAAATAATATACTGAGAGAGTTTGAGAAGCAACATAAGCCAGGGTGTGATAAGAATCAGTAGAACAGACACACAAAATGCAAATTACATTAGCTGGAGAAACTATCATGGTAAGTGAGGAGTATCCAGAAAAATGCACCAAAATAGGTCATGGGACCACCAAAACCTACCTAAAGCTTTCAAAACATGTTCTACACTGAAGACCCACTGCATGGTTTTTCTTAAGCAACATGATGACACTTTACGATTAAAGTAGAGTAAATATGATGGAAGTATGTAAGAAATGCTTATTTATATGTATGTGTTGCCTACTACATGATGTAGACAATAGTAAGCCCCAAAATAGGATTCTGAGTTCTGTGTATTCCTTACCCACTAGAAGCTTACTGTATGGAGGGAAGACACAGAAATTGATAATAGATGTTGACTGTTTATAACTAAGAAGGCAAATGAGTAAATGTGGTGTGATGTGTGTTGTAAAACAATGTTGGGAGAAATGTTTGTCATAGTCCTAGAAAGCTTTTATAAGAGAGGAAAGCTGAAATGAGAGAGTGGGTGGCAAAGATGTTGCTAAGAATGTGCTGAGTGGCATTGGAAGATTCACAGGGCTGCAGCTATTGGAAGAAGCCGAAAAAAGTTTCCTTCACGGGTCTGGGAGAATGTGGAGGATGAGGAACCCTACGCATAGAAGTAAAGAAGGAGGTTTAAAACAGATTGAGAAAGACAGCAGCAAGTTTGAACTCTGTAATAGAGGCAATTTCATAGTCCCAACTGTTTAGGCAGACTTCCCATCAGCTGCCTACTGAAGGAGAGAAAGTGAGGGCTGAGCAGGAGAAAATGGAGTTCTGGCCTAGAGCATTGGGAACCAAGAGAGAAAAGTTGATTTGAAGGCCGTTTATGAGAGGTTATCTTCCAGGGTTCAGACTCGTCGGATATAGAGATGACAAAGAGAAGAAGCCTCAAATGACCCTCCAGTATAGGAAGTAAATGCATGGCTCAGTGAGTTACAGACCGATGAGAAGGGAAAGATGGGAAATTCCATGCAAATGAATTCAAGATTCTTTAGAAACACCCAATAATAGATATGAATTTGGATATTACTCAAGATATCAGGACCCATACAAGTGTCAAGATCATTAGCATGTAACAGTTGATACCACAGAAGTAGACGGTATCACCCACAAGTGTGAATAGCACTAAATGCAAGAAACCAGAGCTGTCCAAGTCTTAGTGGTGAAGGAATGGATAGGTGAGGATGTGATCAGGAATGAAAATGGGGGAAGAGTGGAATCCTTGGATCAGAGAGAAGATAATATCTCGAGAAGGAGATTGTCAATTCTTTTGCTGAAATGAAGAGGGAGCATGAATAAAGGTCCGAAAGTTGTCCATTGGATTTAGTAGCCACGAGTCTTGGAGGCCATCATCTGGCTCATGGGATGTGCTGACCCAGAAGAGGAGAGTGGAGAAGTGCCTAAGATGATGAATGGGTCTCAAGCTTGGGTAATGGGGACACTGGTGCTGTTATTGATGGATGGAGAAGTTATTTATGGGTGGGAAAGGGGAGATAATGAGTTCCATTACTTTTAGTGGAAACATCCTGAGTATTATCCCCTGCTTGTCCAAGCAATCTTAAGACAGACATACTCATCTATGTTCCCTTGGAGACCTCCAGGAGAATTCCTCAAGGTATTATTGATGAGAAATGGAACTGCTGAGTCACACGTGGGTTAGTGCCCATGAGGACTCTCCCGTGCTTCAGTGGGGCTGTGTGTTCCTGCTGCAACCACCGTGACTGAGGACTGCTACCTTCTCTAAGGCTGAGTGTCTTTTCATGTACTCATTATCCCTGGTCTGGTAAGTGTAAACGAGTATCTCCCTATCATTAGAAAACACATGCTGTTTCTTCCCGGATCTCATACAAGTTTGTATTTGTACACTTAAAAATGTGCCAGATTTTCATTCCTCAGTCCATCCTTTGTTTTTTTTCCCTCCTTACTGACTTCCTGTCATTTTGATTGTGCATGATTCATGATATATTCTTCATGATAAATCTATGTTAGACTTGAAGATACCTTCTGTTTGTTAGAAATCCGTAATTTTGATGCTGTTGAATCTTTCAATATTTTTGCTTGATGAATTCTTTTCCTCAGCTTCTTCTAGTATGACAGAGTCCCCCCCACCCTTCTTTTAAATTTTATCTTTCACTGTGTACTTGTTAATCACTCTGGAAGTAATTTTCCACTATCCACTTTGCAGGGTGAGAGGACAGGTTGGGTAAGAGGAGGAAAGATGTATCCTGGCCTTTTTTCTAAATAAGTCAGTTTCACAATCCATATAATAATAATAATAATAGTAGTAGTAGTAATAATAGAAAAGCATCTGTTCTAATCGACTTTGCAACATAACATGTCTCCTACATCCCTTTACCGTGTTTGGCTTTGTGTTGTAACTTGTTATGTGGAGAACAGGTCCCTCATTTTGGTTCATTTACACGTTGGCAAAAATCAGATGTTTGTTGATATCCTTTAAAAGTTCTGATATTATTTTGATTGAAGTTAGGGATTGCAGGCTAGTTTGGGGACAATTAATAACTCTGCAATATTAAATGAATCAGATTTCTTTTGAATCCCTTAATTTTTAAAATTCCCTATATTGGGATCTTGTACTTTTTATGTTAGTTTCATTACTTCATACTTTAAAGTTCTAGCTGTTATTGTGAATGGCATCTTGTTTTCTATTTTCTAGTTGATTATTGTTGGTAGAGAAGTGCCATTGATTTTTATGAGTTGATCTTACATGTGGCAAAAGTGTTGAGCATTTTCATTAGTTCTAAAACTCTATCTGTTGTTCTGTGGGGTATTCTATTATAGATGACAAAGTCATCTGCAGCAAATGACAGCTTGTGTTTTACCCTTGTAGTACTTAAAGCTTATATAACAGGTTTCTGAAATAAACTGGTCTGTGTTATGGGAAGAAAATCGTTTTTTTTTTTGAATTCATATTAATTATGCCCTCTAACTCACTGCAGAGAATTGAATTGTGATCCCAAAAGACATGTTCAAGTCCAAACTCCTGGAACCAGAGAAAGTAACTTTATTTAAAAGCTGAACTTTTAAAAAGCACCGTATTTCTTTTTGTTTGTTTGAAAGACAAAAGCACAGAGTTCTCCCTTCCATTGATTTACTGCCCAAATGCCTGTAGCAAACAGGGTTGGGCCAGGCCAAAGCTAGGGTCTAGAAGCTCAAATGGATTTTTCCCATTTCACTGACATGGACCCTAACTACTTGGGTCATCACCTGCTGCCTTTCATAGTGCTGCTTACCAGGAAAGCAGATTGGAAACAGAGCTGAGACATCAACCCTGCTGCCTGTGTGGAATATGAGTGTCCGAAAGGCACCTAACCACTGGGTCTTTTGTTCACTCTGTTGAGCCTCTTATATGTCTTTCAGTCTGGTTTTCTTTTATTTATCTCTTTTTTCCTAAATATTTATTTTACTTGAAAGGCAGATTTTACAGAGAAGGAGAGATACAGAGTGAGGTCTTCCATCCACTGATTCACTTCCCAGATGGCTGCAATGGCCAGAGATGAGCTGATCTGTAGCCGGCAGCCGGGAGTCTCTTCTGAGTTTCCCACGCAGGTGCAGGAACTTTAAGCATCTGCGACTGCTTTTCCATGCGATCAGCAGAGAGCCAGGTGGGAAGTGGAGCAGCTTGGTTCATGAACCAGCACCCCTGTGGGATGCTGGCACTTCAGGGTGCAAGAGTAGCCACCTTGCTAGCCCTTATGTTTTAGTTTTTGTTTAATTTTCTGTTTGGTGGCAGAAGTCAAGGTGCACACTCATCCTATGTATTCCCCCACAATTGATGTTTAGCCCGTTGCCTCTCCCTGTTGTCATTTATATGCTCTGTTCCTGCATAGTTTCTCTACAGGCTTAATCGAATATTGACTTGCTTATGTTTCCAAGACTAACCGATAGGGGGTGAGATATTGTTCCATCACATGTGGTTTTCTTTGTTGTGCTGTTACAGCCATTGATGATCGATGCCTGGATCCATTTAATCATCAGGTTTTGCAAAATAGCTTAAAACACAACAAAATAAGTCTTTCTTAGAAAACATTTAGTTGCAAATAAATTTGATACAAAAAGTGTACAGCTACTTGGTTCTTGTCCTTACTTACCAGTTTTCAAAATAAGTTGGTTCTTTGGACTATTCCAGTGACATGAGTATTACTGTGATCGCATGGATTTACATATGCTGGTATATTGGGATGCATGGAGCTATAACTGTTACTGTTTGCTGCTCTTGCCACATTGAATTCACAGCCTTTTACTATAGCCATGTCATCAAAGGTGTTCTCCTTTCTAGGACGTTCCATGCCTGTCTGATATAACTCCTGCCCCAGACTGAGGCTGAAGTATTATTCCATGGAGCCCTGTTCCCCTTGAGTGAAATAATAATCAGAGATAAGACTTGTGAGACCTGCTCCTTGGCATTATTAGGTCAATTTTTAGGAGCCATTGGTAGACAAAATTATGAAATATTTTGTTCAGTGTCATGAATTGTTAGTGGCATTTGGGTTTCGGACTTAGGGCTACAGTTCTGCTCTTCCCTTACCATATTTATATCTGAGGATCGTTTCTCCCAGGTCACATATACCCTTAGTATTATGATTGACTCTTTTCTTCATCTCACAGTGTACGTAGACAAGAGTGACTTAGCAGGACACACATTCCCACCAATGATATGGTTGTGGAGAACAGGACTTTTAGGAGTACAAGCTGTAAGGTGTACTGTCAACTTACTGTTTTTAAAAGACACCTGGAGTAGTTCTCTGAGGCATAGTGTTTTCTGCTGAGGCACGTGGTTTCATTTGCTTCACTTTCAATATGTAGGAGTTGCATTTTAATTTAGTGTGGCTTTAGATACTTATGTCAGGTTCTAAAGTCAAATCCACAGAGGATAATGTGTATTTATGACATAATTTCTTTTCATCTACTCTGTTTCTGTTTTCTCCTTGTAACTAGCATTTGTATTTATCTGCTGATTTATTCTATTGTTTTTGATTGTGTGTATGTGTACACACGTAATATCAAAATTCACTATGTTAATACAGCATCTTCCTTCTTAGACAAATGATAATGTAATACAAGTCTTCAGAAATTCATGGAAAATATGAGAGCTCTGCATATTTTTAAAAAGTTTTCATCGAAATAAACTTACTTTTAAATTCCATTTTATGCAAATGTAGCATTGATAGTTTTTTTCTCAGAATATTAGATTATATAATTCATTTATATATATTTTTCACTTTTAATCTACTTAGGTGTATTATTTAGAGGCTCGCATTGTGGCACAATAGGTTAAACCATTAATTTCAAACCTGACATCTCTTATTGGAGCACCAGTTGAAGTCCAGTCTACTCCACTGCCTATCCAACTTCCTGCTAATATCATGAAAGGACACTAGTTACGGCTCAAGCACTGGACCTGTGCTACTCACATGGAAAACCCCAATGAAGTTCTGGGCTCTTAGCTTCAGCCTGGGTCAGTCCAGTCCATTGCAGATTTTCGGGAGTGAATCAGTAGATGAAACATTGTCTCTGTCTCTCCCTCCCTTTGTTTTTTTTTTTTTTGAATAAATAAGCAAATTATTTTTTTTGGAAAAAATATTAAGACCCTTCAGTTACTGTTTCCTTATAAGGTATGTATTGTTTGTTAAAAAGTAACATACAGAATAAAAGTCTGATCAGATCATTGGATATGAGTCAATTGAATTCAGTTACATTTCATAAGCAACTGACAGTGCAGTGGAGAGTGGTTTTTTAAAAAACAGACTGCATTATGCTTTTTCATCCGTTTCTGATTATTTTAATTTTTTGATAGTCAAATTAAATTGCTACTGTTTTATTTATATAGACTGGATAAATTTCATATAATTCATGTAGTTTTAGCAACATAATGATACTTTCCACCCTACCCTCCCTCCTAACTTTCTTTTCTTTTTCTTTTAATTTTAAACAGTAACATATTATAAATTTATCTTATAATCACAGGCATAATCATCTACTAAATAAAGAATCCAACAAATAGTATACAGAAAAATCAATATTTCTCAGGAGTATAGACAAGAGCTGTAAACAGTAATCAAATCTAAAAAGATCAACTTCACTTATGTGTATTACATTTTTTGTACCCTGTATGTTAGTTGCCACAAATCAGGGAAAACATACTGTTATTGTTTGTTTTTTTTTTTTTTGAGACTGTCAGTATAATTTTTTTAAAGATTTATTTATTTTATTACAAAGTCAGATATACAGAGAGGAGGAGAGACAGAGAGGAAGATCTTCCACCCGATGATTCGCTCCCCAAGTGAGCTGCAACGGCCGGTACGTGCCGATCCAAAGCCGGGAACCAGGAATCTCTTCCGGGTCTCCCACGCGGGTGCAGGGTCCCAAAGCTTTGGGCCGTCCTCGACTGCTTTCCCAGGCCACAAGCAGGGAGCTGGATGGGAAGTGGAGCTGCCAGGATTAGAACCGGCACCCATATGGGATCCCGGGGCGTTCAAGGTGAGGACTTTAGCTGCTAGGCCACACCGCCAGGCCCTGTCAGTATAATTCTTATGTATGTTTCTGAAGAAGTGATAGTAACCGGGAAGTAATAAGCACACCTGTGTCTAGATTGACACTCCTTAATACCATTCCCTGTACGAAAATGAAGACCTCTAAAGGGTCGACAGGATCTAGTCTATGGTAGGAAATACATAATGAGATGTCTGTGTAACAATGTAATATCACTATTAATAACTAATGGATCAAATACCAAAAACTGAAAAATCTCAACATGGAATGACATCTCTCTTTTTTAAAAATTTTACTTCCTTTTATTATTATCTTTTTATGATACAGTTCATAGCCCCTGGGATTTCCCTTATTCCCTCCTAATTTCACCCCCCTTGCCCCCATCATTGAGTTCCCCCGTATTATTACTATAGTATAGTTCTTTGTCCATCCCTGTGGGCATGGACAATGGCAGATAATCCAGCATTCTATTGCTAAGATATAGTAAACAGTTTCATTGGGAGTCCATCTTTGTCTGGAAGTAGAGATGCATACTGGATTGTATCCTCACATCTGGATATGATAGTCTCTGTTACACAGTTACTATATGTCCCCTTAAATGAAGAGCCACAATACAAAATCAACAACAGGAGGAAAAATAGAAATTTACAATGCTATGAAGTTAAATTACTTGCTGCTAGATAGGATAGTCTCCATTCCACAGTTACTATATGTCCCCTTAAATGAAATCCACAAAACAAATCAACATGAAGAAAAAAAAAGAAGTCAACAAAAACATGAAGTTAAATAACATGATACTGAATGACTAATGTGTCGCTGAAGAAATAAAAAATAAAATCAAGAACCTTCTTTAAGAAAATGCTACTGTATAATCTTTAAGTCACTGAAGAATTTAATGAGAAAGAAAGTGTTTTGAAGAGATGAAACTAGCAAAAAAATCAAAATCCATCAGATATATTTTCTGCTGATCTTTGTTGGTGAAACATGTCTCCTGTAGGCAACAAATAGATGGGTTTTGTTTTTTAATCCAGTCTACTAATCTATGACATTTGATTGATGAGTTTAAACCAATTACCTTCAGGGTTAATGTGAATGAGTGGTAATTTGGTCCTGTCATTTTAGGAATGGGTTGTTCATTGATTTAGTCTTCTGTTGTTAGCTTACTGGGATGTTCTTCACATTTACCTTTGGTTTTAGTGGGTGTCATCCTTTTCTCTGTCAAGAGAGCATCTTTAAGTGTCATTTGTAGGGCAGGTTTGGAAGAGGCATATTCTTTCAGCTTTTCTTTACTGTGGAAGAACTTTATTTAATTTTCAAAGACAAAGGAAAGGGGTACGTTATCCTGGGCCGACAAGTCTTTGCTATTAGAATCTGGAATATGTTATTCTGTCATCTTCTTGCCCGTAGAATTTCCTGTGAGTTTAATTGGCATTCCTTTATAGTCAGTTGTTTTTTTTCACGTGCAAATTTAAGAATTTTTTCCTTATGTTCGATTGAAGAGAGCCCTATTATCATGTGTCGTGGTGAAGATCGTTTTTGGTCAACCCTATTGGGAATTCTGTGCCCCTCCTGCATGTTATTTCCCAATTCTTTCTCCAGATTAGGGAAAATTTCCCTTATTATTTCATTGAATATACCTTTAATCCCAGTTTCTCTTTCTGCACCTTCTGCGATTCCCATAACTCTTACATTTGGCTTTTTAATAGTGTCTTTCAATTCTTGAATACTTTTTTTGGCCTGATCCAGCTCTGCTTCCAGCTGTTTATTTGTTTCCTCCTGGTGAAAGAAAATGTCTTCCAATTCTGAGATTCTTTCTTCATTCTGTTCTGGAGACTCTCCACTATACTTTTGATTTGCTCTACTATATTCTTCGCTTCTGATATATCAGCTTTCATTTGATTCATTTCCAGTATTACATATTCCTTAAGTTCCTTGAATGTCTACTTTACTTGCTTCTCATTGTTAATAAGAGGCTTTAAGGCAAGTGTTTTGAATTCTGTATCCCCCATTTTCTTGATGTATTCTTCAGTGAAAATGAGGTTAGCAAACAGTTTTACTCCTTTGCAGGGGAGTCTTCAGTAATATTCATTGTGCCTTTGTCTCTTCTTTTGCTCTTGGTCATTGTTCTTCTGGTTAGCAGATTCTTCTCCTTGGGGCTGGTCTCTAAGCTGTGTTACCTGCCCAAGTTACAGTTTGATTTTACTTATTGTGATTGGTACACGGCACTTTGTTTGCGGTCACTTGTGCCATTCCCTCCAATTAGTTCCAGGTCTGGGTTCTTATGTTAGATTTCCAGCATTGTCTCCATAGCCCCAACTCCTGGCCTACCACTCTCCACCTTTTGTGATATTGTGCTGAGGCTGCATAGTTGTCTGTACAACCTTTCTCCCATTTTCGGTTGGAGCAGTTCCCAGGATTAGGGAGACACCAAGTGTCCTATATAGCTAGGTTGTTGGTGGTAATGTTGCAGGAACCTGTTGGCGTTAGATCTGAGGGCCACATGCATCTATTTTGACTGTACGATGCCATAGTCAGTATTATTTTTCTGTGGGACTGGGAGTTCTTGCTGAGCCCAGCACGTGTGCAGATCACTATTGTCCCTGCAGTCTTAAAACTCCTGACACATTGTACAAAATGGTGCCTGATATGCCACTGCTAGAGTTCTTGATCTGCTGTCCCTCAGATCCGAGGACTACCTGGACCTATCTTTGGTGAGACCTGTAGGATGACACATTGTTGCAGTTCACTGAGCCAAAAATGAGTTCACTCCCAGCTCAGTGCATGCGCAGTATTGTCCATAGCCCTTGCTTGCTTAAACAAATTGCTGTCTAATTCGGCTTTAGGGGGTGGATTGGGCTGTGCAATCTACCCTATTCCCACACCATCCATCTGGGGCTTACTGCACTGTCTCTGCTCCTGATCAAATGAAACAGACCAGCAGGACGAGCAGTTCTTTTTCTGGATTCACCTCCAGAGCTCCCAGTGAATGTCCTTTTCCACCTTGTTGCTGTTGGAGCTCAGCTGCCATTGGAGTTCAGATCGCTGTTCTCTGAATCCTACTGTTGCATCAGTCACTGCAAAACCACACCATTGTGTCTACTGCTTTCCTGTGTCTGTCAGTCTCCAGGTACCCCTCTGCTGTTGTTCTGTCTTCTCCTATTTTCTGGAATGTGCTCTCTCTGCTTCACACTGGCTAATATTTATCTGTTTAAAGTGTCCTTACCCTGTTCCTCCATCTTGATTCTACAGAATGACATCTCTTAATGCGATACTGTGGTCATCACAGGATCATTCAGCACATGCAGTCTAATGGTACAAATAAAAAAAACAAACTATCATTACCACTAATTGGAAACAGGCAGAGCAACACCTTACTGTGAAAATTGGCAACTGAAAGGAAAGAAAGAAACACTTGTCTTCTCTTTCTTCTATGAGTTATGTTTCTGTATAGCTCAGTAGACCCAGTTAAGAAGGAAAAGTCTTTTTTAGGCAGCTGAATAAGGGGGGAGAAATTATAAAATGATACAGTGACTATTTTAAGACCTCTTCTGATGAAGTAATTAATTAGTACTAGGATATTTCCATTTAATCTTTGTAACATATAAGGGGTTTTTTTGGTACATTGTCCAAGGAGAGTATTTTATTTATTGTATATATTTTAAATTTATATGTTTGTGACAGACAACGGGAAAATCTGGAGAATTCTTGAGTCTGGGTAGTTAAAATACAGAGGTTGTCTCTTTTTCAATTTTGAATGTATCCAGAAATTTTCCAAATAATAAATTGAAAGAAATGCATTTGGATTCAAAAGAACTACAGTGGAAATTTAAAGGCCTGGATTCTATATAAGGGAGCACTTTGTTACCTACAGATTAGTCGATAGTGTAGAATAACTTTCTAGTCTTTTTTATTGGAGTTCTGGTGGTAGAGAACCCTATTTTCTGTGAGCTTGGAGCTTCTCTTTTAGAATCATTACTTACATGAACATTTGAAGTCTTTGAGAGCTCCTATAGCAAACAAGGAAGCCATCAAACAAGGAAACGTCTACAACTGCATGTTTCCTGAATGCTTTGAATGAAAATGCCCATCCACTGGATTTTTTCTATTTAGCACCTAAGCAACTTTAGAGAAAACCTTGTATTACATGATTTTGAAGAACTCTTTTAGGACTAAAATTCTAAGAATTCTATAAATCTTCTAAGTGTCTATAGAAAATCAAAATAACCAGTTAATGCAGTGGGAAAAAAATCAATCATATCAGTTGTCTGACAGAAGTGCCTATTTAATTCAATCCAAATGTTTTATCAGGTAGCTCCAGGTAGATCAGCTTGAGTGTTTTAAAAAATAACCTTGGCAGCATCCTATGAATCCAAGCTTTGTTACATTTGTGAAGTGCTGTATTTGAATAGAAAACAACATTATCATTTGGTCTATCACAGTGATCAATGGTGATTGCTCCCCAACCAGCTTGGTCTCAGTGATTGATTGATGTCAGTCAGAAAGCTCATCACTAAGAAAGTTCACAGTCTGCATGCCAAGACCACCCCTGTTGCTGCCCCAGGAGTACCTAAAACGCTATGTAGTGCTAAAACTGATATTCACTGGGTTTTTTTAACTACTCATAATTTCATATCATAAAGTTTAACTTATAAATTCAGCACAAGAGATGAACAAAATGAACCAGTAATTTAAAAAAAATTTTTTTACTTATTTAAAAAGCAGGAAGACACAGATATCTTCCATCTACCAGTTTTTCCCCCAGCATTTTGTAGAAGCCAGAGAGAGCCACGCCGGTTGAATCCAGGATCCAGGACCTCCATCTGGGTCACTGATATGGGTAGCAGGGACCAAAGCACAGGAGCTATCATCAGTTACTTTCTCAGGCACACTGGCAGAAAACTGAGTAGGGTGCATAGTAGTGGGACTCAAACCAGGCACTCTGGTACGCAATGTGTGTGTTCCAAGTGGTAGCTTAACTTCTGGACTACAGTGCTTGTCTCCATTTATTCTTAAATACTTATTTATTTATTTGAAAAAGTTTATGGGCGGGGGGGAAGGAAGGGAAAAGGTTGGCAGGGAGAAAGAGGTTTGTTTGCTGGTTGATTCCCCAACTATCGACAACAGCTAGGGCTAGGTCAGACTGAAGCTGGAGCCACAAGCTTCATCAGGATCTCCCATGTAGGAGTAGGATCCCAAGTACTTGCACCTCCTTCCACTGCTTTCTCAAGAGCATTAACAGGAGGGTGAATGGCACGTGGAGTATCTGGGACTCAAATCAGAACTCACACAGGATCACAGTCAGTAGATTAACATGCAGTGTCACAGCATTGCCCACACCCACCCACCCACCTGAGTGTAATAGTTTTTGAATAGAACATTTTCAACAATGTACTATAATGAATTGCAGGAATCACTACTGTTGCATTTGGGGTCGTTGTTGAGTAAAATAAGGGTATATGAATACTAGCACTGTGATTCCACAACCGTGAATCTAGTGACGGTCAGTCTGATAACACAAACAGCTACTAAGTCACTAACAGGCAGGTAGCACATACAGCATTAATACAGTTGACAAAGGAATGATTCATGTCCCAGGCTGGATGCAATGGGACATGGTGAGATTTCATCATACACTCAGAACAGGTAGGAATTATTTATTGCTAGAATGTTCCATTTAATACTCTCTGACAGCAGCTGACCGTAGGTCATTGAAACCACAGAAAGGAAGAATCACCGAAATGAACACCAAAGTCTTGACTTAAAATAGATATGCTGTTTGACCAGGAACGTATATGTGACTGCCATGTTTTGTTCATAATGGAAAATTTTGCCAGTTGTCACTCAGCGAATACATAGGGTGGGTGACTGTTAAAATGTACAGGTGTAAGGAAGACTGCGACTGATCATGATCTAAGTAATTTTTCATAAATAAATTTTGATATGTATTTCCTTTATCCTTCTTGAAGATCAATACAGAATACGTGAAACAGAATGTTAGCTCCCGTCCATGACTTCAGGTAAAGGCAAAACAGTTGGCAGCAGCTTCTCCATGTTTGCTCTCTATAGAATATTTCTGGAAGGCTGGGAAACGCAGAGTGGGGCAAGCACCTTAGTGAGTGTGATTCAGTATTAACAACTAAGGAAAGGCTTGTCCGGTTCTTGCTTTGTCCTAAGGCTGTACCATGTTTGAGTTCTTACATTTTGCTGTTTAAGATGCTGGCAGAGTCACATGTAATTTTAGGAAATGTTATAAAAATATTCCATTTACTATTTTGTGAGTCACTTTCTAGTACAATATCACAGACAGTATCACAAGGAATACTTTTTAAAGGTTTTGCAGGGAAATAGAAGTAAAGAAATTGGGCTGAGATCCACTCATCCCTCAAATGGCTGGCATGAACAAGGCTGAGTCATACCAAGCCAGAATCTAGGAGCTTCTTGTGGGTCTTCTGCTACTTTTACAGATACATTAGCAGAGCTCTAGATAGGAAGTTAGGCAGCTGGATCTTGAGCTCATGCCAATCTGGAATGCTACACTACGATGCCAACCGCTTCTGCCATACCTTAAAAAAATAAATCCTACTAATTATTTTTTAAAGATTTATTCTTTTTATTACAACGTCAGATATACAGAGAGGAGGAGAGACAGAGAGGAAGATCTTCCACCCGATGATTCACCCCCCAAGTGACCGCCATGGCTGGTGCTGTGCCAATCCAAAGCCAGGAGCCAGGAACTTCCTCCAGGTCTCCCACACAGGTGCAGGGTCCCAAGGCTTTGGGTCGTCCTTAACTGCTTTCCCAGGCCACACGCATGGAGTTGGATGGTAAGCGGGGCTGCCGAGATTAGAACCGGCGCCCATGTGGGATCCCGGTGCATTCAAGGCGAGGACTTTAGCTGTTAGGCTATGGCGCTGGACCCATGGTAATTATTTTTTATCAATAATGAGGCAGCCTGGTACATTTCTCTTTTTCCATGTACTTAGGTAGATAACTTTTTTATGTGTGCAAAGAGCCTCCTCAGCAGTGACACTTAGTATTTACAGTATGATTTTTTAAATCCCCCCATATCTTTTCTCTCCCCTAAACACACCAGGTCTCAAGTGTCCCCCAGGTGAACAGCAAAGCACATTTCTTAGAATTAAGACCTAACTAAAAGATGCCATGGACTGAAACCATCCACCTCTCCTTCCCTTGGAATGTGTTGGGAGGAAATGCACACAGCTCCTGCATGCTTGGGCAGGATGGAGTGTCAGATCCCTGGACACGGTGTTGGTTCTGACTGGTCTCTGTCTTTTACCTTGAGCTACATTTCCCTTTGGTGTGTTTCTTAATGATGGAAGAGTGATTTTTTTGTTTCCCTCCCTTTGTAATAATTATTTATCCAAATGCTTGCACATCGTGAAACCTGGTGCAGCCTTAGGCACATTATCTGTGGTTGATCAGCACTGGGGGCCTTTGGTGATGTGATCTTGTGTGTGTGCCAAAAGCAAATATTTGACCACTGTTCCAGCCGCCATTGCACAGCCCTTGAGTGACCTTGCATTAATTAGTTGAGAATTTCAAGGCTTTGAATCTGATTGAATCAAAATATTGTTTTTACAAGTTGATGAAGACCCTTGATTGACGTGTGCCTGCTGGTTCTTTGAAGGATTAAAGTGTATGTACAGATTACAGAGTCCTGGCTGTCACTGCTTAAATGGGGATTGTTTTTTAACAAAGATAGGTGGAAAAAAAGATTAGGGTCAAGGATGTGTTTTCTGCCTCCTAGATGCAGTGATCATGTTAGCAGGCAGGTGCCTGTGTTGGTATTAAATAAATAAATAATAAATAAATAGCAAGATGGAGGGAAATGATTGGGAAAAAATTGCAGGTAGACATAAAAAGAGGCAGAAGAGAAAGACAAAAATAATGGATAAGGGAGGAAGAAGGAGCTCTGCTTCCATTCATCCTGAAAATATGCTCTCCCCTAGTTCAGCCTGGGTGTAGGAGAGTGGCACTGTCGTTGAGGTCTACACTGATCAGGTCTTAGAGGCCCTGGGTCACACGGTGCTCTGCCCGTTGACCTGAGAGCACCACAGCATGAGTAAGATGTGTTGAGACCCAGAATCCAGCCCACCACCAGGGATAAAGACAAGACAAACCAGCTCAAAGGGAAACTGGCTCAAATTGGAAATGGAAGGAGGGGAAGCCCAGAGCTTCCCCTGAATATCCTTCGGTATGAGTGGGGAAAACCTTGTGCATCCTCAGCTGGGCCAATCTGGGGACAGTGCCCTCTCTGGGCCTCTTCTCCTTGGGCCCATAAAATACCCTTTGCTCCAGCAAATTTACAAAGTCTTACTTTCATTGGGTACCTGTTCATGTCCTCAGAAATGGATTTGTTGTTGTGGATTCTGTGTTGGGTAATGAATCAAAACCAATCAGCACACAGAAGAAATCATAAAGTGGAGGATAAGTCACAGTGTATCCAGGACTGGTACGGGAGATTGCTCTGGAGATCTCCAGCAACAGCTTCTGAGAAACTTGATTTACAAATACTTCTAAGAACAGGTTGGTTCCCCTGGTTTTCTTTTGGGACACATTAGCTGGAATCCAGGATGCCTTTTGAAGTTGTATTCTCCTTTCACTTTGCACTGTGAAAGGGATCTTGGACAGCGGTGAGCCCACTGTGTGTTCTAGGGTGGGCAGAACACCATAGTAGGCCCTAAAACTGTGCAAGCTGTGGTTGAGTTTTAACAAAGAATCAAGCATGAAACTACAGGAGGACCTTTTGAAGTCAGTTCAAAGTGGTGGCTTTGAAATGAAACACAAAGGTGGAAGATGAGTAGATCAGACAAGGATGTGTTCCATGAGGAAGAACATTGGAGGCACAGGATCTTCAGGGATGCCTTGAGGAAAGGTCAAGGTGGAGGCAGTGGGACCACAGGGGACTGTACAGAATGACAAAGGCAGAGTCATGGAAATCAGGGCAGTCGGTGACTGTGTGGCTTTGCTGAGGCAAGAGGAAGATGTGGGTCCAGGGGCAGAAGGGAACCTGTGTGAAGGAGGTGACCTCCTGACTTTGAATCTCAAACTGAGATGCAGAAAGCAGAGGTACTAGTGACACCTGTGGATCTCTGAGCAGAGGGATAGCAGGAGGAAAGACTTCTGCGTGCAGGCTCCCATTCCATTAGTGGCGTGGTTTGAAGCCACCCAGCCAACCTTTAATTGTTGACTTTTCACCCTGGCCATTGTCAAATCACTTAGGAAATTTTAAAATTAGAGACCAGTTCCTGGTTTCCAGTCTCAGAGTATTTGAGGTCCTAGGTCTCAAGTGAGAAGTCCATAAAGGGGTTCTTAGAAGTCCCCCAAGTTGCTGCCTGTGAATTTTTAGGGGTATGTTGGTGATTCTGGGGATCATGTTGAGAACAGGTTCTAGCTGAGTGAATCCAGGAGACCCTGAAGTTCTGCACAGGGGCTAGGCTCTCAGTGCTCCGCCCACTTCTGGAGAAGATCCCTGGGCCCAGAGGGCTGTCCCAGAACTGGGTGACATTTTACATTGTTCCTGTGAACCCTAAGAAATAAGGAGGTGAAATTCTCCACCCCCACCCCTGCCCAGAGGTACCAGAACATGACCGTAAAGTAATAGATCTGCCTCTTTTTTTCAGCCCCATATAAAATCAGTCTCACTTGCTTTAAATATCACATTTCATGAAAAGGGATCAGAAAACAGAAGTTTAAAATTTCCTGGAACTATATGAATAGTGAATTCTTCTTCCAGGTTTTTCTTCCTGTGTGCAGAACAAAGCTAGCATTATTTTCACACAGAAGGGAAGGTGGGAGAGAAAGAAGTGGGGAGGATGGAGAAGGGTGAGAGCGACGGGAAGGAGGCAGGCTGGAAGTCAACACTGGGATTGTCTGACCATGGAGGACCAATGTCCAGAGAGAGATGGAGGAGGGACAGGAAGCCTGGACCTGCATTTCCTAGAATGGGACTTCAAAGGACCAATAGGAAAATGAAATTGAAGAGAAGTTTATATTCTGCAGTAAAACAGTTTTGTAATACATGTGTGATTTTTTTTCATCATGTATGTTTTCCATGAGCTTATTGAAGTCTCTTCATACATATCCACACAAAAACATGGGTCTGCACACATCATGCACATGTATCATTTATAGTATATGACATTTACATTACACACATATGATACATATCACATGATCTAATATGTTATTGCATAGTTAGAATAATTCTAATTGTATAATATATTAATAATTATACATGCTATACATTTATGTGTAGTATAACATTTGATATCATGTGTCTATGGATTTATATGTAGAAAGAAAAAGAGACCAAGACAGAAGAAGCAAAACAACCAAGTTGGTAGAAAATGAACTCATTCTAGCATCATGTTAGAAATACTGTAGTTATCTCTAATACCTATGGTGTTGGCATAGATTAACCTGAAGTTTACAGTCATCATTGTCATGCTCGCCATGTCTGATGCCTCCTGCTGCAGTCAGCATTCTGACCAAAGCAAATCTTTCTGATCACAAACAACACAGCCAAGGCTGACTGTCAGCCATCGGCATTTGCCCTTTTCTGTTCTATGCATGTCAAAGTCCCCTCCCTCTGCAGGAAAAAATTCCTGTTTTTACAGTAAACAGCTCAGGTTTTTAGAAGTGTTATGGCTTCTATTTGGGCAGATCAACTAAGGGTTAGGGTTAGGGTTAGATCTGGCTGTCTAAGATCTCAGGTCCCTCCCTGTGTGTCCCTCCCTGTGTGTCCCCTTCAAACTTGAGACAGCCCAGAGGATGGCTGTCAGGCAGGAACTTCTGGGGGCTCCCGCAGCAGGTTGAATTTCCTTGCCGAATAGCAGCACATAAAATGCGCCCCCTCCCCACATTCACTATAACTGTTATTATCTTGGGCTCAGGTGTGTTGTATGAATATACAATAACGGGGCTAACAAGATGGTTTGGGGTCACAGAGGGATAAACCCGGGCGTTATCCAGCTTGGAAAGCTGTGCTGGTAAATGAAAATTGTAGAGCAGTCTTGTGGCTAGTTTTGTAATAAAGATATACAGAGATGAATATAGGTTTCCAGGAATTAATCGGAGAGCCTTTGATCCAATTTATACCAGAGTGGCTGCATTCAAGGCAAGCTTGGTGGACAGGATTCCAATTTAGGTTGATAGAGCGCTTTGGGATCCCAGGGAGGAAGGGTTCCCTGTAATTGGGAGATGATTTTATTTTTGAAATGCCCATCTCTTGGCTTTGTCAAAGGCCACGAATCTGTCTGCCTCGGCTGTGAATACAGCCAGGCGCAAGGCATCGAACCCTGGGGTGCAAGCTATGGTTCAGCATTCATCCTGACAGACAGGCTTCCAGGTTTATTCTTTCAGAGGGAACCCCAGGACGCACTGCGTTTTATTGTTGTGATTGTTCCGTCAACCAAGCATCATTAGACCTACCGAGAGGGGAGGCTCTAGACAGCTTTATGTCCCCTTCTCCTTCCTCCCTTCCTGTTTTTTTTTTTTTTTTTGACCTGCTGCAAGCAACCAAGTTTAAGGCTGTGAGTACTGTCTGATCTGAGACCAGGAGCTGGGGTCTGGGAAGCACAGGGACACTGTTGTTACTTTGTCCTAAAAAGAGTATCCTGTCAGATGGCCATGTCAAGGACAGACCTGCAATGAGTTGCATTTAGTCTATGACTTTTAAGACCTGGAATTCCTAGCACACCTTTCATTAGAAAAAGCTTCAAGCCAACCAGAGAATACTGACCCACACCTGCTTTAATTGGGATGCTATCTGGTTCTGGGAGCTGCCATTTCAGGAAAAAGTGGTTTTTGTTTTGTTTTGCTTTTAAGGATGTTTAAATTCACCATCTGTTTGATGTTCTCTGTGAGATTTTAATTTTTGTTAATGTGGTGTTAGAGAGTTGTTCTAAGATCCAGCCTGGGGAGCAGAGAAGAGAGGATGATGCAGGAATTTCTGCTCTGGACTGGACACTCTTCCCTAAAATTACTGGTCTTCATGTTTTGTCATTTCATCCAATTGTTCACACATTTTGGGTTTATAGATTGTTATCACACATGAGTTTACATATTTATAGTTTACCATAAAAACATAACAATGGGTATGGAAATACCTTTTTATGCCCGATTGGAAACTGTGATGTTCCCATAACAAAAAAGGAGTTTTTAACATATCTCGTGGGTGTCTGTTTGGTATTTTCATGTATTTCTGTATTAACAGCAGTTGGTTTTATGAGTATAGTTGTTTATTGCAGGGTGTTGTTTACTCTCTTCTTTGTTCTCTTTCATCCCTGTCTTATGTCCGGGAATTTGGCCTGTGTTCTGTACACGAGGTGGTGCAAGGTGTATACTGTTTTTCACACAAAATAGAAAAGAAGCTGTTTTGCTGGGAATAACTCACAGCTAAAATGAAGGATCTAGCTCTGCAGCCAACAGCCCAGAGTTTAATCATTTAGCCTGCAGATTACAACTTAAGGCAGTTTTAGAGGATTTAAAAGTATATATCTCTGTACTCCAGAATTTTCTTATTACTTGTATAAATCATCTTTTTGTTTGGCACAAAATAATGAAGCTTCTTAGCTTGCTTTTATCCTTACTCTTAGCTTAGTTTATCTCCAATAAAGGTGGGAATGGTATTTCTGGATCCTGTAAATGAGGAAAAATGCGTTTTCAACAGTCACTAATTTTTAATTTCTGTTAGCAATTTCTTAATTGTTCTTCTGAAAAGCACAGTCTATATGTCAGCCTAAATCATGATACAAAAGAAGTTGGAAAAAAAAGTACTGGTAGCATTTCCCACTTTTAGATGTTGCTGGTTAGGTTAGAGAAAACTATTCCTGCTTATTTCACTGCAGAAAGGCTTTATGTCTAGTCATATCACTATACTGCAAAAAAAAAAAATGTTAAAAGAAGCTGTTTTTTCATACAGTGTTTGAAGATTTTTTTAGAAGTAAAAACTGCAGATAATTTTACTCATGATTTGTTTTTATCAAAACCCCTGTCAGAGAATTAAACTTTTTACTTCTAGATACTGGCTTGAACATATGTTGGCCTTATAGTAAAAAACTAAACTTAGTTTTAATTTGGAGAGACATATAAGCAGTTTCTCCTAGGAGTTTTGTTGTTTTATTTGACAAGTTAATAGATTTGATGGAAACATATCAAAGCTGGTTAGTTTGCTAGTAGAAAACAAAATCTCTACTGAAATAATCTAGATGATGATGATGATTATAATGAGATCTAGTTCATTCCTCAGAAACTTTTCACAGAGAAAACCTCAGGTTAAGTTTCTTCATTTACATTTTTAATATCAGGTATCTGTTATGTCATAGAATTTGAGTGCCTTCTTAGAGTTCACTCATGCTGAAGGAACTTCAGCCCATAGGATCAGAAGGGGTAAAGTATTTTTTTTAATCCCAAAAGAATCTTAATCAGAATTATTCACAAGTAGGCATCTCCAGCAACACACATACTGAGAATGAGAAATCCTTTCCTAGGTTGTAAGAGAATGCTACACCAGTGGATGTTTAACTTTACGTGTAAGTTACAAAGCAGAAACAAGCATCTCTTAGGGAAACCAGGTATGGGGTTGCATTTGTGATGGGAATCCTAAGGGTTTTTCTGAATATGTTACCTTTCTTGGATCACTCAGTGATGAAAGCTTACAGCAGAGCAAGCGTATTTCTTAACACAAATTTGTAAGGATAGCTTTGATATCTCTATCTTTAATGTTTCAAAGACACTTTGTCCAGTTCCTCTAAAAAGTATCCATGGAAGATGTCAGATCATAGGAAAAGAGGATTTTAAATATTCAAGGAATAATTGTTTTTTTTTTCCTTTTAGTGAAGGTTGGAAAACTGCCTGGTAAATCCATTTTTAGGAAGTAACACCTCCATCCATAGTGCATTATATTTTCTTACAGAGGAAGTAAGAGAAGACGAATGTGTGACGGCTACTTACAGCAAATGATCCTTTAGTTCTTTTTCTTTTCCAAACTGCAGGCTACAATAGTAAAGGACAAGCAGTGGGTTCCATGTGCACTGAATCTTTCCAGCCAGTCCCACGCTGGTATGAGCAGCCTTGGGTGCTCTGCTGTCCTGCCTGTGTGTGTGTGTGTGTGTGTGTGTGTGTGTGTGTGTGTGTGTTTATATATACAGGTTTCATGGCCTGACCTAATTTCAGAATACATAATGCATGATTTTGAAACCAATTTGTTATTGTAATAAAATATTTTTTTGGAATGCATGGAAGTGTTGGAGAGGAGAATGTTAAATTATACATGCATTGTGGCCGAGTGGATTCATTTAGCTCAGTCTGCAGGTGAGTCTCCCCATGACCTTGGCACATGCTGGCTAGTGTAGAATAACAATCAAAGCCTGGATTGGAAATCTTACCATTTCCAAATATTAACAACTTCGTTCAAAGGAAATGCTGATTTCAGCATTTATGTTAATGGGAACATCAGTATCTCAGACATGGGGGGGCAGGGGAGAGGGTGGGAGAATAGAAAAAGCAACCAGGATCTTAATAGGATTAAAAAGCAAGCTTTTTATTTTCGAAATGCTAATTTGTTTTTTGCATTCAGTTTTATATCAGGCCTTTTTATTCACTACCCAAGGATCCTGGGGCCTGGAAAGACTCTCAGAATTGCAGAAGTACATTGCGAAGGATAGGAAAGTGACATAAAAGGTTTCTGCCTGAAAGGAGTTCTCTCTTCTTTCCAATCCCATTTCCTTTTTGGTTGTAAATCAGTTCAAGCAACAGCCTTCAGAAACAGAGGCAGGGAGGACTGCCTTGGTTCAGGTCCCTGGCCTGGCTCCATTGGGTCAGCCCTTCCTGATTAGGGAACAAGCTTGAGTCCTAGAGGGGCATCCCTTGAGCAGCCTGTGACCCATGTGCCTCAGATACACTGCCTGGGCTGGAGAGGTTTGGTGGTGAAGTTGAGGTGCCTGAGGCACAAGACACTCTGTCATCTGCTTATCATATCTGCTCCTCATCCAGCAGTTCAGCTGTGGCTATCTTTGGAACTGAATGCCCGCGTGTGCAGACCCGGCCAGAACTGAGTCAGTAATCCACCAGGTGATTTGATTTTGAGATTTCCCTTGATAGATTTCAGCACCCTTCTGCAAGGAGTGGGATACTTACACCATGAATGCAGCATAGTCCTGTGGCTATAAAGGGCTACACTGTGCCTCAGCCTTGTGATGGGACTCCAGGAATGTGCCCCTCCGAGAGAGGGCTTCTCTCAGTCGCTCCTTCCCTCTCTTTCCACAGCTCAACTGGGGAGTGGAGGTCTGGCTGGAGGGGCAGGGGCAGGGGATGGAGGCTGTGGAAGAGAGGACACAGAAAATCAGGTTCCATACAGGCTGATGGGATAATTTTGAGTCAGGCCTGTTTGGCAAATGAACTGTAGCATTTGGGGTAATGCGTGTTTGGGTTTCAGCCCAGCAGGTGTGCTAATGCAAGGCAGGTTTCTTCTAGCTGCTGTTTTTAGGGGATGTCACTAATGGAAGGGCAATTTAAATGCCCACAAAAACATTAACAAAAATACTCCAATTCTCAAAAAAAAATCCTTTTCTGAAAAAAAAAAAAAAAAACTCCAAGGAAAAAGAGCCCTCTCTTTTTTTTGCTCACTTCTGTTTTTAATACTTTTTAATGACCCATAAAGTCACTTTTCTAAGAAAAGAGTTTGGTTACTGAAAGAATAAACTAAGGGATTAGGGTTGCTAGACTTCTCCTTCTAGCTGCTACAGAAAACTAAGCTGGTGACTTGCTATGGTGCCTGGAATGACATTGGCAGTGTCCTCAGATCTTTCCTTGCACTTAGCCTATTTCTATCTCTTTCAAAAGGACTTATTTATGGGCCTGGCATGGTGGCCTAGCAGCTAAAGTCCGTGCCTTGAACATGCTGGGATCCCATATGGGCGCCGGTTCTAATCCCCATGGCTCCACTTACCATCCAGCTCCCCGCTTGTGGCCTGTAAAAGCAGTCGAGGACGGCCCAAAGCTTTGGGACAATGCGACCAAATGGGAGACTTGGAGGAAGTTCCTGGCTCCAGGCTTTGGATCAGCGCAGCACCAGCTGCTGCTGTGGTCACTTGGGGTGTGAATCATCAGATGGAAGATCTTCCTCTCTGTCTCTCCTCCTCTCTGTATATCTGACTTCATAATAAAAACAAATAAATCTTTTCTAAAAATACAAAAAAATTAATTTATTTGAAAGGTATAGTGACAGAGAGGGATGGAGGATGAGAGAGGGAGAGACAGAGAGAGATCTTTCATCCAATGATTTCTCCAGCTGTGAGTGGTCCAAGCTATAGCTGGGAGCCCTGAACTCCATCCAGTTCTCCAATGTTAGTAGCAGGAGTCCAAATATTTGGGTGATCTTTCACTGCCTTCCCAGGCACATTACCAGGGAGCTGGATCAGAAATAAAACAACCAGGACTCAAACTCTCACTGTGACATGGGACACCGGTGTACAAAGTGGTGACTTAACCTACCATGCCACAATTACAGACACAACCTATTTCTTTTTCTTACCAGAACAGTTGCTTGTTGGGTTCACACTTTGTTTTCTGTTTGAAGTAACAACAGGGGAAAGGAGAGGCAGCATTTACATTCTGCTTAGTATATAATTTAGCATTTTATGTCCTTTTGGAAAGAAAATAAATCTTTCAGTTAACATCTTCTACCAGCACAAAGAATTACTTCTGTTCTAGGCTTGTTACTGAAACAAACTCTATGGCTTGTGACATTATGATCTGATGCTATGAAAATGATTTGTGAGTCATTAACTTACAATTAAAAGAACTCTTAGCCTAAAAGGTGTACAAACACTTCTAACTTAGAAATGGGGACAGAGGAAATGGGTGAAGCCTGTAAATGTCCTCTCCAACTTTGAAAGATACTCTTTCCATCTTTACCATGGTGTTGAATACATACCATAGGTCCAGAGAAAAGAGGAAGGACCAGACCTTGGATTTGGGAGTGTTCTGCTTAGAGCAAGTGTCAGGAAAAGTGGCTAGTTTTATTCTGGTAGGAGATGTTCTTGCCAAGTGTCCCAAGAAAGGTAAATCAGAAACTCGTCTGGGGTGACGGTGGTGGTTTTTGTCTGTTTAAGTATGGAACAAGAGGACTTGGCTTTCAACTTCACATGGGCAGTTGGAATGCTTCAAATTGAGTGATGCCCCTCCCAAATTCCTACCAGTTAGAATGTGCCTGAAAATTGAAATAGGGTCTTTGCAGATGGAATTTGTTAAATGGTCTTGAGATGAAACCATCCTGGATTTAGAGTGAGCCCTAGATCCAATGACAGGTGTCTTCTAAGTAAAGAAAGAGGGAATGCAAGACACACAGAGCCACATGTGAAAGCTTCATAAACACAGAGGTGGAGACTGGAGGGACAAGGTGCTACCCAGGGCATGTCAAGGTGGACTGCTCTGTCAGGGCTACAAGAGTGGCATTTGGTGGATTCTCCACAATTCTAGATTCCAGCTCTAGAAATATAAAACAGTAACTTTATAGTGTTTTAAGACACCAGGTTTGAATACATTTGTCAGGGAAGCCTCAGGAAACTAATGTACCTAGAAATACAATGGCTACTCGAGACATCTTGAACCGATAAGAGATAGTAAATATGGCATGGAAATCTGATTCATTGGCCATTGGTAGAGACCTCTTGGTCTGGGTGATGGCGCACATGGGTACCAGGGCATCTTTTGGACCCCAGACCCTGAGGGAGGCCCGGGTAGACCTTAAGCTTGTTCAGGGGTGATTGAATAGAAAGGGAGACCCAGGCTGGCCCTGATCAATCATTGATTGGCTTTGATGCTTAGACAAAAATACTTTATCCAAGAGGACACAAACCTAAGTATAGTTAGGACTGACCTTTTATCCTGGAAACCAGAAATGTATTTCTCGGGGTACTGCTTGTTACAGCCTAGAAGTTGACTGAGGGTTCCTGAGAACACAGAGGTTCATGGAGGACTTGACAAACCCTTCATCTGGCAGCACAGATGAGGTATGCATGGTGGTACGTAATGTGTTTAGAACTGTGTAGCTTGACAGTGGTGAGAACTGGATTGAGATTTTTTGTTTGTTTTTGTTTTTCTTCTTTAAAACATGTATAGAGATTCTCTTGTGTACTAAATTAAAACAAAACAAACAAAAACAAGCCAAAAAAAAACTAACCCTGGACTTGAAAGACACACCTGGATTGGACAGAATGATCTTGGATAAGTCATGTTTAACATTTGGAAACCACACTTTGCTTAGTTGTAAGACAGAATGATAGAGGCTTGTTTCTGCCCTTGGTTCTTAGGGGTAGATAAGATCATATTTATGAAATGATTTACAAACAAATGTTGGAATAACCTTGTGGAAAAGGACCCACAGGTAATTTTTTACTCCTTAGCACCACCTGGTGTCCAGGTTACTGTGGAGTTCCAGTATTAAGCTTAGGAATAGAACAGAAGCCACCAATCTGTGGCTGTTTTCAATACATCCATGGAAAAATAAGACTGAAACTGAATAGCCCCTCCATGGCCCTCACTGCTCCCTAAAGTCACCATCAAGTACAAAATTTTAACAGGCAGCACTTCTTTCTACTAAGAAGCATGACAACTGCAAAGTATCCCCCAAGCTATCCTGCCTTAAGGGAAAGACTCCTTACATATAAATAGGTTGTGCAGCTACCGGCTTTCAATATGACCTTTTAAGACAGTTCTTTCTGGAGCAGCCAACCTGAGCAAGCACAGCAGCTAGGTGAACAGAGACTTCAACAGTATAGTGTTCAGACAGAGATCTTCTCTCTGCTGGTTCATTCTCCAGTGGCCACAGTGACCAGAGTTGGGCCAATCTGAAACCAGGAGCCAGAATTGTATTTCCTATCTCTCATGGGAGTGCATGGGTCCCAGCACTTGGGTCATGGTTTCCCAGGTGCATTAGCAGAGAACTGGATCGGAGGTGGAGGATGGATGTGCCCATATGGATGCTGGCCTCATAAGCAGTGTTACCCATTACATCATGATACTGGCCCAATGGTATGCTATTTGTGCTGACTTTAAACTGGTCAGAGTGAGAGTGGGTAGGAAGATGATAGAAAGGAGACCATGGAGGAGCTAGAGTCCTGGGAGAGTGACAACAAAGGAAATCCAGTATGGTGTGGTTGGGTCTCTCTGGTAGTATCCACACTATAATTTGAGGGTAGAGAAAGTGAACTCCATTTCTAAGGAATGGAGCCAGGTGCTGGCAGTAATAGAAGTGCAGTAAGGCCTGTCATCTGGCTAGAGAACTTGGGTGAAATCAGCATGCCAGGTAGAAACCTGTTGTCAAATCTTTGGACAAGGAAGGCTATGGCTTAGGAGGGAAGCCTGCAAGGGTCAAGACCTTGAACCTAGGGAGCTGTCCTAACTGCACAAAGTGAAGACTTCCTGACTTGGTTTGTTTCCTACAGATGCAGGATAGGGGAAGATTGAACTATACTTTCTAACTTCTCAAAAGGATCTTGTCTTGCCTCTGTCCTAGACCTGCCAGAGTGAAAAATCCAACTCTAACCTACACACAGGCTTTGTCATGCTATCTTTGTTCAGCCACTAGTTTTTGTTCAGCTTTGGATTACAATGGAAGCCATTTTTTAAAGATTTTTTTTAATTTTTATTGGAAAGTCAAACATTCAGGGAGGAGAAGAGACAGGGAGGAAGATCTTCCATCCACTGATTCACTCCGAAGTGGTCACAATAGCTGGAGCTGAGCCAATCCAAAACCAGGAGCCCGGAGTCTCTTTCAGTCTCCCATGTGGGTACAGGGACCCAAGCATTGAGCTGGATGAGAAGCCGGCTGCCGAGATTAGAACCGTCTCCCATATGGGATCCTTGCATGTGCTAGGCTACTGTGCCAGGCCCAATTGAAGCCATTTTAAAACTCACCTCACCAGTTTACATCTTTATTATAAAGAAATCCCAAGAAAAGATTTTTAAACATTCGAGGACACGATTGAGTCATTTTCATATGGTTCCATGTGATAGAACTTCCTTTTGGGTTGGTTTTGTCTTCCCACCCACACTATACACTACAGGTTCTATGAGAAAAGCTTCTGAACCTTTACAGAAAAGATCTTTTTTATTTTTTACTCTTGAATAAAGTAATCTTGTAAGTGAATCAAAACTTTCATGAACTCTGACTGAGAGCTTGACCTCAGCTAGGTAGCTCTCAGTTGCCAAGTGCATTGGGAGGGTTGGAAGGGCCTGACTTGGAGGTAGCAAGTTAGAGGGTGGGAGACTGGAAGTGACTTTATGCTTGGATTATTGCCATTTCCTGTAACATGGAGCCAGGCAAGAACCAACCACAGTTCCTCCAACTGCGGGTCATCACCTGTGATAGTATCACTTGGAGAATCAGACCTCCAGGATGGAACATCCTGAGCTCTGGCATTGTTTTCCGAGCTGGGGTACCAGCTGGTTCCCAAAAGTTTTTTCAGAGCAGTGCTCTGCATCGCCAGCACTAGAACCTAAGTGGAAGGGTCTACACTGTTTCAGGCCGAGGTCTCTGGTGGGAGGGATTTTCCTCTTCCTGCCTTGGTGCAGTGGCTTTGCCAGGGAATGGGTTTTAAAGGACCACTTAGGAGCAATCCACCTCCTTCTGATTCTTGACAGCATGGTTGATTTCTCATCACTAATAAACAGGGCCAGTTTCAGAAGAAGGCTCTAAAAACACAGGGGCATCTGATTTGCCACTACTTTGTTTTTTAATTGTTTGATCTCTGATCCTCTCTTTGTCACTTGAAAGACAGCTTTGAAAAGAGAGGCATCTCTGGGAGCTCCATGAGACATGCGTGTGGAGAGGCTTCCCACTGAGTCTCCATAGATACATCCCATTGTGGTGCCACTCTGCCTTCCCTCCTGGAATACCTTAGTGACTGCTTAGACACAGAACTGCCTGAGACAGGTGCCTTCTCGGCAGATCCTAGAAAGTAATCAGATGTATAATAGATTCTCCTACTCTCAAATACTCTGTCTTAGCTGGTGGATTTCCCAGGCTGCCTCTAGAGGAGGATCCTCATAACCATATTCTCTTTAAATGCTTTGAGAAGAGTTTACGTTCACTGGAAGATTTGTTTTATACATTTCTACCTTGTTCTCTTATAGGTAGTATATTTGTTGGGATCAGTGTTGTGGCCCAGTTTCATATAGCCCTGGGATCTCATTTGGAATCTCTGGTTCCAGTCTGGCTGCTCTGCTTCCAGTACAGCTTCCTGTTGATGTTCCTAGCAAGGCAGTGGCAGGTGGCCCAAGTGCTTGGGTGTCTGCCACCCACATGGGAGGAACAGATAGAGCTCCTGACTCCTTAGCATTTCCTTGGCCCAGATCTGGCTGTCCAAGCCATTTGGGAGTTGAAAGATCTCTCTGTGCCATTTGCCTTTCAAATAAATCAACAAAAATCTTTCAAATTGTTAATTTGAGCACTTCCTTTCCCCTCAGGAAGTCAGGCATACTGAATGTTTTTGGTTTCAGAGTGCCAGTGAGAACCTGCTTCAGGTACAGAGGAGATTCACAAAGATGGGTCACGTATACTCAGAGGCTGGACGTTGGAAATGTCAAAGTATTCAGTAGTTTTGTTTCCCTTTTGGGAATGCCTTCATTTTAGGTGATGAGACTTTGTTACCGTCTAAGATACAACAAGAATTAACTGAAGAAAATTAATTGTCTTGAGTGCAATGTAGGAGTATTTAGCCCTAATTATTGTGAATTTGATAAGTCCGTGAAAATTTGGTCTGATCAGGGAGAAATTTGTGGTTCCTATTACCTTTGCATCTGTTTCTAATTATGGTTTGTGACAGACATGGCAGAATCTCTGTAAACTACAGGAACTGAACTGTTCTTAAAGGTCTGTGCTAATTAATTTTGAAATGCCAGTGTTTACAGCTGGTCATCTGTGTGTCTTTTCTTCTTTTATTTGTGAAGATTTAGGTAACTGTACACACAGTAAAAATGGAGAAATGAGTTTCCATTTTTTAAAAAATTAAAGTTCAGGTAACTTCATGAAGAATGACCTGAACACACTTATTCCCATCCACGCACACGTGGAAGCTGAAACATGTTGCAGGGGTCTACCACAAGCAGATAATTCCAGAACTTCAGTGCCCTGTGTCTGAAAACACAAATTGATTCAAATCTAATGTAGGGTTGCTAGGTTTAGAAAATAAAACACAGCACTCCCAGTTAAACTTGAATTTTAAGTAGCCAACACATTTTTCTTTAGTATAAACTTGTCCCAAGTGTGAAACATTCTTCTGCTGAATGTCTTGATATATTATCTGTGTATGTAATATTTATGCAAATTTTCAACACTAATTAGGGAGCAGTTTAGATTATGTTTGTTCTTTATAATGATTTCATATCATTTTTTTAAAGATTTATTTATTTGAGAAAAAGAAAGAAACAGAGAGCTCTTCCGTATGTTAGTTCACTCCCCAAAATAACCAGATCTAGGCCAGGTGGAAGCCAAATGGCCAGAACCCCATCAGATCTCTCACAGGGGTGACAGGGGCCCAAGTGCATGGGCTGTGATGTGTTGTGTACCAAGATGCTTTTTGCCAGGAAGCAGAGTAGCCGGAGCTCAGTTTTCGCCCTGGTGGAGGATTGCAATTATCTCAAGCAGCAGTTTAACTTGCTGCACCACACTGCCACCACCCGTGCTGTCGTACTATTTTGCCTTTTTGGTTAATTAAACCAAATGAATAGCTAACAGAGTGCTGCTTGTATGTCTCAGGGAGTATTACAACTCATGAGGCCTTTAATCTGGTGACCATGAGGTAGAAACAACCCAAGGAGTGATACTGCAGAGGTTGCAGGAGGACTTTGAGATATTTATAAAATGGTGGGTTTGTCTTGATGCATAAAAACTTGTGCAATTTTAGATCTGAGGAGTCTTTTAAAAGTTCATGAAAAATATGCATTTGGAAGAAAAACTGTACATGGATTTCAAAGCTTCTTCCACCAAAATAAACCTCCTATCTATTTGAAAAAAAAAATTAGAAAGGTTAAGTGACAGAGGGAAGAAGGGAAAGCTGGAGGGAGGAGAGAGTATGTGAGGAGAGAGAGAGATCTTCCAACTGCTGATTCATTCCCAATATGAATTTTAGGCAGATCTGGATCAGGCCAAAGCCAGGAGCTCCATGCGGACATACTCAGTGAGTGGTGGGGGGTCCAAGCACTTGGGCCTTCATCCCGTCTTCCCGGGAACAAGAGCAAGGAGCTGGATTAGAAGTAGAACGGCAGGACAAAAACAGGTGGCATCACAAGTGTCAGCTTAACCCACTGTGGCGCAACACCAGTGCCTAAAATATCTTTTTAATGCCATTTCCCCACAAACTGTACTGTACTGTATTGGCCTTTACAAGCTGAGTTCAAAGATTCCTACTGATTCCTCACACAGAGCCACACCCTCAGCACCTTGGGATTCACCAGGGATTGCATCATTGCCCTCTGGCCATAGTCCACACCTATCCAGCTGTTCAGATGTAATGTGGTGAAATAAGAGAAGAATGAAACCAAGCACAAAACTCTTGGTAACAGAAAGGCAGTCAAAAATTCAGCCCTCTCAGTGTCTTTAGGATAAGTTACCTGAACTTTGAAGGGACTTTGTCAGCAGGCTGAACTCTAAAGGGTCTCAAGTCCTGGTGAGGCTCCCTCTGCTATGTGTATGTGGGATGGGGAAGGACAGGGCCTTTGATTCCAGTGTGATGCTTAGACATCCTCAACCGCTGACCTTGTGTGTGTGTGTGGTCTCTGAGTCAGGCCTCAGAAGGATTCCTATCACTGGGAAATGAACAGGATCTGTGACTCCCTTAGCATTTGTTGCACAAGTAAGTTGGCGAGCCAGGGAAGCAACCTCATTGGCAGTTTCCCTGAAGTGCATTGCACACTGCTTCTCCCCCTACCCACCACTCCCACCCCTACCCCTTAGGTCTTTAGAGGATGAAATGTCAAGTGGAACAAACCCTTCTAATTCATCAGTTAAATCCAGCTTTTAATAACACACACCCTGGAAAGAGCGCAGATAATATTTGTCTTAGGAAACTGAGCAGCCGCTTCTCTTCCTAAGCCCAGCCCTCTTCCCAGGACTTGGTTGTGAGCTCAGACCTGCCAACTTGCATTTGCTGCAGCCAGTTGATTCATCGAGTCCACATGCTGCTGCTGTACCCTAGCAGCTTCCTCGCTGTCCATGTATCTCTTACCACATAGATGATGATGGCAGAAAAGGAAACCCGGCAGAGACAGCATTCCCTGAAGTTCTGCCATGTTGCTTTTATACTTCTGTTAGCCTCATATATGGACCATTTCCACCAGGCACTGAGAAAAAGCAGATAGAACATGGCTCCAGCACTGTGGTAGAGCAAGTAAAGCCGCTGCCTATGGCACCAGCATCCCGTAAGGGCACTGATTCAAGTTCTGATGGCTCCGCTTCTGATCCAGCTCCCTGCTCATGGCCTAGAAGAGCAGTGGAGGATGGTTCAAGTCCTTAGGTCCCTGTACCTGTATGGGGAAATGTGGAAGAAGCTTCTGGCTTCAGACAAGGCCATCTGGAGAGTGAACCAGTGGAAGGAAGATCTGTCTCCCTGTGTCTCGTCCTCTGTCTCTGTAACTCTGCCTTTCAAATAAATAAATGTTTTAAAATTTTTTTTGAAAGTGGGTCAGAAGATGACACCAGGTGCAGCTACTTGAGTGAGGTGCTACATCTCTCTAGATTCCCTTTGTTCACCCAAAGCTGAACTTGGAAGGGATATATGACCTTGAGAGAATATCTAGAAGAGGATTGCTTTGTCAGACTCAAGTGTCACATGAGTATTGCTTCAGGTAGGGTTGGTGATCCATCCTTGAGCTGCCAGTGGAACTCTGGACCTGTAGTTGGAGGAGAGGTAGGGAGTAAAGAAAGGAGAAGAGGTAACCGTTGGTGATTGACAAGCTCATCCTCACAGGTTTGCGTTTTGCTGCTTCTCAGCTATCCCTCAAGCTACTGGCTCACCCCGTACTTATCTCCATTGCTGTCTTGACACTTGCTCGCTGTAGCAGTTATCTTCCAACTGCTTTTGCCATTAGGAAGAAGAGACCCAAGAAACACTTACCTCAGGCTTGGATGCTGTGTAATGAAGATTGGAACAGCCCTGCTGCCATGCAGGGCTGGTGTTTGGGGTACTGTGTCATGAGGATCAGATTGGCCCTGCTGCCATGCTAGGTTGGTGTCTAGGATTCTATGTCGTGAAGATTGGAACAGCCCCGCCACCATGCAGGACTGGTGTCTGGGGTACTGTGTCATGAGGATTGGAATGGCCCTGTGCCACACTGGGCTGGTTTCTGGGATGCTTTCTGCTGAGGTCCCAGGTGCTGTTGCTCTCAGAGCACATGACCTGTTTATGAGCCAGTATTGTCCTTGTTTATAGGAGGGATCTGTTTTCTGTCTCTCTCTCTTGAGGAAGCCTATTATTCAGTGGGCTGTAAAATGGAAAATAAAGATCAGAGGGTAGTGGAAATCATGTAATGTGCCTGGGTATGTGCACAAGAAATCTCCCATAAATGTCAGGCGTTTAGAAATTTGCACCCCATTACTCCATGTGGTCTGGGAGGAAGCCATTCTCCCCGCTGGCCCTGCTGGCCCTCGTGTGCTTGCTCCACAGCATCTTCATCCATTCAGGCCCTTCCTTTGCTTTGACCCTATTGAGGTTCCTGAAAGAGGAAGACCAGGAAAGACCATTGAGATGACAAGACCTGGCTCTGTTTTTATTGCTGTGAAGTTGAGTTGCTTCATCTGCACCTGGAGACTCCAGGTTGGTACGTGGAGATACCACCACTCCAGGGTGGTCTTCAGGCAGCTGTCCAGAATGACACCCCTTGTGATTTGGGGTGAGGAGGTTGCTGGAGCATAGCATTGTTTTTGTTCATCGTATCAGTGGTCTAGACCAGACACGACAGTGCAGTGGATGATTTGTTTTCACAAAACACTTTACACTTGGCCTTGGTCCCTTTACTTCCTTAGCAGGGGTTCCTTACCCTGGCTAGCCCTGTTGCACCTGTGCTCCCAAGAGCTATCATCCTACCATGGCCCTCTTTCACCCTGTGTGCCCTGTAGTCATCAGCTGCCCCCTTCAAGGCACACATGCTAAAAATCATCATACAGGGGTGTGAGGGTGGGCAAGCTGCCCACTGACCACCCAGTCTCCATTACTTCTCCGTTGAGCCCCTTGTGCCATCTCCCTTCCTGCTTGTCCTCTTCCTTCACCAACCTTCCCCAGGGACCCCTCCACTCCAAAATATCCCACTAGGGTTTTCTCCAGAGGACAATTGTGTGCCACCTCCAGTGCTGTCCCGAGCTCTGAGGGAGCGTGGAGGTCAGCCTGGCAAGCTGCAGAGCTTTCTTTTGAGACAAACAGATGGTGAAGATTAAGTGACAGCTCTCTGACTGCCTCTTTTGAAGTAATTGGAGATAATTTGTATTTGGAATTAGAACTTGACCATTGTCAGAAGGGAAGAAGGTTAATATGGAAACGATTTTTACATTAGCCCCTGTTTCTTACAATCCCCCAGCTCCCTGCCCCAACATATACACACTCACACACACACACACACACACACACACACACACACACTCTTCTTGCTTTCTTTAATCCTAGCTCCGGGCAATCTGGGCGAAGGTCTCTGGGCCCTGTACCCTCCTCCTAGGCTGTGGCTGTTTCAGGAGTCAGCGGCTGATGAAGGCCAGTGATAATCTCTGCTGCTGATGCCTTGTTGCTTTCCCCTGGTCCAGTTTATGCTGTACATGGGAAATAAGGCCTGTGAAGCAATGGGCTCCTTACCCAGAGTGGTTTGCCAACAACCACACCGACTGCTTTCTTGTTTCTCTTTGCCTACCACCCATGCCTTCCCGCCAACTACAACTGTGCATCTGCATCCCACAAATGGACATGCTCATCCTCTGGGGAACTGGCCAGTGGACTGGAACGTGCTTTCTCTCTCAAATAAATAAGTACATACACATACACACACATATATACATATACACACACATATGTGTGTGTATATATATATATATAAAAGGAACAGAGAAGGAAGTTTAATATTAAGGTTAGAACCCTCACTCTCCAGAGATTTAAGTTATATTTCCATTTCAAAGCTTGGCAGAGGGAGCTCACTGCCAAGCCTAACCCTGACCCCAGCCCCACTATTTTGAGTATCTGGGAAGTGAGTCACTAGATGAAAGCTTCTTCTCCTTCCTCCTGTTCTCTTCTCCCTATCTCTCTCCCTCTGTCTGTCTTTCCGATTTTCAAATTAAAAACAACAACAACAAAAATGTTCTAAAGGAACAGGAAAGGGAGTTTGATGCTATTGTCTGTCTCCACCTAGAGGGAATTGGATGGGACAGGCGCTGCTCTATGGAGTGGCTGTGATTCAGTTCAGCACTCAGACCTGCACCATCAGGACCTTGGCCTGCACTAGGACACTCTAGGCAGGGACAGGCATGTTGACAGTTTCCTGGCCTTTGTAAGTCTACCTTATACACCCAGTGTCACAGGGAGGGCTGTAAGTCTTTGCTTTGTTTGTATTTATTTTTTTTTATCTTACTTGGAAGGAAGTAGAAGCTGAAAGTGGGGATCTTATATCCACTGGTTCACTCCCCAGATGCCTACAACAGCTGGGGTAGGACAGGCTAAAGCCAGGAGCTCAGAACTCCATGAAGAGCTCTAGTGTGGTAGGCAAGGCCCAAGCACTTAAGCCATCATCTGCATATGAGCAGGAATCTGGATAAGTACCTGAGTAACTAGGGCTTGAACCAGAACACTGATATGCAGTGTGAGTACCCCATGTACAAGGATTTGGCTGTCTGAACTATAACACTCACCCTTGGAAGGCTAAGTCCGCAATAAAGTTATTGGACAGCAGGTGAGTGCTGTCCCTCATGGGGCATGCCACATAGCCTGCTGATGGTGGCATGTTGACCAGCAACAACCAGTCCCCTGTATGCCCCAGCGTCCTGAGTGTCACTTGTCAAACCACCAACTGAGTGAAGATAAAGCCTGGTCTTTCCTATACTGAGGTCTGGAAAGCCAAAAGTTAATGATACTAATATGAGAAGAATCTTAATATAATAAATAATGTGAAAAACAGAATTTTTTCCCTATGCCACCACCTGAAAGGTGCTAATTTTTCCAGCGTCCAGAAAGGAGGCAGAAATGTGAAGGCTCAGTTCCCACCTATAGGGTGCTTAAGCACAGTTCACGATGGCAGTGCCAAAGGCAGTATTGCATTTTATTCATATATGTCTGATTTATTAAGAAGCACCTTTTCCCCCTCTAACTTGAGAGAAAGAAAAGGAAGAGATCGTGGTGTGATTCCTGGCTTTTTCTTAACCATCCAAAGTAAAGAAATGGCTGCAAAACCTTCAGAAGCAATTCAAGTACCTCCGTGGCTTTCATCAGACGTTCTCAGAACAAGGAAGAGGGGGGAAAAATCGTTCTATCTTTTTATTTTTACTTTGCTTTAATCTTATTTGATGATGTCTCAACAGGCTGGAACATGCTTTCTGGGATGGCAATTTCACTGCACCATATGTGTCTCTCACAAGATAGCAGAGTGAGATGAATCCTGGCAGGAAGAGAACTAAACACATCGACAAAGAAAAGAAAAAATTTATTTACTTAACTCCCTGTTGCCTGCATACATTCCTCCCACCCCCTCCTCTGTTACCGCAGGCTCTGGTGCAGTGGTGCAGACTTGGTCTGTTATAAACAACCATGTGAGATGCAACCCCCATTTATCACTCCCTCTGATCCCCTAGTTTATCCGAAAACCCACATTAAGCGTTTCAACGATCAAATGATGAAGCACAATGAATAAAAACAGGAAATCTGGCTCTCCCAGAGACTCTCTCTGTTGGAGGATTCCCCCACCCCAACCCAGGCCTGCTGTGAGAAACACTGGGTGATGGTGGGGCTGTGGCCTGCTCTGCCATCAAACTGGGAGAGACTGGGTTCCGCTGGATGCACCATTGTCACCAGCAAGTTCTCATTTGTTTGGGACTTGTTGTTGCTGTTTACACATCATTAACAGATGCCTATGACCAGTATGTGCAAGATAGGTTTTAGTTTGATGACTACCAGTTAAATGCAGACGACTTGACACCTGTGATGTTGCAGGTGACTAGTGGGGTTCTGAGTTATGCTGGGAAGTAGTCGTTACACACTGGCCATGGGTTGGTTCCAGAACACCCCTACACTTACCTAAATCTGCAGGTGCTTAGATTCTTCTATAAAAGAGCATACTATTTGTGAAGAACCTGAGTACCTCCACCTGGATAGTGGGTAGGCCATCTCTAGATGACCTCTGATGATGGTGTAAGTCACTAAGGTCACAAGGTCACTAAATATAATTGTCGTACTCCATGATGCAGGGAATAATGGCCAAAAGATCTGTATATGTTCAGGACAGATGCAGATTTTTCTTGACTGTTGTCAACCCACAGTTGGTTGGATCTGCAAATCCAGAACTCAGAAATCTGGGGGGTGGGCTGTAGGAGGATAGACACTCCAAATACAGGGACCAGGACCCTCTGAGAAAGATGAACCAGGGATTCGCCTGACTTCCTTAGTCACCTTTTGATGGGGAGGCAGTGATGGTTTGGTGTCCTGTACTGCAGTCATGGGGGCTGGAGATCCTGGTGGCAGTGTTGAAACTATGGAATGTGTGTATTTGTGTACTGTTGTCGCATGCAAAGGCTATCTTAGTGACCTTGTATAACCTCTAATGACCTTGAGTGAACTTGAACCTGGAGACTAACACTCAGTGGACCATTTCAAAGTATGTGGGGATCTACATGATATTCAAACCTCAATAGCAACTACTACTAAATACCAAATACCTTCCATCAAGCACTGCTGTTAGAAAAAAAAAATGCACTCGGTCTCTTTTCCAGGTGGTAATTTAAAATATTTGGAGGCATTATCTTCTTGTGGGTGAAATGTCTCTGCTTGACTTGTTCAAAGAGCTAGTGAATGGAGTGGAGTACGTCATTCTTGGCACCTCTTAGCTCATATTCACAGGCAGTGGGTTAACCTGGTTTGTGGAGTAAGGTTCAGGTGCTTCGTGAGCATAGACTGTGGTTGCTAACAGAAATTGTGAGGACAGTAAGACGTGGTCACAAGAAGACAATTACATTCAGAATTATCTGCCTTGATGTGTGAATGCTGACTGGTAGTTTATATTCCGATAGTCTCACAGACACAGGAATCAGTCTAGAGTAGAAAATCTGAAGATTTTTTTTAATACATAACAAAGCAATATAAATGCAGCACGGCAAATGGGTATCTGATGTTCTTTTGCTACTAGACAGAATGTCTTTCTTCTCTCATTTACACTCCTGTCCTCAGAGAACAGAGTTCAGGGAGAATTCAGGCTCAGGTTCTTAGAAAAAGACATAACACTTTGTGATAATAAAACCCATTCCAACTGGACTGACATTTTCTGTTGGAATTATGTTTGTGAGACAATGAATGTAAAACCATTTTAAGAATCAAACTGATTTTCTTAATCAACTGGATTTCACATCATCTGTGTGTTTTTCTTCTGCCCGAAACACATGTGGATCTGGATAGAATGGTGCAGTGTCCATCAATATGGATTTCAGGGCTAATTTTCAATAGCTAATGGTATACTTAGCAGGTGCTAAAACATGTATAGGGCATAATAGGCACATGCTTCTCTTAATCATGCACTTGCTTGGCTTTGCAAATTGAGAAGAAGAGGTGGGAAAAATTACGGAAAGCAGGGTGGAGGGAGAAGTTTACTGGCAATGATGTAATTTCCCTTTGGTATTTCGTCCCAACTCAAGATTGCCCCATTATAGATACCAGATCAATGCAATTTATTTCTTGAGTTAGGGCTCTAGTTAGAAATCTGTTTGGATGAGATGAGTAAAACATGACCACTTTATCTTTTGCACTCCTCCCTTTGTACTCCTCCCTCACTCATTCTCTCTCTCTCTCTCCCTGTAACACACACACACACACACACACACACACACACACACACTTTGTCTCTGTAGCAACAGTCGGGTGGTGGGATTTTGGGGAGGCGGTGAATCCCAGTCTCTACGAAATTGTACCGTAAAATTAAAAAATTCGAAATAAAAATTTAACAACAAAAAAGTTTGTTTCTTTGTCTCTCTCTCACACACACTCCTCTCTCTTTCACTCTCATAAAGATTATTTATATTCTCTTAACATAAAACAGCAAGATAAGGTTAACAAATGATGATAATTTGGTGTGTGTACATTATACACACCGTATCAAAAGAACACGAGTGACTCTAACACCTCTTTCAAAAAGCATGCCAAACCATAAACCCACTTAAATCAAATGAAGTCTCTGAATCCACCAAAATCTCTTTTGAACTTCAGGAGTAGGAGATGAAAAAGTGGGTGTTGTTTTGATTTATCGGATTGCTCCAAAATGAAACAGTATTTGAGTTGCTATGAAAATGAGATGTAACCTGCAGAGTGTGAAAAAGCGACTGCTTTCACAAGAAATCCTTCTGAGTTGTAGCAAGCTCACAGGGTTGCATATTATGTGAGGAGACAGTGACCATGAACTCGTGACCGTTCTCCCAGGTTTGGAGAACGCACAAGAGAACCTGACAGGAGCTCTGCCCCCCACTCTCCTTACTCCTGGACAAGCAGATCTCCAGCTACTCTTCTCCATCAGAAGGGTAGTTAATAGTTCAAGAATTAGATTATCTTTTCAGTTGGATTTTTTACTTTAAAAGCTAAGCAAATGCATAATTTGGTCAAATTTGTCCATCTGAGCTATTATTATTGTACTAATTGCCTGCTTAATGACTGATACTATTCAAAGAATGAAGGGTTGCCTTGGTTAGGTCCAGTCTGTGAGGATGGGATCCACTTAAAAATTCCCTCTCATTTTCCTTTCTAATGCTGTATCAGTTGATTCTCAAGAGGAATTCAGACAAGGTGTTAAAAATGGGATAAAAGCATTATAATGCCAGAAAATGTGCTCTGTGGAAACAGACGCCCTTTTGCTACTGGGAAAGCAGAAAAAGTAAACAGTAGCAATCTCTCGTGTAGCAGAAGATTTAGGTGTAATTTGTTTAAATAGTAGCTATAATGATTATTAATTCGCCCTATGAATGTTCACAAGACCTGGTTTTTTGTTAGTTTATGCTTTAGGTTCATTTCCAAGCTCAAGTTTGTTTTAGGCTAATTTGCCTATTCATGGTAAATGCAAATAGTTTAAGCTTCCCACTCACACCCCTACACCAAAATATAGTTGAGGTTCAATACCACAAAGTAAAATCCCTGGCTGCCCAAACACGGAGTGAATTTTTTTGTTGAATTCGGCTCTATTTCTGTGGGAAACAATAAGGAATTCTTTTTGTTCTTTGGCTCAGAAAGTAAGACAAATGGATTTCAAAATACCTGAACTGTGTTAGTGATCCTTAGTAGAAAGAAAAATCAAAGCCAAGAAATAAAAATGACAAAATGGTAGAGAGCTGGACCAGAAAAGCCTCAGTCTGCATCCACCTCGTGGTTGAACAACTCCAAGTGTATCTGACCATACTATGGTCACCTGGCCCCTACCTTGTGTCCCTCTTTGTCCTTTTGGGTTGCTGAGGGGATAGGATCCCTTGGAGGCCTGCACACTGGAACCCGTTGCTCCACAGGCAGCCCCAGGCCCTGCCTGCTGTTAGGGAGGCAGGCTGGCGCACGGGGTGCAGCTTGTCCAGCCAGGCTGATCGTCCACTCCATCAAAAGGTCTAATGGTCAACGGAGGGGGGTTGAATGTGTCCCCAGTGACCTGACATTAACCGAGTGGACTGGTTTAAGTGTTACTGAGGGTGTCTCAGAATGATCTGGCCGCCAATACCCGTTTCCCTCCGTGAGCCGTCACTCGGGTCACGACTGAATGCAGCTTTGCCGTGACACAGCCCAGCCCCGAAGTGCCCCTGGGGGACCTGGCCTCACCTCCGAGACCAGCAGACAGCACGGCTGATCAATGCCCTCTGACAACAAGTGAAACAATCACCTTTTCCCTCACCCGCCACCCCTGCACCTCCCACCCTGGCAAGTCCCGCCAGCTGGAGAATGATAGAGATAAACGGTTTTATCTAAACAGAGAGTCTGACACCAGGGAAAGACCGGGTGAGTGGGGAGACCCACCTGGTTTGTCTAGGGTCTTTGATTCCAGCTTTTGGCTTCTCGTGAAATTTTGGTGGGGTGGGGGTGAGCGTGTAGAATCAGCTTGTATATCAAGTGTAGCACTAGACTGATCCAGAGAGAAAAAGGGGGGGGGGGGGGGACGGTATCCAGGCTGCAGTTGGAGTGAATATTTCCTGCTCATGTTTACGCTGGCCTCAATGTATGCGCTTTGTAGGTGTTAAAGAGACACCAGGAGAGAGAGAGAGAGAGTGAGTGTGTGTGTGTGTGTGTGTGTGTGTGTGTGCGTGTGTTGGGATTGGGGTTTTGACAACCCGTCTGCATAGAAAATAAATTTGAATTATAAGGTTCTGTAAGAAGCAGAATACTTTTCAAAAGGACACCAACACCGAAATACTGCTGTGAGAAATCTTTAGAAAAGACTGAGAATAGTTTAAAAAAAAATTCCCACAGGGTCCGGAAAGAATCACATACATAATTTTTGCATCCCTGTCCATTTGGATTTGAAACAAAACTAAAGAAGAAAGAAAAATGTAGATATTCTCATCCTGTCATTATTAGTATTTTCTTCATGATGTAAAGAAAAAGGGCTGACAATAATAACGCCCAGGAGAATCATAATGTGAATAAAAAATGTGTGTGTATACATACATATATGTGTATATGGAAAATACCTTAAATATTTGTGAAATGGTTGAATGTAAGTAGTTTATAATGTTTAAGAATTATGTGTTCCATTAACTAATGATAATACTATTTTTCTTGTTGATCTCATTGAATTGTTTCTTCATGAAATAATTTTAAAGTCATTTTCCTGTAGGCATGAAAGGCAAAAAAAAAAAATGTTTTTACTAGATTGAGACTTAAGCCATACTCACCTAAGCATACATTTACTTGGAATATTTGAAAAAAAAAGTGTATCGAAAGCAAATTTAATTTCAAAGCACCACTTTTTGAACAAGTTCTAATTGCCACTGCTATAATTTGTAGGAACTAAAAATCAGGAATATTTTTTATGAAACAAATACGTTTTTGCATTTTCTTTGTTTTGACTGTTATGGCTGTTCTCACTTGTAACTTTTTTGACATAAAACCGTAAGTTACGTGAGTGGGAAAGGGTCAGTTTTGGTTATAGAAAAGACGTTTAATGTAATGTTGCTTTTTAAAAAATGGTGTCTAATTTGTATACCAACTCAAAGCCACATTTTATCTACACAGTGATTTATAGAAGTTATCTTTCTCAGTTTTATTGATCTTTCTATTTTATTTACAACTTCTGGTGGAATAAATATGTTGTACATACAACATATCTCTAAAATTTCAAAAAGAGTTTATAGTATTTGCTAATGGTATCAATATATAGTATTTATATTATATAAATATAAAGACATATTTATAGTATTTGTTTATAATACTAGTTGTTTAAAGAGAAAAATGTTGGGAATCTTCTGGATTACTTGTAACAAGGGATTGAAGTCCGTTTTATTCTTTCTACTAGCATTAATAACAAAATAGTGTCTTCCTTTTTGGAAGCAAAAATACTTGTTATGTAGTTGCATTTATAAAAAGAGGAGGGGAGTGCAGAAAGTCAAGCTTAATAAATTTAAAAGCAGTGAAATGAAAACCTAGTTAAACATAAAAAACCTTTTTTGAATTTATTGAAAAGCTGTTGGAAGAACTGAAAGAGATGAGATCCGGTGCCTCTAGGACTCAGTTTATTAGGTCTGAGGCTTGTCTTCAGAGGAGTTTCGCAGCCCTGCGGTGTGGAAGGATTTAGAGGAATTCTGAGTTCAGGTGGTCCGTCCTTCCTTCCTTCCTGTCTTTCTTTCTGACCTTTTTTTCTTTTCCAAAATGGATTCGATGTGCATTTTAGCTATGAAAATAGATTAAGGGTTTTTTCACTCCAGCTCGCTCCTCTGGCTCTGTTAGTACATTTACATCGTGGCAGAATTATCAGTCAGCACAGGTAGAGAAGTGGAGGAAAGGTGGACCTAACCAAAAATTAGTTATATCAATCCAGGAGATACAAGGCCCTCCTGGGTACCATGAAGACGTGGCTTCAGAGCTGGCCACCCAACCAGGAGCCAGCTTCACCCATGAAGGCAGCATCTGGTCATGCCTTGGTTTGCTCAACACGTATAAAGATGTTTGTTAGTGGGTTTTAAGTCACATGCAGTGTTATGTCTGTTTTAGGAGTCCTGAAGGCAGAAAGAAAGCCGTGTTTTTCCTTCACTTTTGAAATAGTAGCAGCCAGGAGAATGTGGTGTGGAGCAATCCTGAGGCCCTGTGGGAGGCACAATTCCACAGGGAACCAGTACCTGGCACCTGGGTTTACGGGGCTTCACAGCTATGAGGGTCCTGTTCCTTCGTGGCTCAGGCTCCAATGAAGTACCTTAAATGTAGGATTTGGCCGCCAGGAACACAGAGGTAATATTGTGTTATGAAAAATCAAACCCTGTTCCTTCTGAAGACTGTCAGCCAAAGCCATCCCCTCCGTTCCTCACACCCTTGGTTCTGTTCATGAATAAATCCTGGTCCTGGGGTTGAGAAAGAAAGCAGCGAGGACCTGAAAAGGGGAGTATGGAAGACTTCTCACACTCACCAACTCAAGGAATAGTCCCAGGAAGGAAATGTTTCAGTTAGAAGGGCCAGGAGCAAGGAAGTATGAACTTTGAACAAAAGGAATGAAGTCGGATTAGCTGCAGCTTGGGATATCGGAGCTTTGCCGGGCAGGTTTCTTTCTTTTGTCCCGTTTTAATTTCATTTAAAGCCAATTTGGTAACCTGGGACTTGCTGCACCAACATAAAAAAACAAAAGCAAGCTGCTAAATGGGGCATGGACCCTAGTTTCCAAGACCACTAAATTTTCAAAGAGTGAACCTCTCCATCCAGCATTGTCCTTAGGACAGGGAGACTTTCTTTTTGTTGTTTTCTTTTAATCATTTCAATATAAGAAAAGGATGCCTCTCAAGACGAGCTTCCTGCTTTTGTAAGGTCGGATGTGTTATTATTATAAAATGTGGTTATATTCTCTGTCTCTTAGATTAACAATGGGGACAGGGTTGGGGGCTGGGGGAGGGGTGGGAAGGGCCTGAAATGACAGAGTGAGGGACACACAATAGGATGGCCGTGACTCTGAACAAATAAATAAAACATGGGAATCACAGTCTCTAGTGCATGCCCTCCCCTCCCCCCCAACTGTGATTAAATTTGCTGTGGTCATTTCCCAAATGTCTGCCTGATTAAAAAAGAAGCAGAAGATGATGATGAAGAAGAGGCTGAGGAAGCGGCAGTGGCAGTGCCCGGAGCCTGTCTCACACCCTGGCTATTGAACAGGGACCCTTTCCAGGGCTGGCAGGCACCACTCATGCCCGTCAGAGCCCACCCGAGCAGACACGCATGCTACTATCATCAGCTAACATGCTGCACATGTGACTGCGGTCCTCCCATGCCCCCAAAGAGAAGAGAAAAAAACACCCACAAATCCTGTAACGCCAACTTTGCCCCCTTAATAAACAGTCACTGGCCGCCCGGGGATCTGTAATGGGATTCCTGATTCCCCTTCGTACAGCCCCTAGCACACAGCTTCCCTGCAACCTATTGGATGCACAGAGAGGGGGAAAACTACATTGTAATAAATCGAGGGGGGGGAATGACTAGGGTTCTGTAGCCCTGTTCTTTAGTAATGGAAAAAGGTGAGGTTGTTGTAGGAGAGAAGCAGGGAGAATTTAATATTGCAAGAGATAATAGCAACTATGTTAATATCCGGAATTTTCAATGTACCATAAGTACATTTTGTTTTTCCTTTTAGCACGATTTATAATTAAAGATTTTAATCTGGCTTCACATTGAGTTAATAAGCCCTTTGATTGATTAGGATTCATAAAATTGCCATTTCCCGCTGACGCTTTGTGTTTCTGGGGATGTTCTTTTGAAAAGCTGGGTTAAGGTGAATAGGAAGCCGCCATTGTTTAGGCTGAGCTGCGCCAATTCTGAGAACTTGGGGCTGCTTTATTCAGAGTTTGTCCCATGCGTATCTTGTTGTTCAGCCAAATTAATGCAGATAGGATCTGCTGGGCTCTGGGACAGCCATTTTTAGTGGCACAAACTTTTTGTTGTTGTTGTTGATTTCAGCATGTGTGGCACACCATTTTTGCCTCTGTTTTCTGACCTGTTCTTTGGCTTAAGAAAAAAGGTGAATGAATGAAAACCCATGATGAAACTGCACCAGATTGATCAATAGCATTACAAACCGTTCAGAGATACAGGAGAGAAAAGAACTGAGCAGTACACATGCAAGTGGCAGACTCAAGACAGCCAGGCTCATGGTTGTGTATGTGTGTTGTGTTGTTTCCTTTTTAAAAATTCAACTTCAGAGGCTGTGCTGCCAATAAATTACCCTTTTGCATTAATGGCCAATACTGCAATATGTGGGGAGTGTCCTCCTTCAGCTAAAGGGATGTCTTAGAAATGTAAACACAAATGAGTAAATAGGACAGCAAGGCTAGAGGCAGCAGGCAGCCAGGCGGTGGGTTTGCTGTTTATCAAGTTTAATAATACACCCTGCCACCCCTCCTCCCCTCCAAAACCAAAGCGAAATGAGGAGCCACATCAGGAAATCACAATAAATTCTGAGAAAGAAAATGTGCGAGCGAGCTTGTGATTTGGAATGCTGTGTTGCAGGGCCCCTTTGCTTGGCTTTCTTGTTGCCCTGAATATCCTCACAGGGGTGTGTATACCAGAGAATCTACCCCCACCCCCACAATTATTTTTAGCAGGCAGATAAAAAAGTGACTCTGTTCAGCTTCCGAAGGGGCTCACTGCAGGGACTGAACCAGAGCGGATTCCCTTTGTGCTCTTGACTCTGAAGGGACCTGCTATTGTTGACTGCCAACTGGGGCCTCTAAACCACTCAGCAGAGCCAGTCGGGCTGTGGGCACAGCCTCTCAGCTTGCTTTGGAACCCATGCTGCTGCTCCTCCCCAGTGTCCAGCCCAACATGCTGGGTGCCACTACTGGCGTTTTCACACCCTCTTATTATCTTTCGGATGTTCTCCAAGTGCGCGCATCTTCAGGGCTAATGAGAAAAACCCAGAGCCCTCTCCAGGGCTCAGGAGTCTCTTCCCTTGCTCTACCGTGCTTTTGCCGCCACCACCCCTCCAGGAAGCATCCCCCTCCCCCATGTGGGCAAGCAGGTGGCTGTGGCTTGGACCTAGAGCCACATCTGGCAAATTTGATTGCGACATAAAAATGCTATGTTGCTGTCTGCCATGCCAAGGTCCTGAATCCCACAACATCCTCCATCCTAGTCTTTTTCAGTCCCCGTCACACATCCTTGTCACTCACCTACTCGCATGCACTATGACCTGGCCCCCTTCCCCAGCCCCTCTTTCTCCTCAGGCTTTTGTTTTACCACCAAGTAGCAAACACCAGCACAACAGAGACAGCAGCCACACTGGAGAGGAACCTGTTTGAGTTTTCCCCACCCACAGTCAGCAAGTGCCCCTACCCTCCCCATGGGGTGGGGGTGGCAGGGTCTCATGAATTTCAGACCAGTCAGTCTGATTGGTAGTCTTTTATGTGACTGATGGAGGTTTACCCTAAAGGGGGGCGTGGAGTGTGGCCCCTCCCCTGCTTACAGTCCTATGGAAGGTGCCCTGATGCATGAGATTAAAAAAAAAAAGGCAAAGGAAAAAAGCAAGCAGGCACAGCCTGACACCTGCAGCCGTGGCGATGCACACAGGTTTTAAACCCGCTTGGAGCCCAGTGCTTGGTGGTGACAGCGGAGAGTGAGCGTCTCGCAGCGGTTACGGGCACCTTTGAATGAGTGTCAGCTCCTTTCTACCTCCGTGCCAGGCGATCGATGCTCATCAGGTTCCAATTGTCTTTTGCCCATGCAACCTTGAAAACAGTTCCTTTAATTACCTGTGAGGAAGTCAGTGACCCTTCTTTCTTTCTTTCTCTGCCCTCCTCTCCCCCTCTCTCTACCCTATTCTCCAGCCCCAAATCCTAGAAATCCGGGGAAGGCGGAATGAGGCATGGAGGGTGTTGGTGATGGTGACTCACAATGATTTACAGTCTGAATTCATCCCTCTTGGATGGTAGAGCCAGGAGGAGAAGCAAAGGGAACTTTGGCAGAAAATAAGGAAAAAAGGGAAGCATTACACCCTGAGGTGAGAGGGCAGAGTTCAAGTCCAGACTACAGAGCTATGGAAGGGTTCAGCCAGGCAGGCCTCCACTTGACTTTGTCATCAGCCTGCTCCTTACACCTCCCTGCTGCTAATTACCAGAGTGGAATCTGAATAACCTCAGCCAGGTTCCCACCACTGCCTCCAGAGGCCAGGCTTCCTCCAGGTCAAAAGGGAAGGAGCCAGCTTGTGATCTGTGTACTGGGAAGTGGACTAGGCCCTGGAATAGGTGGGCAGCTCTGTCAAGTCCATCCCAGATCCAGCAGGAGGCTCTGCAGGGTAGTTGCCCTCCCAGGGGGAGGGGGCGCCTGGCAAGTTGAGTCTGGGAAGAAAGTGCATAAATAATCGTATTTGTAATGCACTATTAAAAATTCAGAAAGATTTTAAATTCAAGTGATAATCTGGCCATCCTGAGGGATAAGCTTGTATTTAATAGCCAGGTGCTTTTACCTATTCAATTATGATGAGAAATATTCTAATGAAGTCATAAACCTCAGCCTGAGGAATGCTAATCACCTGCGTGTGCTCTGTTGGCACCTTGTGGAAAACACACCTGCCCAAGCCGCACATCCTGACGTGGTGATTCATGAGCGTGCTGGGAGCCCTCCTTCCCTTCGGCAGTCCCCAGGCACCTGGAACTATGTGACTGAACACTACAAAGCTGATCTGATCTCATCTCCTGTGGCCATATTTCCACCCAAGCAGCAAGTCAGGGGTCAGGAATACATCTTTCCCCCAAATTTACACAACAGAGCAAAGTTACATTGTTCTGCCCCTCTCTGACTGCACACATGCGTGCGCAAACACACACACACACATACACAGAAATAAACTCTGAGGATTTCAGATTCTCAGCTAAGGTATAGGATGACAGTGGAATTTGAATTTCGCATAAACAGTGAATAACATTGTTAGTATATGTAGGTCCCTATTATTGCAGGAGGCATAATGGTGTGGCAGGAATTAGTCACTATTTATGTAAAATGCAAATTTAACTGTGCTTTTCCCTCCAGCCCCCAATAGCTAAAAGTCTGACAACCCCTGTGCACATTTTTCTTCAATTTAGATATTTCTCACAAGCAAATGAGGACAGTAGTGTTGGCAGATGACTTCTAAAATACATCATCCCACAAAGATCTATTTGCCTGTGGTGGGGTGTGGTTTGTGACACTGAGAAATGAAATGTTGCACTGTGTTTGGACACCCTGCTCCTTGGACAGCTGTCTCATCCAGGCTGGACGCAGAAACTCCACTAGTGTACATGGTTGTGACAGGCAGGTGCCTGATCTTTCAGCTCAGCTCTGAAACAATGAAAATGCTGGGTCACTTACATGTGCTTAGGTGCTACTGTTGTCATCACCTGGCTAGGCCAGGGCACCAGCCCAGCATGCCTAGTTTGTGTGCAGACTGCTCGCACACAAACTTGCATGTTCTGATCCAGCTCCATGGTTTGGATTCACTCACTCAGGTGGATGAGAGACCTGGCCTCACTGGGAAAGCAGTGACATCCCTGGATTAAGCTGAGAGAACCACAAGCGTGCGAGCAGGGAACAGGGCAGGAAGAGAAGGGAGAAAGGCGACTCAGCCATGTGTGTGCACTTGACTAGCTGCCCCGAAACAGCCTGTGTATGCCAAGTGTCCCCACAAAGGGACAGGGCGCTGGCAGGTCCCAGACTCACGTTCACTCTTGGCCATGGGGATCAGAGGGCATTTTCAGAGCTTCTGTTTTATCTGCCAAATACATAAAAGAATTTACTGTTCTTAGCTGTGTGGTTTGTGATCACGTGTTTTTGTTTTGTATTGGTTTGGTTTTTGTTTTCTTCACACTTCTGGGGCAGAGCCAGGAGGTGAGTCTTCAGGTCTCCCGTGTGTTTGCTGGGCCCAGAGTGCATAATAATCAAGAGGTGAGCCTGTTCCAGGTTCCAGAGGGATGGCTACAGAAGCAGGCCCTGAGTGGGTGGGTTAGCACATAACCTGATGCTTTCGGGTGACTCCAGCCCTGTGTATATAGCTAGGGACAGAGCTGTGATTCCCGGGAAGGGCAAAGAATCGAGAGCTTTGAGAGGCTTGCCACTGTTGGGTCTCAAAGAGCCTGTCACATGCCTGCATGCACAAGCCTCTGCAGTGGCACCACATAGGCATGCTGAAACCTGCAAATACACAGCCCAGCAGGGCACATGCCGATGTGCAGCAGGTGCACTGGGAGCATCCCACCAGACCAGGGGTGTAGCTCACAGGTCTTACTGCTTCAGAGACATGAGCTCATTCCCAGGCACATTCCTTGATCTTGACAGAGGTGAGGGTGGGGATGGAAGGGTTTGGGGAGGATAATTTTAAGTAGGAGAAAGAGCAGGTGGTTAACAAATTCTTAGGAACAAAAGGGAGGGCGGAGGAGGGAATTGTGTCTGTGTATAACTTCTTGGGGATCAGAGAATCCAGTTTTCTTCAGGGGAGGAAGTAACTATTCTTTCTCATTGGGTGGTGAAGGGAGTCCAATTTTTTTCTGTCTGAGCAAGTTTACAGGCTGAGTCTGTTTTCTTAGGACGTGCTGGTGAGCTTGGGAAGGAGGGTTTGGGAGTTTTACAGGTTTTGAGGCAGGAAAGGGGCGGTGTCTATTGTCAAGTTTGTTTCCAGGAGAGAAAAATGCATCATTCCCAAAAGGAATCCTTAAAGGGACTGAACTTTCCAGGAGACGGCGCTCCAGAGGCAGAGCAGGGGTGTTCTGTCAGGTTTCTACCACCCACCCATGTGGTATTGGGAGCAGCCATTGCTGTGGGCCATGGCTTTCCTCTTGGGCTCCTATCCTGTGAAACCAGTGGCTGTGTCCCACTAGAGAAGAGTGCATTTTCCTTGCAGTGTGATGTATCCACCTGGAAAATGTTGGCAGTCAGCTCCAAAATTCTTACACCTGCTCTGGGCATTGGAGTGTTCAGCTGTAACCCTGCAGAGGTCAAGCCAGCAAACAACTGCAGGGTGTGGTGATGTGGAATATGGTTTGCGTGTCAGACATGCAATCTCTGGCTTCAGTGAATTTTAGTCATTGGACATCATGGGCTGAAAACTATTGGAAATCTTTGTTGTGAACATATAGGGAAAACCCAACCCCTGCGTGGGAGTCAAAGCTTGGGGGACCTCACATGCCCAAGAGCTCCCCACCCCCGGCTGCACGGCTGCCCGACCCTAGGCTAAGCCAGGCAGGCAGGCAGGTGACTGCAGAGCATCGCTGTTCCATAGAATCAAATAAGGGTAGTGCTGCCGCCGCTGTGCCCTGCTTCTTTCATTGTCCGTGTTCGCGAGGAAGCCTATAAAAGTTCCCGCTTTTGATATCTTGACCCACGGTGTTGCTTGCCTGCTGCTTTGTGCTTTAGAGATTTATAGAAACAGAGAGGGGAAAGGAAGGAGAGGGGGACTTTGCCTTAGGTGATAAATAGTAGTGTCGGGCCAGAGGCCTTACACAAAAAGAAGAAGGAGAGGAGGAAGGGGGGAGGGGAGGGAAAAAAGGAAACAAAACAAAACAAGAGAGAAGCAGCAAGAACAGCACGGGGGGTTGGATGTTCAGGGGCTTGTGAGGGAGAGCATGAGATGCGTGTCAGCGGGTAGGGATGTGGACTGGAATCCTGGACACTCAACAGATTCATTTGCAGCCGGCATGAGTGCAGAGGTGTGTGATGCCCGTGTTTGCAGGGCCACACGATCATGTCACACGCCCACAGGTGGACTTGTTCACCTCTCTTAGTTTTCAAAGGCAAGGAGAAGCTGTTTGATGGTGTGAGCTAGTGGTTTTGGTTTGTATTAAGTGTTTACAAGTCTGTGTGGCTGCGCTTCCTCCTCACCATCACCACCAAGTTCCTTCTCCGAGTCATACACTTGCCTGGGAGCCTTGTGCCTATTGCTGCAGCATCCTCTGTCACCCAGGATGTTGCTTCCCAGCTAAGGTGTCTGGGTGATTTCTTATTTGACAGGCACCATCAGTCAGTTACAGGAATCACTGGACACTGTGCATGGTTCCTATGATGTGTCCAACCAAGGCAATATGGCTATTGAAACAGTGGCAGGAAAACATTTTTTAAAAGGTAATTTGGTTGAAGCAAATTTTTCTGATGACCTGGAAGATGGGTCTACCTGTGAATGTTTTCAGGCTGCTTTCACATGGGATGTAGGCTCACCAAGAGCACAGGGATTCCAAAAGGTGCCAGCCACAAGATATGTACCTCAGGAAGGAGTGAGAAGCCTCTTGAACTCTCACATGTTCCGTCGCCTCCCAGCTCTGCTGTCTGAAGATCTCCTCGCATCCTTGCTTTGTGGGGAGGCAGCGATGCATCCTAGGGGAAGAGAGGAAGAGGATACAACTTTTTGAGAGTGAGATGAGTTAGAAGTACACACTGAGATTGCTGTTGTGGGGATGCCGTGAGATTGTACTTCACTTAGAGTTAGAACACCAGTGTAAAGATTCAAGTCAAGTATACCTTTTTGTTCTTCTGGGCACTTTTTATTACATTCTCTCCCAGTACTCTTGGTGCAGTTTTCCCTAAACCCTATATATCAAAGCCTGAGGTGAAAGCTGGAGATGGTGATGGGAAGGTTTAGCATCTTTTAGGCTGATTTGTTTTTAAAAATGGGGTGAGGGATTTGGACACTAAAATTGTGATATAGCAGTCATTGGCATGACAGATACCTAGACTAGCTGATAATAGACTGTCCATGCCCCAAACTCAGAATGTTCTTGTGTGAGTGCCTGACCCACATGTTCTATTCCCATGGTTTATTCAGGAAATACTCAAAATGCACAAATAATTGCTCTATCATCCCTTGGCTTCCTCTGAGAGCTGGCTGCAGGGCCCTTGCAGGCAGCAGAATCCAAGGAGCCCCAAAGCCTTGTGTAGTATGGGATAATATTTGCATATAGTCTGAATACATCCTCTTGAGGCCTCCACAGCATCTCTAGGCTGTGCCCAATATTCATAGTATAAATGCTGAGTAAATAGTCACTATGCTGCTTTTTCAAGAACAGTGACAAGGAAAAACTTCAGTCCCTGTTCAGTTCAGAGGCATTCTTTTTTTTTCCTCTGAATACTTTCAGTCAACAGTTGATTAAAATTGTGGCTGTAGGCTTTCAGGAAATAAAACCAACAGTATCATTGGAGAAAATTGATGAAACAGTGACTCCTGGTATTCATGAATGAACGCGGGAGCAAAAGTTCATTTATGCAGTGTTTTTTTCAGAGCTGTGCCAATTAGGATCCGAACTATTTTTTGGTAGACATTTAGAGGATCTGCCTTGTTGCTTATATTAAAATTTCAGTGAAGGTAGGACCTGAGACTGACATTGTAGCATAGGAGGTAAAGCAGCTGCTTGTAATGCCAGCATCCTGTATGGGACTGGTTTATGTCTTGGCTACTCCATTTTCACTCCAGCTAGTGGCCTGGGAAATCACCAGAAGATAGTCCAAGTGCGTAGGACTCCTGCACTCACATGGGAGATGTGGAAAAAGCTCCTGGCTATTTGGGGTCTTGGTGAGAGTGCAGTGTGCACTGGCATTGGTTTTGGGGGTCTTGGATCCTGTGTGGAGGGGCTTTGTGCTGGCTGGCTGCCCAACCTTCAGATGCCATCAAGTGCTGGTTAAACACAGGAACCTACCTGTGAATGTTTGAAAACCTAACACACACACACACACACACACACACACACACACACACTCTATTGCCTTGAGCCCTAAAGAAGCAACTTTAAAAGTGGAGTCAAGGGGCTCGGCAGTGTGGCCTAGTGGCTAAGGTCCTCGCCTTGATCCCATATGGCCACTGGTTCTAATCCCGGCAGCTCCACTTCCTCTCTGTCTCTCCTCCTCTCAGTATATCTGACTTTGTAATAAAAATAAAATAAATCTTTTTTTAAAAAAAAGTGGAGTCAACACAGGCAGATACTCCTGAGCTTGCTGTTGTTGGGCCTAACCATAGCAATGGTGATGATGGACTCTGAGGCTTCAGCTGCTGAAGCTTTGAAGATAAACATCAGCCAGAAGCATCATGTCTACTTAGCACTTGGGTACTCTGTGTTTGAGAGAATACATTCAATTGGTCGTAACTGAGCCAGGTCTCTCATTCACCCAGCATGTGATGAAACAGATAAGTTATTGAGGGTATCTTCTGGATGCTCGGGGCAGATAAACCCTAAGGTAAATTAACATGAGGTTGAAAGCTGAGACTGGCTGCTGCTCACTGTGTGGTTGACTGGCTTGCTTTTTTTTTTTTTAAACAGAGAATGTCACTAAATTAACCTATGCAAATACATCTTCCCAAATAATAAAACACATATCCCTTAGTTAAATGTGTGTGCTGCCATGTATTACTCTCGTTTTAATAATAGCAGATTAGTTCCTTCCATCTTGGAGCTTGAAAACATAGTCCTCTGACAAATCCAGACTCTAGTGTGCTGTGCAGGAGTGATGCACACAAAACCTCATGTGACAAGAATGGATTTGGAGGATCAAACCTACCACATCTGGGTGTTTCCCTGGGCTGTGTCCTGGATCCATATGAGATGGAAGGCATGGCAGCATTTTTAAATGTTGATTTATTGAAAAGTTTATTAAAACATAATTAACAGATTAAACCTAGGATTTTATAGGACCTGGGCTTAGATCACTGTTAACAGTCATGCACACTGAGTGAGGCGTGTTTCTTTTCTGCAGTTCATTGACTTTGATTACATGTGATTATGAAAAAAATGTTGAAAGTCGCAAGAGGATGTGTGTCAGTAGCTGGCAAATTGCAGCGTTTCTAACTGTCACCATTCAGTGTATGCTAGGGCTGTGGCTTCCCAACTGTTTGCTCCCACATAGCTGTTATTTTTTTTCCTAATGTAAATTTCAAGTTTAGAAGTTTCTTTTTCTCAGTTTATACAAATGCATTCATTATATATTCATTCACTTTGCTGTAAAGCTGTCTGTACCTGCCAACTTGCATAAACAGGGTGATGGAGTGAACTTGGTTTTATCTCTGGCCAGCTTTTGTCCACTAAGACTAATATGTGTTTGGACATTTGCTTGCACATGTCTGAGGCTACCTAGAGTTTGTGCTGTGATGAGAATACAGTTCTGTGATTGAGGGACCATTGGAGACCAAGAGCCCAGCCTCTGAAGCAGCTGCAGCCATGAGCTGGAAGGTCACCAGCACCCAAGAAGAATTGTTTCTTGGTTTCTCACTATTGGGTGTCTTAGCTCATGTTCATGCTCTCCCTGCAGACTTGTTCTGCTTTTCTTTGTCCCTTTTTGAGGAGGATTCCTACCTATAGCTCCCGACGTCACAGTTCAATGAAGGGAAGTCTTGGCTCTTCGGCTTTTGGCTCCCTGTCTCTGAGTCACATGCCCACTCTGATTTCATCAATGACATGCTCGAGTTCAACAAACTGGTTGTTGAGAGCCAATGATCAGGTTTTCTGAAATTTTAGCAATTCAAACCATATGAAAATCAATGCTGTTTGCAGTTAAGTAATAATTAAATTAATCTCATCCTGAATTTTTATAATGCTCAACTGCTACCTAGGCTCTTGAGGTTATTTGGCTCTTTGGGATGTCTGGTGAAACCATTACATGAAGCTGGACAACACACCTCTGAATTCAGTGGCCTTGTGTCGGAAACTTGAAATCAACCATAATGGGAGAATTTATACCATGGAAATTGGTGAACAATCCAGAAAGGTTTTTGTTGTCACTTTTTTTTTCCCAAAGGGCTGTTTTAAAACACTTAGCAGCATGCCACTTTATCTAATCCAGCTGGCGATGAGATCCTGGGTCTCTCTCCTTTTTGGAACACAGACAGTTTCTCTCATGAGGATAGATTGAGAGAGAGGTATCATTAACAGAATCACTATGAGCTTGACTCTCCCAAATCCAAAGGTTTTTCTTTTATACAAAGTAAATGTCCCAGGGCTTGTTGCTCTGTTTATTGACTTTATGCAACAAATGCCACAAAAGAGACGCAGATGCAGCTTGGCAACAATGATGATGATGAGAGTGGAAGTACCCACTAATATTTACTGCACATTGTTGTAGGAGATTTACCTATAGGATCTCATTAGCTGTTAAGAATGCTAGTATAAGACTGAATTCAATTTAATTCAACAAATATTTATCGACACCTAACATATGCCAGACACTCTTCTACACGTGTGAGATAAATCAGGAAGCCAAGCAAAGATCCCTGGTGTTTACATTCCATCTGACAAACAGCATCCATCACACAGTTATGTGTGTGTTCCAGTGCATGGAAGAAAGTGAAGTAGGCAGCAAGAGAAGAAAATGCCAGGATAGAGCAGGGTGCAGGCAACTCAAGGTTCTGTGGATGGGGACAAGTTGCCCTCTTAGGTGGAGTACTTTAATACTGACTGAGAGTAAAAGGTAAAACTCACAGAGAAGGTACCAGAGTGAGGACTTGAAGGAGATGAGAACCCTGGTATGTGTGGATATTTAGGAGGCAAAGTGTTCGAGGAAGGGAGAAAGGCAATTGCAAAGGTCTGAAGTTGAAAGCATGCCTCGTGTATCCAAGAAACATAGCATAGACCACCTGGCTACAGTTTTGTAAGCCAGGAGAGGAGAAATAGGCAGGCATATAGATGAGGGGAATGAGGTTACATTGCTTTACCGGCTGTTGCAGAACTTTGGGTTTTACTTAAATAAAAGGGGGAACCATAAGGCTATCATAAGCAAAGGAGAACCTGCTCTCATCCAAACTCCAGAAGGATCACTTTGGTTTCTGGGTTGTAAAGAGGCAGTGCAGGGCTGAGATTTGAGCTATGAAATTGGCAAGAGATGATGTTAGGTTTGACAAAGACTGCAGCCATTGGGGTCAATGAAAAAGTGTAGGAAATCAGAGGCTATGTGTATTTTTTAGGAAGGGTCAAGACCATCATCTAGTGATGGATTCAATGAAGTCTGTAAGAGAGGGGCCATGAGCTACTGAAAGGATAACACTATGGTGTTATCCTTAACTGAGATAGTTAAGACTTAGGGGTAGGCAAATTGAAAGCAGAAAGAAGTTTAAGTTCAAATTATTTTTTAGATGTCCAGTAAAAATCCAAGTGAAAATACTGAATGGTCAGGGGTGGATTTGCAGGGGAATGATAATGGCTGGAGGTAAAAATGCAGGATTTCTTGGGAAATTGAAGGTACTTTAAACCTAGATACTAGGTATGGTCACCCCCCAAAAAATGAGGATAGTGACCCAGTAGAGAGAAATACTGAAAGGAAGGGTGGGATCTAGTGTGAGAGCCAGGTATTTGCTAGAAATAAGACCACAGATAGTTGATGGTAACAAGAATGTGAAAACACTGGTTGGTAAGTTGCTGAGGTTGGATATTTAGAGGTTCCCCAAGACACAGTGTTAAAGGCTTGGTTCCCAGAATGGCCTGCATGAGAGGTGCTGGATGTTTTGAAGGTGTGACTCCGTTTGAGAATTTGAAGTCTCAGGGTTTGCCCTGTGAAAGTGGTCCTCACATATCCTTTGGACCTCTTATCGGGGAATGGTCATATATGAAAGCCTAAGCTTGGACTATCCCCCACCAACTCCCTCTGCTTTCTTGCTCACCCTGTGGCCCTTCCTGTGCTTGGCCTGCCTCCTACTGTGGGACCTTTGTCAGAGCTCTCATCGTGGATCCTGAGCCTCACTGACCTTATCTTTTACCAAGTCGGCTGCCTCAGGTATTGTGTTGTAATAAAAAGCTGGCCTACAGGAACCTCTGGTCATTTGCTGCTGATTCCTTCCCTTTCTTGGTTAAGTGGGAAGCAAGGTGCTCCACTACATGAGAATGGGGAAGGGGCCATGTTATACTTATCCTAGAGTGTGTGATGAAAGTGGGTGGGAGAAGTATAATGATTGCCAGGCAGCATGAGAGGGCCACTGAGGTTCATGGGCACAATCTTTCTTTAAAAAATAGATTTATTTATTTTTATTGGAAAGTCAGATACACAGAGAATAGGAAAGGTAGAGAGAGATCTTCCGTCTGATGATTCACTCCCCAAATGGCCGCAGTGATCGGAGCTGAGCCAGTCCGGAGCTTCTTCCGGGTCTCCGACACAGCTGCAGGGTCCCAAGGCTTGGGGCCATCCTCTACTGTTTTTCCAGGCCACAAGCAGGGAGCTGGATGGGAAGCGGGACCACCAGGGTTAGAACCGGTGCCCATGTGGGATCGCGGTACGTGCAAGGTGAGGACTCTAGCCAATAGGCTACCATGCCATGCCCTCATGGGCACAATCTTAAGTGCAGTCTTTTTCCCCATGAAAATGAGGAAATGTGGGCAAAGGTGTCTGAGGGTGACTGAAGAATCTGGATTCAGAGACAAGCAGCCTCACTATACATTCCATCCTCCTCAGCCCCATGGACTACACTTTCAGAGTTAACTGACAGACAGTTGTGGTTTCTACTTCTGATGATAACTGATTTAGTAGCAGTGTTCTGGGGCTTGCTCTTGGCCTGGCAGTTAAGTTTTTCCCCCTATGAGCTTACCCCTTAGGGGGAAAAATTACCAAGCCTTTTACTTGACTAGGGCAGATGTACACTTAGCTTTTCTGTCCAGTGGGGCAGACTTCTCACCCACATCTGTGGTGTCTGGCCAAATGAAATACAGGACTGACCAGTGTCTGGATTATTTAGAACCAAGATCTGTCTTACTCCATTTCTAAAGCAGAGAAGAGGCTGCTCAGCCTCCAAGCTCATCACAGGCAGTGTCTTTGTATGATGTACTTGTGTGACCTTGGCATCTTCTGTTTTATTCTTGACTATCCTCAACGAGGTCCAAAATGCCATTGTTGAACTTGGTGTAGAACCAGAGATTCCTGGTGTGCTGTTCTCCATTTGGAAGACAGGGCAGCCAGATGCCTGTGCCACATTCAGCTGGTTGATATACCAATGCATGTCACTCATGTCCTGTGGTTGAGAACCTGGGTGTGAGTTCCATGGTGCCAGTTATCCAGGTTGTGTGGCTGCAGACTATAACTCTGTTCTGATACTTTGTTTTGCATGCACGCCGGAGGCCAAACAAGACAGAAGCAGAGGCTGTGACCAACAGTTTTTCACTCGTTCAGGAACCAAAACTCAGCACCTTAGCATTGATGCAAATGCCCATTTGCTTTGTGAACTACCCTGATTGGGAACTGAATTCTGCCTCCCGCCCTGCCCCACCTGACTTGCTTCTGTAGTCCTCTATTCCTGGGAGTTTATCCCATTTTCTACTGTAGATCCCAGGAATTACTGTTTGTGTATAATGTTCCCTGCCAGGACTGTAAGTTCCTGGAATACATAAAGCATGTTGAATACATCTTTATATCTCTTACAAAAATATTCTTGCATGATCAATAAATAGTTGCTGAAAGAAGAGAGGGATGGATGCTTGGAGAAATGGATGGGTGAATAAGTACATAAATTATCTTTGCAGATTTGTTGACTGGTACTTCTGTTGGTATCCATCAAGGACAGATAGCTCAGATATAAAATGGGATGTAATAATCATGCCTGGTAATGATGCAGCATCTACCACAAAACTGATGAATCGGTCAGGGATGTGTACATTGAAAGCCCATCATACACTGATACTGTGTAGAGGTCCCTTCTCACTGACAGAGCCCCCCCGGAATCCTAGAAGGTGTCTTAGCCAGCTGTATCTTTTTAATTGGTACATCCAGTGTCAAGTCAGAAGGTGGTGCCAGATCAGAGGTCATAGAAATGACCAGTGTTCAAAGTCAAGTCTCTTTCTTCATTTTGACAGAATGCAAAAGGAAACGTGGCTTCTTGCTGGGCCAGTTACCAGTAACTTTTTGCAACCTAGGCCTGTTACACCTCCACTGCCTCCCAATCCCTGGTTCTATCCTCCTTGCCTGAACTCTGTCTAGCAGACTGCGAGGATTTCAGGGACAGTCAAACAAAAGGAGTACCTTTTGCCACCACTAGTGGTGCCCCTGGGATTGTGTTTTGGCCTTCCTGGTGGGGTCAGTGATGGAAACAGTGAGTGTGGGGTGAAAGAAGGAAGAAATCCTTCATGATGTGTGGAAATGTGAGCTCCTTCTGAACCCAGTTATCTCTTCTGTTGGAAGTGAAAGCTTGGAATTCAGTGACATCCCCTAGGAATGTGTTCCTTTGTGTCTGAGCAAGGCTTGTAGGGTAGACAGAATCAAAGAAAAGCAGTCAACCAGGCGAAGAGCAGAGGGTGTCTTTAAGCCCCTTTTGCTGCAAATGGCCATTGGCCCTGCAAGTCCACAGCCATTGCCAAAGCTCCTTAACTCCTTAAGCAAGATAATGACATTTTATTAAAGAGCAATTGCTCAATTATCAGCCACTGGGCTTAAAACACCGAAGTGTCATCCTTCTCCCTGTTTCCCTTTGGCTGGGATCAGCATGGTTTAAGCTGCTTCTGTGATATGTGAAGTTCATCACCAGCCTTTCTCTTCCTCATCCCCTCTCCGAATTAACCAATACATTAGAATAACCAATTTGAGAAAGGGTGAGACAAAGGCAGTGCCCAAAGTGGGGGCCAGGGCCCAGGTCATTCCGAATATAAAATGAAGTCTGGTTTATGCTACGTATATTACAGGTTTTAAAACAAAGCTAAAGTATACCACTAAGGATCAAGGTCATGGTGTTATCTTTTGTGGGGTGAACCGGGTGGGGGTGGCGAGGTCAATGCCTATGCCCGTGATGTGGCCCCTCCTTCCCCTGTAACATTTATTTTCCCGAGCTTCTGTCTAATTAATATAAGGCCTTGCTCGAGCACACTGGCTTCATTGGGCCTGTCACTCATTAATCAAGCGACCCTTCTAGCCTTGGGTAATGACCTTGAAAGAATATATCAGCCCATGATGGCGGAAGTGAGGAATTAAATTGTTTCTCTGAGTGCTTATGGTCATTGCTGACAATTTATATCTCACAGCTGCCCTGGGCTGGCCATGCTGGCCATTGTGTAGCAATCATTTTCCCAGCTAGGAATGGATTGTGTGCCGGACAGGGACCAAGCCAGCCTCCTATATGTCGACATCTTTATGTTCCTGCCCCTCCCCACCCCCACCTTCTTTTCATCACGTCTTTGTTTGAGAGACAGGGCTGTGCAAAGTTAAAAGCTTTGTCAGGAAGGCCACCAAGAGCCAGAAGCCTGGGGTAAGTCGTGTGTCTGGCAGTCCCCTCCCTTGTTTCCGAGCATGCAGCTTAGGCCGTGGCTGATGTCAGGCTGAAAAGAGAAGCGCCTTGAGAATTACATTAGCTCCAAACTCATAAGAGGAAAAGTATAGGAAATAGGAAAAGGCTGCAGAGGGTGTGTTGTGTAGGAATGATTAAGCCTGAATCCTTTCTGGGGTCTCTCCAGGAGGTCAGGGAGATATTGGCTGCTCGTCCTAAGGGGCCAAGGCATGGCCTAGGACTTCCACTCTTTTGCCTTTTATGGTGGTTTATTTAGACTTAGTGTCTTGGGGTACACGATGTACAGCTAAGTGGTACCCTCCTCCCAAGACAAATGTTACCGGCACGTGGAATTCAGTGCCAAACCAACACTCAAAGTTCACGTACTCCTTTCTCCTTGTCTGTCTGTACTTGTTGAAACTGAGTGCATTCAAAAAGCTGTCTTCCTATGAGATGGCCATTCCATCATTTTGCTATTTTTGCAGTTGAGTTTGCCAAAGAATTAAGAGGCAGATTCTCCCCCACTAGTTCAAGCCTAGGAAATAAATAGCATTCTCGTACACTCATCCTTTCAAGCTACGATCACTGGATTTTGTGTGTGGCTTTATTACTGCAGTGGTCTAATTTTCATTTTTTCCAAGTGGTAATGTTGTTGTTTTCCAGCATACAGACATTTGGTAGTGATTACTTAAATATACGTGCTGTGTTTTCAAAGAAGAGATGTCACCAGCAGGAGTCCCCAGAGATGGTGGGGTCGGGGAATGGGGTGGGGGAGCGAGAGTTCCAGGTTTGTGGAACTGAGGTGCAGCTGGTTTGGCTGCCTCGTCTTGCTGGCTCCTTGCTTGGGGCCTGGCATTGCTGAGCACTGCTCTTCATGCACAAGCGCAGGTCTGTTTCCTGAGATTTTATGTATACATAAATATATATGTATATACATACAAATATATACATTGACCTTAGAAACTGTGGTCTTTGGGTTTCTACACTAACTCCACATGGTTAGTGTTAGGGAATAGCAAATAGGGAGGAATTTTAATTGTTCAGGTGCAGTGACCCACTGTGAAAATAGGACCAGTCTTCATTTTTACCCTCAGCCCGCCTCGGGAAAGGGTGTACACGAACTTGGGCCAACCAAGACCTTGGCCAACACTAGTGAGAATGAAGGCAGCCGCCCAGACTGCAGTGCTGTCCACATGACTGTTGGTTGTATTAAGGTTCACATCAGAATGCTTGGCCTCTAAGTGGTGGTGGAGGATCAGGGCTGCATCATTTTAACCCGTGAATCCTACGCTGTGCCGAGGATGTGGCTTGCATATGTACAGCAAGGCACTGAAGAAAACATTACTGTGTTGAGTGATGGGGCGCTTTCATTCACTCAGGGATCAGAACACAGGAATCCTGCTGACTGGGCAGCTCTCTTAAAAGCGGCGTGTGCAGAAGATAATTCTCGCCCTTCTGCCTTTCTGTTTTCATTTCACGCTTGTGTTCTACCAGAAAGACCACAGGATGGAAAATCAGAGACCTTCCTTCCAGCTTCTGTACCACCCTCATCCGAGCATCAGCTTCACAGAAATCGCTAGTTCTCGGGGAATGGGAGAGTTCTAAATCTTAAATGAAGGAGTTGGACTTGCTAATCTCACGGTTCTCCCTGACATGACATTTCTGTAATTCTAGAGGACTGCCTGTCACTTTCGGAGGGAGAAAGCCAAATAATAGGAAAAGAATGTGTTTATGGGTTAAAAAAAATGGTCGGGATTGCCTGTTCTTTGCACCTGGGAGGTGCTCATAAAGATGGCTTTCACTGACTGGTGGAAGGAGTTAGCTGACAGATGAGAAATCACTCGGTTCAAATCCCTGAGCCTCCATCAATCCCACATGCAGATGCTCGCACGCCCTTACTTTCCATGGCTCCTGGCACCAGCCAACCTGCCAGGCTGTCACTTTTCTAGCGTTCAGTTTTAATGATAAGGCTGCTACGTAGCTGAAGAGTCTATACATTGAAATGAAGAGTTTGAAAGTTTCATGGCTTTTTGCTGAAGTTCTCCAGATCAACTGATGGTTCCCCATTTTGATCTGGCAGTAAATTGGCTGAGTGGAAAAAAAATGCAATTCTTGCTTCCATGTTTTTAATCTAGAATGAATTGCTGCATTAAAATATTACACACATACATAAGTGTTAATACTGTTGTATTTGTTTACTTGTATGCCCTAGTGAAGGCTGGAGTTTCTCCAAGATTGGAATGAGTTCTTTGTGAAAGGCAAGAGAAAAATTAAGGGAATAAAACATGAGGAAGAGATTTCTGTCTTTCCTTTGCTTTACTTGTCTTCCTTTCCTCCCAAATAATAAATGAGAAATGGTAGCTTGCTTCTCCTCACCCTCAGTGTTACATAAATGACAGTGAAACGTGCCAAGCGTCCAGAGTGAGTGACCATTTGCAGGGCTGAGTCTGCCATCTGGGCATGTGAGAAAATGCTACAGGGTATTAGATGTACTAACATGTGTGTGTCAGAGACCTCAGAACTGGGACTGGGTCACTGCATCTGGGAAGACAGGCACTTCTCCACCTCCCACACCGTTGGCAGGGTATGCAAATTCAGGCAGGAGCACCTGTTTACAGAAACCATACGCAACAACCACGTTAGGGTTTAAATCAGAGTGTTTAAAAGATCACATCATGGCAGATGGGGCCTGTGTTTCCAAAGTTCCTAGATAAATAGGTTCTGTATTTGCTGATTTAGTCTGAATACACCCTCCTTCTTTTGTTTTCCCAAATCAAAAACTTCATGTTGTTTCATAAGATATCATGGTAAGGTAGGGAGAAGTGGAAATGGAAAGACAGGGAGGTCCTTTTTCTGGACCCAAGGTAGATCTGGGGCATAGCTCTGCAGTGAGGGCAGCATTGTTTAATGCAGCCTCTCGCCAAATGTTTGGGCCTGCGAGCCCTGCACTTCCTCCCTGGAACCTGTCCTTGAACCTCCCTTGTCATGGCAGTTTGCTGGGCTACTCAGTTCTTCCAGACAGGTTTCTTCTGCACTGCACCTGTCCCCTGGTCCTTGGAATCCTCCCTCTGGGCTAGATCCTTGGTATGCCCTGGATACAAGAGTATTCATAAACTCTAGGGACCCTGCCTATTCCCTCTAAACATCTATGTCAAATTACGCAAAGAGAAATCAATGAGATCAAATCCATAGTAAGTGTTAAAATTGGAATCCAATTGAGTAAGCATTTATGGAATACAAAAATCAAAATTGAAGTCATCTTTGCAACAATACTTTTAAGGGGTTGTGTTATTCCTGTGCATTTTTAGCTTTTCTGGCCTATGTTTGTGATTTTTAAACATTTTCTGCTTTTTTTTTAAAGATGTATTTATTTTATTACAAAGTCAGATATACAGAGAGGAGGAGAGACAGAGAGGAAGATCTTCCGTCCGATGATTCACTCCCCAAGTGAGCCGCAACGGCCAGTGCGTGCCGATCCGCCGGGAACCACGAACCTCTTCCTCCAGGTCTCCCACACGGGTGTAAAATTGGGCCGTCCTCGACTGCTTTCCCAGGCCACAAGCAGGGAGCTGGATGGGAAGTGGAGCTGCCAGGATTAGAACCAGCGCCCATATGGGATCCCGGGGCTTTCAAGGCGAGGACTTTAGCCACTAGGCCACGCTGCCAGGCCCCAACATTTTCTGCTTTTAAAAATTTCTTTGTGTATTTGAGAGACATAGAGAGAAATACAGAGAGTTTTCATTTTCTAGTTTATTCCCCCCCCGCCCCCAATGCCTACAACAGTCAGAGCTGGAACAGCACCCAAGCCAGGAAACAGAAATGCAGTCTGTGTCTTTCATGTGGGTGGCATGAACCAAAGTATGTGAGCTATCACCACAGCCTCCCAGGGTCTGCATTGGCAGCAAGCTGGAGTCAGGAACTGCATTAGGAATTCAATCGCTGTACTCCCCTGGAGGACACAAATGTCTTAAATGCTGGATAAAGTGTGGGCTTGCTCCTTGAAGACACATGTTAATTTCTGATTAATTTTTCATAGTAATTTGTTTTAAATTTTGCATTTGTAATGCTCACAAACACTGGATATTCATACTCATACAAAATGTCGTTCAATTAATGACAAAATTTTTCACCTGCATTAAATAAATGTATAACAACTGAATCAGAGGTTTTGTATGTCATTAGACACACAGGTTTCCATGCATACTTGCTATATAGTATTATATATAAGGGAAAAGTACTTGGCATATTCATCAAGCTTTGTAAAATTACTCTTGTTTTGGGGAGCCTTTGTAAACTTGGAGTTCCAAGGACCTCATAGCTGGAAAACTATTAATTTTATCTGTAGAGTTTTAGGTATGATAAAGGGAAGGGAAAAAAAAAAACCAAACTCGAACAGTTAAACATCCACCCTTTTGAGCAGACGTATCTCAATAGATAGGGGAACCCATTCCTTTAAAGTTTGCATAGATTTCTGCCTTTTTCTCCTTTCATTACATTATTTTTTTAAGGTATTTTTTTTTCTGTATATTTTGATGAGCTGCCTCAACAAGGGGGTTGAGGAACCGGTTTAGCATGTGCATTCTAATCTTTATGGTGGTAGCCAGCCAATCAACCAGGCAGGGAAGACAACGGTTCCCTACTGCTTTGGGCAGTAGGCAGCTGCTTGTGACCTTTGCCCATTTGTTTTGTTTTGCTTTTTTTTTTTTTTTGAATGTTCGCTTCTAAATAATTGTTTCGGGTCATCTGGAACTATGAAAGGATGAAAGATGATTTTGTATACTGTGTGTGTGGATGCTAGTTTTCCTGGTTTCTAACCTTGACTAGGAGTTGGTATCTTTCTCATCTTCAGAGCTGTTGGTTTCTGTAAGATGTTACCAGTAGCACTCTGGGATATGAAGATCACTGTGCTTTTTTTTTTTCTTTTTATAGACTCTTTAAAAATTCAAATCTTTATCTTCATTATTATCTCCTTTTCTAGTGTAAATAGTAGGTGCTAAATAAATATTTGTTAAATTAGATTGATTTTGTCTAAATCTGCATGTAACTCCTTAGATGGTTTGGCTTATTCATTCAATAAACATTTATTTCACGTCTGCTACATTCACTTGCTAGACACCAGATGTTTGTAGAAAGAATGTGTGGAGACCGTAGACTCATCTAGAGCAGAAGGGTTGATGGAGAAGAAACCAGATGGGAATTTTGAAAGGAAACACACCTGCTTTTTTAAACCCATTGCAAGAAGACCAACTTTATGAGCTGAAATTTACAAAGACCATTATTTCATAATTTTCCAGAAATCCATCTTCCTCAAATGAAAGCTCACAGTTAATCTTTACTTTAATACATAAATTTAGGAAAACTTGAGACAGGGTTGTTACACTAATACTTTATAATTCTCATTTTCATCCTAGGTGAAGACAAAAATTATATAGTTCGAATTATGTTTTGTGGAATTTGGTGCAATTTATGGAAAGTTTCAGAAAATGGAACTTTGGGGATTAGCCGTAGTCATAAAATGTAACAATTGGAGACACAAGAATAGAGTATTGAGTCTTTTTAAAAGTGAAATCTGAAGCAGCACTGTTTAAATGGATTCATTATCTGAAAGAAACACAAGTTTGCGAAAGCTGCCTGGTGTGAAGGGAAATCAAGTTCACAAAACCTTACCTGGCATCAGTTTTCATGCTGTCTTTTTTGTCTGTAAATGTGTTACTTACCTTGTATCTTACATCCTGTCGTTTTAATTTCTGCAAAAAAAAAAAAAAAACACCAAATTTCTTATTTCTCTCCCATCATACTGCTAATAAGCCTGCTACATTTCCTAGGGATTTAGTCTTCAGATGGGACAGCCTTATTTTCTGATAGTTTACCATCTGTGCCATTGATATACCAGAGCCCAGCTTATTAGTCCAATAGTGTCTCAGTGGCAAGTAACCGTGCTCAAAGAAGTGAACCTCGGCGTAGTGGGAAGGCTAAAGCCTCCTCTCTTGGAAGTCCTGTAAGCAGAGGACCATAGGGGCTCCCTTCCAGAACCTTCAGTGTTTGGGCATCTCTGAAAGAGAGGCTCTGGTGAAGTGCTAACAGAAGTAAAGGACAGGAAATGTATAACCAGGAGGAACCAGGACTAGAAAAGGGCAGAAATAAAAAATGGAAAGGGACAAACTTTCCACAGTCTGAAGTCTAGACTAAACAGTTGCTTGGTTCTGAAAAAGACAGTCTCAATGAATAATGTGCCCAAGGTAGAGAAGAATGGGATGGAATTCATTAGCACTTTTTTTCTAAATGAGAGGTAAATAGTTTAAAAACAAATCATATTATTGGGGAATTTAGAAAAAAAAGAGTTTAAAATTTTAGAAAAATCTTTAAGACTAATGACTTAGTAGACATAAAATCCTAGATAATGGAAAAGGAAAGAAATAGGACTATAACCAATAATACAGAAAACATTTTATTTGATGAAGACTTTCTCCCTGCTGATTTTCTGGTGGTTTGATTTGTGCCATAAGTCACTGTCATAACCATTAATTAGAAATATAGGAAAAAGGTGTAGGCTTGGGGTCTGGAAGAATGGGGCGTTTGGAATCCTCTGGAGTTCAATCAGATCATTCCTCATCTGCTGAGAAGTTGATGGGTTTAACAGTGTCTATCTGCTCACTTCAGTGAGTCAACAAAGTTGACATTTTCCACCAGAAAATGCTTCACTCCACTTAGTGATTTTGAAACTTCCCTGGACTTGAAAAATCTCTTTGCCTTCACTGCCCTGCCTTTCTAAAAATCTCTCCTAATCCTTTCTGCTGGATAGCACAATGGCCACTGCAGTGTTTACCTGGGAAGGCATGTCAACGTTTTAATCACAAAGTGGTCACCAAGTGCCTATTTTAAGGTATTCAAAAACTTCTTTGGGGATAGGCATTGTGGTATGGTTTGTTAGGCTGCCACTTGGGACACTCTCATGCAGTATAGAAGTGCCTTGTTTGAGTCTCCCTACTCTAGTCTTGTGATCCAGGTTCCTGATAATACTCTGGGAGGCACCAAGTATCACCCAAGTCCTTGGGTTCTTGCCACTCAAATGAGAGATATGGATGGAAATCCGGACTCCTGGCCTCAGCCTGGTCCATGCCCAGGTGTTGTCGGCATTTAAGAAATGAACCAGTAGATGGAAGATCTCTTTCCCTTGCTTGCTTTCTATCATGCTGCCTTTCTAATGCGTGAATACCTAAATCTCTAAAATAAATCTATTTGGACTTACAAATGAATTCAGGCAATGGGTAGGAAAGTGTGAAGAACAGTTCAAGGATACTTTAGATTAGTTAGATGGAGATGTTTTTCCCTTTGAGGAAACTTGGTTAAATGTTCATGGCTGTTATTCAAGAAACTTCTGCATTTCACTCTCTGGGGAACTTGGAAATCCTGTCCCTGCAGATGTTTAGACATGTCTTATTTAGGGGCAGAGTCTCCCAGCGCTCAGATCCTGAGCTCCGTGTTCCCTTTTTGGGGGGTTTGGGCTGACACAGCTCCTCCCAGTTCTCTGGATTGAAAATTAACAGTGTTTTCTTCTCTCAGGCAGCTAGGAACCTGTGGATAAGGTAACTTCTCAGAATTAATCATTTGGCAGCAGCTAATTGAACAAGGCAATGAAAAAAGAACTCTTGGAACCTAATGAGTAAACCCTAGTCCTGTGCTCCATTATCCAGAGAAATAAGGCCTACTGACATTGGAAGAGCGGATAACTCTCTAAACAATGTTTACTGAGTCTTAGGGTAGGAGATCAAGGAGTCCATTGAAAGAAGGAATACTGACAGGCGACTTGACCACACATGCCTATCGCTTGCTTGCCCCGGGGACATAGAGTTAAAGGAACGGAAGAAGGCACTAGGGTTGAAATGTGCGTGGATGGGAAGGAATGTTCAGTTACATACTTCTTCCATTGACCTTCTGGATGATTATGGAGAAAGAGAATTGTCATGAAGGCAGAGGTGATCCTGTCTGAAGAAAGGATACTACTGCCAGCTATTAGATTTGTGGAGGGATGATGTGCTTGTGGGTAGAAGCTAAAAGAAATAATGACTCTAAATGTGTGATGTTACACAGTTTGTCAAACGTTTTCACACACTTAGTTTATCCTTGTACAGCCCTATGGAGTCTTACAGAAAGAGATGCTAGGACTTGGAAATAGAATGGAAAGCATTAGAAGTGAGCAACGCAGAGAGGAGCATGGCAGCATCAGTGTCCATCCATTTGTCCATCAGCCCAACCCACACAAGATGCATTCACTGAGCTCTCACTGCATGTCCCAGACACTGTTCTGGGCCTTGGGGGATATGGTAAGGAGTGAGTGAAAGCCCTACCCCAGTGGAGTTTACAGGAGAAAATTCAACAGAGAATAAAGGAAGTGGATTTGGAGAGAACAATGATTCTAGGTCAGTTTTCAAATGCAAAAGGCTAGTTGTCTACAGGTACTTTGAGCTATCCTTCTTTAGTGAGGTGGTACCCACACTTTCCATTCCTACTGCAGCTACATATTGTGCATTACAACATAGAACATTCACTTAATGAAGTTTGCATAGAGTATGTGAGTGATGAACTTTGCACGTTCGACTACATTTGTGCACATGCGACTGTCTTATGTGTAGTTCATACATACAAGCAGTTTAATGCTGATGTCTCCATTAACAGAGATCATACTTAGTGTTAGAATTTTGTGTGACTTGTCAAACTTCTCGAAATGCATTTGTATAGGTCACAGCATTGTTTTCTTAAAAGAATCCCTGGGTCGGTGTTCAGGGATGATGGTGAGAAGCTAGCAGTAGAAGTGCTGACAGGCTTTCCCCTGCTTTCTGTCTTTAAATGTAAATTTATATCATAGGGATTACTCAGTTCCCTGTTACATCCCATGGATGGCAAATGACCAATGAAAACAATGTGTTTGCGTTTGTACAGAGAATGTAATATTTTGACTGACTCTACATCATCTTCCAGATGGGCTTGTTTGACTAACTTAGCTCATCCGTCCAGCCACACAATCCTTCGATTTAAACAGCTGCTCAGATGATCAAAATGGTTAGACTAGACACAGCTCAAAGAAATGTCTCCCAAATAGAGTCCCAGATTCCTCCATGACAGATTTTAAATAGTCCCAGATTCCCCCAGCCATAAATCATGTCAAGGGTTTATTCTCCAGCTGCTCCTCTGTTAGGCACTTGTAGAGAGTAAGTCTCCAGTGATTGTTACCGTTGTTTGCTGTCCCTTCCCTCTTCTCCTTTCTTGCTGCTTCTCCATCCCAGCTTAATTTCTACCTTGTTCGTTTCTGACTTGCCCACCATCTTTGTGGCTCTGGAATCTCTTTCCATGTTTTACTTGGTTATCATTAGCTGGTAACTTCTGCTCCAGTTTAATGTGGTGTGTCCTACACATCCCCGAGTGCACATGGCTAATAATTGGCAGCCCGTGAAGTTGAACAAAAAGATGACAAGACTTGCTGAGCCTCAATTGTGCTGCCCTTCTGCACATACAAATCTAATTTAGGTCAATGAAAGTTATGTAGATAAAGGCATGGAAAGAGAAGCTTTGAAAAGCTCATTCCCTGGTCTGTCTGAGATTCAAAGTGTTCAGGACAGAAGCATAGCAAAGTTTCTGAAAAGCATGTGGGATCCATGCTTTGCAGTGAATCTGCCCACATTTTCTTTATTTTTATGTATTTATGGCTTAAAAGGTGAGCTTTTTTGGTTTGAGAGAAAGAAGAAGCAACTGAAATATTAAGATTTCAGGCCAGCTCAGCTGTCTCCACATTTTGCTTATCATCACATATTGAGGACAGGAGAGGGGAGGATGCCTGAGACAATAGTCATGCTAATATAGGTCACACACATCAGTAATTCAGCTCAGCCATTCATTTGTTCTTATCAGTCACAGAGGACTCAGTGGCTTTCCTACAGGAGGATGGAGAGGCAGCTAGTAGGAGGTGCTCTCAGATTAGGTAGAGTTGTAAGATAAAAGCAGATGCTCAGATTCTTTGGGTTGTTTCATCCCTTGTAGGCTAAGGTTAATAAAATCTGTCTTCTAGGTTTATTGATGATTACATAAGATTATGGAGTCTTAGTTTGTTCTTAACCTGTGATTATTAATGTAGGTAGAAATCAATAATAATTGTAGTTCAGAATGTTTAATTTTGTGCTTTAAAGTGGTAGTTAGCCATAATAGGACCCAGTTTATAATTACTCTATAAACTAACTTAAAATAGTTATCAGTTTATTCTCATAGTATCAGACACGTCATGCGCTATCAATAAATGCAACCCACTATTCTTGATCAAAGTAGTAGTATGGGCAGTAGTAGTTATCTACCAAATGTAGAGTTACACATTAAGGCTACAGTATTACTTGCATTGTGAAACCATCCCCTTTGTTGTCAGTTCTTGCCACCATCTTTGTGGAACTACTTCCCTCACACAGCCAGGAAGCAGGGTGACTAACATCACAATAGGCATCCTTCTACATATCCAGTGCCTCCCCTGCAGTGGGCCCAGGACAAAGAGTCATGCTCCCCAGCCATATGTCTCTTTCTCAATTTCTCAGATTTTTGATTTCTTATCTTCCAGTATGGTTCCTTCTGGTTTCTTGACATACCAGGCATCTGCCCCTTCTCAGGAATCTTTGTAAGTTCCTGTCTCAGACCATTTTGTCTTCACCTCAGATTGATGACCCAACGAATCACTCAGAGCTCTGCCTGATGGTAAAATTACTCATCACTCCTGTTTTTGGGGCCACCCTTGAGGGCAGCTATCAGATCAGTTACAGTTAACATCTTGTGCCAATATGTCCACAAACCAACCCCAAGTTCTTTCCCCCTGCTTCAGGTGGTCATAGGGGAATACTTCTGCTTGAGGCAACTGCTGGGATTGAAGGGGATGTCAGTGCAACAGATCTCATTGGTGTTGGATCTGGACCACCTGTTCATGCAACTGGGCCACCCCAACCCTGATCCTGAGAGTGTCCTCATCATGGCTGTTGTGTGAAGTTCTCTTGGCCTGCCTCTCCAGCTTTAAAATTCAGTGGACCTAATGGTAGCTATTTCATACAGGGAACTTCTGAACACAGTCACATAGAGCGCTGTATCAGCTATCAGCTGCTGGGAGGGCTCAAGTTTGCAATGGGGAGGAGGGTGCTATCCAAAGAGTTTGCTATCAGGTTGGATATCTAGAAATCAATCTCTAGGGATTTGGGAAAGAGACCTGAAGCAAGGGAGAGCCATTACAGTTGAGCGCTATTGAGTTGGGCACTGCTTTAACAAGGTGGAACTTTTGAGAAGCTTTTCAAAATTGCTCCCAGGGCTCTTTCTTGTGGGTTGTAGAAGACACAGGCTGTTTTCCACTCACTTTTGTTCTTAGTTGGCCAACTTCTAGGGGATCATGCTTGAATGAGCTGGTACCTGTGGGTTATTCGATTGACAACATCAAAGAAACCCAAGGTACAAAGCTAAAAATATGACATCTGTCCTAAGGAAAAACACTGTTTGCTTGCACCTGCAAAAGCATGAGCATAGCCTGTGCATAATTGGTTATCACATTAATTGCTACAATAGACCAGAGCAAAGAGGGGTCAAGGGTGGCACATGGGTTACACTATACAGGATCCTATTGAGGCCTACCTGTAAAGGCTTTTGTAAGCTCTGAGATATGAGTTAGTAGGGAGTTGGCCAGGGAAGTATCTGTAACACTGATTTTCTTGCTAAAGAAGTGAAGGAAAAGATGACATCTTCATTGAAATCTTCATGATTCGAAGGAATCTGAGCTGTTGTGCCTGTTTGTTTAGCTTGATGCTGCACAACTCTACAGACTACCAGTGACATCATTACAGTGCAAGTCATTCCCTTCGGAGTTTTCCAGAACATCACTTGCACATCAGTACATGGTGACTCTCTGGGCAATCCTTCTTAACAAATTTGGACTCAGTAGCCCAAAGTAAACAAAATGCAGCTTTCCACCCTTCTAATTTCATAGTTAAGTTGAGGTGTCACATAAATAGAATGTGATTTGATTGTACTTGGGCTGCATGAAATGCTGTGGGAAGGCAGCTTGAGTCATGAGTGATGAGTTATGCTGAGATTGGGACTTGGGGCATTCTTTGAATACAGCTTTATTAGGCACTTACTGCTAGGTGCTGAAGAAAGTAGACAAGTTTTCTCCTCTTGTGGCTCTTACCCTATAGTAGGTGGAATAGAAACTGAGCAAATTAGGTCGCACAATGATGCATGCTATGGGGAAATTTAAATAAAAGGATGCAAATGCAAGGAATTGGATACTCACTTTGGTTTTGTTAGTCAGGGATGTCTTTTCAGAAAAGGTGACATTGTAGGAAAGATCAGACTGGCACAGCCAGTCATCACAAACTCATAAGAAAACAGCACTCTAGGGAGGCAAAACAACTTGGTACATCCTAAAAGCCTTGAAGGAACAAAGAGAGCATGTTTGAGAAAGGGAAAGGAAGAAAAAATTGTCTAGTCCAAAGTGAGATTGGTAGGAAAAGAAATGGGAGAGGTAATCAGAGCCTACATCATGCATAGCTGTGCCAATCAATGTCTTCTGTTTAAAACAGGCAAGGAATCTAATGGATGAGCTGGTGTGGGCATGAGTGTGGGGCAGAGCAAACAGCGGCGAGATGACAGCTGGGTGGGCGGTAGGGCACTGTGCCTCTTCCAAACCCATTTAGGCTGCTTGGTCTTAATTGATATGTTGAAATTCTTCAGGGATATAAGGAGGAAAAGCATTTTTTAAAAGAAGTAACAGAATTCCCTAAGCCCACATATCAAGATTCTATTCTAGTAGCTATGATGGTGACCAACTTGTTTCTGTGAAATTCAAGGCCAAAGATAAGTAACTATACTGGAGGAAGAAATTCCTCAAAAATATTTGATGAATGGTTATCACCTTTAGGTGCATGCATTTCTCAATGGAGCTGTATTTGGGATGGATTTGATCCATTGCCACTGAATTTCTCTGTCAAAGACTCTAAAAGGTGCCCTGTTCGTATTTGAGCCTTTGTAGATTTGGTACAGAGGTAGCTTTTTCTGGAGATTTACTCAAAAGGCATCACAGATCCTCAACACAGTTCTAATTATAGTAAAAGTGTCAAAGACACACAGCCTGCCTTGACAAAAGAGGAGAGAGATGCACCACTTCTATTTTTGTACTCAAGGGCCTATGTCTCAGGAAGCCATAGTATTCATTCACATCTGAACAATAATATTAGTACCACTGTATCTGTGTGTATTTCCAGTGTGTACTATTCTCTCTAGACTGTGTTTTGCCTGTTTTTGATGATGACTTGTTGGATGATGGAGACAAAATTGAGTATGAATTGGGGTTGTCCAAAGTTCAGCTCACGCTCTTGCCCCAAACTGATTCCATGTGATTCAACGAAAGCTTTGTTAGCGTGCTCTGCTCTGCCTAACTCACATCTGTGTAATGACAGTCGTGAACAGCTGCATGTCTGTATTTGAAGTGTAATACCCTTTCCCCCAGATGGTGTGCTCTGCGGTGCTGTGCTCGCATCTTTTCCTCTCAGACATAGTGCTGTACCCCTTCCAACTCTCCTTTTGGCAAGCATAATGAGAAGCAACAGCATCCCAAAAAAGTGGCCGTTGGTATCAATGTAACATTTTCATAAGAGATTAAGTATAATAAATCTTGATGCTTCCCTATGGCCCATCTCACTCCTATCATAGATGAAAGAGTAAGGACCCTAATATAGCAGTGGCAGAAGAAATTCACCAACCCATTTGTGAACCCTCATTGGCTGTTTCTAGGTGATGGATTGCAATGGATTTGGTTCCTTAATAGGCTCAATGGACATTTGAGGAAAGCTGTTTTATGTCAATACCAAACCATCAACCACACATATTTTCAACAGACCTGCCTGAGTATTCCTGGCTCCTGACTTAGTCCTAACATGCACTGAACCTCTATCCAGGTACTTTTCTAATTTAATCCTAACAAAATTTGTATGATTTCTTCAAAATATGCTCATTTTATAGATGGGATGGTTCAGTATCAGATCACAAACATGTGTGTGATCTCATATCGAAAGGGACAAAGCTAGGTTTTGTCCATTCCCTGATTCCTGATCTAACATCCAGTGTGCAACGTCCTTGCAAGGGTGGGCAGAGGCCACTAGACTGCAGCAATCTCTCTAGGTGTCTCCATTCCATGAGAAGTGTTTTCTGTTGAACTTGAAGGACCCTGGTCCTCATCCAATAAACTCAAGATTGTATCCCATGACCAATCAGCACAAGCCAAGCTATTCTGTATCTACTCAATTTTTTTTTTTAATTTACGCCCCCTTCCTTCTTTACTGAACCAAGTCCACTCTTCTTCCCCACCCCCAGTCCCCAGAATGAAACACCTGGATCATCTTGAATCTTTCTAAAGCTTGCTAAAGAAAGCTGTAGGTAAGCAAACATTTAGAACAAAAAGTCTTGCTAAAATCGGAAGGGCTATTTGAGTACTGAGGAATGTTGAGACAAGGTGGAGGAATCCACCATGGGGGGAGGGTGTGGGTAGGGATGGGGAGAATCCCAGTACCTATGAAACTGTGTCACATAATATAATGTAATTAATGAATAAATTAAAAGCAATTAAAAAATCTGAAAAAAAAGGAGACTTGGAAGAAAGATGTCTCCCCCTGGGGAGCCCACAGAAGGAGTCAAACCACAAGGGTCATGGTGGAGCCCTTCAAGTAATGCTGTCTATTACATACTGCAGTTTAGAGTGGATTTCTGGACACAAAATATGTAATATCACCTTGGTTCATCCAGGAAGAGGGCTCTCTGAGGCTGTGTGCATATTAAAGTGGGTAATCTTGCTGTTACTATGGGGAAATAATCTACAGGATCATACAACCTGCTGTCCCCAGTTATCTGCTGGGACCCCGTGGCTGCCATGGGTGTATGAGGATGTAGCCACTCAGTTAATGTCACTCCCTGTGTAAAATTGCACCTAAGGAAAAGGAGAAGGTGGATTGGTCTTGGTCAGGACTACATCTGAACTCCTGTGGCCTTGGTGAGAGGATTCAGAGTCAAGCCTGGCAAAGACACCTGCTTTGCTCTCCTAGGATAGGATCTTTCTGGCTCAGACACAGGAACATGTGGCAGATGGGTCTCTGCTGAACTTGTTTCGTTAGGACTTGGTATTAACCTGAGAATGTGAGTACTCAACCAGGGAAGAGAACCAGGAAACCCTATTCCACTTCCTGTATTATGCTGCCTCTGTAGAGGTACAGAGCTAGGAGAACATAGAGAGTAAGTAGAGAGAGATAAGATAGGAGAAAAGTGGGGGGAGAGCTTATCTACTAAAGATTACAAGAAATCCATCAACCTGGTCCTGGCTGGATGGCACCATGGGAGTCTGGAAACTGCAGGTTGAATATTCCTTTTCAGAAATGCTTTGAATCAGATGTGGCTTACATTTTACATCCCTTCAGATTTTTTAAGTAGACCATGAGATAATAATGAGGTAACTTGGAGCTGGAATCTAAGAGCACTCATGAAATTCCTGTGCGACTTACTTGCATGTCAGAGCCTGAAGATAACCATGACCCTGTCCTGTGAGGTTACGGGTGACGTTTTTCCATCTGAAGCATCATGTCACCACTGCTCAGAAGGTTTCTGACCTGAGAGAATCTCAGATTTTCAGGTGAGCAATGCTCAGGCAGTGGCAGCATTTTGTGCAAAGATAAACTTAGGACTGAAAGTCTTGGTGTCTCAGGTCAGATCATAAGAATAGTAGCTGACTCTGTGAGGGATTCAGTGTCCAGGGAAAGAGCCAAAAACCGTGGGCCTTGGGCACAACCTGTATCCGTGCTGGGTTTCTGATTTCTTTGCCATTTGAATGAGTTGAACTGCTTGGTTCTTCCCAGTCCAACCCCTTGAAGCTACAGCACAAGTTCTTGAGCCTTCATCACCCAGGAGACCCACACATCATCCTGCTGGATGACACACACATAGGTGGAACTCAGAATTCACCAGAGGTCTTAAAAATCTCCTGTGCATTGCTTTCTGTGGGGGCATAACAAAAACAAACAAAAACCTGTGCATAGATTTAGAAAACTAAGAAAAAAAACAAGCTTCTCTTGTAATTGTGGGGTGTTTTTTGGGGGGATGCCCTCCTGCTGAACAATAGGAGGGACTAGTGAGCAGCCCATGCCTGTGCCCACGTGTGGAGCAGGAGAGGTGGCCCTGTGAGAGCCAATGGTGGAACATACTGTGTCTGTGCTCCTGGGTTCTACTGTGTGATCCTGCAGGCTGGCTGTTCTAGGAACACTGACTGTCTTAAGACAAGGATGTCTCCCCATGATAGCTGCAGGGGCTGCTGTGAGGCCGAGTCCACCCTTCTGATGTGACCAAGTGGTAGCATGTGGGAGAAGTTCAGGTTTAAGCCTGAGTAATGAAGTATTGTGTTCTCAAGGCTCAGAGCAAACCAGCCTAGTATTGCTTCAGTTTCATATTGACTTGTTCATCTCCTGACTACTTACATGTATGTCTGTGGTATTTTTATCCCTTTTCCCTTTCTGTGTAACATCTTTGGTCATTGTGTAAAAATGTCTGGCTCTGTAGCAAATAGACAGGTTTCCTAGGAATTGGGACAGAAATACCTCCTTGAATATGCAAATAAGTAAGACAAAATTGTTCCTTACTTAAGGGAAAGAGGGGGAAGGAACGAGTTAAAGAGGAAGTGACCAACTGGTCAACCCTCCTGTTTGGTGCCCTGCCTCCCTGAAGTGACGCAAAGCTTTCTGGGGAGTCATGGATCCTTCTTTGTGTTTGTCTGTCTCCACTATCAGGTGGTGCGCTGATGGCCGTTCTGCATTTAGACAGCAGAGCAGGCAGGATGTACAGAGATATTTATATTTATTCTATTTTTTTCAAGCACATTCATCTGAAAAGGCTTGGGTTGATTAATATTTTCCACTGTCCGGTAACCATGGCAATAGGGTCAGCAGATATAATACTTAATTTAATCTTCCAGCTGCCTCAGTGTGCTTCACCAGTGTCCCGAATAATAGAACGCCTTCTGCCTCTCTCTCCCCACCCCACCCCCACTCTGCCTCTCTCTCCCTCTCTTTTTCCTCTCCTATGGTGTTATCTTTGCCAGGGGCTCCCTCACATGACCATAGAGGAACACACTGGGATTTGTCCCTCATTGCATTTTGTGTGTGCACCTCAGAAACATTCCTGGTGATGCTGCCCTGGCCCAAGCCACAGCCCTTTTTCCCAAGCCCCATGTCCTCTCCTCAGCCTCCAATCCCCCTCTCCCCACAGCTCCCCCCACTGACACTCTAGCAGCCAATCTCCACGGAATGACAGGAAACGTGGGAAGATCCTGATAGCTTTCATAGCTGCACTGTAAGGTTTATGAAACACACTCTGCTACCAAATGAACCCATGCCGCCTGTCCTCCCCGCACAGCCCAGGCGATTGGCTGAGAGCGCCTTGCTGGTCCGACTCGCTCTCCAGGTGGGTTAAGTGTGCTGCTTTGTCTTCATTTGGCCCAGGTCCCTTGTGTCCTATCTCTTTATTTCCCTTCTCGATCCTTCCCTCCCATAATTATTACCTTCATTTTTTTTTTTTTTTAAGCCACCATGTTTTTACGCACACTCAATACTTGGTTCGTTTTAGGAAAATGGAGGAACTGGTTTTAAAACCCGGACTTTGACACAGGAACAAATCAAGAATGAAAACAGTGTGGGGAGGAAGGCAGGAACTGAGGCTGGAGATGGATAGTTTTGTTTTTTCCCACTTGCAAGAAGCAGATGTGATTCTTTTTTAATTTGAATTCACCTGCTTCTTCTCTCTTCTGGTTTATTATCCTGCCACTCTATTTAAAGAAAACATTAAGATTAAAATGATCTTTTCCCCCCAAAGCTAGCATTGGTATGAGTTAGTGGAGGAGGGTGGGCTGTAAGAGAGAGGGATAGACTGAAAAAATAAGAGGCATGGTTACAACATAGGTCCTAAGGAAACTGGCAATTTTTTTTTCATTTTGTTAATTTATTAATCAGACATTTATTAACTTGCCATTGATTTGATCAGTAAGTGTATTTCCTATTTATGCCCCACCTACCTTTTGTTATCTTTGAATAAAATGTTCGAGAACAGTGGTTTGGTGGTGGTGGTTGTTGTTTCCACTGAGGAGCACAAGGACCAGTTTGTTTCTTTGGGACTTATTTATTTTTTGAAGGAATGTGTCAAAAATGTCACAAAAATATTAATGACTTATCTATAGATTTTGGTCTGAAATTGGCCCAACTCAGCTGATTACATTCTCTGACAATGGAGCAAACGTCTGTTCTGTTTCTACGATGATGTGCTATGCTCAAAGATACTTAAGTTCTTCCAGGGAAGTTGGCTCTTCCCTCCTACCCCCAACTCACAAAACCATTGATCCAATTAAATCCTAACATTGTCTGGAATTGACTCATTTTGGAGCCATTAGAGACTGGAGCAGATGGATATGGATACGTGTCTATCTGTGCCACAAGTAGCCATACCACCAAGAGCAGATGTGTGGTCATTCTTTGTAGGCAGTCCTCTCATTGTGCTTAGGCATGCCCTGGATGTGGGAATAGTTAGGAGCTGAAGTCAAAGGTTCAAAGTTATAGTCCATTGGCCCAACACCACTCGTATTTTCAGATGGAAAGGTACCTGTAGATGTGCCCTCAAGCCATTTACCCAGTTAGCTATCACATATAGACCCTGGAATGGTCTGTGTGTGAATTGTTAATGATGGGTGTAGACGAGAGCCTCCCGCTCATCCCCATGATTATGGATCCTTCACATAGTTTCTGACACTTTGCACACCCACTTCACACTGCTTTGATTAGAACATCCATCATGACATAGCAGCTGGAGCCTCCAGTTCCAAATAAACCCATTCCCATGGGCTTACTCGTCCCATGCTACAGCTGCATGACACCAGGCATCACGCTGTGAAGAGGGCTTCCCTAGTGGTTACAGTTGCTCTGCCAGCATCTCAGGGAGATGCTGCCAGGTTACAGACAGCCAAGACAGTCTGAACATACTTGAGTCCATTCTCATCTTAATCCAGGGAAAGGAGCAGAATCTCATCAAGACACAGCCACAGAGGAACAAGCAATGTGAGCATCCTGTGGCTCTCTAACAAATCAGTAGCCTGTTGACTCATCATTGGGATGACCAAGTGATTGTCTTACTCCCTTACCAGATGCTACTCACTACTGCCACTCCAGCAGATCTGTTGAGTCCAAGAGTAGCTGTCTGTAAGATTCACCCATTTCCTCTCCTGCTTCCATTTCTCTGTGTCCTACTGTACCACACCAAAGCTTGGAAGTTTCCTTGCTCTGCCAACTGTTGGCTTCAGCACCGTGTGGCTCCCTCTTCTTTTGCCGTGGTTCTCAGCTTCTACAACATCCACGATGTATCTGTTAATTTGCCAGATAGATCCGAAGTCCACACTTCCTGGGAACAAGAATCTGCTTGTCACAGCAAACTAATGGTTCTTTGTGGGGTTTTCTGTTTCTTTTTAAATTTTTACGAAAAAATATTATCCAGGTGGCTCTTCTGCCTGTTGTAGGGAGAGATGCTGGGTGTGGCCTCTCAGGCCAACCATGGCTTCCAAATGTGGAGTGCAGACGAGCTCTATGAACTTCCATCTTCTCCAGACTGAGACTTTTCTTTCAAGGTTCTTTTAATTTTTGTAATTAATTTTGAGAGCTCTTGCAGACATTTTCCATTTCTCTCACAGTTTGAGGCCTACCCTGAGGTGTTCTCAACAAATGTCATGATGTCTTCCGTGGAATTCTATCCATGCAGATGGAAGGAGATTCATATTCCTGTTTAATTTAGATTCCTGATCTGATTGTCAGTTTCAATCCAGAGATGGCTTTGATAATCAACGATGACCCATAAATCATAAGCACTCGTAACACATTTCAGAGACAGTGGGGGGGGGGGATGGCTGCTTGTAGAGTGGCTCAGAATTAGGGAACTCGTGTATCCTACATTTTTTTCTTGTGATCAGCTCAGATAGCCTAACTTTTGAAACAGCTGGTCTGTTTCAAGTTGAGAGATAAGTCTGTTCCAAAGACTTGAATAGAGTGTGTATATTCACTTGTGAATGGCCATGAATGTGTATATGTTTACAGAATGGCACCATATGGCTGATATGCATGACATTTAGATGTTTTTCCTGTTTAGGTGTTTTCCTCTTTCAGTTGCAGATTTTCTCTTCAAGTGTCAGTTGGTTCTATTCAGAAAGTACTTATCTGGGTTTTGGTCAGCTCTGGTGCCAAACCATACCCTTCTCTTGTTTGTGCACCAGGTGAATATTTATATCATACTATGTGCTTAGGCATTTCAGCTGTTTTCCGAAATGTGTGGTGTATTAGGAAAGATGCCATGTTCTGCAATGTGAACAACACAGAGAACTCCTTCTTCACTTTAGAGAATGCCCATCAGTTGGTTGCCACTTGTTCAGAAAGAAAACTGCAAAATGCCAAGCGTCAGCTTAATACCAACTTCCTATACCTGAACATACTCACTAAACCATGCTCCTCCATGCCAACTGCTTTGTAGATGCCAGCAGATGCCCCTGTCTCTGGCATAGCTGCCCTCAAGGAACCTCCAGCTCCAAGGAACCTCCAGCTCAGGGAGGGGGACAAATGAGCGAAAGGGGAGAGAGGGGGTCTTATTTGCGATTTACAGTCAAGTTCCTGGTCAGAAGGATGTGACTGGCTGCCCCTCCTCCAACTCTCATGATATGTCAGGCACCATCTCTGCTTCCTCATGATAACAATTCAAAGAGATGCAAGGTAACACTTTGATCTGATCAAAGATGGATCGGCCTTCCTGACACTTATAGAATTTCAGGTAAAACTGGAACTCACCGAAGTAGAATTCACATCCCAATAGTAGTTTCACCAGCAGCCCAGTTGTTATTCTGATGGTAAAACCAGAAGTCTGAAGGAACTCCTCTTTACAAGGAAAGCAAAAATAGAGGGGAAGCCAGATTGAATGTTTTCAAAAACTAGTTTTGCCAAGGACTAGAGGCTCTAGCTACCTATTAGTCCATCTGACACCTCATACTAGGGTGCCAAATGAGATCCTTATTCAAGCAAATCCAACCTAGAATGTTGCTGATGACTTCAGTCCCCAACTTCAGGTCTCACGAACATATAGCTGACACATTCGGCAGGGTTGAGATGTTCAGGAAGAGATGGGCATCTGCTCCCTCCTTCTTACCTCTACTGTATGGTGAAATCTTGCAGGCCCATCCAGATCAACTCCCTGACCCAGGTCAAGGATGAAGTACGTACTCCCTCTAACTATTGGAGACTCTGGACACTGTTTTCAACAGGGTCCTTGGTTTAATAGTTAGCTGAGATCAGGCTATGCCCCAGAGGTGGCTGAGTTGGTATTGGAAGGAATCATGAGGCTTCAATTTTGAAGGTGAATCAGGATAAGTAATTTAAGCTCTGGATTGAGTCCCTGTTTTATTTTCTAAGGAAAGCACATATTTTATAAGGCATCACCTTATAATCTTTGATCAGCATAGCTGAAGGTCCCTGCCTTTTTTTTAATGCCATATTCTTGCATGTGCTTCAGCTTCCAGCCCTCAGTCTCATCCTTTGTGCATCCTATATTGAGAGCCAACCCCTCAAATAAGCCTTGATTGTATCTGCATTATGGTCAGGTCTTCTCTTCTTCCCAGTCTTTCCTCAAAAGCTCTTTATTTCAAACAAATTCCTGATCAATCTTTGTGCAAGTAAGGATCCCGCCTATATCCTTCAGGCTTAAAACTCTCTCCTACCAATGCCTTTAGTCTGGCACCTCAACAAAGTTCCAGGAATTTCCAAACAACTCTGAGACCTGAGAGAACTGACTTGGTGTAGCTGGCCCCCTACTATCCAAGTGATTTCCCCTTCAGTGAACTGCGTGTCCCTTACTAATGCTAAACTTAGCAAAAATGCTCATCCTTTAAAAAGATGTTGTAGCTATTAATTGAAGCAGTCAACTTCGGGGAAATTTTTACATATTTATTAGCATATGCATACATAAAGGTCACAGGTCTTGAGTATGTCCTACATGGTAATTTTCACAGGCAGACCCAAACATACTAACATACTCAAACCCACTCATGAGGTTCCACACACCCAGGTTCCCAGAAAGCACCCTCAGGACTCCATCATAGTTTTCTACCAGAGGCCAGCTCTTTCTGCCCTCTATGCACATGCATTAATTGAAGATGAATTTTTTTTGCAAATTTTGCATTTCTCTCTTTTATTTGTGGCCTGCAAAAGCTGGTGATTAATGGTAGAATAATCCTCATTTTTGTTATGCTGTTAACAGGTGATTAAAACATTTAGGGAGCAGTCTGCACCAAGGAGAAACTCATAGCTCAGGATTTATTGGAAGCACTGTGAAGTGTAAATGTTGGTGTTGCTAGCAGTGCAGCAATATAGAGCCACCTAGGCATTCATCACTTGCAGAGAAAGGGTTGCAACCAGCTGTCAAATTATTTATAACTGAGCAGGATGGTTGGGTCGGAGTTGGAAGAGTCATCAGGCTGGAATTTTGAAGGTAAATTAGGCTAAGCAATTTAAGCTCTGGATTGAGTCCATGTTTTATTTTCTAAAGGAGTCATGCATTTTACAAGGCATCACCTTGTAATCCATATAATCCTTCCTTACTTTCATCAACAGTGTTGAAGTTTCCTGCCTCTTTCTAGCCATATCCTTGTGGTGCTTCTGCTTTGGGCCTCACTGCTTCTCATGCACTTTCTGGGATTCCCAGTGCATTTCTAGCAGCCTGTCTAGAGAGCCACAGCTGGGTTTTTCTTTCTCCAGGAGAAAAAGACAATAACGGGATTGCATCATAGAGTGAGAGCAGTGATTTTTTTCAGTCTCCAGGTGGCTGAGTGCTGGATAAAGCTGGAAGCAGGTAGTTCAGATGCCAGTCAGATTAGCTGGGGATGGTGAAAGTGGCCTCCAGGCTCCTCTGCTGAATTACTTAGGTCATGGGCAAGACAAAAGAGCCTACATACTGGATATGGTAAGTTAGTGTGGGATCTGGTATCAAAGGCTGTGAAAGGGTGTGTAGAGGCAAACCAAGGAATGACAACACATGTAAGTGCTACCACCTTCAGCAAAAGGTGCAAAAGCAAGAGGTGGATGCTCCAGAGCCCCAGAAATGAGACCTAGCGGAGCGGGAGTGAGCATGTCAGGGGGGCTGTTGGGTAGAAGCTAAAGTCACAGAAAAAGAGAAGATTCCAGAAAGGCCAGCCAAGCAGAGGGAATGGGAAAGGGGATGAAGGAGAAATAGGTCTCCCCTGTGAGGTCCCCTCAATGCTTCCTGTTCGCACCATGGGGCAGCATGGGGCTAGTGAGCTCTGGGAAGATGTAGTTTGACCTGGGCAGTCCCATGGTGTATGGAGCAAAATTGAGAATGGGAAGAATTGAATCTGGGAGGAAAGAGGCCAGTGATCAATCAGCACATTTCCCACTCCTTGCTGATCACAAGGAGCAAACCTTCCTGCCTCATCCGTGTAGTGCTCAGAGGTGTTTCTCACAAGAGAAAAAGGCAAAGCACTTAGTGTGGTTTCATTTTCAATGCCCAAGGGGTCCCCGTGGAGGCTGTGTCCAGGGACCTTCTCTTGCTGCATGCAGTCCCTTATCCTGGGGTTTACTGGCTATCTCACATTCATAAATCAGCAACGTGTGCTCCAAGTGCAAGAGTGCAAATTCTAAACTAATATGTCGTTCTTTCTCTGTGTAGCCTCATATTTACGTTAAGGCTCCATAAATTGTGCTCCACACATGGGCAGCAGGGTTGTGATGAAAAGTGATGTAACCAACAACAGGAAGGAGTGGGAGTTAAAATGCACAAAACCACAGCAAAATAAAGACTCGTGTGACCTACAGCACAAAGCTGCTTATTTCAGAAACTTTCAGGGACAGGGGAAGGAAATCAGGTACTAAATCTGCATTTGTCCATGAGGCCACCCAGCCATTCAACCAGTCTGGGCCAGGCCTGTTGTGTCTCTTGTCAAGATCCTCAGGATGCTTTCTGGACCCAAAGTAATGGTGAACTTGGTACCCTGAACATCCTGACTGCAGTGATGTTTCCAGACAGAGCTTGAGGACCAGTGCATAGAGGGAAAATTAACTGGTGACATTGCCATTTTCAGAGTTCAGGTTTCTTTTTTCTTTTTCTTTTTTAATATTTACTTATTTGCAAAATGGAACTATCTCCCATCTATTGATTGAATCACTTCCCAAGTGCTGAAACAGCCCAGGCTGGGTCAGGCTAAAGGAAGGAGGCAGGGATTCCATCCCAGTCTCCCATTTGGATATTAGGGATCCAAGCACTTGGATCTTCATCCTCTTGCTTTCCCAGGACCTAAGCAGAGAGCTAGTTCAGAAGCCAAGCAACTGGGACTCAAATTGGTGCTGTGATACTGGGGAACCGGATTTCTAATCAACTGAACAAGACAGAAACAAGACCAAGGAAGCATGTCTAGGGTTTAAGCCAGGCATTTTACTATTTCCTGGTTAGCTCAGGAGCCGGTGGGTGGATTTCACTGAGGCATTTTTGTCAAGCAGATGTTGGTGAATTTTGCACACATCATTTTCTTCTCTCTATATCCAACTTCTGGTAGGCTCAACCAAACCAGAAACAAACAGCCAGCCAGCTCAGTCAGTGGGTCACTTGCCTGGCAAAGGCTGTTGATTTCCAAGGGAGTTGAGCCTCCTTGAATATACAGAGCATCTTCCTCTCTTTCGAGCTCTTGGCTTCTCAGGTTGCTTTATTATATTTGAAAACTGACTGAAACCTAGGGTTATGCATTAGACCACAGAATAAAAGGTAATATTTTAACGTGCTAAAGGAATTCTGCCAGCTGGTTGTAAGTATCAATCCATCACAATTATTAGAAACAGTGTACTCTGCAGCAGTAAAGAGATACAGCCAATATGCAGACACACACTAAATAAATTCCCTCTTAGCCAGGCTCTTGCCTCCACTGCTTAGGCAAAAGCAGAAATCATTGATACAAAAGAGAGAATGGGAATTGGAACTCCACATCACAGGTGGAAGTTTTTCATTTGTTTTGGCTTTTTTCTGTTTTAGTGATTCCAGTGAATCTGCAGGGAGAGCTTGAATCAGCCCCCTAGTTCTCCCTTAAATACATACTTTCAACCTGTTGGGGCCATAGAACAGGCTACGTAAAAGTTTCAACAGAAAAGTGATTGATGATGTCATTGTGGTGGCACCATGGGTTAAGCTGCTGCTTATAAAGCCAGCCCAGGTTCAAGTCCTGTCTGCTCTTCTCCCAACCCAGCTCCCAGTTAATGCCACTGGCAGGCAGCAGATGTTGACCCTAGTGCCCCACTTTCCACTTGGGAGACCTGAATGGAGTTCCCAGCTCCTAGTTTCAGGCTGGCCCAACTCATGCTGTTGTATCAATTTTAGGGAGTAAACCATCAGATGAAAGCTCTTTCCCCTCTCTGTTTGTCTCTGCCTCCTTATAACTCTGCCTTTCATGTAAATAATGAATCTTTAAAAAGAAGACCATTGGGAAGGAAGAAATGAGTGTAGGCAGAAGAGGCAAATTGATACACCATAAAAAGAGCCTGTCCTGAGAGAATTGGCATGAGTCGATGCTCATATTTGGGTCCTTTCTTTGCCAGCCGTATCTTCCTTAGCGGAGATAATGCTGAACTCCACCCTCTCCCCAACCCCCCACCGTTCCAGTAGCCATTTGCTTTATGTAAACCAGCTAGCAAACCGCTCCGTTCATATTGATGCAGACATTACCACAAATCGCCACTTAGGGACCTGAACAGATTGACTAACTGGTTTCAGATCCAATACACATAACTTGATCAGACACAAAGTTTAAGCACACTTGTAGACGTGCCAGCTGCACCTACCGGGAAGTCACTGTTTGGCTGCCAGCTTAAAGAGGCCCTTGGGGAGGCCTGGGAGGAAGGCGCACAGACCTCGGGGTAAGCGGCAGCAGTCTGGAGGTTTCAAGTAGGAGAAGAGCCCACACTGGAGAGAAATGATGCATTATGGGCAGGAAGCAAGGCCATCTCAAGGCTCACTTGCCATTCTTCTGTCCGGCTGCACTCGATATAGCCCTGGCTCATTTGGCTACTCTGAGTTCAGAGAACTAAGTGTCAGGTAGTGTCAGAAATGATAAATTTAGGTCTGAAAAGTTGTTGCTGGCCAAAGCCCTGAGGCTGCCACGTACCCAAGGGCAATGGCTTTGAAAGTATATTGTCTTCTTGATAGACAGTAGTGAACCTGGACATACCTGATCAGAGGCCAGAGAAGAAGGCACAAGATGATCCCCAGAATGCAGGGTTGCTCAGGGGATTTGGGTGGCTGGGGAGGAGGACCACATGAGCTTCTTATTGTCCCGTTGTGGGCAAGGCCAGCTCTGTTGAGCTCACTGACCATGCCAGAAGCAGTTCCTCATTTATGACCTACACCAGCTGTACTTGAGCTCAGCACTCCTCACTCCTTTGGTTGATAAGATTTTGTCTTCCTCCAGCCCCAGCTCCAGGGAAGCAGGTGCTGTATATGTGCAACGTGATGCCTTCTTTAGTCTGAGATATAACACAACTTACAAGGGTAGGGGAGGAAGTGATATGATTGGTACAGCATGCAACTTTGGAAGTTGCTGGGAAAAAAAATGAAGGAGAAACACCTATCATTTCAGCGGAGGGACATTAATTTGTGTGAGTATGCCCAGGAGTGGAGGCAATGTTGATAAATCTGAGCCAGACTGGATGCTGGAAAGACATGGATGTAATCATCTCCTAGGAGGACACCAGGTCAACAGTGCAGTGGGAACTTAAGAAGAACTGAGCCCAACAGCAAGGAGGGGGAAAGGTGGATGTTGGCATTGTCCTTGAGTAAGGATTGTATCAGAGCAGGTCACCTTCAAGAATGAGAAGAATAATTCTGGCTTACACATAGCTAAAAGTAATGATTCATTCAATTATAACATATTTATGTATGTTCCGAGTTTCATCCAGTATTCAATTTGGTATAAATTTTGCTGAGCAACTGTTGTGCAGCCAAGGCATGATGGGTACAGTGAGAAATACTATACACTGAGTGGTGACCAGGCCGAGTTAGGAGCAGATGTTTGAAGACCTAGGACATTTGGCATGCACACTTAATGCTTACAAAAGTAGTGCAATGTGATGGTGGAGTGTAAACTGATGTGATAATGAGGGTGACAAGTAGAATGCATCCTGAAGTGCCAGGAGATGAGTTAGAGGATCTCTCTGGAGAGAGTGACTGCATCATAACCACTTTGAAGAGGGAGGTTTCTGGTCCCCTTCCACACTCCTGGTTTGGAGGGGTTCAGGACCTGAGTCTCAGACTTTACTGAATCAGATCCCAGGTGCTTCACTTGTTTGGCTCTGCCATGCACCTTGCCTGGCACAGCGTAGAAGCTGAGCTAGGATGGAGAAAGACTGGTGTCATGGACACCAGCAAAGGCAATAGCAATGTACTGTTATCACTCTGTGTGAGTTCTAGTGTATGTACACACTGCCACAGGTAGAACAAGGGAGTTGGAAGCATCTAGGGTCTTACTAGAGCTCAACATCTGCAGAGCAGGTTGGTGTGTGGAATTGTGGAAGGTGGAGGGTAGAAAGGGAGTTGGGAGAGCTTCTTTGAAATTTCCAGTGTGTGTGACCCAGAGGATGAAAATAAGCATTGTTGAAGAAGGTGGGAAGCAGGTTGGAATCTCAGAAAGGAGTTGGCAGAGAACTTCACTTGAACAGGCTTTGTGTAGGTGAAGGGTTGGACATCCAGATAAACATAGCTGATGGGTGGCTGGATATGCTGCACTTGAAGGAGATTCAAGTGAAGTATACAGATTGGGAGCTGTCAGCAAAGGAGCTAAGAAAGCCAGCACTTGCCTCCGGTTGATTATTCCAGAAGCACTCCATGGGCACAATGGGCAGTTGCGTTTACTGGACCATCTGGTAACTAACATTTCTCAAGCTCAGACCTATTGACAATGTGGACAAGAATATTCTTTATTTGGGGGGGGGAGCCTTATTGTGCTTTGTGAGAAGCTTAGTAACAGCTGTAGCCTCTCCCCACTAGATGCTGGCTCGCCTCCAGCTGTGACAGTCAGAAATATCTCTAGCTGCTGCCAAGTGAAGTTTTGCCCCCAGCTACAAGCCAACTGAGTTGCACCACACAGATTGCGTTCTAGCCCACATTACTGTCTCTGAGAACATATTGTGTTTAAAACACATTCAACACACACATGTGACATGTATTTTGTTTATCTGTGCTATTTTGCCAGTCAGTGGGACTCAGTGCTGCCATTGTACCTGCATGCAGAGTGGGAAACACTGATAGGAGGTGGGAAGGCTGCTGTCCATTTCAGGTTACTTTGGGGCATCCATCATTTGCTCGTCACTTACACAGTTTGATTTTGGTGCCTGTCTCAAGAAGTTGGTACCCACTTGTATCCATGTGCTGTTTCTTATTTCCAGTGCATCTTCTCAATGTGTTGGAGCCATGTGACTCATTCTAGTCAGTAGACTGGGAGTGCAAGTCTCACTTTGGGGACTTGCACTTGAGCAGATAAAAACCAGATGGACAGCTTCTCCATCCCTCTTCCCTCAACAGAGGAGCTTCAGAGGCTGTGTTGCAGGTGGTTTCACAGCAAGGTGAGGGGAGGACAGCCTGAGCCCCATCTGATGATGCAGAGATGTGACATACTGAGACATTGAAGTGTGGTGGTCTCTTTGTCACCACAGCAGAGCTGAGGTTTCTCCTGACTGTTACAAATCCATTCCCATGAAAAGCAGAATGAGGAAGACTATTTTAATGAGGTATTGCCAAAGATGGATCTACTTTACAAGAACATGACAGCCCTTCTTTAAAACCTGCACCCAACATGGTCATGAGATAAACATTAAAGTGAAAAATGTGACATCATATTGTATATTTATTCAAAGAAATACAGTTGTCTCCTCAGTAATTTCTTGGCTTCAATGAAGAGAGGTTTTTTTGTTTTGTTTTTTTTCTTTCAGTTTTTCAGTATAAGGTGATTGGTTAAATAGAGCTTGTGTACATGAAAGGTAGGCTTGGAATCCTAATTCAATTTTGATTCCATGTGTATCATATATACCTTGGAACTAATTTCTACAATGCTTAAATTTAATAAGAAGTTTTACATTGAGGGCCCAGTGCAGTAGCTTAGAGGTTAAACTCCTTTTCTTGCACGAGCTGGGATCCCATATGGGTGCTGGTTCTAATCCCAGCAGGCCCCACTTCCCATCCAGCTCCCTGCTTGTGGCCTGGGAAAGCAGTCAAGGATGGCCCAAAGCCTTGTGCCCTGTACCCACATGCAAGACCTAGAAGAGGCTCTGAGCTCCTGGCTTTGGATCAGCTCAGCTCTGGCCGTTGTGTCTGCTTGGGGAGTGAATCAGCAGACAGATCTTCCTGTCTGTCTGTCATTCTCTCTGTATATCTGACTTTCCAATAAAAAAAAAAAAGGTTTACATAGGGATTAGGTAAAACTTCACAGATCCACATTGGAAGAAATATGAAAAGCATTGCATTTTTGGAAACTGTGTTTGTAGAGTTAATTTGCTAATTCTTGAGCTAGATATCTTAGGACAGGAAGTGACTGATATTCTTCCTCCATTCTAAGCTGTGGCTGAATTACTGATAAAATTCTTACCATGTCTGCTGATAGTAGTTCCATTAAGTTAACTGTAGGATACAAAATGTAGAGGTCCTAAGATACTCCTTCACAAGTAGTTGCCATGAAATCTTGTGGCAATTTGTTGCACGACAGAAATATGTAACAATAGCGCATCGCATGTTTTTCCACCTGAGGTGATGCTCTCATATTTACATAACATGAGTGGAGGCATTTTTATCATTGTGTGATTTTATGGAGGTGCAGTTCAGACAAATTTTGACATTGCAGAACGTAAGATTTCAGTGACTGATCCAGCTCTTGAAAGAATGCTAATACTCTTATAATTACCATGAGCTTTGTTTTATTCAATTCAAAGAAAACCATTTTCTGAAAAAATTGATTAAAGCATTCCAAGTCAGAACTTTTGGTCTTTTTTACAATATGATGCTACTGTGATTTTTTTTTCCCTTTGTACCTCTTAAAAAATCAAGGCAGATTATTTTGAAACCAGAAATTATTTCCCAAATATTTTTGCTTGAACTGAATGAAGAGGCAAGAAAAATTTCCAAGAAAAAGTTGCTTTAAAGTGAGACAGTGCTGGAAGAAAATTGCTAGCAGTGATATTTGTTTCCATTTGGATGCAGCGCATCAGGAAATAAGGATATGTGCGGTTAATTGCTGAATTATTCTAGACCTTTGAAAGGCAAGTCTCGATGCCTGTATGAACTATGCCGGATTCAGTTGGAACAAAGCCCTAAATGGGATGATCGAGAGAAGATATGGAATCATTTCTGTGGTACTCATCTCACTTTGTCATAAAATGATCTTTTTAATGAACTTTCAGTTCTTAAATCATATCTTAATGAGAACTTGCTAGCCAGATGGGATAGAAATAAAGATCAGATATCGTTGAATGTGCTTATAGATTTTCATCAGGAATACATTAGAATCCCATACATAAGGACTGGACTGCGCTGTCTTCCCTCACTCCCAGGGATCAGGAGGCGGTTTCCCCCTAATTAACATATTTTAGGTATCAAAGAAAATATTGATGATGTTCACATGGAGAAATTTTCCTTTGTAATTTAAATGAATTATTCAAGAACTTGAGAAAATAGAGAAGACTTTAAAACATTTTTTAACAAAATTTACTTTTAAAAGAAATGAGATTCTAGACTCAGGCAGTATTCCAGTTAGAAGGTAGTTCACAAGGCGTGTCCCACCGTGTGGGCTTGAACTATCTGTAGCCAGAGAACAACAACATCACAAACATCTGATTGACTGCTGCTCGTGTTTCCTGTGTATAGACACTTGTAGCCTGCAGTTGGCTGAAACTCAGTTGCTTTATTAGGGGGTTAAACCCTTACAATATATTATAATTCACTTGCTGTGGGACAAACTTCATCTTTTATAGGTGCATAATATTTTTTAACCTTTAGAAATTATTTTATTATTTTTTTTAGATGATGTTTACATAGTTGCTCAGAGTGGGGAAGATTGAGGTTTAGGAAAAGTGGGTGTGATCACTGTTACCAAATTTTCTCTTTCTTTTTTCTGTATCTGGTGGTGGGGGAGACCAGGGAAGAAGTCACACCCAGCCTCCTAACCGCCCCAGTATCTGAGGATGGGGAGTGGCCTCCCCATATCAACCCTGTGTCCTGATGTGGTACATAAGCCAAGGGTTCTGCCCAGGTGGTTTCAATAGTTCTGAAATATTGTTGATCTCACCAGTCCAGGGATGAGGGAACCGTTTCAATGTCCATTGGTTGACATAGTCAAACTTAGAGTCTCCATTCGCCCAGATATTTGCTGTCATGGTTTGGCTGGAGTAGTTGTCCAGTTTGTTCTGTTCTCCTTCCTCTGCTGTGGTACCAGATGTCCTCTATAGGCCCCAAATGGGCTGCCATATCCTCTATGTGGATTTGGGCCAGCCATCCACTACTGTTTTTTGTTGTTGTTGTTTTGTTGTTTTTGTTGTTGTTTTGTTTTGTTTTCATTGAGGAAGACCAGTTCTTGCAGGCAGACTCAAGGTCCTGGGCCAGGCATCCTGGGCCCCACTGGGTCCTGTGGGGCAAACTTTATCTCATAAGTATGGAAATAGTTTGAGATCACCTTAGTTCAGTGTACCAAGACTAAAGAATTGTAGGGAAGAATCATAACAATGTGGAGAATTTGTTTTATACTAGATATGTTCTGAACCTATGTGGGATTTGATTTTAATTTGCACAGTAGTCACAGGAGATAGGAATGTTTATTATCTCCATTTCACTGGTGAGGAAACTGAGGCAGTCAGTTGCCTAGTGTCCCTAACTGCTAAGATATAAAAGCTGAAATTGATTCTAGAGTGAATGCTGGTAGTCATCATGTCACCATTCTGCTTGTCATCCCTGCCACTGGGGACATGATTTTCAATAGTGACGGTATCGTGACTTTTTTGAACATGTAGGCTGACTATTTTCTCTGGATTTTGTGTGTTCTGCCATATGGTTCTCTTCTCTGGGTATCCCACACTTTTCTGAACCACAGACTACCTTCTGGAATGGGGAAAAACTGGCCCTTGAATCTTATCTCTGTAGGGCTTTCTTATGTCCTTGGGATCCTAGGACACAGCTGTGTTGACATCAGCACCTCACTCCTCCAGCCACAGTTGACCTTGTCGTGACTCTCCATTTGGTCAAGAAGCCTCTGCTGATGTGAGCTCAAAAAAAAATTTTTTTTTAAATTCCTCTCACCTTCCCCCACTCCCACTTCAGTCAGTACCAGCCAGTGAAACTTTTCATGCCCACGATAGTAGGTTGATCCTATTTCCCTTGCACCCTCACAGCTGCTGCCTTCCACCTGCTATGATGGTATTACACCTCTGACCCAACAGCCCTACCACATGACCATACCCCTTTAGCTTTCTCACTGCATTTATAACTCTTGTGTGAGTTCCCAAAGAGCTGCTTTGTTCTCTCAAGTCCTTCTAGGCTTCTCTCCAAAGGGCTCTATAGCAGCTATTTATTGAAGAGTATGACATCAACCCTACCATTGGAAGCATCAAATAACAGTGATAAATGTATCCATGATTTTGTAGGTGCTGTTCGGGCTAGAGTAAGTTGGGTCCTATTTTTGGTCTGTGACCTAATGTGGACCACCTGGCATAGCCACCCCTCTCTCTCCATGTCAGTTGTCCTTTTCAAGGAGGCAAGCCTAAGCTTATTTGCTCATGGAGCTGGAAGGATTCCCAGCCAGCAGCAGAAGACAAACTCCAATAAAGGAGGAAGCACTTTTCAAACTTCTGATTTCACATGTTGGCTTTAAGTCCCATTGGTGCCAGGTCCAGAGTTAACAAGGAACTAGAACTGCACAACTTCATGGACACATAGAGATGTGATGCATTGGGCCATTGTTGTCACTGCTGTCATGGAAGTCCTTTGGGTTGCTTCAGAAAACACATAGTGGACTGTGCCACATTCTGTCCACCATCAACTGAACTCTTTCATTAGGTATCCAAAGTACATACTAGTGTGGTTCCTGTCAAACTTTTCATAAACCTCCTCTCAGGAATCCTTTGCTCCAGCCACTTTCCCTGTTCTTGTTTTGTTTTGTTTTCTAATTTCCTCAAGGTAATGCCCTGGTTGTTTCTAAATTTCAAGCTATTTCAGCTTAGGAACACTTTGCATCTGCCCAGCTGCAGGCTCTGGTACCATTTCCCATTGTTTCCTGTCTGCCATTGCTGTCATTGTATAAGCCTTATTTTTTTTTCAAACAGGTTTTTTTTTTTAACCCTGAAACACATGTACCTGAGATATAAATATTTGGTAACTTGCACTGACTCTGGCTTACTATGGAAGAAATTGGGCCCCATGCTTAACTGAGCTCCTCCCAACAGTCTAAGAGATTGTAAAACCTGAGGTCCTGAAGTGTGCAGAGCAGACTAGAGCACCTTAAAGAATGTCTTTTGTGCCACATTCCCCAGGTAAAACAACTCCTCCTCTTGTAAGGAAAGCAAATAGGTAAGAAAGGGATCAGCATCATTACAGACAAGCTTAAGCCTCTGCTTGCAACATCAGCCTCCCTTATAGGAATCCTGATTCAAGTCCCTGGCTGTTCTACTTCTAATCCAGCTGCCTGCTAATGTGCCTGGGAAGGCAGGAGATGATAATCCAAGTCTCCTGCTACCCACATAGGGCAGCCAGCCGGAGTTCCTGGGTCCCGGTTTTGACTTTACCTATTGCAGCCATTTGGAGAGTGAACTAGCAGATGACGAATCTTTGTCTGTCCCTCTTCTGTGTCTGTCATTCTGCCTTAAGAAAGAGAGAAGAGAGGGAAAAGTGTGGTAGCCTAATGGGTTAAGTTGTCCGCATGTAACCATCAGAATACCGTATGGGCACTGGTTCTAGTCCTGGCTGCTCCACTTCCCATCCAGCTCCCTGCTTGTGGCCTGGGAAAAGCAGTTGAGGATGGGCTAAAGCCTTGGGACCCTATATCCTTGTGGGAGACTTGGAAGAAGTTCCTGGTTCCTGGCTTCGGATCAGCACAGCTGTGCACATTGTAGCCACCTGGGGAATGAACCAGTGGATGGAAGATCTTTCTCTCTGTATCTCCCTCTCTGTAAATCTGACTTTCCAATAAAAAATAAATACATCTTAAAAAATAAAAAAAAAAGAGAGGAACTCTAGAATCAGCAGGAAATGAGGAGGGTTCTGACCTAGAATGAAAATTGCATCATGGTATCCATGAAGTAAAAATCTCTGTTCTGGTTCATTTGATTTTTGGAAGACACACCAGTCAGCCATTATATTGGAAAGTCCCTGGGATTCTGGAATTGCTGAACTCTCCTCCTAAGGAGAATAGTGAGGCAAGTGTTCACAGAGTAGCCCTGGAAGCCTTCAGTTAAGCTTTTGGATAGTCACATGGCACTCACTCAACACACTTTATTGGCTCATTTCCATGGACTGGAAAGTAAAAACACACTGGTGAACAAGATGGCCATGGTCCCTGCTTCAACCCTTGGTGCAAACAGGCTTGGAAAAGTGATCAGGGAACTCCCCTGTTAAGTTCTGCCGCTGGACACCTGGTGAGCCTAAAGGAGGGCCCTCTTGCCAACTGGGAGAGAAGTAGAATAAGCAGAGGAAGTCAGCCTGGGGGCAATGGGGTGCTGTGTGCTATTGGTCCTCTTGTGGCCTGTAGGGGCAGTGCACAGAGACATGGCCAGGGACACAGGGAACACTCATTTAAAGTCAGAGCTAAGGGGAAGCATGGTGGGCTCCAGATGCTGAAACACACTAGTGTGCTCAGGGCAGGATGGAGAGGTGCCAGGAAAGCTGGACACTGCAGGTTTTGCCAGCCACATTGAGGGGAAGACCTGGAACAAAACGCTGAATGCACTCACAAAGCAAAAGAGCATTTTTATCAAAGAAAAAGTGGTGGTTCTTGTTGTTTTTCTTTTTTTATTGTAAGTTATTTTTATTGGACAGTCAGATGTATAGCGAGGAGGAGAGACACAGAGGAAGATCTGTTGATTCACTCCCCAAGCAGCTACAATGGCTGGAGATGAGCCGATCTGAAGCCAGGAGCCAGGGTCTCCCACACAGGTACAGGATCCCAAGGCTTTGTGCCATCCTCTACTGCTTTCCCAGACCACAAGCAGGGAGCTGGATGGGAAGCAGGGCCACTGGGATTAGAACTGGTGCCCATATGGGATCCTGGTGCATGTGAGGCAAGGACTTTAACTGCTGGGCTACCACCCCAGACCCGTGTTGTTTTTTTACGGTCTCTGTTGATGCTTCAGTTTCCCCCGACATTGAAGTTCAAGTTGAAACCTGAGTTGTATGTGACAGTTCACTGCTTGTCACTTAAACCTAGCAAGAGGCTGAAGACCACAAGGTAGTTGGCCTGATATAATGTTACATCAGAGTCCTTGGGTTTGCTTGCTGCCTTTGGTTGCTGTCTATAGCTTCCTGCTAATCCAGACTCCAGGGGAGCATGTGATGGCTTGAGTTATCAGGTCCCTGCTACCTTGCTTGGGAGATTTGAATTGAGTTCCTGGCTCCTGGCTTCAAGTCCCTGGCCATTCCAGGTATTTGAAAAGGCAGTGGGTTAGCAGTGTGGAGCTTTCTCTCTCTTCACCTGTCAAATAACAATATAAAATTTGGAAAAACAAATAAAGCCATGAATTGGAATAGCGGTACTCCTGTTTACTGCACTCAGGTTTGATTGTGACAGAAGCAAAAACAAGCAGTATTGTGGCTGGTCGCTTCTGGCCACCTTCCTGAGATGGTCCCACCTGCAGTGACGGTGTACAAGCCGTTTGTCCTTGGCTCATTTTCAGCCCTCCGTTTGACTTTGCCGTGACCCGCTCTATTTTCAGTTTCCCTCGTGCTCTCGTTAATTTGCCAAATGTGTGCAACTTGTCATTAGTTCTGTCTGTACCCTTTTCGAGGACAAAATTGGCGGGGTGCTTTTGTAGGCCTGTCTCTGAGGATACTTCAAACCTTACGAAGATTCCATCTTTGTTTCCTTGTGGGAAATACTGTCTGGTTGTAAAGTCAGGCACGTGGGCTGTGGCCTCCTGTTTATGTGGGTGGTAGGTTCCTGTTCCTGGCTGTGTTCACCATGGCACATTTTTATGAAAGATGAAATAGCAATAAGGTGCAAAACAGTGCCTGAGACTGTGCTGTCTTGTGGCTGGGGGAAGGTAAATGAAAGACACTGTATTTCCACAGTGAGCTCTGCCGTTCAAGGGATTCCTTCAGCAGAGCAAACAGATGACAAACAAGGGAAATTGGAAGTTGATTGTTATAAAGGAGAGGAGGCTTTTGGAAAAAACCGTTGTTTCCCTCAAGGGAAGACATGGTGTAGCTTTTGCACCACGGCCTTCTGCTCCTCCCGTGACATTGAGGCTTTCCTGTGAAGTCAGCTTGGCCTGCAGCTAACCATTCTCATTCACTCACCAGCATCACACCAAGGGCTGAGCTCATCCACCGTCATCTGATATGCCAGTGACCCATCTGGTCCCAGGTACCCAGCACTCAGGGACCTCAAACATGGTTGTCTAAAGGGAAAGCCAAAGGCGGAAGTCTCCCAGCCTTTCCTGTGGGAGTCTGGGGTTAATGTCTGGTAAGGGGAAGTTTTCACGCTGGTGCCTGAGAGCTAGCCAGCACCTGAGTCCGGGAGCAAAGTGGAGGTCAAAACTCATCTGAACCCAGGAGGCGATGTCAGCCACCCCCACGCATTTGGAACTATGGGAGGCCACTCCTCAGGCAGTGTTTTATCCTTGACCTCAGCTCCATAACTCGTTGGGTCATTCCCAGCCTGAAGTTCAAGTTAGTGCCCCTTTGCAGCTGCACCTTTCTTGCCTGCCGACCCTGGACTGTGCTACTGAGATGGAGCTCCTGACCCTGCACACCCCTGCCAACCTGACATTCATCCCTCTCCCCTTGTGAACTTGACACTCTTGGAATCAAGTCTGTGCAGCATCTAGACGGGATGAAGGGTAGGGTGGGGGCACAGATTTCAGACTGTTTTCTTATTACTAAATGGAGAGGTATTAACAACACAATGCAGAAATTAAAAAAAAAAACATAAAGGCAGAGGGTAGGGAGTGGTGGGGGGAGCAAAAGAAAAGCCTGCTGCCTGCTCTTTTCTTCTCTGTATTATTATTGGTGACAAAGCCCTCCGTCCATTTTTCTTCATAATTTGCAGGACTCCTAATGGGAACAGCACCTCCCAATTACCATGGCTGCCAAGGGCTAATTTGGTTACCCTCCGGATCCACAATAGGGAAACTGTGTCGAGCCTTTGTGGATATTTGCATACTATACATACCAGGAATGTAAAACAGCTGCCCGGCCCCTCTGCCACTATCATGGCAATTATGGGTCATTAGCTTGCCCCCCCCCACCTCCCTTTCTCTTGTTCTTGTCTTCCAGGGTCTGGTAGGCAGTGGTAGGCAGCTGACAGATTTGCAGAGACAAGAAATGAGAGAGCGGAGCTGCGTGGCCTATTTGTTAAGACGCTCCCGAGGCTGAGGAACTGCCACTTGAAGTGCAGGGACACAGCCATTCCCGGTTACTTCTTCACTCCCCCCACCCCTCCTCCTCCTCTCTTCCAGCCCGTGCCCAGCTCCCCCTTCTCCTGGGGGAGGCTGCTTAGAAGGGCTAGTGTCTGGCCCTGCACGTGTCTCTGTGTTCTCGCTTGTCCTGGCAGCCTGGTCGGCACTTGGCACTGGGGGCCCACGTGTCCTCCTCCTCAGAGAGGCTCTCCCTCCCTTTCTCGCTCCTAGAACCAGGAGGGCAGACACAGGCACACACGCCTGCCTGCCTGCCTGCCTGCATGGCCAGCCCCAGCTCCCAAGCCAATCCACCCTGAGCAAAGGTGGTGCTTCCCTCTTAAGCCTTCTTACTGAATCTTAACCCTGGGGAGACAGGGGAGGGGAGAGGTACCAGGAAGCAGAGATGGAAGAAAAGGAGAAGGCGCTTCACCATGAAGCTCTCTGACAACAATGTGCTGTGTCTTGTAGTAGTTAATGGGAAGTTATGGTTCTGAATATAATTTTTTCCCTTGAAGCTGCTAATTTTATTGACAATATGGATAGATTGAAAGACCCAAAGCTTTTGTGTTGTTTTGTTAAAGCAAATAAGTGAGGCACAAATGTAAATTACATCTCCAGGTTCGCATTAGAGGTTTGCAAATAATACTGAGCTAATGGTTATTGCAAAGGAAAATAGCGCTGGGATCAATATTCTATACAGTGGAAGGCGATACCTCTCTCTCTTTTAATCACCTCATTGCAGAAATGGCATTGAAATTTGAAATCTCATTTTCTCCATTTGTACAAATTGAACATAAATCACCGTGAGTGAGGGGAGGTGGCGGGCAGCTTCACTCTTTGCGGGATTGCATTACTAATTAGTGTTAGGCTCAAGCCCTGCTCAGCCTGGGAGAGGAGGAGGCTCTAGCAGACCTTTAGCCCACCGCAAAGCCTGATGCAAGGGGGAGGGGCAGGCCTGGGACAACCCTGCCCAAGAAGAGAAACAAAAGGGCAGGGGGTTCATTCTGAGCCTATATGATGCTCTGCTGGCTGCTCTCCATCCTAGTGGATTTCAGCAAAGACAGATTGCGTGGGAACCTCTTTCCTGTTCCCAGTAAGACATGAAGGGTCAGCTTCTGGACCTGGGCTTTTGTCTGCAGCTGCAGCAGTCTGGGCTGAGGAATCTGGAGGAGCAGCCCACCCTGAGCTTTATGGGTGTTGGGGTGTGCACCTGCTAAGTAGTGCTCCCTTATGCCCACCTCCTGCCCACCACACTGGTCTCTCCTCTTCCCTGTCACTCACTTCCCCCAACCATGCATGCATAGACATTGCTCTGAGTGGGGTGACAGACACTGTTCGCAAAGGGTATTCAGAGCTGTCAAAGCATCCCACTTCAGCTCCCTGTCCTCAAGTCGCTCACATGTTACTCACAGCATCCTTGATCTGATGGCTTTGGGTCCACAATGGCAAAAGGGCTCCGGACCTTTTTTTTTTTTTTCCTCTTCATGGGCTGGAGGGAGACTGCCTTATTTCACAGGGAGCAAAGCAAAGGGTATGCAGATAAGTTGGCTTTTGGAATTCAGTGGGAGAGTAGGAGAGGGCATGGGGGAGAGGCATCAGTTTATATTGTACAACTCAGAGACTTAAAACTTTGTTTTTTAAAAGGCTTGGGAAGATGTGGTATGGGACAGAGTCGTGCAGATTCCTTGACTGGTCTCGCTGTTTTCCACATATCCTCTCACGTGAAGTAAATAACATTTTGTGGTGATTAATGGAGGATGTTTAGTTCATGAAACTCAGTACCCAAGGGGCAAGATTAACCAATAAAGTGTTTGTATATTTATATCTAAGGTTGATCCCAAAAGGACCAATGTGTGTAAACTAACATAAAGGGGACACACCAGCCATGGCTGCCAATACCAGCACCTTCTGATGAAGCTGCTAGACCAGGACAGGAGACAGACGTGGCATTTCCATCGCAGGAGGTCCCTGGGGAAGCCCCAGTGGGTCCTGCCATGCTAGAGCAAAGCAGAGTGGCTGGGAAGTCTGCGAGGTATCATGGAGAGTCAGGATGCTGGCTGCCTGCCTATGCTGCCAGTCCTTCCTCATTCCTGGGGAGGACAGAGTAACTGCTGGAGACCTACCTGCTCCACAGAAAAGTGTGCCTCCTTGGCAGTAGCTGGAAGAGTTAACAACCAGGGAGGCAAAGGCGCAAACTGGAAGCAAGGTTCATTACCTAAGATTCCTCTCCTCTATTTCAACAGATGAAAGAAAAGAAAATAAAGCAGAGCCCATCCAAACAGTAAGCAGGTGGTGGCTGCTAATAGGGGAGAAATAAAAACCTTTTAGAAATCAGAGCTGACTACAAAAAACACTGACGAAGTGGAATGGAAGTTCTGAACAATCAGTTCAAAGAAAAGTGTGTTTGAAATAAACCCTTAAAAACATTTCAAATGCTGAAGGGGAAAAAAAATAGCTGCTTTAGATATTTGAAGCCAGGATGACTTAATCTGGAAAGAGGATTTTTTTTTTTTTTGGATTCTGGTGGGGAAAGAAAAAAGCAAAAAAGAAAGAAAGACCTGAGAAGTCCTTGAAGGTAGCAGGGCTCAGAACTCAGAGCAGGTGCACAGGAGCTGTCCTGATGGTCAATCCCAGATCACTCACAGACTTCCAGGTTGACCTGAGGCTTTTAACCTCTTAGTGCCTCCATTTGCCCAGCTATAAACTGGGGTTACTAATAGGCTTGTCCTTTCACCTTGCAGGTCCCCAAGGAGGTATGATGGTGTAATAGACCCGACCCTATTGATGGAGATAACATCCCCACCAGATTGTGACTTCCGTCTTTGGAGGCCAACCAGGTGCCCTCCAAAGGGGTTGGGGGTAGGAGGGTTCCTCTTTTTTTTGGTGAGTTTCGGCATTCATTCAGTCTCTAATTCATTCCTTTCATTGATGTGCCTACCTGGTAGCACATGATAACAAAATGAAGAAAAATGCACCTCAGGGTGACCACAGGTTGGAGGAGGATGCAGGCAGGTGGAGAGTGATTTGCACACCAATGTGAATTAGCAAGGGTGGGAGTTTTTAGTTAGGGAAGGATTGCAGCATCGAGAGGCTGCTATGAGGTGGTGACCACGCCCATTTCTGACATGAGTGGCTGGTGCCAAGATTGAGAAGGACAGCTCAGGCCTCGGGAGCAAGATGTGTCAAGGATGCAAAGATGTGATCTGAGATGCTCTGGGCAGGGACTTGGAGTGTGAGGACAGAGTTGGGGGCAGAGAACCCTGGAATGGGAAGCAGGAACTTCACCAGTCATAACAAAATTAAGAAATGGGTAGGGTGTTTGATCCAACAGATAAGGCAGAGCGTGGGGCATCTTCATTCCCTTATTAAAATACTCTGCTTCCCGCTTCCTGCTAACACTAAGGCCTGGGTGAAGGCTCAAGTGGTTGGTTTCCTGCCACCCATATGATAAACTCAGATTTGAGTTCCTAATTCTTGCTTCTTAAAGGGCCAGAAAATGTAAGGCACTAGGGAGACACTCCAGCGGGGGGTTGAATGAAAAACAGCCTAGGACTGCCAGTATACAGCAGGCCAGTATACCTCACTTTGCCCAGAGGAGTCCTTGGGGATGCCTTTACTCCTAGCATCTTATCTACTTTATTCTTTTTTTTTTTTTAAGATTTATTCATTTTATTACAGCCAGATATACACAGAGGAGGAGAGACAGAGAGGAAGATCTTCTGTCCGATGATTCACTCCCCAAGTGAGCTGCAACGGGCCGATGCGCGCCGATCCGAAGCCGGGAACCTGGAACCTCTTCCGGGTCTCCCACGCAGGTGCAGTGTCCCAATGCATTGGGCCATCCTCAACTGCTTTCCCAGGCCACAAGCAGGGAGCTGGATGGGAAGTGGAGCTGCCGGGATTAGAACCGGCGCCCATATGGGATCCTGGGGCGCTCAAGGCGAGGACTTCAGCGGCTAGGCCATGCCGCCGGGCCCTCTACTTTATTCTTTGACTTAGATTTAACTTTCGATTTTTTTTAAAAACGTTTTTTTAAATCAAAATGTCATTAGTCATGGTTGCATTGTACTAAGTCAGGAGGAGTCAGGGGACCAATTTTGTACCAGTAGCTCATGGCAAGGACTCAAGGAGTTGTTTGTGACGAGCTGAATGAGCAGAGTTCTTTCTTTGACTGGTTCTAAAGTCCAAAGGATGTTCAGGATGGCTACTCATTTCCAGATACTGAAAGGTGTGAGGCAGATGGCTTGCTGCTGGTGATGTGAGCTCTGACACGGAACTGCTGAAACTGCTGACTTGCCCAGCTGTCTTACCATGACCAACACTGCTCCCTATCCCCCAGGTGTGGGATGCTCCCATGATGCTTCCTGGCAGGGTTTATGGGAACTGTGGAAATGGGAGGGCAGGTAAGCAGGGGGATCCGATCCATGCAGAAATACCAACTGAACAGCCTTAGTGGAACAGTTTATATTTTCTTGTAATCCTGGTGTGATCATTTATTATAGACTTCTCAACTGTAACTATTTTTGGTACCTTTTAAGTATATATTTTATTTGAAAGGCAGATTTACAGAGAAAGAGACAATAAATCTTCCTTCTACTGTTTCACTCCCCAAATGTCCTCAGTGGCCAGGGCTGTGACAGTACAAAGCCAGGAGCCTGGAGAGTTTTCAGGATCTCCCATATGGGTACAGAGGCCCAAAATCTTGGGACATCCTCTACTGCTTTCCTAGGCACATTAGTAGGGAGCTAAGTCAGACTTGAACTGGTGTCATGTGGGCAAGGGATCATACCAAAAGCAGACATGAGACTGCTATCGCATCTTCAGTCTCTAATTTTAAAAAAAGCAGTTATTTTAACAAAATTCTCCCACAGATGATGGATTCATGTAAATGTGGAGGAGGTACATCTCTCTGAAAAGCATGATTTTTCATTTATATCAAATGACTCTGCTTTTCTAACTTTTGCTTAAATCCAAGTGCTCTTACATATGTCAGAAACATCAAGTGTTTGCAGTTAATGTGTTGACATTTTAGGAAGAAGAAAAACTGCAAACAGTTGGAATAATACGCATTTGATCAGTGCTATTAGACATTTCACAAAGAGATTCAGTTCATCCCAGTAGCTGATTCATATCTTCACTTCCAAGTCAGGAAATCAAATCAAAGCTCCTGGAAGTCCATTCTGGAGGAGGTGAAATGTCTGACCTTATTATAAATTATAAATATGACTTCTTGTGTTTTAAGGTATAAAAGTTTAGTTTTTTTGTGTGTTGAAAATAGGCCTTGCTGCTATGGTGAAGCATTGCATCGTAGTACAAACAATGTCATGACAAAATTAAGAAATGGGTAGGGTGTTTGATCCAACAGGTAAGGCAGAGCGTGGGGCATCTTCATTCCCTTATTAAAATACTCTGCTTCCTGCTTCCTGCTAACACTAAGGCCTGGGTGAAGGCTCAAGTGGTTGGTTTCCTGCCACCCATATGATAAACTCAGATTTGAGTTCCTAATTCTTGGATTTGGCCTGCTCAATATTGGCTGTTGAGGGCAATGTGGAGGGGGACATATGGTTTACTCCTTTCAAATAAAATTAAATCATTCAAAATTCAGAATCATATGAGACAGAAACAAATTTGGAATGATTTTACTCTTCACATAATTCATAACTTACTTTCATAAAGCTACTGAGTTAATTGCAATAAAAGCCATAATGATTTAAACTTCTGTGGACTCAGAATAGTTCAACTGCCAGGTTTTGGTGATGGAGCTGATATTGATTGTAAAGAAATGTTTTAACATGAGGCGATCTCCCCTCTGCTGTTTATTGGCTCTGAGGTTTTACCAGATTTTACATCTTTGAGGAGCTGCTCTAAATCCACCTTTGTGGTTTACAGCATTATTGAACTTCCTTTGTAAACAAATTTGTAAATGTTGGTTGTGTTTTATTCCATATATCAGTTAGATGTCTTCAGTTAAAGTCCACAAAGAATTGAGTATTCAAAAATGCTTCATTTTAAAGCATTTTGGCCCTAAAAACATTGAAGATGAAGCTTACCAACCAGAAGGAAATGAAAAGTATCCCTACAATAGAAAGAAGAGCAAAATAAATGTTGAGCATTCAAAAAAGCCATGTGTTAGTTCTTGTTCAAAGTTATAATTGCTCTTTGGAGTATCTCAATGTGTAGGAAGAATCTTTTGATTGAAGCTTCCATACTCACTTGGATTAAGTTTATTCTTGCTGTGTGGCTCGGAACGGAAAGGCTTATGATCTAGAATCGTAAACAGAGACATTTATCTGGAGCATTTTTTCCTATAAAAACAACACAAGCATTTGGGAGATTAAAAAGACAGTGTCTGAAATAGGTATATGGTATATAGTGGTTAATGGCTTCGGTTGGGATACCCAGTTCTCGCATTGCAGTGCCTAGGTTCAGGTTCTGGCTCCAGCCTCCAGTTCCAGCTTCCTGCAATAGAGTACCCCAGGAGGCAGCAGTGGTGGCTCAGGTAGTCACATTTCTTCCACATACACGGTAGGCATGAATGGAGTTCCTTGCTCTGGCTTGGCCCAGCCCTGGCCTTTGCAGATATTTGCAGAGTAAACTAGTGGATTGATACTGACTGACTCCTTTTTTTAATGATTTAAAAAAAATATATGAAGACAGTACCTGAGAAAATACTTGAACTAAGTTACTTACATATTTTGATTTAAAAAAAATAGAGGTAACATATAGTTTAGTAGAATTTTCCCTCAACTTGCAACATATCTTAGGAACCTGGAGAAAGTTAAAAATATAATCTATGTTAAGATTCACCTGAGGATGTTAACAGTGACAATAATTTATTAACAGTGAAGTGCAACTCTGGAGCTTTTCAGTCCAAAATGTTTCTGAAATCCTTGAAAATGTAATTTTGCAGAGGAGTATATGCAGCTCTATGAAACAGATTCCAAAATAAATCAGGATTTAAAATACATTCTTTAAAAAGTACTATGATAGTTTTAGAAACAGATATAGCTAAAGAAAATACGATTATATGGAAAGCACTATTCTGCTCATAGCATATATTTTGTTAAATCTCTGAATATTTATTATTTATTGGGAAGACATATTTAGAGAGAAGGAAAGACAGAGAGAAAGATCTTTCATCTGCTGGCTCATTCCCAGATTGCTGCAACAGCTAGAGCTGAGCTTACCTGATCCAAAGCCAGGAACTTCCTCTGGACCTCCCATGGGAGCAGGGTCCCAAGGCTTTGGGCTATCCTCTGCTGCTTTCCCAGACCACAAACAGGGAAACTGGATTAGAATTGGAGTAGCTGGAGCATGAACCAGTACCTGTATGAGATGCTAGTGCTTGGAGGTGAAGGATTAGCTAGTTGAGCAGTTGTGCTGACCGCTGCATATTATTTTTGTTTTATCTTATGGGCATGAATATGTATAATATCTACTTAATACAAAGCATCTTACTTTAAGAGATAGATTTTACATAAAATGACTTTATAATTTCACCAAGTAGTTATCTTCAAGTACATAATTTTGATTGTTCCTAGCCCTCCTTGTCACTCTAAGAAGTGTCACCTTATGGTTTATAAAGTATGTGGCCCTCCCAGTCAGTAACAGGAATTAAAAGGGAAAACATACTCAGTTAGAGGGGGTAGGACATAGGTCTGAGAGAATGGGGCCAGGAGGAAGGGAGACAGGCTGGGAGCCCCAGGAAGCAGCACGGAATAACATGGGTTGTGACATGGGTTCCCTCTGCTGGTGATAGTCCACCCACCATCGTGAAGAGTAGTTTCTTATCCCGAGAGGCATCCCTGCCTGTCAGGGGTTGGTGCTTTTGGATTCCCCTGGCACTGAAGCAATCATTGGGGCATTCATTAACTTAGCTGACCCAGCCACATCTGTGGAGTGTGTACTCTGGGACAAAACCTTTGCCAGACCTGGTACTCAACATGATAGAATCAGACAGGTGGTGCCTAGTCAACTTCCAAGAGCTGAGGACTCTGCTGGGATGGAAGCAGGGAGGATGCCAGGAGGGGACCCTGGAGGGATGCCTGTGGAGAAGAGGGTGTCAGTGAAAACTCTGCCAGGAAGACCACACCAAGTTTGGTGGAATCAAGGTGCTTCAACCTGCATCTCCCTCTCCTCCTCCAACTGACCATTGTCATGTCAGAACAGAGGCCCTTGGCTCTTGATGCTGTCAGTAGTTAAAGAAAAGCAGTCATGCAGATGGCAGGACGTAATTCCTCGCTCCCCTGATGAGGTTTCCAAGCCTGTGTTCACTCCTGTCTAGTCTGAGTCAGGGTCCTGGAAAGACTTTCAGGACCCAGTAGCTGCTTCCTGTTCCAGGTTGCTCGTGTGTTGTTTCTGCTCACAGAAACAAATCCAATTCCAGCAAATAATGCTGTCATCGGGATCCTGTGCAGGCGTTGGAGGGCGGCCGGCTTGGCCAATGGCGTGCTCTGTTTGAAATATCTTACGATCTTTAGAAACATTTGTTTTTATTCAGAAGTGTTCACTTGATGTTGCCCTGAGCCATGCAGTTTCCCTATGGGCTTAAGCTCCCATTTGTTAAAGAAACAGATGGGAAAAGCAGTTCAGTGGGTGTTTGTTTTAGCATTTAAGACAGCTTACCGTGAGGTGCTGGGGTTGGGGTGGGGCAGGTAGTAACACAGTATTTTTAGCAGGCTTGCACAGCAACAGGATCCCATGGCCTGTTAGGTGGAAGCAGAGATCTACCGAGCTGCACAGAATGGGTCCTTGGACGGCACTGGCCCCTGTAACCTGACTTCACTTGAATGGACCAGGAGACTGTCATATGTCAGCTGCTTTTTCACATGCCTCCCACCTTTTTGTCCCCACCAAGCCTGCACTGGAGTAGAAGTGACTCACACACAAGCCAGTTGATATACGTGTTCCTGGACTGGCCAGGGTTTCAACAGGAGAAAGCCAACCAGAATTAATAATGGGGCTGTTTACAGTGGTAAAGCATGAGGACGATGGGACAAGGGGTGATGGATGACACACCTTGGGGGACTGAAATGCAAGATGGGCACCACAGTCATGGGCCCTGGAGAAGCCTGTGCCCAGGAGAATGGGATGGTCTTCCAGGAGCTGTGGCTGCAGGTAGAGGGGCACAGCCACTGCCCAAAGATGGTGAGGCAGGAAGGGATCTGGGGCAACCCAAACCCAGACCTCTGACCTCCTTCTGGGCCTTCTCAGATGTCACCCCCAGCTGGGAGTTGAAGGACAGGCTCATCCTGGAGATAATGTGCAGTTTAGAGGTGCCCTTCCCTGGGAGGCAGACCAAGGTCAGGGAGACATGCAGGGACAAGGAGCAGTGCACCCTCCTGACGTGGATACCTGTAACCTGTGTATTGCTGGACCTTTCTCCTCCCATGGCCTTACCATGTAGTGGAGCTTTTGGCAATGCACTTGAGATTTTGTGTCTCCGTCAGAATCCAGAGCATGGACAGCAGCCAGCCGTGGCTGAGCTCCTGGGTCCTACCAAGCCTGCCAGTGTGACTTTATGTTGTGCACGCAGGCAAAGAAACCTAAGGACCGTTCTCCTCCTTCCTTCCCTCCTTTTCTTCCCCTACTCTCCAAGAGCCTGCTTGGCAACAAGGGTCTTGCTGTTGGGACAAGATAGCCTTCCCTAAGTAGATGCTGTATTAGAGCCCTATTATCAGTAGGAGAGATACAGGTCAAGCTGGCCACTCAAACCATGCCCCCAAGATGGGCAGAAACACCTGGGGATTTATGAAATTATATGCTTAGCCTCTGTCCCTAAACTCATGGTTGGAAATCTGTATCTTTGCATTCTCTGTGTGGATGAGCAATGTGCACCCTGGATCTGGAAGACCACTCCTCTAACTACTGGTTCACCAACATAGTCACCCCCTAAGATCATGTTGGAAGGTTTTAAAATTCCCAATGACCGCACAGCCCATATTAATATGGCCAACTTCTTAGACCTTGTTCCAGGTCATCAGCATGTTTCCGCAGTCCCAGGTAATTAAAATTCATGGTCAACTATGAGAACCTCTGCTCAGAACAATGGTAACACTAGATCAACTGAAAGTGCTTTGAGAACTCATATGCCAGTCATCAAAAGAAATCTGAGACTACAATATAGATTACCTGCACACCTGCCTAGGACAGTCCACCTCTTTCCCCAGCCCCTCCCCATCCACACACACCTACTAAGCATCCTTGGCCAGTCCTTCGGGATTCATGTTCTCCGACCACCTCCCTGCTGTACACTCCTAGCTTTTGGTTCTTGTTCTTCCCTCTAGGCAAGCTCACCTATCTAGAATTCCTAAACTCTTGAACAGTGAAGGATTTGGTCTCCCAGTCAAGGTGTGGGAGCTGAGTGATAGGAAAGCCTAGGAAGCCTTGCTGTGCATTGCTGTGCTTCTGAACAGTGCCTCTGTAGTCCCTTGGACTTGGGGATATCCCCATTTCTTACTTCCAAGGATCTCTAATATGGTGTCACTAGCACCTACCTTCCACCTTTTCTTGTTAAATTTTGAAGTGCATATCACACAGTTCTTTACTTTCTTCTGCTCATGATGTGATCACAAAGGAGTCTGTTGTTCTGATCCTAAACAGAAAACTGTGGGTTTGAGATAAGGGGATGCTAGATGTAGTCTCCCCATATTTCAGAGAAATTGTCCCCACAAATCCTTTCTCTCTTCTTTGGTAGTAACATAATTTCTTCTGTTGAGCACATCTCTGCTGAAAATAAAGATTGCAATTCCCATAGTTGTTTGCATAAAGACATGGACTTGTGTGTACAAGTTTCTGGGAAGGTTCCCACAGGGGCGGCATGTGTATGTCCTCTTCCTGCTTGTTCCTTCCACCCTCTTGCACCTGAAACCCAACTGTCGCCATCTTGGAGACTCCCCTTAGGGAGGTAGATCATTGAACTGGAAAAGACCTGGGGTCCTTGAGGCGTGAGAAGCCCAGAGCCATGGCCCACTTGGCATTTGGGTTTGGGTTATGTGAGCATGAGATAAGCGTCAGTTTTGTTTAAATTCCAATTGTTTGGACACACTTTGCCATTTTTCCTCCACTGGCCAAAATTCAGTCTGCCATCTCATTTCTTGAGATGTTGAAGGCTTGTGTCAGCCTTCGGGGAAGAGCTGATAAAGTGTGTTTTCTGTAGGATGCTTTCGTAGCTTGAATCTTTACAGGCAATGTTCTTAGCAGATTGTCTAGCTCTGCAAAGGCATGCAGTCAGCAGTGGGGAGGGAGCAGACTCCCAAAGGGGGAAGAATTGGAGAGAATTTACCCTTGCTCCAGCCTGCTGTGGGGAATAGCTTATTTCAGAGAGCCCATAGCTGTATGTATTGCTCATCTCAGGTCCTTGTCTTCATTTTTCTTTTTTATTTATGAAAGTTAGTGTATACATGGGTAAGTTAAAAAAAATCTTTGTGGTGAATACTCCCACTTGCACCACAACTCCTGCCCTATCCATGCCTTCTTAAGGTTGCTCAGGGTTTGGTGCATTCTTACAGTTTGAGAAATATTGACTTGGGGACCAGAGGGCCCTATGTTTGAGAAACATTAATTTAGGAGCCTTATGGTCTTCCTTGGTCATGGTCTGCCAAGACTATCACCATGACTGTTTGGAGAGTTCCATTCCTGGGATTTTATTTCTCTGATTTACAGAGTCATTTTCTTAACCATCTAATCTACAAATAGAGCTGGAAGTGAAGCCAAGAAATGAGAGAAGGGCGCTGGAGACCAGAGGGAAGAGAGAGCTTATTCCACACAGGAAGAAGGCATCAGCATGGGCTCAGAGGTGAGAAGTCACAGGTGTATGCTGAACAGCCCTGTGGCTCCTCTCCTGGGGTGGCACCACTGAGCAGGGTGGCAGCTACAGTTAGGTGCTTGCAAACCCTCAGTATGAAATCAGTGGATGTCAAGGCTGTGGGCAGCAGGGAAGCAGAGAAGGGACAGATGAGGAAGATCAGACAAGGTGAGCTCCAGATGGGAGGACATGTGCAAGGGATGGACTGGGTGGTCCTGGGAAGCCCAGGTGCATCCTGCCCAGCATGAGTGGGAAACAGAAGAGGGGCTTGCTGCTCAGGACTTTAGTCACAGAGGAATAACATAGACCCCAGAGACAGCTCAGCACTCAGATCCCATATCTGAACTGTAGCCATACTTGCTTGCAAAGACAATTGTTTTCTCTCCATGCCTAGTCTGTCCTTGGCTTCCATGAATTGTATGCCAGAGAGAGGGAAAAGAGCCCTTCATGCAGGACATTACAGTCAGAGAAGTGTGGGGAATGGTTCTTGGGGCCTTTGGAAATTCTAGGACAGGCTCTCTCCTCACTGGGGAGACTGGTGAACCAGCACAGCCAGACATGCTAGCTCTGCTAAATTAGTGGACCTGCCCAGGCCTCTTTGGAAAGTCCATATCCAGCCCTGCACTTTGCCTGTGCTGGCAAGACTCTGCACTTCTGCCTAGCCTTGGGAGCACCCCATGTTGTCACTACCGTGGGTCCCCACCTTCCAAGGAACCTGATCAAAATCATCTGAGCAATGGCCTTTTCTAGTTGGTGCCATGCCTGGAAAACAGGCAAAAGAAAGACAAGGCCAGAGGCACCCAGTGGCGCCCCTGGGACTAGGTCAGACTCCCCCAATCCCCTTGGCATGACCCAGCCCCAGCACAGCTGTGGCATTAGCAGCCGGCGTTGGAGGCACAATAATAATTCTTCAGATCAAAGCAGCTCCGTCTTTAGACAATTATAGTAAAATTGAAGCTCTCCTCCAAAGAAACACATGCTCGCAGTGTGTTTTCCCCTCTCCCCCTCCTTATTTTCTTCTTTATGAACAAATTGGTTTTCAGGGCTATAGAAAGCACCGTTTGGAAGCTTAAATTCTCCCTGTCTGCCCAGGGGTGGATTTGCAGGGGTGAACATGTAACATCTGAAAGCTGACATTTTTTTTTTGTTTGTTAAATTGATATCCAAGAATAAAAGACAGAATGTTAGGAGAAGCTGATCAGGAATGAATAAAGTCTCCTTTTAAGCTGTGATAACCCCTCCCCCACCTTCTCTCCAGAAAAGCCGGACTCTAATTGCTTGCAATCACTCGGCACAAATTGTCTGCTCGTATTTGCTTTTTAATTTTGTATAATCTGGTCCATTTCGCTCTCTCTGCCTTTGAGCTTAACCTCTCTCTCTTTCTCTCTCTCCTTCTTATCCTTTCTGTCTTTCTCTCATCCTCGCTCCCCCTCCCTCCCTTCTTTTAATTCTTCAGGACTGTTTAAAAAATTAGTAATAATTCCCAGCTGTATTTGATGACTTTTACTAAGCAAAAAGAGTTAGTGGAAAAATGTACATACACACAGAATGATAAGAATTTGATCTACAGGCACTTCACTGTTTATGTCTGCACGCGAAACAGTGTTTTGATGTTTTAGTGCTATTTGTGAAGGTGAGGTAGACAAATAGGCTGACCTGCCTATTTGTAAGGGAACTTACAAGGAGCCACAAGGAGAAAGACAACTTCTCTGAGGTACTGTGGATCACTTTCGGAGGGTATTTCTGTAGGGGCCCAGCCGCTGTCACCTGCACGTGCCTGTCTGCCCATGTTTGATGGGCATTCATCCTGGGGAACATGCCTCAGCCCCAGGCAGGGCCCTCCCTAGCCAGGGCTTCTCTTGTCCTTAAGTCCATGCTTGACCCCCACAGGTATCTGTTGTATCAGAAAGCAGAGGTGTCATTGGGATTTCGTACTGTCCAGTAATATAAAAGGTGGTAGGAAGTTAAGGGAGAATTTCTGGAAAGGGTAAATTCTCAGTGGGCAGAGGAAGGAAGAAAAAGGAAGAGAAGTGGGCATAGAGAGAGAGCAAACCATAGCACTGAGCAGCATGCCGACTCCTCCATGTTTTTCAGCAGAGCCATGTGCTCAGGCCTCCTGGGAAGAGAAAGCCTTCGCACAGAAACTGGCTTGTGCCCAGCTGCCAGTCCACACTGTATCACTGTCCCTGGCCTTGTTCTCTGGAACTCAGGTTCATTCTCTTCAAAGGTGCAGTAACAAGAGGTTATTGGGATTGCTTAGGTGAACTAACCAGCACTCAGACCACCTGAAAAGTGTGTGGGTAAAGGGAGCTGGTATCCCAGGTGAACAGCCTGTGCCTCAAGGTCTCAGTCAGGATTCAGTCAGGGAAGCATAGGGTCAGAGGATAGCAGTGCCCCTCAGCGGCAGCTTCACTTTCTGTGGTTGATGTGATGATATGAAAAGGAAAATCCCAGAAAGAGGTTATTCAAAAGTGTTAAAGTGTACAGCTTCCTGAACGGCACCTTAAAGGTTGGCAGAGTCCTGTACTGTCTCATCCTGGAAGAGAATCACGCCTTTGCCCTGTGGATCTGCACTAGACATATTCCCTGCCTTTAGTCATGGGGTGGCCATCTCCAGGACCATGCCCACAGTCTGATATCATAGTCCTTGTCCTCAAGGAACCCTTATTTAACTTAATAATGGCTCCAAAGTATAAAAGTAGAGATGCTGGAAATTTTATTATAGTATATTATTATAAGGATTCTGTTCTACTTTTGTTGTTGCCTAATTTATCAATTCGACTTCATCGCAGATAAATTCTACCAAACATCTTAACTATTAGTACCAATTATATGCAATTTTGGTTTCATCCAGAAATGAACCACTTCCTGTTTCATTTGACAAAGCTAGTGTTATCCTGATAACAAAACCAGGGTGACAGTGCAGGACAAAGGAAAGAAAACTGTTGACCCAAATCCATCGTGAACATGCATGCAAAAATCCTTCACGAGAATCTTGGCAAATAGAAGTCAACAGTGTAGGAAAAGAGTTATACACTATGACCATGTGGGGGTTTCCTTGAGGATTGTGAGGCTAGCTCCCTGTTCAAAAATAAATCAATGCAATCTGCTGTATTAACAAGCTGAAAAAAAAAGAACTCATGCTCTTATCATTGAGTGTTAAGAAAAACAGTATTTGACAAAAATTCATGACTCAAACATGACAAAACCTCTCAGAACAGAGAGAACAGGGAAAATCTTCCTTCACTTCATCAATAGCCTCTTCCAAAAAGCCTACGGCTAAATTGTCCTTAGTGCTGAAAGACTGAATGTTTTCCCCTAAGATAGAAAATGAGGTGGGGTGGGAAGCACATGGGGTAATGATTGCATCCAGTTTTGGAATGACAATTTGTGTCTTGGCCACTCCACTCCTGATCTAGTTCCCTGCCAATATACCTGGGAATGGAACAGATGATGGCTCAAATACTTTAACTCCTGCCACCCATGAGGTTCCTGGCTCTAGGCTTCAGCATGGCTGAGACCTTCCTATTGTAGCCTTTTGGGGACTGGACTAGCAGATGAAAGATCTCTCTCTCTAGAAGCTTGTTCAGAGTTTCTTTAAAAAAAAAATAAATACTGTTGCTTCCCAACTTGAAACAGCATACATTCCAATAAACTCATCACAAGTTGAAAATATTATCAGTCAGAAAGTCATATAATACAGCTAACACCCCAAACATTATGGTAGCAACACAGTACATTTCACCCCAGAGCAGTAGCTTGCAAATGCTACCTGGCATTGTGAGTATTGTGCCACACATTGTTAGCCAAGCAGAGGAGCAAAATTCATTTCCTATTTTGAAGTTTGTCTTCTATTGAATGTGTACCACTTTCACTCCTTAGTAAAATATAGAATTTGTTAGGTCTAATCACCATAAGTCAGGTACTGTCTGTAGATGACCCAGTAGTTGCAGTATGTACCTGCATACCTGAGCAATGGAAACTTACATTGACATAAAAGCGAATCCATAAATGCTTAGAGCAGCTCTATTTGGAATAGCCCCAAACAAGGAGCAATCCGGGTGCCCTCAGTTAGGTGGCTCGTCCTCTCAGCTGTGGGATTACTTAGCCATCAATAAACAAACTTGGACAAAGTTTGTTTTCCCCATCCAGACTGACTGCTTATAGGCAACAACTTAGACAAATCAGAAAATGATGCTGAGTAGTAAAAAATAAAGCTATCAAAACTTTACAAACCCTACCCCTCCATTTCTATACTGGACTGACAGAATTATAGAATTGGAGAACAAATTGATAGCAGCCATGGATCAGGAGAAGGGTAGGAATTGGAAGGGGGCCAGGTGTGACACAAAATGCGAAGAGGAGAGTTGTGGTGATGGGAATTAGTGAAGGTTGAGAGGGTGAGGAGCAGAGACAGGTATTAGGAGAAGGACAGGAAGTATGAGCGTCCAGCTAAAATTGGGAATCAAAGATAACCTCAAAGGTCAAACTTTAGAATTTCACTTGTGTGTCTTATGCAGCCAGTGACCACTGTGAGGCTCAAAATGTGCGAAAGGTCTTTGAAAAGTTCATGGAAACGTACTGTGTACTAGGTCATACTATGTACTTTGTCATAAATGTGCCATGACAAAAATATGCCTGGATTTAATTTTTTTTGCACCAAATAAACTTATCTTCTAACTCCATTTCCCCATGGGCATTTTGAAGGGCTTATGTGACCCTTCAAGAAAGAAAGATTAATAGAGGGTGTACAGTGAGAAAGAGAATGGTGGAAAGAATTCTCTGTAAAGATACCAATTTTATGATTCATGAAGGCAACAGGAAAACCAATATCCTTTACTGGAATAAGCATCTCTTGTAGAGTAAGGTTTGTAAAGATTCTGACAGCCCAGGTGCTTTCCTGTAAAGCCAGCACCAAGTGCTGGAAGAAACTTCTAAACAGCTCAACTTCCCCTTGCTTAACTACCTTGTGTCCTAGTCTACTTAAGAGGAAACTAGTTGTGCAGAAGCCCCATCCAGACTGACTGCCATGGCCACTCTGAGCTGGGCTCTGTGTGAAGAACTTGAACCGAGTTGCTGAGGCATCGTCATTAGATAGACGTCACCCTTGTGATGTGCAGGTGACTGCCTATGATTCCTTCTAATACAGATCTGCATGAAAGCAAACTTTTCAGATCACACTATGTGGCAAAGCCAGAGGCTTGCATAAGAAGGAAGACTGGACCTCATGTCACTGTACCAAGTGGCCACAACTTCATTCCCCACTGAGACCTGTTGTCATTACCTCCTGACACACCAGGCTGGTTTCAAGGGGTACACTACCCCATAAAAGAAAACCCTTTTCTCCCAAATTAGAAAAGAACCTTACTGATCGGGAGGAGAATGTGGGAAAGGGGAAGTGTGACCCTTCCCATGCTCAAAAACACAGGCTGAGGCACCCTCTGTATGGTGGCCATCCCTCTGCTTCCAGCCTAAAACAGTCCCCTGAATGCTAACTCAGGTCTGATTCATCCCGGAACTCCAGCTCTTTCCATTACACCATAATGAAGGGGAGTTACAGGGTAGCCTGCCAACTGAATGTAATTACAGAATTTAAAGGAGAGGTAGACAGAGCATTATCCATACTTTAAGTATGTGTATATGATATTTAGTAGTTGATGCTTGGTAATTCTTTGTTAAATAAACAAATGGTTAAATACAGCTTGATTAAATCTTTCCATCCAGATAGAAGATAACACAACATCTGGGTCCTATTCTCCAGAGCTTGGAGTAGCTCTTTCCTTAATTTTGAAGTTGTAATGATCATTTTGACATTGGAGCAGCTCCTTTTAGAACAAAGACCAGGGAGACTCAGGCTGGTTTTGGGTAATATCTGCTTTCTGCTATAGCTGGCTACAATCTTGTGTATGAGACTACGTTGTGCTGTGTACATGGTCATGTTGATGTGAATGTTTTCTGGTGGCCATGGCCCAATCATTGCTTCAGTTTCCCATCACTGTTTTGCTTTGCCTAGTGTGGAAGCTCCTCTCTTTCACCTCTTGGGGGTTTCTTGTGCAGCAGCAGAAGATAAAAACAGAAGGAAGAGTGAGAGGGATGGTTGAAGGAAAGCACCCCTCCCATTTGAAAAATTAATCTCAATATCCATCCAGCTACTGTAAGAATTTAATACATGGAGAAAATTTTTCTTTGCTTTGCTTTTCAGAGATTTGAAAAAGGAAACGAATAAGCATAAGATGTCCCAGTCACATGATTCTATCGAGTTCTCAGTGAAATGAACACTGGAGAGTACGAGGAGACTCTAGTTGAAGAGGCACAAGTCTCCCAGCAAATGGGAAGAGCCATGTCCTCCACCGGCACTGGGAGAGCCAGGGATCTCCCACACTCTGCTGTTGTCTAAATCCCTTCAAGCACATGCAGCATGGTTGCTGGGACTGAAGTCTGAAGAGCAGTTTCTCCAGGTAAGTGATACTTCTACTTCTGGTTCTAACAAATCCAAGGCACAAAAATTGTGCAGTGCCTATAGACGCTCACTTCCTTAGTTGTGGGATGTATGCCAGAGGTGGATACAATGCTGAGAGCCCCAACTATCAACCCAGGTGAAAGGAGTCTACCAGTTGGGCCCCCAACTCCTGCCCAAATCCAACCATCTTCGGTAAAACTCAGTGCTTCCAGCTCCTTCACAAACTACCCTTTGCATGCAAAAGCAAAGCACTGTTAAGAAAGAGCAAAAATTGCAACAGTTTTTTTTTCCTCCTGACAATTTTAAAAGCTGCTTCTAGTTGGTTTGCAATGTTATAGTCTTAGAGCTTTGCATTTCAGATTCTAGTGAGGGCTCTGAATGGGTGAGTGCTTGTTAGAGAGGAGAAGAGATGGCATCACTGTGTTCTGAGGCTTGGTTGGCTTCTTCACAGGCATATTGGGTATCTCTGGTCCCCATCCCAGAGTCACGTTTGTTTTGCCTGGAATGTTCTTGAGTTGATATGGGCAGGCACTGCAAAAACTGGAGTGGGTAGAATGATTGCAGAAATATCCTGAGCGTTCCATTCTGGGTAGCCACTTCAGTCTTTATTTTCCACTCCTTAATTTGAGTGTTGCTGTGATGGGGTAATGAAGTGAATAAATTATTGTCTCCATTCTCTGAAGAAATCTCCGTTTTTCCCAAACACTTGGAATACAAATGCAAAGTGTCTGAGAAAAGCAGAGGTGCTGTTTTGGGGGACTAAATGCTTATCCCAAGTACAGGTGTTGGCTTGTGTCATAAGCAGCCGGTAGTACACAGGGTCTATATCAAGGGACCTGGTATAATTGTATCAGCCACTCTCTGTGAAGCACGCCAAGCAATGACACTCTGGCTGCATCTGTCATAGCAAGCTTTCATATGGCAGCTGCCTAAGAAATAAGGAGCATGTTCTTGCCATGAAAGATTTTACATCTCATTTATCTGACCTTGGTAAATATGAATCAAAGCCTGGGGTTTTTTTTCTATATTAGTTGTTTGTTGTTGTTTTCATTACCTAATGTTCTAATATCCTAGTTTTCCCAACATTCTTATCATAAATGATGGAAAGTTCTTGACTGAAGAACTTTGCATTGTAAAGGCTTCATGGCTGGGAGGATAAGCTGTAACTGCTGCATAATAGATATATCTTCACTCTATTCCTTCATTACCACACACACACACACACACACACACACACACACAATGTTTGGGGCAGGGTAGAGGTGATCTGCTTATTAGGGAAAGGAATTGGTAAGCATGAAGACTTAGAGTAAGCAATGAGTAAACGGTACAAAAATTGGTATTTGTGCCATGATCCTCTTGAGACATTGGGCTGTGAATTTGGTGGAAAAAAGAGTCTCAATATTTGCTAAATGACCTGTGTAAAATTTCTGAGGAAACTGCTAAATTTGGTCAATCCCATGACCCCATTACTATGTTAGGGAAGTCAAAGAGACTGCACTGTGGAAGTGAAATCCTCATGAGATGTGTATTCCTGGTAGATTGGCATCTGTGTTAGAACTACATGTAGAACATGGTTTGTCTGCATTTTCTCTCTGGAATAGAAGCTGCATGTCTCTAAGACAGAGGAAAAGGTGGAGCAGTGTGCCACAGCCTCTCATGCTGACCTGGTTATCTATTATTTCTATGAATACCCTGAAATGCAGCTGCACAAACTAGCAGTGATCTGATTATGTTTAGGGGTTCTGTGGGTCGAGCATTCAGGCCATGCCCTGTCTCTGTTCTCTGATGTCCAGGGTTCCACTGTGGTGGTTCAGGATAGCAGGGACAACTAGCCTGGCACAGTCCAGTCTGCACAATTTTCTCCATATGGGATCGGCCGGGCTGGATTATTCAGGATGTTCAAGGTTGTTCCTTTTCTCAAATATCTGGGAAGGGATGGCCACAAGAGGTGAGGATGATTCCTGCTGCTGTTTCTTCTGTCACCAGCTCTTTCTGTGACTGGCTGAGAGTGCTTGCACTGTGGCATCTCTGGGTAGTGAGATGAGTGAAACTTCTTATGAGGTAATTATGTCCTCTACAACTAATGTTGCAAGATAAGGGAAGAAAAAATCTTGCCAGTCTTCGTAAAAACTAGACCCAGGGGTGGGTATTTAGCCTAGTATTTGAGACACCAGTTAAAATACGCACATCTCATAACAGAGTCCTGGGTTTTGTACCCAGCTCTTGCTCCTGACTGCAGCTTCCTGCACACACAGTCCCCAGGAGATGGAAATGATGACTCAAGCAATGGGATTCTTGCCACCCACATGGGAGACCTGGATTCAACTCAACTGGTCCTGGTTGTTGCAGGCAACTGGGGAATGAACCAGTGGACAGGAGCACTTTATCATTTGTTCTGTCTCTGTCTCTCTTCCTGCCTTTCTCTCTTTATCTCTGTCACTTGCCCGCTCACTCGCACTGTCCCTATCCCACTGCCTCTCTTCGCTTCTCTGCTTGTGTGTGTGTGAGAGAGAACCTCTCAAATAACAATTTTTTAAAAGGTCCAAACTGGCATGGGGTCACTTCTACTGTGTCCTGTTGATAAAGCAGTGTGGGGCTGCTGGCTCAGATCCAAGAGAGAGGAGCAATTACCTCCATGTCTTCTTGCTAGACTTGGGGATGAGGGTTAGATAAAGGGAGTGACTGGCAGCAACCTTTTAGGAGACAGGCAACCAAGCTGGATTTCATGCCCAGATAGACAAGAGCTAGTCCAGTATATCAGTCGTATGGTCAGCAACTATTTATTGTGCCAATTATAGTTGGCCTTGTTCTCCCAGAGTTTACAATTTAGCATGAAAGACACCCACACACACATGAGCGCACATCGTGGTGAATGGAACCAGAGCAGAGACTCTGGTAAGGTGGGAGCTTACAGCATAGTAGATCACAAGTGATCTCTCTTAGGAGATGCTTATGCCAAGGTGTTTGTTTTTAATTAACAGATAATACTAGCACATACTGGTACAGTGTGATATTTCAGTATACAGTGCAATGTGTAACAGAGTAAGTGGTATGTCCATTGCCTCAAACATTTGATTTCTTTGTGTTGAAAATCCTCTTGTTTCAAAATGCAGTTACATGATGTCATTGTTTCCTGTGTTCAGGTAACAATGTTCAGGATGTTAAAATTTGTTCTCCTTATCTACCTGTACCCCTGTATTCCGTTAATTATCCTCTCCCTTTTCCACCCTCTGGCAACCACTCTTCCGCTCTCTGCTTCCTGGAATAAGCTTCACTCATTTAATGCTTTGTGAAAGAGAGCTTGTACTTACTGATTTAGTCCCCAGATGCCCAGAATGACTGGAGCTGAACCAGGCTGCAGCTGGAAGCTGAAAACTCAATCTGTATCTCCCACCTGGGTGGCAGGGACCCCACTACTTGAGCCATAACTTACTATGTTCCAGGGTACGCGTTAGAGGAAATGTGGAATCAGGGGCGTATCCAAGATTCAGTCCCAATCATGCTGAAAAGAGATGGGGCTGTCCCCGGCAGTGTCGAACAGTAGACCACACACCCAACCATGCACACTCCCCTATGGGTCCATCATTTAATCTTCTACCTACCTACAGGAATGAACATGTGGTATCTTTCTGTGTCTCTCTCACTTCCTTATAGACAATATTCTCCAGTCCCATTCATTTAGACCAAGTCTTGAAGAGTAAGAAGAGGCTGTCTCCATGCCTTCACAAAAATGATAACCATTGATTGAAAAGCAATAACTTTATGTTGAATAAAAGTTTCTTGTCCCCAACCTTTGCTGCATTTCAAATCCTGAACTTGATCTTGAAACCTAAGAGAGCCTTGTTGTCTCTTTCCCAAGGTCAGTAGCTCAGGCAAATAAGGTCCCCTACCCATCACAATGCCACAAGTTTTCTGGATACCCTAATTTGGGAATAGGAATTGGTTTTTCTGCAGCTAGTGTTTGCAAAAAATTACTCCATAGCAGAACGTACTGGCTGGCTGAGTTCATTCTGACACTGCTGGACGCAGCTACTGCATCTGCATGAGACTGTGTTCCAGACACCTGAACAAGTCGGAAAAGCACGTTTAGCTACCCAAGGTGCCCCTGCCAGCTTCAAACGTTTCAATGTCTTTGTGCCAGCCAAAAGGGTTCATTATATTTTTAATGTGATTAAAAAATTAAAATGGTGATTTTTATATACACATGTTGATGAAAGATGTGTTTTTAAAGCAGTAAATTAAAACCTCATTAATATTTCAGTGAGAATATTGTATGCTTATCTGTTTCATCTCTATTTTTGACCTGTGGCTTAGAGTTCACAGCATGAAGGAGATGGTGAAATCTGTTCACCATAAAATGTTAATTATAAGCAAATTACAGCACAAACGTTCAATCAGCCACATTAATTCTACATAAAGTGAATTATTGTAGCAGAAAATTTTGAAATGTGACTGAATTTTGTAATCTTTAGTCTCCTTTGCTTGCCTCTCACGCGAACCCTGATTCCCCTGTGTTTATCTCAGAAACCCTGCACTCTTTGTGTGGTGCTGAGCTCACTCCATTTACTGTGTTTTCAAAGTTAAATACAGTGTGTATCCAAATGATGCTGAATTGTACATAAGTCTGTTTGCCCCGTGGCAACTTAAATGAAAGCTTTGATATTTTTCAAGCAGAGTTGGACCCTTAGAATGAAGGTATTAGGTTTGTTGTTTGGAGTAGTTCTCTTCTGAAAAATGTGTGTATGTGTGTGTTTTATTAATGTTATAATTGTCATTTTTCTCCTGTCTTCATGTCTAATATAAAACCACATGGTTTTAACAACAACAACAAAAAAACCACGTAGTTTAAAAAAATATTTTTGTGATTAAAATCCAGTAAAGCTCCATCTGGGATCACCATCTCTTTGTTACCAGATAAATACTGTGAGAATCAGTAACCTTGCCCAAAAAGCATTATTTCCCAAAAGAATGTACAGAATACTTAAAATACCCAGAGTCTGGGACACTAATGATGTCAACTGTGTTAGTCATTCATTAGTAGCTAAGAATACCAATGTTTCCTTTGAGAAAATGGGTCTCTTTGTACTCCTCCTGTAGACATTGGGGTGCTGTTCTGTATTAGCAGGTTATTAGATGTAGTGACTCATTGCCATTAGGTACTGGGCACACAGCAGGAGCCATAGTTTTTGCAACAGACTAGTGGCTATTACTACCAGACTGCTGAAGTCAGGTATCCCGTAGTCTAAAGGAGCTGCATGGGAAGAGTTGCCGAAGCCCAGGAGGCCCTCATGGTCAAGCATGATGAACTGGTATTTTCCTCTTTATATGATCCAAAGCATTCTAAGTGCTGCTTGAAAATTTGGGTCACTTTCTGGAAGTCCCAGACACCCCCCGCCCCCCCCCCCAGGGCAGTTCTGGCAACTGCCATTTTCAAGGCAGAAGCTCTGGACCACCTGCTGATTTCCTCTCGTCCACTGTGGCAACTCTGCTGTTCAGGCTTCTGTCCTGTAAGTGCCCAGAAAACACAATGGCTTCCTGGAACACAGAGTGCAAGGCTTGGTCTGTTTGCCTCCCAGTGACTGTCTGGACTCTGTATTAAGGATCTGTCCTCCCATTAGTGGAAGAGAGTCTTTGCTTTGTTCCCTGAGATAAGCCATTCCATTTAATACTCATGAAACTCAACAGAAGGCTGAAGCAGCCAAGAAAAATAGAAATGCTTTATAGATTGCATTAATAAGGGAGATGCCGCAACGGGAATCATAGTACTATTAAGAGAGAAAGACTCCCACTGTAAGAGGGATGAGAGAAGGAATTTCCAATTTGCTAATGGCAGAAGCTGTTAATCTGCAAATGCACACAGGCATTGGTGAACCCTTCAACATGATCAGACAACCTGGAGGATTAAAGCATCAGAGAAAGGCAGAGTTAGGGCCTGGCACTGTCAAGAGAAAGGAACATCTACTTCCTAGGAGCATAAATCTTCTAAAGAAAATGGAATAAAACATAGCCAAGTTGTATGGTTACTGCTTTATTTTGCAACTGTAGGCAAAAATCATTTGAAAAGCTAAAGATGAGTGCGATTTCTTTCATCATCGTCCTCCCAACGTTGACCTCAGATTCCCCACCTGGGATCTCGGCATCTTCCAGCTTCTCTCCTTTTCTTCCCTGTTCACCAGCACAGTCATAGCAAGATATTAGATGCCTGTCTTTAAACAGAGAAATGATTTTGTCAGTTTTGGTCAAAATGACGCATGTCCAGAACATACTATTTAAAATAATTTAAGTAGAAAGACAAAAGTAAGATTTCAGTCCATCTTTCAGCACGGTAAATGGTCTTCTTTCAGATTTAGTGACTGTTTTCCCAAGCATTCATTCGCTTTGTCTGTACAAGTGAAAGAAAGAGAACCAGAAACAGACTGGGGCTCTAGGAGATGGAGAAAAACAGAGGTTTTTGAAAAGGAATTATGGTAGGCCATAAGAGTTTGACCTGGTATAGAGGGTACTGATGAGCACACCTGCGTCCTCAGAGTGCCACCCATGTGGCAGCCCTGGGTTAAATTCTTGGTTCCTGGATTTGTCCCTACTAGACTTGGTCACTGTAGGAAGTTGGGGAGTATATGAGTGGTAGCTCTCCCTTCCCTCTTCCCCCACCAAATAAATGAATGGACATTTTAAAATAAATAAACAAATTGAAGTTATAATTATAAAAAATAATCAGCTAAAGAGGGGTAGATATTTGGTGCAGCAATTAAGACATGACTTGGGACACCCACATCCCTTATTGGAGTATCTGAATTCATGTCCCTGATACATTGCTGATTCCAGATTCCTGCTGGGAGGAAGTAGGTGATGGCTTACATGGATGGGACCCCATCATCCATGTGGCTAACTCTTACGTTCCCAGCTCCCTGCCTAACTTCAACTGTTATGGGCATTTGGGAAGTGAACTAATAGAAGGGAGATCTCTCTCTCTCTCCCTTATGACTATTTTTAGAAAGTTTATTGATTCTCTTGGACACATGAGAATGTCTATTGTTTTTATACCCAAGTTGCAGTGTGAAGACATGAAGGCAAAGCAAAAAATAAAGAATCAGTGAGTAGGAGAAATGATACTTTAGTTAGTTATAAAATTTGGAGACTCATGTGTTCTCAGAACTTGGCAAATCTCTCCATTGTCTTCCTGCTCCAAATAATGTGCTTTATGCAGATATTGTGTTTTATATGGTTGGTAGTTTTGTTCACAAGTATTACACTCTCAGTCTAAAAATCTCCTTGTGTTGTGAGGTCATATTTGCACATCAGCCTGACAAGTTATACTCTGTGGAACATCCTACCACATGCTTATTGATTCCCTTGTCTTCTGGATTAACTGTTATGAAGAAGACCAAAACTCATTTAAACCCTCTACTCATAAAGAATTTGATTTTTCTCCCTGAATTTCTAAACAATTCTGTTGTTGGACACAAGACCTAGCCAGGATATATTTGGATTCAATCAGCTTGTGTCAGTTTTTCTAGAATAGGAGGCGTTCCATTAGATTGTTACACATGATCCCTTCTCTTTCTAAGAAGCATTTTTCTTCTCTTATACTCTGTAGCTTCCCCCCCCCCCCCCATCTGTTAAATTATCTGCTATGGGATATTGACTGTCTTTCCTTTTTTCTCTTGCTTCCCTTATTTCTTTTTCACTCACGAAGATGATCTCTCACCTTTTCTCTGTGTCAGTAATTCTATTTTCAGGCAAATCTATTCCTTTCTACCTGTGCCAGATTACTGGTTCTGTAACCATGTTTTCATCCTCATTTGCTTCCACAATCTTTTCTAATATCGTTAAGTTATTTTCATAGCTTTCCTTTGACTCCTGTTTCAACAAACTTGTGTTGGAGTACATTATTCTGTAGCATGCAGTGCTCACAAGGAATGTAGGTTTTTTAAATCTCTCTTGTATGTCTCCCTCCCTGGTCGATGTTCCTTTTCTTATCCTTAAAGTACAATCTTTTGAGGTCCTGGCTTAATGTGGGAGAGATTTTATACTAGATTAATCTCCCTAGGACTCTAGACATTGTTTTCTGTTCCCCTCTCACATAGCAGAACTGTCAAAATCAGAATCCAAATTTGTTGCCTTAGGAAATGGCCTTATTGTCAAATACCTGTGGGTGGAGTGGTTTAGTTGGTTTTCCTATTTCATTTTCTTTTCAGGGTCTGTCAGCCCCTTCAGTTTGACAGTGCCTTGGCCCTGCTCAGTGATTTCAAGGTGTTCTAATGTTACCAAAAACGGAGTTGCCTGCAGGTTGTCATGTGTTTTTCTTGTTCTCAGCTTGATTTGTGGGTAGAGTTCTATGCATATCTTTTTGTGCTCATAGACATGGGATAATTTCTTGAACTGCTTCCTACCTTGTGTAAGGCTTAGCCCTCCTGTGAGTAGGAGTTTGGCATGTTCTGGAGTTGTCTCTGCCCTGATACCTTGGAGAGAAGGAGACTGGTTTTGATAGGCTGTGTCCCAAAGATCCAGATATTCTGCTCTTTCTCCTGACATTTTATCAGTGTCCTGCAACAGCGATGTCTATACCTAGTTTAGAATGTATCTTGTTTTTTTGGAGCCATTCCTCCAAAACTCAAGCCCAGGAAGTTTTCCTGCCTCTAGTAAGATTCTAAGATCCTGCTGGGCTAGGTGAGGGGGCATCTGGTCTTAAAATCAGTGTCCTGAAACAGCCCAAAATGCCTACACAACACTTTGATGTGCTTCATGCCAAAATGACATGTTCAGAGAGAATTTTGAATCTTTCTTCTGTCCTTTCTGCCCATTCTGGGGTTGCAGAGTGCAGTGAAAAGCCTCTCTGTGACACACAAAAAAATCTCTTTTTTTTCCTTCCCCAACTAATGTTTTGAAGCTTATGGCATGAAGTTTTGCCGTATTTTTTATTTGCCTACCACTGGTGAGTGTTTTCCTGGTTTTTCTCTCCCTCTGTTTCTTATTATTATGCATTACAGCAAAGAGATTTCGTGATCCAAATTCACTTCATCATCTCCTACTCACATGGGAGATTCCATGTTTTCATGATGTTAATGTTCTTTCAGATGTGTGATTGTATTTTCATGTTGTTTCTCTTGAAAATAATCTCTGAGACGAGTTTTCAAGTAAAAGTAGTTTATTCATAATTAGATTAGTGAAGTGGGAGAAGTGTGTCAGAAGAAGGCAGGTAAGAAGGAAGGTAAGCATGCTAATAGAGACCGTATCAAGGAGATTGCCACAGAGGATGACTGGAATATAATTCCACTGTTGAAAGTCAAGGAAGTGTGTTGAATGCATACCTCCCAGTTGTTCCACCCAGAGGAACAAGGAACAGGGCACTGACATGTTTGCACACTAATCCCTGTGTTCATTAGTACATGTTGTCCCCAAACGGTGCCAGTTTTCTGTCACTTTGTCTACCCTGTACGTATCATCTGGCAGCCTCAACTGGTTGAAACCCTCATTGAGGCATGGTTGGGCTGCTGTGTCTTGAAATGGAGACAACCAAAGGAAAATGGCCCAGACATAGCATATGATTGTTAACATCAGGTATCTTGACATCTGGGTAATGCAAGATGGGGAATGAAGATCTAATCAGGGCAATGCAGTGAGTCCATTTGGGTGGTCTCCCACTTGATAGCAAGTATTGGCCAACCCTGACCACAGATCTCTCATTGGTGTGACTTTAGTGTCTCTTCACATTTAATGAATGTATCAATAGGAAAAAATAAAGGGGAGTATTGCAGGATGTGTAAAATGGGAGACATTTTAGTTGAGAGAGAGAAATGAGTTCTCTATGTAAGTTTGCATAAATTATATATGTACATATGGGGAAATAAATATATTTACTTACAGAAAAATTACATTCATTATACTATTGCTCTTTAGTATCCATGGGGGATTTTGGTTCACCTGTGCATACCAAAATCTGTGGATCCTCAGTATTGCTTTGTTTCCATATAACCTACACGCGTGTTCTTATATACTTTAGGCCATCAAGAGATAACTTATGTGATGTTGCGGTGCAGTGGGTTAATCTGCCTTCTTTATTGCTGATGTCCCATATTAAAGCACCAGTTTGAGTCTCAGCTGCTCTGTATCTGATCCAAATTCCTGTGAATGCACATCCTGTGAGGCAGCCCAAGTAACTGGGTTCATTTCATCCAGGTAGGAGATTACTTACAATATATGAAAAAAGATGGAGGACAGATAAATAATATTTGTGCTTTATTGTATAGGGAGTAATGACAAGAACGTGAAAGTCTGTATATACCACATACAGTTGTGGTTTATATAAGTATTTAGAAGTATTTTTGATTGATGGTTCTTTGACACCACGGGTGCAGAAGCCATGAAGCCACGAAGATACATATGAAAGGTTAGATCAGAGGTAGACATAGATGTGGTACCACATGCCACATACATGTGTATGGTACACAATACCGCACCTGAGTGTGCGAAGAGTGACACTCACTTGTATTTCCTTTAGTGCCTGTTAGAGCTACTCAGAGGAGTCACATGGTTCCTCCACAGGAGGGAACGGACAGATGGAAGATCTTCCTCTCTGTCTCTTCTTCTCTCTATATATCTGACTTTGCAATTAAAAATTTTTTTTGAAAAAAGTAATGAGTTAGACTAAATGTAGGAGGGAAAAAAACTAAAAAGACTTGCAAGTTTGTTGATTAAAAAAATTAACTTTCAAATACATTGAAGTCAGGAGATTGCGGTTGCTTCTTCTGCATATAAATTGTATATACAGAAAAGTATACTTTAAAATATGCTTGAGAAGTTCCACCCAAGATATCGCACAAGTATTTATACTCATATTAAAAGGAATATCCACTTGTTTATCTCCTGGTACTTAGCAAAATTATCCCTACTAGAAATTATTATTTAAAAATTTATTGAGGTTTTTTTTTTGTCTTCCATTTTTTCTTTTTTTGAGAAAAAAACCAAACTACAGTGTCAGGTGGCAGTGGTGGTAGAAGAATATCTGATATTTAAGTGGCTAAAAAGAGGAGGAAAACAAAGGATACCTCAGTTTCCTGGGCAGATGGTGGAGTTTTCTGTCGCTGTCTATATAGTAATTCTCTGTATCCATAGAGTGAGAAGACGAAGAAGCGAGGGAGGAAGTGAGGCTGAGAGATGGGTGAGCACGGAGTGTGAGAGGGAGTGAATATTGCTGCAGGTGCATCAGGTGTTGACACAGCAAACGGAGGCTTTGCTAAGCCGAGGCTTGGGTCATAAGCAGGGATCAACCATGTTCTGGGGTGAATGACAGATCACTGGGGTGTATCTCAAGCTATGTTTGGTGGGAGAGCTGTCTGTGGCATCTCCTGGAGGGGAAACGGCTGTCTTTTGCAGAATGTTTATTTGAAAGTTCTATAAGGGATTTTGAACCTGGTGATGGTTTCCAGGAGCTCTGATTATTCTGAGATCACCAATTTGTGTGTGTGTGTGTGTGTGTGTGTGTGTGTGTGTATCGGACAAGGAAAGAATATACACATCAAAGCACATCTCAGTAACTTCCAGCCACAAATCCATTTTCTGGATCTGCAAACCTTGGCACATGCATGACTCAGTGTTCAGATTACTCCACAGTCATGCATCTGTGCTTTTTCCCCACACTGTCATATCAAATGGAGCTCTAGATTCGTCTGTGTACTTGCATGTGCCGGAGGGGTGGGGGAGCTGAATGGTGTCCTCCAAAAAGTACTAAGCTGAAATTCTGCTCTCCAGACCTCAAGATGTGACCGTATTTGGAGACAGGCCCTTTCAATTCAGTGGGGATGTCAGGATGGGCTCTACCCCAGGCAAATTGGCACCCTTAAAGAGAAGAGGAAGTTTGAATCGTATCAGTCCAGAGACAAGAGGTTGTGAGGACATAGCAAGAGGATGACATCCTCACATGGAAGAGAAAGTCCCCTCCCCCAAGAAACCAACCCTGGGGGTACCATGAACTTGCCCTTCCAGCCTCTAGACAGAGATGTAGCATATTCCTCTAGCTCAAGCCTCCCAGGGGGTAGCTTTGCTATGCCATTGCTGGCAGACATAGGTCCTCTTCCTTCCCCTTGCCGCCATCTAGAGTGAGCTGTTTTAGTGAGCTGTTTAGGGTCCCTCGGGTGACTTTTCTTAAGTACTGCCTACTCTCCCTCTGCATTTTCCCTCAGGACCAGTGTTTTCCTCCCGACTGAAGCTCCCATCTGTGAGGATTAGTCCTGTTCAATGCAAATTCTCAAGGCTCTTAATGCTGAGAAAGTTTCCAGCTATACAAGATGTTGCCTTCCATCTTTTCTATTCTTTTAGACTTGCACATTTTAGGGGCATTTTTGCATTTGTGAAGTTTACAAAGACATCCTGCAGAAGTGGTTTTGCATAATTGTCACTGTGTCTGAAGTTAGTGTTTTTTCCACACATGGAGACTCAGAGATGTGAAGCAACTTGAAGGTACCTGCACAGCCAGCCAGTGGCAGAAGTTGCAGTTGTACATTGTCCCTAGGGGGCCTTATCTGCAATGGAGTGTGCCTTGCTTCTCCCTCCTCTGATCTGAGGTTTGGTGAACTTTCTGTTGGCCTCCATCATGATATTTGGGAGTTTGTTCACAAATCATCATTACCCCGACTAAATAGGATGCCATGGGGAAGCAGGTTCTGGGCTGTGCTGGCTGCTTAGCTGTGGGGTATGAGGAACATTGTTGATTGTGTGATTGGTTAAATAGACGTTTTCGCAGAGGGTACAGCACATCTCTTGACTTGCAGTGTTGCCAAGTTACAAGCAGAAGAGACTGGGAGCTTGTGATATTGACTTGTCTTTTGTGATTAAGATAGGAGAGGGTATGAAAGTAATGCTGTGGGTTGAAACTATAATACATTAACTATAATATTGTACCCGTATTTGTATAGCTTCCCTCTACTTCTCTCTATCTCTGTCTTGCTCATAGTCATTTGTAATCAGCAGGTCTTAGTGCTGCTACTAAATAGAAAATAAATTGGTTATCTCTTGGAAGAGAATTAACTCTTTCAGGGCACGGGGGTACCATTTAGTAAATTAGTAATCCCCTGAATGGCACTCTAGATACATAAGTTCCCCCACATGAACCTGAAAATTGAACATGTTCCCAGTGCTTAAAAGAAACCAGGGCATGCCTAACAGAAATCAGGCAGCAAGCTTAAAATACAAGTAATATACTTATCTCTCTCCTCTAATAACTTTGTGTTAATTCTCACGAAAATCTGTGACTAAAGATGGATCTATTTGCTAAAAGCTGGCACTTGTGATCTTTTAATCTACTAATATGAGAGCAATAAAGGGGAAGGGGCAGATGATTGGAAAAGCATAGGGGGGTTTATACACATGGGAACTGTAGCAATTTGTTCAGTTAAACAGATTTTGAAAGACTGATGAATTTATTTCAGCCCTGTTAGGAAAGCTGGACTTGATGGTTCCCTTAGGTCCTGAAAATGTTCATCTACTTCCAAAGTAGTGATTAGGGCTTGGAATCATCCCCTTGGAATGCCTTACTAAGGTAGATAGGGGCAGGCACAATGTCAGTCATGAGTAACTTTTCCCGACTTAGAAATTCAAAATCTCAGTCAGTCAAAAATGAAGCTGAGGAAGCTGATATAAACTTGGAACTGGACATTTTTAGGGCAGGTATAAAGAAACAAGATTGGTGCGTGGATCCTGAACTGGTCCATTTCTTTTCAAAAGTAGATCAACTGCGATCTTTCTTGTTTGTTTCCATTTTCTCTCACCCACCTTTAGGATCTGATCACCAAATCCCATTTACAAATTTTTGGAGTTTAGCCATTGACTCCAGCACTCCTTGGACACACTTGCCTGTTCAGGTGTTGCTACACTGAATTCTGATAGTAATTCAGTAGCACATTATTGATTGTTGAGAGTTTCAGTTTATGTGCAACGAGATAGAATTTGGAAACTGACGGTGTCTTATTGACTTTTTGATTTGCGCTTCTGGGAAATTCATTGGATGGTTGTGTGGGTTGCTGCCAGGCTGTTGGAAAGCTCAGCAAATACTCTGTGGTTGTTCCTTTGAATTGTGTCTCATTCCCATCAGTGCACCCTCACTTAGACACATGCACTTCTGGACAACACACAGGACTGCCAGCCACAACATGGATCTCACACCTACAAGTTCACATCTTTCTGAAGCCTCATCCTGCCTCTGGTTCCCTACCCCCCTTCTCTTCCTATCTCACGGTGGTTACCTGCCTGGGGTGTCTTTACATCAGCATCAACTTTTCAAGATGAATATGCCAGGTAAGTCCGATGTCAGCAATGCACATACCACTGAGCTGAGTCCTTCAAACTCGAAGAAGCAGCCTTAAAGAGGAGAATCAGCAGGCTTCTAAAAAGGAATCAAAGTAGATCAGCAAAATGTCTTGAAAGGGAGGAAGGATGAGCCTTGTGGGTGAAGAGCCTTCATTTTCCAATAAGCAGCGTGACTGTTGACAAAAACAAACACTAATGGGGAAAACGTATATTCAGTTTAATTGTACAATTGCAGGTTGCTTTCTGTACATCACTCAGGGGGTTGAAATATTGCAGCATCAGGAAATAGTCTGATGGTCTCCATCATGCATACACAGCATTTTATATCTGGCTGCACTCTGTGAGTCAAAGCACAGATAAACTGGATTTTTGGATCCTGTCCCCCTGATACCACAACTCTCCTCATCTCAGGATGAAGGTTAGTTCCAGGTCCACTCTGAGCTCAAAGGTAGCAAAAATGGTGTGAATAGAGCTGGCAGGAGAAGCAGAGCCACTAATTCATGTCCCCTGGGGGGCTCTTTCCTTGTTCCTCGCTGCTATTAATCATCAAGCATAGGTTGAACTAAGGAGCCCGGTCAGCAGTGCCCTTCCACTGACTGACTCCTCAAACTTTCTAACAAGTAACAAAGCAGATAGATCTCACACCTTTCCCAATTGCTGACATACGACCCTTGGAGAGTTTTCCAGTGAAGAATAAGCTAGATTCCATTAATTTGCTTCAGCGTTTGAGAGGAGAGTGAAAACCCCAGCACTTGTTTTCCATGATGGGGGTATCTACATCCCAGCCTCTTGGTGCTCTGTCACGAGTTGGCACTAGCCTCAGCCAGCAGAAGCCCATGGTTTCTTGGCTGTGAGCCTTTGCCACCTTTGGTTCTGGTACTGGCTGCCACTTCCTTTGCTGTTTTGTGACTCTGATCTCCTCTATCACATTCTAGGTTGGTGGGCAGGAAGTTTCCAAGAGGGTGTTGGATCTACAGTAGTTAGGTAATTAGCACACATGTTATTCTCTTTTTTTTTTTTTCCTGGAGGAAGCCAAAAACATTCTGACTTGATACAAAGTGAGTTGTAATCCTTAACAAGTAATTCATTACCAGTGAAGTTGATCTTTCTTTTTCTACTTTTAAATCTGAGAAGGCATCTTTTGAAATTTGTGCGTTTTTTACAATGTAGAGCTATGGTTAGATTCATGATGTTGTTGGTTGATTCTTTCTCTCTGTCAACATACAAGATGACAGAATCATGTGAGATTAAACACATCTGGATGGTGATTCTTTTTATCTAGTTAGGTGCATTTTGTAATTTGTTTCTCCTCCTCTTCATTCATGGTTTCTTTCACTTTGGTACGATTGTTCAGGACCGTGTTTGAGCCACTGCAGTTCATAATGACTGATGGTCTCTTTCAGGTGAATGGTCTCCACCAGAGTAGACCCAGCTTTTGCTTTCCCCCGTTGGTTGCTCATCTGACTTTGGGATGATGTTGTCACACCTGTACACATACTTTTCATGATGAATAGACTTCTTGGGAGCTGGGAGTGGGAGAAGCTGGATACTATTCAGTGAGCACACTCTTACTTCCCCAGGTGTGGACCCAGAACTGGCAGAGCTTACCACTGCATAGGTCCAGGACAAACTCAGAACAAGTTGACATTTATACCATCCTCTGTGAGAACATCCAACATTAGAAAATCAAAAGGCAGTGCTTAGTCCAGTTTGAAATGCCTGAGCTCTGTGTCAGAGCATCTGGTTCCAGCCCCAGCGACTCCGTACTTTCAAATCAGCTTCCTGCTAGTGCATGCTCTGGCAGGCAGCAGGTAATGGCTCAAGCCACCCATGAGGAAGACCCAGACTAAGTTCTGTGCTCTTAGTCTTGGCCTGGCCTAGCCTTGATTTCTTGAGTGTATCTGGCGAATAAACCAGCAGATGAAAGAAAGATCTGTCTCTATCCATCTCTTCCTTTTGCAGAAAAAATGAAGATAGATTACAAAAAGGATAGTTTTTAAAAGAAAGCCAAACGGGAAGTTTACTATTTTCTATTATGTAAGACTACTGCCCTTGTGTCTAGCTTTATTCTGTGCTTATTGATTTAAGAAAGGCTACAGTGGACTTTGGGCTGTGAATGACTTGAAAAATCAACACACATTAATGGTTAGTGCAGAAAATTTACAAATAGAGCACAACTAGGAAATACTAAAGTCTGCCTTGGTTTCAGTGCATATTTACTAGTTGGAAAGAGTTTTTTTTCAGATAATACTTGTAAGCACAGACTTATTATTGAAAAAATATCAGTGGTGACTACCACATGTAAGCTGATATTATATTTAGGCATCTTCACTATTTAGAGCAACATTTAAAAAAGCCCTCAGAATTAATGGGGGCAATTCATCTGCAAGAAAGAAAAAAGGTACAATGCAAAATGCATACATTGATGCTGATCACATCAAGGTTATCCTATTTTCATCCACGTTCTAGAACTATGTCCCTGAAATGTTTAAAATGAAAGCAGGGTGTTGGTTCTCATAGGGATACACTTTAGATTTCCACATGTTTCACGTGTCAGTGCTGGATGAATAGACATTCTTGTTCAAGTCACTTCTCTAACATCAGTTTTCTCATTTGGAGCAGACTTTTTGATTTACAAGTTAAAGAACCCCAGAAGGAACACTGAGCATCTTCTTCCGACCTCTGCTGCTGGTTAGTTGTGTGACCTTGAAACTATCCCTTCATCTTGCTAGACCTGAGTTTCCCCAGAATTAAGTTTTCCATCTACAAAGGGAATTCTGGGATGCTGATACAGTAGAGGGTCCCCCTGGGTGTATCAGCCTGACCTGCAGGCTCCAGGCTTCCCACACTGGGCCAGAACAGAGAAAATAAAGATCAGCTTGCACTGGGCTAGAGGCCTTTGTGGGGGACAGAAAGGTGTGACTTGGATGCCAGGAGAGTCTGTCACTGGGGTGGGTCCTTCGGCCAAGCCTGCTGTCCTGTGAATCTGAAGACCTGCTGTAAGAGAAGCTGTGCCACCTGCAGAGGAAAGGAGGAATGGGTTTGGCATCCATACTCCATAGCCCCAAAACAAACAGGGAGGAAGACATCCCTGACTTTAGCCAGGATGTCATCTGGCTCCTTACTCTTAGCCAACACCATGCATCCTTGGGGCAGCAAGGGTCGTGGTGAGCTAATGGCAGCAGGATTTGCAACACATGAGCCCCTTGCTTGCCATCATAGCAGTGGTGATAGGTGGCCATGGCCTGGAGCTGAGGGCCACAGGAGAACTTGCCCCCGTGTCAAGGAGCATCAGCAGTTGTCTATGCTCTGGTATACACACTGGTACTGGAAGGACACCCGTGAGGTCTGCTGGACCACCCAAGAGTTGGACAGCAAATGTCTGAATGGTCTAGAGCAGCCAACAGGGAGGCAAATGGCTGAATTCTAAAGTCGCTGGGTGGCACATGACTATGAATTTCTCCCAGCAGTTCTCAGCCAGAGCAGTTTTCCCCTTCAGCAGACATTTGACAATGCCAGGGACATTTGTGGTTAGCTCCACTCTGGGCTGTCTTTTGCTACCATTTATAGGGTGACCCTGCAACCTAGAATGATCAGATTTAGAGTAACCCATGTTCCAAGATTGAGAAGCCTGGTTTTACTTTGTAGCAGCCTTTCCTGCAAGTGTGCCTGAGAACATAACAGACTCCTCCTGAGTCTGCTAGGAAGTAGAATGTTGTACCAAGTGGCCAGCTCATTGAACACTAATGAAGGTAATTCTCTGCTCATCACAACATAAACGACAGCACCAATGATAGCTACCAGGTATTGAGTCCTGCCTCTTACCTGCCAGGTGCTGTTCCAGAGCATCCGGTGATAATCATTCACTCCTTCACCATACACCTCTCGGGGATAGGTGTGATTCCTACAGACTGCTCAACTCACCATGCTGGCCAGTGACTAGGAACTGCCAGCCAAGCTGCTTGCCTGGCCAATTTGAGGGAACTGTCACCTCAGTCAGAAGGTCTGTCCACGGGGACTGTTGGAGTCTCTGGCCCCTGTCACCTCCACTTCTGTCTACACAGCTGGAAAGGAGGAGGCCAGCCCAGCATTCCCAGCCCCAGCTCTGCTCACTCAGGTGAGCCCTGTTACTGTCTGACCACCTCCAAGCACAAGGCATTGTTTTCTGCAAAAAGAAAGAAGTTGCAAAACCACGGGCATGTCAGCAGAGCTCAAGGTCAAGTGGGTGAGAGAAACCATCAGTGACTCCAAATATCTGTTAAAATTAAGCCATTAGGTCCCCGAAGTAAGTTCTTGCCTCCGTTATTCAAACAGAGTTAGACTGGCTTTAAATTACTCAGATAATTGGGGCAGGGTAGCCCCGACATGGCTTGCTATGCGTTCAGTGGGTGGACTTCACACAGTGGACTAATGAGTCCTCTGCCTGGTGGCTCGGTGACACTGGCTTCTTGAAGAACACTGCAGACCTCCCGGTCACCTTTCATCTCAGTCAATCGTCTTTTATTTACCAAGTGCCCCAGGAGTAGGGCAGGAAAAGTATATCTCATTCTGTTGTTCGTCACAGCGCATACTTGCAATATTATGATAAGAAGGCAGGGGACTCTGCATTTTGTCAACTCGTGAGTCAGAGATCGATCAGCAAATAGATGAGGCTCCCCGTCTCTGAATTAAAGTGTGTGTTTTGGCAGCTTATTGACAGTTGATAACTGCTGACCACTCCTGAGAGGGTTCCAAAGGTCAGGTCAAGGCAGGTCACAGCCACAAAGGATGCCTCCTGCTCTTGAGGCCTGCTTTCCTCCCAGAAGGGAGTCGGGGTCGATGAGGAAGCCACCTGTAGGGTCTGAAGGCTTGTCTGGCTCCACTCCTGCTAGTTGGGTCATGGCATGGTGTCAGTGCAGCCTTGTCCCAGCGGTCAGCCGTGAAGGCAGGGGCCCTTGAGCTCCCCCCACTACCTCCTGCAGGGGCCCCATGTCGTTGCAGAGCTGAGGTTGACAGCACAGGCTGGCTCCTGCCCTGTAACCCCCATGGGTTTAGGTCGCACAGGGCCAAGGTGGTGGCTGTCCTTACAGCTCCCCCAGGAGTCTGCTCCTCTCTGCATATGCAAAGCACTCTTGGCAGGCATAAGTTTAATTAAAAGCCTCTCAGAGTGTGCCTCTCCAGCTGGGGTGGGCCTCTGTCACCAGGAGGGGCCGTATCAAGTGGATTTGCAAACATACAAATGATAGGCCTTGTTCCCAGGAAATGTCATCTGGGTCTGCCTCCCTGGAGTGGGGCTGGAGCTAGGAAAAAGGGGAGAGGGGGTGCACTGTGTATTTTTTGATGCAGGATTCATTGTCTACCTGCAAGATGCAAATGATATTCAAATTTGGTGCCAGCATACAGGCTGCTTGCACATACCCCACAGCAACCCTGGAGCAAGTGACTAATGGGAACATGTGTTCTTTCTATTTTTATAAGACTGCCAGCACAAGGGGATGCAGGACTTAGCTTGTGGGGTTTGAAATCTCTCTTTGCCGGGGATGTATGGCTGTCTGTAGTGACAGTAATACACAGTGGCAGCAGTACCGGGATCTGACCTGCCCAGATGCTCCAGTGCACACTGGACCTCCAACTGAGTAAGCAGCCTGGCTTGTTCATTTGGTGGAGAGAGGAACCCATGGGTGTGGTAGTGCCCACAGCAAGGCTCTAGGACCCCCAACCTCTCCAACCTTCCCATCCTGGGTGTTGGCCTGGTGTCAGTCTCAGAAAGCCCATCTGCCTGGGAGTTGGAAGAACCATGGTCCTCGATATCCGTGTCCCTCCATGCAGTAGGAAACTGCAGTTTTGATTAGTGATTTCCTGGGCAGCTCTGTGTCAAGTCATGGGGGAAGACTTTGAAAGTAGCCCTCTGTGTAAAATCTCCGATAGTCCATGGCGGACCAAGGTACTTCCGTCTGGGCCCATTCGGATATCCATCATCACACTGGCCCCCAGTTCCTGCTGTTCCTGTTGTGAAGGCTGGAGTATTTCAGCATGCTCTCAGTGCAGGGAGCAGCTGTGATACAACAGAGGAGGACATGGTCTTTTGTTGCATGAGTAATGGGGCACAAGAATCCTGAAGTGCTTGGGTGTGGAGGGGTGGGAACAGGTGAACTGGAGCTGCCTTGGGCTTCACCTCAAATGTTCAATATGCTTTGGGCTCTGGCTCACTCATTGCTTTGTGAGACAGTTTTCATCTAACTTTATCTAAGATTTATTAATTTTATTTGAAAAGGAGAGTTGCAGAAAGGAGAGAGGGAGAGACACAGACGGAGGGTCCATGTTAGAGAGAAATCTTCTATGCACTGATTCACTCCTCAAGTGGCTGAAGTAGCTAGAACCAGGCCAAGTGAAAGCCAAGAGCCAAGAGCTGCTTCCTGGTCTCCCTTGTGGGTAGCAGAGGCCCAGGTGCTTGGGCCATCTTGCACTGTTTTTCCCAGGCCATTAGCTGGAAGCTGGGTTGGAAGTGAAACAACTACAACACAAACTCATGTCCCTATGGGAGACTAGTGTTGTTGCTGCTGGCCTCACCAGCTATATCACACCACTGGCTCCTACGTGATTTTGTTTTCTATTGAGTATTTCTATGTCCATTTATATGGAGGAGTCATGTTCTAGCTCCAGTCAACCAGCAGGGGCTGTTGACATCCCTGAGCCCATGTTCAGGACTGACCAGAGGGCTGCAATGCTCACACAGCTGGAGCACCAAAGACATCAGCCATGCGTTTCCTGCTCCTGGTGTCATGTTTTTTTTTTTTTAATGTGATTTATTTGGAAGAGGAAGAAAGGCTGCAGAGATTTTTGCCAAGTTAAGAGTTAAGACTATAAAACGCTATTTTCTTGCATTTAAACTAGAATTTTCATGCATACCTATGTGGATATACCTTTGTGAGAGGCAGACTTTACAAGTGCACAGGTAACTCATTGCCAACTCAATGTCTCAGGCAAGCTCCTTTGGTCAGGTCACCTGCAGCTGCTTTTAAAGAAGTCCTTACATCCCCCTTATCAAGTGAAAGAGAACCTGAGGTATCCTGAAATTAACATGCTGAGATCTGGTTGGGTCCCCCATAGGCAGACTCTTCTCTCTTGGCCTTATTTGAGGACCCCAGCTTCTCATGTCAAGGCCACCTGCTACCTCTGTACATTTGGCTGTAAGGGTTTGCAGAAGTCAGGTCATCATTTCAAGTGTTACCATGCAAGTGTATCCTTTTGACCAAAAATCTAGAATTTTCCCTTTCAAGGAAAATACGTGCACACACACACACACACACACACACATATGAATTCATGACATCATTATTCTATAACAAAAAAAATTAAGGCTAAATAAATGTCCAACCGTAAGTAACTGGATTTATAAATAAGGAAATTTTTTTTAAAAAAGAGGCCTATTCTGATAAAAAAATCAATATGGGTTATTTTTAATACATACTCCTAGAAACAGACTGCCCCAGTATCGATAAAGGAAAAGTGATATGAATTTCCTGTTAATGTCCACCCAACTTGAATGTGCAAACTATGTAATCCAAACTGCAAGTAGGTGTTTGGCTTTCTTTATCTGAAAACTTGCTCACAATTTCCATTTTCCCTAGTTTGCACAGATAGACAAAATCCTTGCCAATGCACATCGCATAGTGAAGTAGCCACTATCATGACCCACTGGACTGACCCACAGACACCCTCACTGTGCCAGCCGTGTGCTGGGCACCAGGCATGCAAAGGCCATTAGGGAACCCACCATTGCTGTAAAGGGCTGTTTGAACTAGGATGACATGGAAACAATGTCAAGTGTTGCCTGTCACCTGATCCGGTTCATCAGTCCCCTCCTTAGTGCCAGACATGCCCTGAGGCCATACCTGTGTGTCACGACAACCTGCCACAGGGCATCTGGAAAAATGCTCAGCAGGGACGTGTGGCCATGGTAGATTGGCTCAGCTTCCCAGAAACAAGGACATGCAGCTAAGTTCGAATTCCAGATAGAAAACAGCTGATTGCCCATACCAATATGTCCTGTGAAATTCTTTGGACTGACTTAACTGTTGCTTGCTGTTAACTGGAATTGACATTGTGCTGGGCACCCTGGCCCCATCTGCCCATTCAAAGCCAAGGCAGGGGTGGTAGCTTAACCCTGAAGGCAGCAGCCACTCATGAATCACACAGGATGGAGAAAGCAGAGTGGTAAGCTGGGCACTGTGAGCCTAGGATGCTTAGGTACTCCAGGAGAATGGCTGGCAGTGGTTCCCACCTGCGGGCCCATGAGCTGGTGGTCTATTTGTAGTTCAATTTCATCTTTAAAAAAAAAGTTCCCCTCTACCCCCAATTAAAGGGAAAAAAACCTTATTTCTAAACAGTACCCTCAGAAGGATGTAATAGCTATGGTCCCTTTGCAGGGAGGATGGGGACAGGCCTTGCTTCAGACCCTATCATCTCCTCCTCACTTCTGAGTCTCCTTTGCCTGGAGTAAGGTGGTTGGAAAAGTAGCTGGACGTTGAGAGAGATGACTGATGGCAGGTGAAGGAGAAAGGGAGACCTTGTGTAAGTTGAAAATGGGCCTGCAAACCAGGCTAAGGGTTGCATCTCTATGTGAAACAATTCCATGAGTGTCTCATCAGTCAGGCAGTGGCCTGTCCACATGTCCTCAGCTGGCCATGTGAAGCCCAAGTAGAAGCAGACAGACAAGGCCACGAGCATAGAGATGAGATCTGGTGTCCACACCCTGAGACGGTTACTGTCTTCAGATATTTGTGGAAGGCCTCAGGACTCTTGTGCAGTTACAGCGTCGGATTCCATTCCTGAGCTGGTTGTAGCCTGGTGAATTGAAAAATGTGATGGGTTTTATGAATAAGGACACAAAAGGTTCCACATTCCTTCTATCAGTTTATCTATGATGGTGGGGGGGCGGGGGAAGAAGGCACCAGATGGAACTGGAAGTGGGCATGCCCTCTATATTCACTCTGCTGCCTCCCCTCGGCTTCTAGAGATGTCACTGTCTCCCTACTGCATGTGCCTGGTTGACCCAGGCTGTCCTTACTAGCTGCTGGCTACTGAGGACAGAGGAGTCGGTAATGGGAGAGGAGGACTCAACACTGGGAGTTGGCAGGAGGGGGTCCCACCCCTCACACCATCAGGCAGCAGCACAGGGCAGTGTTTTCTTCTGCTGTAATAAGATTGTCAGAGCCCCTTCCTGGCCCAAGCCCTGAGGAAACCCATGAAGGCTGCCAGAAGGGCGTGCTCACTCTTCTTAATTAGCGCTAATGCAGGCAAGGACGTTCTCTAGCCTGTCCAAAGGGGAATAGTAATTAATATGGTGGGAGAGACAGACGGAGAGTTCAAGGCCAGCATGTGTGCCCCCGACCCAGGGGTCACTGGGGAAGGGACCCATAAGACAATAGCCCAGCTCTCACAGCCCTGGACAAAGGAAGGCTCCAGTTCTCAAGCCTCAGTGCACTGTAGCCTTCCATTAATGAGAAAATGCTGTCCTTCCACTCTTAGGAAGGGCATCAGCTTCATGGACCCCGGCATACAATGTGTGAGCGAGTCTACAGTTGTGAGTGTGTGTGTGTGTGTGTTAATGTGTGTTAATGTGTGTTATAAGAGATGGTTTTTCTCCCACTCACACATCTCACTCAATCCATAAAGCTTGGAACTGTGACTTCTTTCTCTACCCAGTAAAGTGGCTTCTGTTGCTGCTGAGAGGAGCTACATCCATGTTCCCAACAAGCCAAGTATGAGTGTGGCAGTGTTTGCTTCACCCTAAAGCTTGCGCCATGGCCTAGAACTAGGAGCTTAGAAAGTCAGTTCAGACTTTGTCCTGCTAGAAAGTGACCCTCCAAGTCAGAGGAGACAGCTGGAGCCCAGGTGGTACTGCATGCCGCTAGCGGGCTGCACACCACAGGCAAGCCCGTTCTCACACAGCACAGGCAGAAGCCAGAGTCTGTGAGAGCTCCACTTTCTGGGGAGAGGGCTCGAGAACCTTTGGATTGACAAGTAGGACTCAGCTGAGGAGACCTGGCTGTTCACCAAGTGACAGGTAGACACATTTGGCACCGCCAAGGAGGGGGAGCACTCTGGGTGTGTACCTTGTTCTGGTGCTAATTGTCCTGGAGATGAATTTTGTTCTTCTCAATCTCACCTTCGACTTTCCTTTGGCTGCTTCTTCTCTTGTTCTCTCTCTTTCTGTTTTAATTAAATATCGCCACCTAACTCTTGCAGGTCAGCAGCAATGTCACTAGCATCCGCCATGAATCATGGCCAAGCTGACATTTTAAAAATGGCATCTTCGGGGCAGTGAGTGCAGGCCAGACACCCAGGCACAATGGCTGGACCCCGTAAATTACACTAAGAGTCTAATCAGAATAATCAGTGTGCTGACATCTTTATGCACATGAGCTGAGCTTGGGGGAGGGGGTGGCGCTGCCTTGGGGTGTCTCTGCGATTTTGCTGGCAGCACATTCTAGTGCTTTCTGAGAGGATGTTCAAGATGCATCTTTTGAGGACCCTGCCACCTTCTTTCTCGTACTGACATTTGATAACAAAAACATAAGAGTGGATGCCTGTCAATATCACATTAGTTTGCATGCAGCTCTTTTAGCATGGTTGTATATATATTTGGAAAACATCCCACATTCATAATTTTCTTCATTACCCTTCCATCTGAGAGGTCTTGAAAAGATCTTGAAAATGTTTATGGTATAAAATTTGCACAGATTTCAAATTATCTTTCATGAAAATAAACTTTGAATTTCAGTTATCAAAGAGATTTTCAGTGCCCTTCTCTCTTTTCTGTCACACACAGACAATCCCCCCTTACTAATACCCCCCAGATGTATCTAATATTAAGATGATGCGGGGTGTTTCTGGCTTCAGAACCACAGTCATATTCTTTCACTTTAAGAATGGTTTTCACCCCAATTCTGAGGTCACACAAGAGAGCCCCTCCAGGCCTGGACAGCTCCTCATCTGCTTACTCCCTTTCAGATCTTGACTTTTTTGTTTCCTCCTTCGTTCTGTCTCCTGCATTTCCCCTGCTACTTTTCTTTCAACTTTGCAGACAACAAACATTTACAGACAGGCACGCCTTCCTCATCTCTGGCATGTATATATCCAGTGGAAGGTCAGGATGTGCTTGGCTATACATGTGCAGGAGGAGCAACCCCCTGTGATTAATCGGCCCTACCAGGTCAGAGGCACAGAGAGCTCATTTGTTAGCAGCAGGTCTGACCACCACAACTAGACTGCCCAGGGCCTGGAACAGCCTGAGCTCTTCAGCTGGGACCAGCTGCATGGGCTGCAAGGGCGGATGGGAAGCAACAGGAAGAAACGTGGCAGCAGAGGATCACAATTGACGAATGAAATGGAGAAACAGAAGTTCTTTTGTCCAACCACACATACAGGAGGGACCCATGTGGCTATCCAATCTGCCATGACCTTGAGGCCTTAAGTCTCCAACATGGGAATAGCCCCAAAGCCCTTTGCCTTCTGGACATAAAAACATCTGGTGTGCCTTTGATGTTTCTGCTCAACAGCTGTAGGGTCTTAGGCAAGTAGCTCTTCTAGACTCTTGGAACCTCAATGTCTTCAGCTGGAAGATATGTCCTATGCCCTTAGAAATAGGGGCATTCAATGAGCTCGTGTGTGAAGAACAGATGTATTTATTTGTAAGTGGCTACCGATTTGAGCGGAGAGTTGATGCAGAGGGACTGCTACCCCTCTCCCCCCAGTGCAGTTGTCAGTCCTTTCTCCCATTACCAGTTTCTCTGCAGCCTTTGTTGCAATGGCAGGAGGAGTGGGGGTTCATCCTACAATCCAGCATTTGTTCAGTTAGCAACTTCCTGCTAATGGCCTGCAGAGGCACCATACAAGGTGCTACAGAGCAGGACAGGTGTAGGAGGAGCCAGAGGGAGACATTGAAACAAGCAAAACTGGGGAGAGGATGGGAATTGACAAGACACACTCCTGCTGGAAGACTCGGGGGCCCCTGCTCTGAGAACCCTCCCTTTCCTCAGATGTGCCCTGCGAAAGTCCAGTCCAGGGAATAATTTTAAAAACAGGAGGGCGTTGGAGAAGAGCAAACAGTTTTGCAAAAGGAAAGACATGGTTGACTTCTAGGTTAGTAATCCACACTGGTTCTTACTTTACATATGAACTGGATCACGGAGTACTTGGAAATAGCTATTTAATAAAATCATTTGAATTCTGTGTATTCAAATGTTGGCTGTCCAAATTATTGGGCCAGTCTCCCATGGACATGCTTCCAACAAGCACATCAAGGACATCAGGCTGGCTATCATGAGGCCCCCAAGATCAGCAGGCAGTGATGACCCCTGTTTATTTCACAGTTGATTGATGTTACTCAAGTTATAAGAAAGTACTACAGGGTAGGTATTATTATCTCTGATTTGGAAATAAGGTAATTAACACACTATGCATGTCTAAGTGAGTGGCTAGCAAGTGAGCTGAAGCTTCTCTCATGTTTTGAATGATTTTATGTTCAACGTGGTAATAATCTGTTAGAAACTGGTTGAGATAATAAGGAGAAGCTGATCTCAAAATAGAAAGCTTAGGGTTAAGGTACACTCTGGGGCAGGAGATTGCGAGGCACATTGATGTCATCCACACCTGATTTCTTAATTTCTTTCTACCTCTGCTGGGTAATGTTGTCCTGGGGCAGGCAGCCTGTGCATCCGTTAGTTCTCCTCAGGTTACAACAGGAGCACAGAAATTCCAGGTATTAACATGAGACCCAGCATTATCTATGAGTAAATAGAAGCATCATTCTTTCAAATAAATAAATATCCACATGAAGAAGTAGCAGCATCTATTTGTCTCTTGTTTTTAGTTTTTGTTTGTTTGTTTGGTGTGTCTCTTGATAGCAAGCATTTTCCTAGAAGCCCTTAGCAGGCCTTGCTTCTTTAGGGTCACATGACCGGACCTACACCACTCACAAGGTCTTGGGGGATCTCCAGTACTGCTCAGACAAGTATCAGCACAGGTGTGTACAGGATGAGGTACCAGGGCAAGTTGAAAGGAAGAAGAATCAGAGGGCAACGGTATAGCTGACACTGTAAGCTGCAGCCTAGAGCCCTACACTCTCTGATAGCCAAAGAGGAAAAGTCACTATTTTCTATATAAAACTGTTTTCTCTAGCACTCAGCAAAATTTCAAGAATTCTGAATGTTTTATGTAGTAGGTCTTGGGTAATAAAGATTCTGTTCCAATAATCATATGTTGAAGTCCTAATCCCCAATACCTGCGAGTGTTGACGGCATTTGGAGAAAGGGCATGAGGAGTTAATTACATTAGAACAAGGCCTTGAAGGTGGACCTAGTTCAGTCTGAATGGTGACCTTATAGGAAGGGATGGTGAGGCCAAGACATACACCCAAAGAAAATCTGAAAACACAATGAGAAAGCAGCCGTCAGCATGCCAAGGAGAGAGGACCGAGAGAGACCAGCCAAAGCCAAAGCCTTGATCTCTGATACTCAACCTTGGGGACCATGAGGAAATCATTCTGTGTTGTTGAAGCCACCCAGTCTGTGCTGCTGAGTTACAGCCACCCTAACCAACTAACAAAAACAGTGTCAGTTTTACAGTTTCCCTTACTATAGCTATAGTATCCAGTGGAGGTGCGGAGTGGGAGCGAGGGGAGAGGGAGTTCAGAGGATGACTACAATAGTGAGGAGGGAGGATGGAGAAGAAGGAATGGTGCACCAGGGAGTGATAGAGGAGCCACACTCTGGGAGTGTGATTCATGAGGTAGGGAGTACAGACCAAGTCAATGTGCCTGCAGAGTTCCTGACGATTCTGACCCACTGGACTAGTTGCTTTGAGTAAAAAGATTGTTTTGATTGGGGGAAAGGCCTCCCTTCTTCTTTGTCAACTATTAAATAAATTTGTATGTCTTTGCTGTTCCATTCACTGTACCTGCTCAGCAAAAGGGATGCATGAGTTGGTCCCTGGCTTCAGGAAGTTGGTACTCATTGAAAGACAGGATATAAGCATGAGTGTTAGGAGGGAAAAAAGCATCATACACTTGATTGTCAATCCAACCTCCATTGTCAGACAGACAAGGTTGTACTGACATCACTGAGGTTTGTAGAGATAAATGACCTCATCCTAGGGTGGAGCAGAGGGAAATATTTGCACTGTTGACCTCAAACAAGCACGCAAACAAAAATTCCTTGAACTGTTTTATTCTGTTTCCACGCACTATCTTCTTGGACTTCCTTCAATGGAGTAAAATGGATCCTTGGATTTGAAGTAGAAATTAATAGAAGGTAAGAGCTTCTAGAAGATAACCTGTACCGCTTGTATGATCCCAAACGTGACACAGGAACTATACCTCAGTGATGAGTAAACCCCAAGAAGGTGACAGGTTGTGCTGTGTATCTGTGTTCTGTGGTTGCTGGAGCGGTTGTTCCAGAGATGCTGTGCTTGGCGGAATCTGGAGTAGATTGTTTTGTGCTTCCTCTTAAGTTTGGTGAGACCAAGAACTTTAATCACTCACTCTGGGTCAAGGCAGAGCTTTACTACAAGTTTTGCCCCAAAAGAGAGGACCAAATCCTGCCCATCCCCTATTCAGGCTGAAATGGAGAAACAAAACCCTGGTGGCCAGTGTGTTCATGAGCCTGTGGTACCCACAGGCCCTACACAAATGCAGACTCTGCGTGTGCCACATGGGGGATGATGGCAGCTCCTCATGGCTGACTGTTTAGATTCTGCTTCTTAGACTATGTTGTCTTTTTCCTGTTGATTTTTATCAGCATAAGGTGTTTTACATTTACTCATGTGGATTTATCAATATGACAAGGATGTTTAGATGAGGACTGTAAATGAAATATGTGTGTCCTAAAGATAGTTATGTGATTTAGCAAAATTATTTTACAGATCTGCTCAAAAGAAACTGCTCAGTTTTTGCCCTGCTAGCATGGCAAAGCATTTCCCTAATCACACCCTAATGTGGGGATGAATACACTTTATTTAAACACACCAAATATGTGAAAATGTAAATAGCGTTTGAAATATCTCTTACACAATAAACTATGATCGCTATGTTAAAATACCAATTTCTAAGAAAATTGATTGAAGAAAAATAGCTAATCGCACTGTCCTGTGAAAGCAGCATTTTATTTTCAAGATTGTTTAATTTTCAAGCCAAGAGATTTGGACTGTTGTCTCATTTTGTGTTCCATTATTTTTTTTCCGTTCATTTGCTGAACAGTTGTCTTCTAAAGCATCCCACTTCTGCTGTGATGTCAACTGGCGTGTTACCAAAAAGATGTAAATGATGTAATTGAATTAGTTTAATTAGGTAAATTAACAGTTAAGCATATCACACACAAGCTTGTTCTGTTTATACTACGTTATGGAGATAATGTAGTGCAGAAGCGGACTGGGCATGACCAAAATTCCAATGCAATGAGCCACATTAGCTGGCAGAGGGAAAAATACAAAGATAACAGTTGCTGGAATTAAATCGGGCTAAATAATTCATGTGTTGGATTCATTATGTAATTTGAGTCGTAGACAGCCAGTTGATCGTCAACGAATGTTCAAAAACATGGCTACTGAGTAGAAATGTGAAGACGTCTAAAATATTCCTGCCCTTTCCAGAAACCTAGCCCCAGAAAAATTCCAACATTCCTTGGCTAATTCAGACAAATTGAGGCAACCCAAGCCAGTCTGCTTAGCCAAAAATCTGCACTTGAAAAAAAGCTGTAGTTTAATTGATTTTAAGAAAATATCGTTAATGCTAACAAAACAGGACTTCAAGACTTTGAGGTTGTAGACATTCTGTTGTGAGAGTAGAAATACTGTGCTGTGCATTGTAAGAGGGTGGGCAGCACCCGTGGTCTCTATCCATCCATCTTCCTTCTTCCAGTGGGGGACAGCCAAAATGTCTCCAGCCTTTGCCAAATGGTTCCTAAGTGGGTTTGGGGGACACAGCCCACATGGTTGAGTCTCAGTTAACCAAATAGCATCTCACAGAAGTCTTCAAGAATCGTGCTTTACTGAATCGTTTTCAGTGAATTTTAACATCCATAGCACTGATATAAAATATGTCACATAAAATTTGAATATACATATGTCTATGTATTAGCTCAAAGTATTTAAAATAGTATCCTTTTCTCTCATGTATACATCCATTCTTTGGTCTGCCCCGGTGTGGCTAGCAGATATTCAACACTGAGCAAGGAGTGTGAGTGGACACAAAGATCATCACCAGTTTGTGGGCAAGGTGTTGGCAGACTTGTGAATGAAAAAGTCACATGGCAGGTGGTAAATGCAGGGAGGCATGGGGAGATGGGGAAGTCACATGCCCTGGGCTGGGTAGCTTGCTTTTACTTCTGCATGGTGGAACAGTAGGATAGAGGTGAGCCCAGAAGCCACTATAGAGGCACTGAAGACTGGGTTAAGACAGGAGCTGAACTAATGTCAGTGTGAGAACTCGCAAAGTTAACAAGCAAGAGGATGATCTCTATGAGCACTGTTGACAAAAACAACAGGTTAAACGCTGACTTTGTTGCTTGCCAACTGGGTCACCTAGGCACAGCACACGTTTAGGAGCTACATGTGCTTGACTGTAACTAAGAATTACCTCATTGCAAATGTTAAGTGAGGCAGTCTGTATAAAGCATGTGGCCATAATATCTGCCTCATAAAAGTCAGCCAATGATTATTAGTTCTTCTTTCCTTCATTAGCCTGCCTGTGTCCCACAGACATCTTTCTTGTAGACTGTGTGCTGGAAAGTTGTACGTTTATGAGGTCTGCGTTCCCAGACATCTGGGTTGCATTGCTGAGCAGCCCTAAAGTTGTCCAAACCCTTTGCCACTGGGTTTTGTTTACTCTAAAGCTGAGTGTTTAAATCCCTTAAATTGGTAACGTCAGTTTGACGTCCATGTTAATCTTCCACGAGATTTTAGAATCTGGAATCTGGCGGTGGCTTTTTCTGCCACATCCATGGGATCTGGAGCCAGATGTCACCATTACTACTGCGGGAATCAGGGAGAACGTGGAAAAGTCCCCCTTGGAAGAAATGACCGTTTCAATACAAAGGAATTTGCATGTTTTGCCAAGCAATTTTCTGGCAATGCATCTTGAATGCTGGTATTTTCATTCTGTTGGAAAACAGTGACAACCAAACAGCAGGGAAGGGAGACCTGTTTTGCATTTGGAAATACCAACAAAACCACATTCCCACCCCTTCTGCAAATTTATCACTAACGCTCGCTGAGCTTTGTATATATGATGGAATGCAGGCCTAAGCTGTTTTCTTTGGGATCTTGACATGTATCTTTCTCTCACACACACACTTGGCAGTGACGTGTCTCACAACAAAGAAGACATTTTCAAGAGTGTGTGTTACTGGAAGGACATATCAACATAATGTAGTGAACACCCCAGGCAGTGATGCCCCTCCTGCCCATTTTTGCCTGGACATCCGCCTCTCTTTTACCATGACCATTGAGATTCCCCATTCCCAGTAGTCATCCCAGTGAAGCCTCTGCGAGTGTGGCCTGGAGAGTGGCTGCCTCCCACCCAGGCAGTCCTGTGTCCCTCTGCCACCAGCTGCAGCTGATGAGGAAATTGGAATCTTCTTTAATCCCTTCCACACCCAGGAACTTATTCTCAGAAGTTTATTTAACTTGTATGTGTGTGTTATGGCTGTGATATCATACAAGTTCAAATTAACAGAAGAAGAAGAAAGCAGCAAGTTCCCAGCAGCCTCAGACTATCCTTTAGGAGTCAGAAGATTCTCGAAAAAGGCTCAGCTTCTGTACTGTGTCTTGGTCCTGTTCTACATCCCCCTTTCCTCTCCCTGTCTCCTGCAGCCTTTGCCTTTCTTTTTTAACTACTTTGGAACTGCATTAGTCATCAGCAAAGTTACAAAAACAGCTCACAGCATTTCCATAGACTCTTCCAGTAGCTCCTCTTAATGAGAACATCTCTGATAGCTGTAGTGTAACTACCAAGATTGGGAATTTAATGTACTTAATTAATGAGTGGGTAGTGATGAAAAAACTGGGATGTCAGCGGTCACATCCTTTTCTCCCAGGATCCAAACCAGCATCCTGTATTGACCTCAACTGTCATGTGTCCTTGATTTCTTCCCTTTTGTGGCAGTTCTTGAGTCTTCCCATGCCTTTTATGACCTTGTCACATTAAAAAGCATTGGTCCCTTAGAGTTTGGAATGTCCCTCCTTCAGGGTGAAGTTTGATGTGTTCTCCTGTGTGGATTGAGCTGATGTTCTGGGGGCAAGAGCATCGTCAGAACCCTTCTCAGTGTGTCACACCAGGGAGTCCAGGATGTTAACTTGGTGTCTGTCGGGTTACCTTCATAAAGTTCTGGTTCTGCCTCAGCCCAGACTCAAGTCTGCTGAGGTTGGCAACTCTGGCAACACAGGTCTTGTCCTTGGCAACTGTCACTGTGGCATCTTTGAAGCAGTTTTCCATTTCCCTCGGCTCTTTTGTCATTGCTCGGACTCCCACAGGCTTTGGTCCATCGCTCAGCAGAATTCATATCCTCCCCTTGTGGCCTAGCTTCATAGGCTGGTCCCCAGAAGAATACTCTGTAGCAGAATATGCAAGTGTAAAGTGGGGGAAGAAAGGGTTATTCTGGTCTACTCTCCTTCTGGAAGCTTCCACTTTCTCTTCTGAAGATGCCATCTCTGAGGCTCCTCCAGCTGAAAAACACTGAGTCTGCGACAGGAGTTTGGGTCATGACTGACTCTGCCACCGGTATCACCAGATTGCCCAAAAGCTAGACAAAGGAATGAACAGAACAGCCGCAGCAGTCAAGGGACAGGAAGAGAAGAGAACAGCGTAGAATCTTGTACAAGCCCTAAACTTAATGATACCTTCTTCCCAGAGAAATACGGTACATGTGGTGCTGGGATGGGAAGGAGGCAGCCCTGCTTGAGTTGGAGCCTTTCCTCTGTGCCTGCCCTGGAAAGAGATGACTCAGCCCTTTTCTCCCTGCCTGTTGTATCCATAGTGTGTTTTCACTGTCTGTCTCATTACTTTGCATCAGGCTTAATACCCTTTTAAGCCTTAATGGCTACAGAACTATACTGAGTATAACATACAGTTTTTAATGGGATAATTTAAGAGCTGAAGTTTCACTTTTATCTTCCATATAAAACTCACAAAACATACAGGCACAAAGACTAAAATATCTCTTAAGCCCTCATAGGCTAAGTCTGTATCTACCTACAGGCAACACCAGAGCTAGTTTTTGTTTTCCATTTAAACACACAATTAGCAGTTGCTGATTACTTGCTTGTTTTACTAGTTAGTTTTAGAACATCAAGCATCATTTTTTTCTTTTTATTTAAATATTTATTTGTTTATTTGAAAGGGTAGAGTTGCAGAGCAAGAGGGACAGATGGAGAGATCTTCCATTCACTGTTTTATTTCCATCCACTGGTTCAGTCCATCTGCTTGTTCACACCCGTGACTGCAATGAAGGAAGGAGCCAATAACTCCATCCTGGTCTCCTGCTGGGTGTCAGGGACCCAAACGCTTGGACCATCATCTGCTGCTTTCCCAGAGGCATTAGCAGGGAGGTGAACTGGAAGTAGAGCAGCCAAGACTCCAGCTAGTGCTCATAGGAGATGCTGACACTTCATGAGGAGACTTAAAACCATGTGCCACAACATCAGCCCCAAGAATCCTTTTCAGAAAGAAGGTTGGGGGAACATTTGCAGCTGTAAAAAGAAGGGTTTGCCACCACTCTCCCCCGAGGAATTCACCGTGATTGCTCTGTCAGGCCAGACACCCACCCAGGACAAGACTCCTGCAAAGATCTCCTCTACTCAGTGGAGATACTTGCAGGAACAAAAACACGCTAAGTCCACATCTCCCTTGGGTTAAGATGGTGCTTGTTAGACTCCTTCTCCAAGTCTTAGACCTGCCAGCTCCCAGAGGAAACTGTTGCTTTAGGATCCTAGCTCTCAAGTCCCTATTTTAGAATAAGGAACTTTTGGAGTTTTGCTATGATGTCATTCCTTCTTTTCTATAGATATAAGTGTGGGAAATCACAGGGGCCACCTCCTCCCAGGTCATAACAAGGATTCTAGGTTGTCAGTTAAACTCTGAGTCCAGTTTTTCCAGAGAGGGCCACATCCTTTCTAGGCCAGCACTGCACAGCCACCACCCCTCGCTGGCGTGCAGTAGATGCTCAGCAGTCCCTGGTGCACAAATCAGTGCTTGGTGATAGAAATGGTCTGTAGTGAATGGCATTGTTGGGTATGGTCCTTACCATTTATCTTTGAGATGTTGCTGGGAAGTGGGAGGTAACTGTACAGGAATAACTGTGCTCGCAGGCCTGTGCCTTTGCAACGGTGTGTTGAAAGGAGGGTTTCTTGCCAAGTTAAATATTACTTGGTAAAAGAGTTCTGTGGTCAAAGTTCTGACTGTGGAAGGATCAATGGGTGTTTTATTGCTATTCTGAGCTGCAGTTGTCTGTCAGAGTCTTTGGTTGTTTGGGTGATTTGGGTATTAGGGCTCATGAAAAGAAGGACAAAAACTGAACTTTTTTCTTCTTAGAATGTCTTTGATGTTAATGATGAAATGACTAAAATTTAAGAAATGCCATTTATAATATACGGAGTATTTACTTAGGCAAATCATCCTAAACTGTTTTTCTTCTCCTGTCTTTGACCTTGCACAGTTACTCCTTTGGGGAAAGATTTCCAAATCAGTGCTATAAACATGCACATATTCGTTCAGTGGACAAACGGCTGGACTGATGGGAGGTGGTGTGTCAGAATAATTGTGTTAGATAACTAACGTGAGGATTCACATCATCACCATCAATATCCAAGACAATTTTGAGATTTCTCATAACCACATATTTCGTCACTCGTAACATTGTTTACCACTTCCATTGCCATTCCCCTGCCTGGCCCTTCACAAAGATACAGCCTTTGCTAATTACTGCAGAATTTTAAAGTTCAATTTATTGGGAAGAGACTGTGAGTTCCCATCTCCTTATTAACTTCCCAAGGATTCTTTTTTAATAAAAAAATTTATTTCTTTTTATTGGAAAGGCAGATACAGAAAGGAGGAGAGACAGAGAGGAAGATCTTCAGTTTGTTGATTCACTCCGCAATGGCCAGAGCTGCACCAGTCTGAAGCCAGGAGCCTTTTCCAGGTCCCCCACATGGGTACAAGGTTCCAAGCCTTGGGCAGTCCTCCACTGCTTTCCCAGGCCACAAGCAAGGAGCTGGATGGGAAGTGGGGCCACTGGGATTAGAACCAGCACCCATATGGGATCCCAGCACCTGCAAGCCAAGGACTTTAGAAACTAGGCTACTGCACTGGACTCCAAAAAGATTCTTGATGGCCAGACTGGCAGGGCTGGGGCTGACACTGAGAATTCAGCCCAGATGGGTGGCAGGAGTCCAGTTTCCTGGGTTAACACTGCAGCCTCTCGGGGCTTATAGTATCAGAACTGGAGTCAGGACCTGAAGATAGACATTGAACACAGGCCCTCCATTGTGATCTGCACACATCATAATCAGTACCTTAACCACCAGGCCAGAACCCTCACTGCAGGAATTTTTTTGGACTGTGTTTCCCTATCTGGTCTCATCACCCTCGGGTCCACCCATAGGAATTAGCCCCCACCATGTCTAAATGTCACTTGTATGGCATATGTAGGATTCCCAGGAGCTCCTCCCATAGAATCCCAACTCAATCTTCCAGCCCAGTCACAGCCTAATGTGTATGCCACATCATGCCTTCACGTATACATCACAATCTACCCACAGCAGCCCAGCGTCTGCTTTCTGGATATACTCCGAAATTCCTTACTCCAGATATTATTTGCATTGTTTCCTTTACTTGAAGCAGCTGGAAAAATCCCACATCTTTCGTAGAAAGGACCTCTTGAAACAAAGCCAATGTTTTCATTTATAATGACTGTCTTCATGAGACTACCTCAAGTTCTGCTCTTTTCTGAATCTCCGTGGCTTTCTCTGCTGTCACTCATAATCACCTACTGTTTGTTTTGTTTGCCTGTTTTCTGCAGCACCCCAGCACACGCACTGAACTGTGCGTTCCTACAAGGCGGCCTTTCCCTCTTTCTCTCCCAGCCCATCAACGCACAGGAAACCCTTAGCTAATAGGCGATGAGTTGCCCCGTGTGTAAGGTGCATCAGTGCGGCTGTACTGTTTGCCATTCAGTAGAAGAGCACGGAGAGACAGACACATACTTTACCCCCAAGAAAGCTTCAGTTCTAAGCAGGAGGTCTAACTATTTTCTAGAATTTGGAAGCACCAAGTTTTCTGATGGGCTACCAGGCGGCAGTTCCATTTTAAGTCTGTTGTTTGGAACCTGGGTGAGATTTGCCCTTAGAAACAGTATTGTACACACCGGCTGTGTCTCCCAGCCAGCCCACGAAAGCCTATTTAACTTGTAATGTGTCTAAAGTCCTATACTAATAGCAGCCCCGGGGGTTCACCAGCCTCTTCTCTCAGGCCAATGCCAGTCTTAACATTACAGACCTTGCCCTGAGGCAAAGTACGAGGCAGGAAAGGCAGAGGATAAAGGGGCACCAGCTCCAGCAGCTGTGGATGCTGAAGGGGAGGGAGGGGGAGAAAGAGGCCCTGAGAAACCAAGTAAGAGCATCCTGTATGTGGTAGTCCTTCAGGTGTCACAGGCACCTGGGCATTAGGTGCATGCACTTAAGGGGGTAAATTCATTTTTCTGATATTAAATCTTCATAGAAAATCTTGGGAAGGCTGCTTGGCTCCACATGCCTCCAAGATTTTGAATTGTTCTCTACTTTTAACCACAATACCAATCATTTGCATCAATCAGGAAATCATAGTTGTTAACACCTTTAAAACCCAGGGTAAGAGAATTCGGGGGAAAAAAAAACCCTTGAGGAACATTTTGGCCAAGGACAGGGATACATTTAAGCAGGAACTCATGGCAGGATTTGTAAAGTCTCCTTCAGCAGGATCTGTATTCTGGGGTTCTGCCTTCCTGCAGCACTGACTCGGGACACCAGAGTCCAGGCACATCCACCTGACCTGTCTGTTCTTATGTTAGTGTTCCCACAACATGACAGCTGCCCTGTTGGTGCCATCCACGGTGTGCTGGGGAGTGCTCAGTGTTGCCAGCCACTCAAAGAAAGCAGCCCCTTGCTTGTGGCCTGGGAAAGCAGTTGAGGACGGCCCAATGCTTTGGGACCCTGCACCCGCGTGGGAGACCTGGAAGAGGTTCCTGGTTCCCGGCATCGGTTTGGCGCGTACCGGCCCGTTGCGGCTCACTTGGGGAGTGAAACATTGGATGGAAGATCTTCCTCTCTGTCTCTCCTCCTCTCTGTATATCCGGCTTTCCAATAATAATAAAATCTTTTAAAAAAAAAAAAGAAAGCAGCCATATCCATCTCATGCCCAGAGAAACTTGACAAATTCATGATGAAATGGAATTAGAAGATAACTCTAATTTTGGTACAAAACACTGTTGCAGTTCTTGATAATGCATGCTTTTCCATGAAGTGTTTGTTCACCCCAGATGTTCTGTTCGTGCTACATACGTGCAGTGTAGAACTGGGAAGCCAAGGTGTGGCATTTTAATATTAGGTGCTGGATTCTGGCTCCACAGCTGCCACAGTGAGCCTGGCCAAGTCACTTGCACTCTTTGTGCTTCAGTTTCCGTGTCACAGCATCTTCAGCTCCTTCTCTGGGTCCTTGCTCCCTGCCACCAGCTGCTGTCCCTTAGATGACAGTGTCCCCTATGTGCGAGATGAGGCAGTAGCCACTTGGGCTGTGGCAAAAAGTTGCAGGAACTTCCTGAAAAGGAAGACATTCATGTGTTCCATGAGTAACATTTCTTTCCTCTTACCCTGGGCATGACTTTGCCCAGACTGCATGTAACTATATGTTTTTTTCTTCTTGCCTCTGGACATCTCCAAGGTCAGTGAGACAATCAGGATGTGTTTTCTCTGTGCTGTGACACACTGCCTGGGTTTTTCGGGGGGAAACAACAAGATTACAGAGGGCAGGGAAGTTCTTCTGCCCTGTTCTCTGCCGTGCCAACTTAGGAGCTACAAACTGAAAGGTACTAAGAATTGGTTTCATAGCATACAACTGACTCATGGCTGAGATACTCATCTGGCAGATGCATTAACAGTTTAACTTCCCTGTAGCTAGCCTTGACCAAAGGAAGGAATCTTTTAAATTTATTATATTTACTGAATGCAGGAAACAAGCTGGTTAAATTAACAATGGGAATCTCTTGCTCAGAGTTGTGTTGAAATGAATGGGGTGAGAGCCAACCTTTTTTGGAACTCTCTGGAGCTTGTGTCTGTCAAGTTTGATCCAGCCTGGCAGATGAGGGCAACTCTGGTTGTCCAGGCTGGGGTTTGGTAAGCTTCTGGTCCTATCCCTTGGGGACCTGTAGATAAGGCATGACCTCCTTGTAAGGCTCTCTGAGCAAGATGTGAGCATTTCTTCAGATCCTGAACAAGCATCTGGCTCCCCCCCTGGCCTGACTCACTGGGTCACTCGGTGAAAATGTGTCAAGGTCACAGCTGCCCTGACGTCAAGCCTCAAGGGTTCCAAGTTGGAGCTTGCTGGAAAGCAGATTTCCAAAGTCTTGAGTTGTCTTGGCCCCCACCCCCCGCCTTGTTCCCAAGGGAGCTTCCAGAAGATGCTTGCCATGCATTGAGCTACACAGTGCTTGCAGCTGTCAGGACCCAACTAGCCTTTCTTTCTTGGTCAGATTGCCCTGGGGGAGGAAGGGTGGGTTGGGGTAGGTGACTATGTCTGGGAGGGACTGGTAGCCTCCACATCTGCTGCTGGTTATGGTCGCTGCTGTGCTGATCTTTTTCCAGTTGCCCAGTGGCCTTGGCCCTCCAGACCCCGTCAGGGACACAGGCTCGTCCTGTTTGGTTTCTCCCACCCACATCCACCCCTCTCTAGTCAATTCTGCTCCCAACTCATTTTCTCTACGCATCTATTTTTATGGCAGACACAACAATGGGCTTCTCTTTCGCAGTGTATGCTCTGATATCGCTGAATGCAGAAATGCCCACAGGGGGCTTAGAATGAACAGCCATCCATTAGGTTCCAGGCCAAATCCGTTCACCCAAGCAAATAAAGCAGCTCTATGGGTTTCAGCGGCCAGAGCTGCTTCCCCACTTTCTCCCAACCCATCCCCACTCCCACCCTTCTCCCTGGGGGTCCCAGTTCTCTTGTCTCCATCAGAAGAGAGGGTGGGTGCCTTTCCCTCAATTGCTGTTTGCTTCCCCCCAGCCTGTGGGAGTCAGAGGTTGGGATAGGGATTCATAAAAGCAAGCGTTTTGCCATAAAAAAGAATCTAAGCGGGCAAATGGAAGGCCATCCGTGTGATTCCCCAGGCTGTCTGTCTTTGAAAAGGAAGATCTGGCCGAACCCACAGAACTTGCTGCCTCTGGAGTTTACTCTTTATTTCACTCTGTGCAGCACGTCCTTGTGTATGAATTAAAGATTAAAGGCAACTTAACCTGCATTTTGCTCTCTCTACATACAGGAGGGGAAGGAAGAGAGCTGGATGTGTGTATCCCATATGGTCTCTGGTTCTGACACCAGACTCCTCCGAGGTGGGAGTCTAGGGGTGGGAAAGCTGACCCTGCTATTCTTGCTGTATGGCCTCAGGCAAGCCTTTGAAGTGGACCATGCCTGCCTTTCTCCAACCATGCAACCAGTGTCATGGAACCTGAGCTGACTACTGATGATGTTGTCTATGGGGCTCCTGAGTGATGATAACATCACTATGCCACAGATCATTAAGTGCATAAGGGGAAAATGCCACCCCGTAGAAAACCAGGATTTGCGCGCATCTCATATTTAGTGTTTAGATGTGATCAGTTTTGGAAGACACACAGCTGAGCTCCTATCCGAGCTCCTTCTGGTCCTATTCTGTTGTCCCAAGAACGAGGTTTCTAACCGTCTGCAACTGACATGTGGGGCAGGATTATTATTCTTGGTATTATTGGTTTAGCAGCAGTCTTGTCTATTACTCACTGGATGCCCATGATAGCTCTGAATTCTAGGATTCAAAAATGTCTCTTAACCATGCTAAACATTCTGTAAGACAAAACCACCCTCTGTTAGGGACTGCTGCTATAGAGTCTCCCCAATCCAGAGGAGGCATCACCAGAACTCTAATCCAGTTGCATGGTACCCTAAGAGATTGAGCATAAGCTTACTGGGGTGTCATACTTACTGTGGGTTAGACCAGCCCCAACAAAAGCTCAAGGAATTAAGGCTGCAAAAAGACACTACATGCACAGGGCTTTCTCTGATATTTTACAGATGTTCTTCATGTCACTGATATCCTGTTAGTGCAAATCATGCCTCACAGGCCCAGTATAGACCACACTACAGCCTGAGAGCTGTCTGGACATGCACAGCTTTCCAGGTATAGGCAGTATGTGAGCAGGAAAGTTTTTAACCAGTGCCTAGGGGATAGGTGTTGTCCGTTTGGCCTTGAATCTGTAGTTAGATTGTTAACTACATGTAACAGATGATGAAAGGAATTTACCACATGCATGAGCCTACAGCAGCTGCAGTAAGCCATTGGTCCCTCCAAAATCAATCAATAATCTTTAGGGTTTGAGTTCTTAAATATCAAACGGTAAAAAGCAAGTAGCTGGCCCTGAAGGTAAATGATGTTATCAGTAAACTTGTGAAATCACCTTCAAGTTCAGGGAGATGCCAGTTGGTGCTGCCTCTGGTTAGTGTAGTTCTGTTAGAATTCCCATTGCTGCACAATCCCCCCAAAGAAAGGCTGTATCAGTGGAGACAGCCATGCTATTTACATATACTTAGGAGCAAAAAAAAAAATTCACATTGTCTACACATTCTGAGTACGGCGCTCCAGAAATGTGTCAGCACCAAAAGAAATGGCTTGGTGTCTCTGTGGGGTGACTGTGATACGGGATGGTGAGCATAGGATGCTGTTTGAAGCAGATGTCCACTATGGCAATGGTGGGGCATCCTGAGGTCAGCTGCCTGGTCCAGATGTTTGTGCTCTGCCACTGCTTGTTTCCTGACACACTGCCAGTCTGTGATGGCCCTGCGGGCATTGACACTGGGGCCTCCTTTGGAAGCCCTGTGCCTAGTAGGTACTGCTTGTGGGGCAGCCATTCTCCATCCTCCTCCAGAAGCAAAATGAGATTTACATTTTGCTTGGGTGTTCTGCAGGTCCCAGGCATTTCCTCCCCTCTCAAGAAGAATCCAAATGAACATAAACCTTGTTCCAGCTCTGACAGCCTCCAGTCATCTGTTTACCAAAATAAACTTAAAGCATACATTGAAAAATAATTCCTAGTGAAATATGCATCCCCATGGCATTTGAGCCTGATATTTAATGTCTTTTTTATGGTTAATAATGCATCAAGAGCAGCCCCATTCTGAAGCTGTCATTACATCACAGCCATGATGTGCAGGTCCCATTCCTGTGTCTGAGAACTTGGAATCAGTTTTTATTTCTTTTTAAAAAAAAAACACTAATGTGTAATTACAATAGCCTGCTTTGCTCCATCCATATTTCTTTTTTAAATAGATATGTGGCTTGATTGGAATCAATCCAAGAAATATACCTGCAGAGATTCTTTATATATAAACAGAGACACACACTATAAATAACTTCAGAATCCTTTCATTAGAACTGCATCCTATTTGGAGAGTGCCCTGCCCATTTTTTGTTGTTGTTGTTGCTTGATTTAAAAATCAAAAAGAAATTTTTTGCTGGATAAAGTGGCTAAACATCATCCTTTATGGTGGACATGGAAAAAAAACCAAGAATATTTAAATCCAGATGTTGGCATTGGCTTCAGGCTTGGGCTCTGCAGCATGAACTTGGCTCTGCAAGCCTTTTCTCCCTCTCACTATGGCCACTGGTGATGAGAACAGCATGGATGGAAGTTATGAAGGGGCATAAAGGTTACCTTCCCCAGTTAATCCAGAAATTCCTCTGGACGTGAGGAACCACAGCCCAGGGCCCATTATGGCTGTCTCCTACCCAGGCATGGCTTCTGTGCCACCATGGCTCATTGCAGGACACTTGAGGGTGACACACTTGTTGGAAACAGCACTATAAGGTCTTAGGACTGGGAGACTGGCTCTCATGGGCCTGTGGCTCTTAGATCCAAATGAGATGACAAGATAATGTAAAGTACTTAGGAAAGACCTCCTGCCTGGAAAATATTTAAGAAACCTTAGCAATTGTGACATGTACATGCAGGATGCTAAGAGCATGACCAGGACTCAGCTGGGTCTGGGCCTGGTCATCCTGGATGCAGAGACTCAGTCTCCTCCTGTGTAAAAAGGGTGTAGTCAAATTCCTACCTTGTTCTAGAGGCTTGGGAAGAGGGTTAGGGTGAGATGCTAACGTTCATGGAGGGAAACACTGCATGTATGTCATTTACTCACGGTAGTATTACCAACAGCAGTTGGTTCTGCCTGTCTTTCTGTGTCAGCCAACATTTAGGTGATGGGATGTAACAGGCTCTTTGTAGCTCTTTCTGCTGAATTAATTTCCCAGTGTTGAAGGATTCAGATCCAAATCATGGATTTTGAGCTAAATCCGTTCTAGGATGTCCTAAAAAATTTCCCTCTATAGCACTTAGGTCTCATCTATGTTTAGGAACCGGGGCTGGCCCTGTGGGCATAGGTTACGCTGCAATTGGATCCCCACTGCCCTGCTTCAGATACAACTTGATACTAACGCACCTAAGAAAGCAGCAGACAATGGCTCAAGTATTTGTGTTCTCACCTTCCACCCTGTGGGAGACCTGGATGGAGTTCTAGGCTCCTGGCTTTGGGCAAACCCATCCCCTGCCGTTGTGGTCATCTGGGGAGTGAACCAGCAGAGGAAAGATTTCTCCTTCTCTTTCAATCAATCAATCTCTCTCTCTCTCTCTCTCTCTCTCTCTCTCTCTCTCTCTCTCTCTCTCTCTCTCACACACACACACACACACACACACACACACACACACGAGAACACTGCAATGCTTACAGCTGCATTGTCAGTTTGGCAAGTAAGTACAAATGACAGTATGGACAATGAGGTTAAGCCTTCATTCACATTTTAAGGAGACTGCTCTGTCCAGAGGCTGACAGCAGCCTTGTCCAGCATCCATCTAAACTGTGAGGACACTGGCATGTGAGGCTTCCGTCTGAAGGCACTGGCTTCCTCCAGTGCTGAGATGCTGCTTCTCAGCCTCCACCACAGGCAGCACACCTGTAAGATTGACTCCTTGGAATTCCTGTCAGTGCAGGGAGAATTTGGGTTTGTTTTACTTAGTACTTTACAAAGTTCTGAGTTTTGGGGGTTCCCAAAGAGTCCCTTCCCCTTAAAATGCTTGCATCTTTGCTTAGAAAGATACACCCTGAGACATCCAAAGCACCAGTGACTGGGCGGAGAGGGGCGTTGCATTCCCAGGTGTGGTAATTAACTGTGCTCTTGATCTGGGTTCCCCATCCTTTCCCACCGCACCCTCCACTTGCACTGTGGCTCCAGGCCTCCCTCCCAGGAACTGAAAGGTTTCACAGTCTGGAAACAGATGCAGCTTGCTTTCCCTTTGAGGAAGTTTAAGAAAATCCCCCCTTTGGTGGTGTTGGAAGGGGCAGCCTTTTGGGTCTCCACCCACACAACTCCCGCTCCTCCTGGCTTGCTCTGTTGTTTGACTGCATGGTACTTTTTAAGTGTCAAAGCAGATTTGTATTTCCAGCAAAAAGACACCTTTTGCTTTTTTGCCTTTAAAAAAAATTGCATGGGGCCCTCATCATTGTAATTCCCATGGAAAACCTAACTGTACTGGTAAGAAAAGGCAGGGACACACACACAAGCCCAGCAAGCCAACTCATGTGCCACTCCACACAGCATCACAGATCTACAGTTCCATGCTATAAAGCCAGCTAATGTTGATGCGTCCAGGCTGGAAATGACAGGATATCGTGGAGGGCCAGTCACTTAATGAACCCCTGCGGGACCAGTCCTGGTTACTAACAATTTCTCTCCAACTCATCAGGCAGGGGACTCACAGCCCTCCGTGTTTCACTCCATCACATCCCCCACAGCCCCCTTCTCTCTGCTCTACACAAACAAACCAATTATAGCAACGGATATAAATTGGACCCCTTTTCGGAAAATGCTCCCTCAACCTTTTTTCCACCCTTCCTTACTCAGCTGCAACTGCCTGCCCATTGGGAAAGTCGCTATGCACACGCACACACACACACACACACAAACACATGTACACACACATGCATAGATGTAAATATAGACATTGTACACACGTGTGCACAGACATGCATACACACACACTGCCCATTGCCTTTCCCAACCTCTGTTCAGTGGCCTAGTCTGGTTTGGGCTGACTCTATCACTCTTTAATTTATTCTCTCAGGCAGTACAAGCTAATCATTACTTTGATTTCTTGCATCTTTATCCTTCTTTCACATCAGGGCCAGCCTCCAGACCTCTCCTCCCTTCCTATAACCTACCTTAACCAGGTGTATCCTTATACCACCCCTGGTGTTAATCATACTGTTGTCTCCTGTCTCAGCTATCTGTTGGTTACTTAGCTTGGAGGTTCAGTATTAAGACCTGTCTCAGCTTCTATGAACTGATTAAAATGTGGTATTTATGAACTTTGAAATTATGGTGTGAGAACTTGGTTGGTTAGAATTTGAGCCTTTGGAAGTAAACTAGGCAATTGTCTCCATGTGAGTGCTACCACAGCTCAGCTCTGAGCAAAAATTTAGAAATGCTTAGACTATGGGCCTGGTGAGGTAACCTAGTAGCTAAAGTCCTTGCCTTGCATATGCTGGATTCCATGTGGGCACCAGTTCTAATTCTGGCAGTCCCACTTCCCGTCTAGCTCCCTACTTGTGGCCTGGGAAAGCAGTGGAGGACAGCCCAAAGCCTTGGCACCCTGCAACAATGTGGGAGATCCAGAAGAGGCTCCGGGCTAATGAGTTCAGATTGGAGTAGCTCCAGCCATGTGGTCACTTGGGGAAGAAGTCAGTGGACAGATGATCTTCCTCTCTGTCTTTCCTCTTCTCTGTATATCTGACTTTGTAATAAAAATAAATAAATCTTTAAAAAAAAGAAATGTTTAGACTATTACATTATTGCAACCTCCCAGCAACATTTCACCACAACTGGAGCCATCACCTGTTGTCTGTTTAGGATGCACATTAGCAGGAAGCTGGGATCAGAAGCAGAGCCAGGACTGGAACTCGGGTGTTGTAATATAGCATGCTGGTGTTGCAAACAGCATCTGAATTCATTACTGTATCAAACTCCCAGCTCTAGAAATTCATCCTTCAAGTTTTGCAAAAGTGTTAGTCCACCAAGGCTTATACATTGACATCAACATTTCACCACAGAAAACTCAAAGGAGTGAGGTTCTCGTTGATCATGAAGATAATTCCCAAGTTTACCCAAGGAAGCAAGGTCGGGGAGTCTCTGGGTAATTTGATACTTTGGTTCAGTGAGTCTTTGTTTCACTGGATGGGGTAATCTCGAGAAAAGGCAGGAGGAGGGGGCATATGGTGCAGTAGTGGAGACTCCACTTGGGACACCACAACCCACACTGGAGTCCCAGCCCTGCCTCCAATTCCAGCTTCTTGCTAATGCACATTCTGGAAGGAAGCTGGTGATAGCTGAAGTACTCAGGTTCCTATCACTCTCATGGAAGACCTAGATTGAGTTCTAGGCCACAGCCTGGCCCAATGCTCATATTTAAGGAGTGAACCAGTAGTTGGGGCAGCATTCGCTTCCTCGGTATCTTGCTCTGTGTTGCCTCTAAAACAAAAGAAAGGAAGGAAGGGAAGGAGGAAGAAAGGAAAGAAGGGAGAGAGAGAGAAAGAAAAGGCAGAACAAGTTTAAAGCTAATCTGTATCTCAGTAAAGCTAGCCAAAAATGAAGAAAGCCATATCTTGAGTAGAAGTGAAGATCAGGGAAAACGCGGTTGTGTGCAAGGATTCTGTTGGGAATCCGCAGCTGTCCTATACCCACCTCGGGGCCCTGTCTGTCGACACCTGTGTATACTGGCAAAGGTTTCACTTACAAGGCTGGAACCTAACTTGACGATCCTCCCTCGCCTCTGCTGACCTTGCAGAGCTCATGGTTTTTGGAGGAGCCTGTTGCCAATCCCATAGACTCAAAATCTTGTTGCAGTGGGGGCTCTGTCTGCATTCTGTTCCCCTACAGACACATGCCCCTTCCACAGGAGACAGCAATCCCCTGTGACATGAGAAGCAATCACCCAGTGTCTAAGGAGAATGGTAGGTGCCCATGACAAATTGCAGGCCACTGGAGACATTTTAGCAATAATGATAACTGGTATCTTTAGTGTACTTTCCCACTGACAAAATACATCTACCTCTGTGAGTTCCTGTGAAGCTCAGAGCAGACAAGTGAGGGAGACAGGGTGGGGCTGAGTGCCCCCACAGGGAGGTGGCGTGGGCTACCCAGGACACTCATGTTCCAGTGTCTGTCCATCTGTCCCAGGGCTGCACCAAGCCCAGGGGCGTCTCCTGGAGGCCCAGAGAACTCCCATCCACAGCCACGCCCATGTTGTGTAAAGCAAGAAGATTTGGGATTCAAAAACTTCTCAGCTCTTAGGGTGTTTTTAAAATAAAAACAAGGAACCAAAAACCGGTGGGATTTATTTGCTGGGTTGTGGCAGGAGGCAGTGGAAGAAAAGGAGGAGCCGGCATTAAAAATGACAAAGAGCTTTCATTTGTGAGAGCCGTTGAGGAGGGTGGAGGCAAACATAATTTTCTGAGGGAAAAGCCATTCCCCAAGCCCTGTGTGAGCAAAGGCCAGCAGGACCACGAGCCGGCGAGCCGGGACCTCCACTTTTCCCGGGAGACACGAGTGATGGATGTCTTCTCATTATGTGGCTGTGAGGGAGTTGTATGCAAAATTCAGTGCAGGAAAAAAGTCACAGTTCCTGTCCTCCTTCCTTCCACAGGGCCCTTTCTAGACTAGTGAAGGATGACCTGGCCACTGGGCTGGCCTGGAGTTGCCCTGAGGTGAGGGGATGTTTCCAGGGCACTCAGGTGAGCCACAGGTCTCTTGGCCCTGCTGGCTCCCAGGCTGGTGCTCCCCCTGGGGAGGAGCACAGGTAATAAATGGCTTCTGTGACAATTTAACCGTGCGAGCAAAGGTGAGCCGCCGCCTCCGCAGTGTGGCCCCTTTTTTAAGAACGACAATAAAAATGACCAAGAGCCACCACCTCAGAAAAGCCCTGCTCCCGACCCAGGAGGCAAGTGGCTGTGGATTTTCAGTTAGTCAATTTCCCACCACAGCAGCCATGGGCTTTTGCAGGTCACGTGGTCAGAAGGGTAGATCTAGCTTTTGCTGAGATGCATTTGGAATCTGAGGCTTAGGGGCAGGGTACAGGTGCAGAGTAACATCACCTGCTTCTGGCCCTTTGGGGGATGAGCTGTTGTTGCTTTGGTTTTCCACAGAGCTGTTTACCTGAGGGGGAAATCATTCAGCTACCCCTGCCTTTTTTTTTAATTAATTACATTGCATTATGTGACACATTTTATCCCTGCCTTTTAATTCCAGTCTTGGGGACAAAAGTAAAACAAGGAGCCAGAAAAAAAAAAAACACAGAGTACCAGGGTGTCTTGGAACCATGCACATATGTGTATGTGCGCGCACACACACGTGCACACATGCATACACACCCTCACACACAGAGGAGTCCCAGCTTGAGAACACGAGTTAGACTTCACAGCCTCTGGGGATGCCTCCTTGGGAGAGCTGGGGTGAGGGTGCCAGGAACGTATGTCTAATCTGCTGCTTTTCTGTATGCGACCTCAGGGAAACCCCATAACCATCCTGGGCCTGTTTTCTAAGCTAAGCTAGGGGAGGAGCTGTAGATTTGACAAGTTTTGTGATTTCTGGCTCAGTTCCTTCATATCTGAAGAGAATATCCCTCTCCTCCCCCAGCAAAGGGTGTGTGTGTGTGTGTGTAGGTGTACACACACTCCCTGCTGCACAGGTGATCATGCTGTAATTCTGCTTTCCTTTCTCTCAAGTCCGGCCTTTGTGGGTGTGCCCTATACTGTCTCTGCCCTCCCCTCCTTCCCCTGAACTTTTGATGGCCCCATAATATCCAGACAGCTACATCTTCTGAAAATCATAATTAGAGTGATGCTGGAATGACCCATCTTGTGAGCCCCCAGCACAGATGGAAAGCAGTCCTCGATTCCTGTTGGAGGCAGCCGCGGTAAGCAGAGCCCACTGGAGCGTGCAGGGAGATTGGCTGCACGCTCCAGTGCACTGCAGCGGGTCAATACTCCTGAATACACTCATCAGCCCATTTGCACCTTCGTGAAAACACATCTTAGAGTCAATGAATTAGGTGTGGTGGAGACATCTCCAACATGGGGGTGGAGTTGGAAAGACATAGGAGGGTTGCAAGGGGAAAAAACTGTCTTTCTAAAGATTGATGGAATGTGCTTTGCTCAGAACCTCAGGGCAAGGCTAGGAACGGACCCCTCTGTTCATGAGCCTAGAGCTTCCTCTGCATCCCCTACCTGGACTAGGATCTGCCTCTGAGTCTTTTCTCCAGCCCCCATCTCTTCTAAGACTACTGTTCACTAGAGGTGAAATTTTCCTGCCTTTCTAAGAGCTAATTCTGAGTGCTCAGGCTCCCAGCCTTCCCTTGAGGCCGTGTGAGATCTCCTGCTGCTGGCCATCTGCTGGCGATGGCAGAGGAGTGACACTAGATGGAGGTTGACTCATTATGGGAGGATCTGGCTGATGGGACTGTGCCACTATGTGCCGCCCACGTTGTGTCTGGGGGTGTCAGCCACTGCCAGAATGAGGTCCTACAGAGTACTCTGAGAATCCCTGCCACTCCTCTGACAAAGTTTAACATCACCTTCTCCCATTACCCCCACCTCACCCATGGGAAGGATCAGTGCTGTGCTGAGCAACAGCTCTCAAATTTGTTGTTATAAAATTAAGGTCCTGGTTGAGAACATGCACTGATGTCTGTGATCTGTTGATGGCCACCCGAAGAGCAGCCAGTTGGCATGTACACATCCTGAGAATGTGGAATCTAGTGCGTGCAAGCCAGCACTCCACTCAGTGGCATTTCCATGGTGCCCCTAGAGTCACAGAGAGCAAGGAAAATGCCTTAGGTATTTATCCGAGAGAGCAGGAAAAAGTGTCTGTTGGCCAACTCTTCTTTTGACTGGCCCCAGTGCTTCTCCTTCCACTACCATTCTGTAAGAGGACACATAGGTCCTCTAACTCAGAATCCTGCATGTTTGCTGAAGATTCCAAAATGATCCCTCTGGAACCCCACGGAATCCACTGCTAGCCCCTTGCCAGCCTCTCCGACTTGGAGCTTTCACTCCAGGTCTCCTGATGTATCCTCCATCTCGAACTTTCTTCCTCAGTCTTGCCCAAATCAGTAAATACCATACTTACTCATTTGCTCAAAGCCACAGCAGTCCTTCATCTCCACTCTATTCACTCAAACCCATCGCCTTCACCTACAAGCACATCCCATGTTCGGTTCCTTTTCCCATCCCTGCTTCAACACATATCCTGATCTAAGCCCCAGCACTGCTGTCTGACCCACTGTATTGAAGCGTTCTCTATTCCTGACCGCTGTGGTCTGCTGTCCATACCATAGCCAAGGTGACCTTCAGTATGCAAATCAAATGATCTCCCCCTCCCCTTATATACACCCTGATTCCAACACAGTTGACTTCACATCACTTGTAGATTGGCCTCTTATTCTGCCTCTTCCCAGCTCCACCCACTGCCACTGCCACCCTAGTGTCTGCACTACAGCCACTTCTCTTTAATTCCCCAACACACACACACACACAATGTCTTAAACATTTTCACACACAAACAACTCAGTTTGCTGTCAGCCCCACCTCCCAGAACTTTGCATGTCTCACTGTGCTTGCCACTCAGCTTTAATCACAAATGCCACCTCCTCAGGGAGACTTTCCATGATTGCTTTCAGTTTGGTCTTTCTAGAACATGACTCTGCCATGAGCTACTCATCCATACCAGTAACAATGGCTGTGACAGTGAAGCCCAGTGGCAGAGCAGTGGCAACAATGAAGGGGTGTGCTTCCTGCACACAGGACAGCTGCTCAGGGCCCTCCCTTTGCCCCTTCCTTTCCCATGGCCCTGGGCATGGTCAAGCAAAGTCTAGGTTCTGAGGTAGCTTCCAGCTCTTCCACTCATTTGTCACAGGTGACACCTTACCCACATGGCCACAACTAGCTGCCAGTAAGAATGAGAAACATAGCCTGCCCAGGATATTCTGGTGCTTAGTGTATGCCGAATGAAGGAATGAATCTCGCTGTTTGTAAATAAGCATTTCAATCCCGTTTAAAAACCACTGAAGCCATCCATGGAGGTAAGGAAGCAGAAATGCAAGCCTTCTCCTCTATGATCCTACAGGACTTGCTGACACCATGGAAGTCATCAGTCCCTTCCTTATACAAACCTGTTGCTTCCATCATGGCCTTGGGCTCGCTCTCTTCCCCGTAAGCCTGTCCGAGGCAGCAAATAGAAGTGGGTTGAGTGAAGAGGCCCCATGGGAGGCTAACAGATCATGCCCCATTGATGCTCGTCTCTGCCACTGTCCCCTGCTGCAGCATGGTGGCCACCTTCCTTGAAGGCCCTGTCTTTCTAGCCGGTGGGGCAATGCTTATGAAGTCACAAAGGAAAAAAATCAGAAGTCCAGGTTTTGTTATTGTTTTTAGTAAGTATTGCTTTCCTCCAAATCCTTTTGAAAGTCTGACTGAGATGTACTTATGAGCATATGGAACAAAGCCCTATGGAAGCACTGGTACGCAGAGGATCAGATTGGTGGATACTTTGTGTCTGCATGTAAGACAGGTAACCAGGATTTCTGAGTGGGATTCTATTGTCCATGGGGAGTGGTACACTTCAGGGCTTGTGTTACAGGCACCTGCGATGAAGTTCAAGTTCATAGGCCTCCTTAAATCTCATCTGAAGGAAACCAATGGAGTCTCTTATGTTGCTGTGCAAATACTTTATTAATTTCACAACAATGATTCATTTGCTAACAACAGTTATAGGATGATAGCAGACAATTACATGCCTGGCCCTGTTTTAGATGCTGGGACTAGGACAGTGAACACTGAATTCAGAATTTCTCACAAGAAGATAAGCGTATTTGTGATGTGTTTATGACCCTTGAGCTTGTTGGCACTTGGGGTAGGGACAGCAGATGTTTTAGGTGTGGGGTTGTCCTGTGTGTTGCAGGTAAAGCATCCCTAGCCACTACTCACAAGATGCCAGCAGCACTCCCAACCCCAGACATGACAAGAATGTCTCCAGATATTGCTGAATGTCCTCTCTGGGGTACAGTGACCCCTTGCTGAGCATCACTGCTGTAGTGAGGTGGTCACTGGAATCCAGTTCTGGTTCCACCAACCACTAGCCTTAGACTCAAGGCAAAGGTCTTTCCCTCTAGGGCGTGGGTCCCCTCATCCATCAGCTGTTTTAGTAAAGCAGTAACAGAAGCATGCATCTAAGTTGCTTAGGCCAAACATTAGCATATGTAAGTGCTCCACAAATGCTCTGTAAGGGGACTTTGCTGTGATTGGCTTCAGGACCATGTGAGAAACTCAGTTACTGTAAAATCTGGACAATTCTTTATCACATCAGCTTTTTTAGTTTCCAACAGCTCTGAGTTATGTAGAGCATTGTTTTAAAATGTTAAATATAACTGTTATTGTTTTAAAATGCTAAATATAACTTCAGTGTTATTGGTGGCAAAGAGATAGAAAACTACTAAAGAATTCTTAATTAACAGTTGAGTGTTTTCTGGAACTTTTCTTTGAACCTGCTCTTTGACCCTCTGCGTATCATTGGCAGATCCCTGGAGAATATGGTTTCCTGTAGGAAGCGTAGTCTTCTCTTTCTGAAGATTAGGTCCCAACTTTCCACAGTTTATTCAGTGTGCTGGGAATAAGGACATAGCACAAAATGTCAGAATGAAGAGCCATGTGAGAATGAGAACATTCCTCCAGTGAAAACCAGATTCTATCCCTAGCGGCTTTAAAGTTGTGAAAACTCCAAATGCTTGGGGTATGTTCTTCTCTACTGCACATATCAGAGTCCAATTCTGATGTCAAAGGAGTTAGCATGTGAACAGCTGGCTGGGTTGGGAGTTCCTTATGTAAAGTTGTGTGGATGGAGGTCATGGGTACCAGGAGCGAGGAGATATCAGGATGGTGACATATTCTCATTGATCCTATGGAAGATGACTGGGACCAATCCTCAGACCATTGGGACTGAATCTATTGACAAGTGACATTGACTCAATCGAGGAATTGTTAACTAAGTTGGAGGGATGGGAGGAAAAAATACACAGTCAAATCTATTCAAAAAAATTAGTTACAAGGTCCCAGCGTGATAGCCTAGCGGCTGAAGTCCTCACCTTGAATGTGCTGGGATCCTGTATGGGTGCTGATTCTAATCCCAGCAGCCCCACTTCTCATCCAGCTTGTAGCCTGGGGAAACAGTTGAGGATGGCCCAAAGCCTTGGGACCCTGTTTCTGTGTGGGAGACCTGGATGAACCTGCAGCCTCCTGGCTTTGGATTGGTACAGCTCTGGCCATTATGGCCACTTAGGGAATGAATCATCAGATAGAATTATCTTCCTCTCTGTCCCTCCTCTTTTCTATATCTGACTTTGCAATAGAAATAAATCTTTTAAAAAGTTAGTTACAGTAGGGAGTCAACATACCGGTTAGGCTAGTACTTGCTACAACAACATCCCACATCAGAGCACTGAGTTCTACTTGCTGTACTTGCAATCCAGATTCCTGCCAATGCTCCTTGGATGTCCAAAGTGCTTCAGCCCATGAAACATCTGGGGGACCCAGATGGAGTTTCAGGTTCTGCCTCTGGCCTGGCCCAGCCCTGGCCAGTGTGGACATTTGGGGGAATGAACCAGTAGGTGGAAGATTTACCTGTTTCTCTCTAGAAGACATTTAACGAATGATAAAATGTTGATATTTTCAAGAGACGCAACAAGAATGATCACCAGCAGTAGCCTGTGCCTTCCAGATACCACAGTGCTCCTTTTGTAACCTAAGCGGGTGTGCTTCCCATGTTAGTGTCCACCTGAGAACGTTGCTCTCCTAAAGTACTTTTTCTAAGCTGAAAATCACTACCCTTTATGAAAGCTTCTTATTTCTAGGATTAGCTGGTTCAAAAACAAACAAAATAAAGCAGGCAGCCTCTGGGCATATGACACTATTCTCTTTAACATAAAAAATAATGATGGTGTTAATGATGATTGCAGTTCATTACCATGGAATAAGAATTTCTTGAGCTCTCTTTGGACATGAGGGCAGGGGAGAAAAGGGTTTTTTTGGAAACCTACTCCCTAGTATCCTAAATTTTAGGTCAGAGGAAATAACCCCTTGCATATTGAGCAGGCCACATCCTCTACCATTCTCTCCAAATGCTGGCTGTTCCTTTGTTAGGTTCTCACGGAAATTTCCTGAGCCCTTTAAGCCACTAATACCAGTTGTATCCCCAGCAGCCACAACACATACTTAAGGCATTATGTTCAGCATAGCTTTTTCTATAATGAATCCGACAATCCTGTTTTTTGATCTGTTGAGTGGTTAATTCAAGATATACTGTTTTCTAGACCTAATTTTGCTTGGGAATCTCTACTGGGGCTCCAACCCCAAAGCAGAGGTATACTGGGGGTTGGAGTGGAGGGAGGGTATGCCTGGGTCGCACCTGGGTCGCACCTGTGGGCCCGAGTATGTGAGGGTGCCATAATCATCCTCCACACTCTGTGCACTCAGAAAGTTTCAGAACTTCCTGGGGAACTCTGTAACTGTGATGAGAGGACTGAATGTCCATGGTGAAGTGGCACCTTGGTATATTCAAGATTGGGAACAGGTATCCTGTGATACTCACAGCTTTCTAAGCATGATAGGGACACAGATCCCCAGGAGGACTGTAGTGAGGCCTGTGGATGATCTTAGAGATGGGGATTGTCCTCTTCTCCTGACTGGTCACAAAGGCCCAGATAGGGACCAGTGGGTAGAAATGATAAGAATGCTTTTGCTCTCGAAATTTAAAAGAAAATTATGCTTTCCACCAGAACTGTTGGGCAATTTTCCAGTCTTGTCCTTGTGTTTGAGCCCTGTATATTTGCTTTTAGCTGAGAAAAAGAGACAGTCCAGAGGAGAATCAGGTACCAGGAGGCAGGTAGGAATACCCATCTACCTGTTCATGTGGGTCTAAGAGGTGTATGTTTGCAAATCACTTTCCAAATGACAGAAAGATCTTTTGACAGTTAAAAAAAAGTTATTTTCTAGATATAATATCCAGCTTCAGAGTACAGATCATCACACTCTGTCTTCCCAAGTGAAAAGCAAATATTCTGGACCTTGTAGATTTCCATTCTCTCACGAATACTCAATCCCGTAGTTAGCTGTAGACAATACACAAACAAGTATGTCTGTGTTCCAGTAACTATTTATAAAGCAGGCAGAGGTCAGGACTTGGTCCATTGGCCGTGATCTGCCATCGCCTGCTTTGGAGGCCATTAGAGGAGGATGAAGGCTGTGCTGATTCCACGTGTGTCTACAAGCATCACACTTGGTGCAGCTCACTGAGGTATCCCTGAGTGTAAGGCTGTGTGAGAATTTGAAAGTGTCGGGAGAGGTTAAGGAGAGAGAGAGAGACTGAATTCATGTAAGTCCACAGGAAGGTACTGCCTCAAGGTGCAGTGGCAGAGTCCGCATGGACTGCTTCCTTGTCGTCGTAATGTGAAGGCTGCAGCCCTGGAGGTATCCCAAGGGGAGCTGCACACAGCATCTGAAATTCCCGCTGCTTCGTTCTTTTTGCTTTGGGCATCTTCCTTATGAAGGAAAAGGTCTAACGACTCATAACTGTGCCCGCCCTAAAGCAGGGAAGGCCTACTTCCTAGCCTGTCCGTCAGATTACCTGGTATCACAGGGGCCTCTGAATAGGATAGTCAGACAAGACTGGAGACTGGTACAACCTGACATAGCAAGGAAACCCTCAGCTTCCAGGAGGAAGGAAGCTGTCGCAGAGGGTTTGCCTGGGGAGGCCACTGCATCATACCCCTAACCCCCTGTCCACTTACCTGTGGGCAGTCATGGTGTCATTTTAAATTACACATACACATATACTTCTTTAAAGATTTATTTATTATTATTGGAAAGGCAGATTTATAGAGAGAACAAGAGAGAGAAGGAGAGAGATTCCATCCCTGGGTCACTCCCAAAATGGGAGTGTCCAGAATTGGGCCTATCCAAAGCTGGGATCCAGGGGCTTCTTCTGGGTCTCCTACATGGGTGCAAGGACATGGGCCATCCTCCACTTTTTGCCCAGCCACAAGTAGGGAGCTAGTTGGGAAATGGAGCACTTGGGACTCGAACTGGTACCCGTATGGGATTCTAGTGCCACAGGTAGAGGTTTAGTGTGCTATGCCAGTATGCCAGTCCCTAATTACATTTTTAAAAAAGATTTATTCATTTTTATTGCGAAGACAGATATACAAAGAGGATGAGAGAGAGGAAAATCTTCCACCCGATGATTCAATCTCTAAGTGGCCGCAACGGCTGGAGCTGAGCCAATCCAAAGCCAGGGATCCTCTTCTGGGTCTCCCACATGGGCGCAGGGTCCCAAGGCTTTGGACCGTCCTCCACTGCTTTCCCAGGCCACAAGCAGGAAGCTGGATGGGAAGCAGGACTGCTGGGATTAGAATCAGTCCCCATATGGGATCCATGCGAGAACTTTAGCTGCTAGGCTACTGCACTGGGCTCCTAATTACATATTTTTTTATTTATTTGTTTGAAAAGCAGGCAAACAAAAGCATAGGGAGGTTATCCATCTACTGATTCATTCCCCAAATGCTTGGGACAGCTGGGGTTGTACCAAGGCAAACTCAGGAGCTGGGAACCCCATCCTGATCTCCCACAGGACAGAGGTTCAAGTGCTTGGACTATCACCTTTTTCCAGGTCTGCACTTGCAGGGAGCAGTATCGGGATCTCAGAATAGCTGGGGCTACAGCCATGGATGGATGCAGTCATGTCATGGATTGCAGGTGTTACAAGCCTGGAAGCTGCCCAGTTCTCCCATCCTCTGAGCAGCAGCCTCTTGTAGAGCCTGTCTTGGCCACATGGCTACCCTTTGGCTGTTCTCTGGCAACATTTGTCCTCTGCTATTCCCTGTCACTAAAAGTGTATCTGTTCCTGATTTTGAAAGCCCCTAGCCTGAGGACACCCCAACGGCAGACCTGAACTCTAACGTGTTTCTTCAGGCACTGAGAAGCTCTGCCCAGCTTTGTGGCCCCGGCCCCCATCCTCTGAGCCTTTCCTGCAGCCATTTTGTCCGACACAGAATTATTCTTGAGGAAAAGGATGAGAACAGTCAGAGAAAACAGGAAAGTTTTCTATGGGTCTTGCAGAAATTAATTGCCCAGTCTCCAAGTTATGAAAATTACCTTTAAGTAACTCTTCCCAACAATCAGGGAGTGGGGAAAAAAAACACAAATGACTTTTTCCTCTCCTAGATAATGCTATCTCAAAGTCTTTAACAATATTCCTTGTTTCTTCTCAGAATCCCCTTATACGATTTACCCTCAAGCTGAACATAATTTGATTTAATAAATAAAAGAAATACTCATCTGCATTTCCATGGCATTCACAAAACAAAATGGAATGGGAACTTTCCAGAACGGGAAACGATACAAATTTCCTCATGTTCTTGCTTGGTACTACACTGTGTTGATGAATCTTTTAACATTATTGTTTGCTCAAAGACTGCACATTTGTGGAATATAGAGAAAAAGATCTTCTGTCCCCTATAACAACTCTTCTTTTATGTGCTATTCTTGGCTATTCTTATGTAATCACCCTTCTACTGGAATTTAAGGTATTTTAATCCAGTTCCCCAAACCTGAAAACCTTGTTGGAATTGTAATTAGAGTTAAATTAATTTATGTATTTTTGGAAGAGTGAATATCTTTTAGTGTTGACTTTTTTTGGAAAAGTATCTTTCTGTTTCTTCTTCTTTAGGGTCTTCTGATGATATTGTCTAATTTGATCCACTTATGTCTGCAAAGATGAGGATCTGGTCAGAGAACAGCAGCAGTAACTGCATCGGGGGAAAATACCTAAGACTTTAACTGATAGCAATTGGCTAACTACCTAAAGGGCTCCTAAGAGGCTGAGAGAGAGGCTGAAGGAGAATGCTGGGTGGTTAGGGAAGGAACAAAGAAATCAGAAGAGGGAATGCTGGACCCCAGGTTACAATTCAGACCTTCTGGAAAGAAGACAGGAACCCCTGGGATACACAGCTTGGGTCCAAGTTCCTTTGATATAAAATTTGTATCTGTGTATTTTCATAGTTTGATTTTAACCCACACTACCATTTATTCCCATTTTCATTTATGGGTACTTATTGCTAGGACAGAGTGGAAGTATTGATTTTTTTGGTATATTTATCTTTACTAAATTGTCTCATTTATTTGACTAGAGTGTCCTTATGGTTGCCTGGACTTTCTAGATATTCAAACATACCAGCACAAAAGAGATAATTCTGTCTATTTTTCTCAATATTAACACCAGTGATTTCATTTTCTTGCCTCAGTACATTCACTGGTTCCTTAGATAATGTTAACTTTCGCAATTTATCTATTCTACCGAGTTTTTCAGTATTTAATTTCCTCTGACCTTATTCTCTTTTGTCTCCTGGATAAATTTGAGAGATGTGTGTGAATATCTTCAGCCCTTATTTTTCATTAATATCTTCTTATATTTAAATAGTTTTACTCTTTATTAATGTGACTATTAGGTTGCATGTTGTGGATATTATATCTCTTTCATAAACTGAGTTTTTCAATATTAGACAATGCTATTCATCATTCTGTTTTATACCTTCAGCTGTAAATTCCACCTTTTCTGACATCTGTATTGCCATTTTTTGCTTTTTTTCTTGACTCTTTTGTCTACAGTGTCTCCTCTCTCTCTCTCTGTCTCTCTCTTTTCTCAGCTTGTTATTTAGAACGAGTTAGTATAACTGTCACTCTTGTGAGTCTCCCACAGCTCCCATGTTTTCTGTGTGTTCAGGCTCCACAGTTTCTGGTTGTTTCAGCTGAGTCCTGCTAACCCTGAATGCTATCTCCAGTCAGCAGTAGGCACTGAACAGACGGTAGGCTGGTACATCACCCACACTGCACTGTCGTGGAGTTAGGATTCTGTAGAGTGGGAGAAGTGCTTTAGCAACTACCCTGCACAGAAGACCCCCAGCCTTTGTTCCTGGGGATCACTGCCTTCACCTCTGCTGCTTTTGACCCAGCCTCTTGCTTCATGTACAGACAGACCTGATGACCAGATTACACCTCCTTTCTGCCTGTGTTAATGATAACTTTCTATTACAAGTTTGGTTTTGTGGAAGCATTCTGTTTGTTCTACATTGTCTTACTACACCCTCGTGATAATCATGGGGGATATATTGCTATTCCTAGTGTACAGGTGGGGCTAAGTCATCTTCCTATGGAAACAGGGCTTGGAACCCGCAAAGGTGAACTTGGGCTTTATTCTGCAGACCTTCTCAGGAACCCATCAACCTACGGTACACCCCCAGCCAAAGCTCAGATTGGGAGTGGCAGGAGATAATCAGGATGCCAAGTCACTTTATAATGCCACAGCCATGACTCATTTCACCTATTTTCAAGGATATTACCTTAACCTCTCCTTATACTTAACATCTTTGCTCTTCTAAGGCAAAAAAATTAAGATACTGTCATTAAACAACTGAAAATTTAATCAAATCATAATACAAATTGAGATTAGGTGAATATAAGAATATAAAAACTCATTTCTCTCTGCTCAGTGTGGATAGCTTCCCTTCCTTAGGATCCTGGGACTCACCTACATACACTTCTTGGAACTATACCAGACACTGGCATTGTCGAATTTCTGATTTTCACACTATAGGTAGTACATGTGTCCCTGGATGAAAAGAATGTTTTAAAGGTAGATGATGTGGAGCATGGAGAGGTACAATTGTAAATGTCTCAGAAGATTAGAGGTGATGTTCACTCAGGGAAATGTTTAAGAGGATTATGCATTTGAGCAAGGCATTGAAAGGAATACACTAAGCAAGTATAAAGATGGAAATTATAAGATGAGAGAAATGAGATCCAAATCATAGAGGGAAGAATATATCACATAGAGAAAGAACAAAATCAAATTGATCAAGGACCATGGTTGCTGAGAGAAGGGATTGGTTGAGAAATATGCTTCTAATGTTTTTTTGCACATCATGCTTTGGCTAAAGACATTGGACCTTATCTTGGGGGCATAAAGAAACGTTGGAAAACATCAGAGCAGTGTTGGTTGTTAGATATATTGATCTTGCAAACATATGCCTAATGGACAGAACAGTGTGATAAAGAGCAGTAACTAATACAAGGATAAAAACAAGTATTTCACAAAAGAAAAACTTTAAATGGCCAATGATGATCTTCATATGGTATCAATACAGGTTTTAAAAGCTATCAGTTATCCTACCTGACTCTGTAAATGCAAAAAGATTTTGGAGTAATGATACTCAGTGTTGTCTGAGGAAGGTGTTAACCTTTTCATATGCAGCCAGTGGGCGCTAAAGGCCATTCAGGAAGGAACTTAAAAATGTGGACAATGGCTTTCCAAAATATCCAAACCTTTCAATCTATTATCTTTATCTGAAGAATCAATTCTGAGGACACACTGAGAATTTGTACAACATATTATATACACGTGTAGCCCTGTAATGTAAGTTGACAATTAGGAATAACTTGCACTCAAGAGATAAAAGGTTGGTTAAATAAATGATGGTAACACTTGTAGGGTTCCGATGTCTGTGGATGGCAGTTGAGGCAGAAATGCTCCTAAATTCCCGTCGATCTCTACAAGGGTCTGTTTCAGAATGCTCAGTTCAGTTCTACAACTCTCATCTATGTCTGAGCTGATATTAAACTCTCTTAATTACTACAGATTCATAAGTCTTTGTACCTGTTGAGTCCAATTTATTTCATCTGATCACTATAATGAAAAACAGAGTTAAATCAGGTAGACCACTTGGGCACTGCTACAGTCATCACAAGTAGAGGTGGCATGAAATGTGCTTCTGAAAAGGCAGGGCTTACTCTAGTGTTCTGCAGATATCAGGTTATTCAATGGCTAGAATAGCATATGCCATGTGCTGCCAGTTTAATAAAGTATCTTTAGTCATGGAAAATGGCCACAGTGCTTAAGAAAGATAAATCGTAACTGATCACAATGTGGAGTTGAAGATTCTGGAACCACTGGTCTGTCCACTCTGCTTTTGGTTGATGCATCTAGGCAAGAGGAGGTACATCTTTGTCCCAACCATCCATTCTGTTGACACTCAACTATGCTTCCTAGAAAATGTAAAGCACCCTGTGCAGTTGCTGCCATGGTTAACACTGTGAGCAAAGACTCTCCACCCTTGACTCCACCACAATATTCCTTCTCACACAGCTAGCATTAAGGAATCATGAGTGGTCGTGCTGTTTGAGAAGAACTAAGAAATGATTTCGAGAGATTTCCTTCCTTCCATGAAAATGAAATGAACAAAAAGTCTAGCGAGTGGGTGGGGAATTATTTGCTGATGTGGCTGAAACCTTCAGTGCAAGCATTGACTGAAGGCCATGACCCAAGACCTAATATAATTTTTCCAGACCTTTCTGCAGTGTTAAAGAATTATAAGGAAGTGATGACCTTCATACATTTGAACTGTTCTAGGTTTTAAAATCATGCCTTCAGTAACTATGATACAGCATGGGAAACTTGATGACTTTCTAATAAGAAGTGACATCGAGAGTAACATAAATAGGCAGCTGCCTATGTTTCTAAAAAAAATTCTATCACTTGAAGCTTGAGCTTTAACTTCTTTGAAGTTATACAGGATAGTATTAGTGGGCAGTAGTTAGACTTTGAATACTCCTTGTTTTGTGCATTTGACCTTGTGAGTTGGCAAATGGTGAAGCATAAAACAAAAATAAAATCTGAAAAGACACTCTTAAATTCAAAATCAGAATAAAACCAGTGAACCTGCCTGTATGTCCAACAGAGAACATGATCAAAGAGAAAGATTCATCTCAATTACTTTAAAATGTATTGATTTGATACACATAATTAAGGACCATAAAACTGCCCCAAAAAGTCTACTCCAACAGTTTTCAGTAGTGATATCACTAATGGTTATATTTTTGCTACTTTGGGATCACTTGGTATCCAGTGTGGGATAAAACAAGTTTCTTTGAGTTTCTTTGAGAAATGGCTAATTTCAAGTTTGTGGCAAGAAAGACACCAGATGATCTTGGAACATTTTGTCATATCAGAAAGCAGACACTGTATAAATCAACTTGAAAAAACACCTGCAATCCAAGATGGTATCATCTAGATACTAATGATAATAACCACCATGAATTTCAGTGGATTGAAACCCAACAAACAAATTTTAAGTTGTGATTCATGATTCAAAACAAACAAAAAACAAAAGCCCAAGACAATTAAGTGTGGAAATTTCTTCCTGTAAAGTTCTTCCCAAGCGATAGGACTAAAAGGTGCCTGCTTTGTAGTTCTTCAAGAATTGATGAATCTAAGTGAAGATCATCAGTGATCACATCTGGAAAAGACATCCAACTGGGCATTCCACCTCCTTAATACAAGGCCTGTGACACAGATTGGGAAAAGAAGTGAATCTGGGGCCAGCAAGGAGACACAGCAAGCTAAACCTCCTTCTGCAAGTGCTGTTATCTGACGTGGGCACTGTTTTGTCTCCCAGCTGCTCCGCTTCTGATCCAGCTCTTTGCCTAGGGCCTGGGAAAGCAGTGGAAGATTACTGAAGTCCTTGGACCCCTGCACACATGTGGGAGACCCAGAAGAGGCTTATAGCTCCTGGCTTCAGATTGCCTCAGTTCCAGCTATTGCAATCATTTGGGAAGTGAACCAGTAGATAGAAGACCTCTTTCTGTTACTCCTTCTCTTGGTAAAGTTTACCTTCCAAGTAAAAATAAATAAATAAATAAATCTTAAAAAGCAAACAAACATACAACAACAACAATAACAAAGGACATGGCTCTGATAAAGCCTTTGGATCCAGCCACCAATTGAAGGTGGCTGTAAGATTACCCTGTTGAGATACCTTACTGACCCCAGCAAATATTTCTCTAAATTTTATAATGCAATGTATAATCTGGATTATGTGAAGTGGATAGATAAATAGATGTGTAGGTATCCCTTGGTATGTGCTGGGGATTGGTACCAGAACACTCACTACCTGGGTACCAGCTGCCAAGTCCCTTGTGTGGAGTGGCATAGTGCTTCCATGTAAATTATACTTATCCTAGAATACTCTAAATCATCTCCAGATCCATTGCAATCCAGCTCTTACATGTCATTCCTGTGGATTGAGCAGAATACTCAGTGTGTGACAAATCAAGTTTTGCCTTTTTGAAACATTCAAGAATTTTAATATTTCCAGTCTGTGAGTGGTTGAGGTATGTGTGTGTGTGTGTGTGTGTGTGTGTGAGAGAGAGAGAGAGAGAGAGAAATACCAAACATGCCATTCTTTATTTAAAATATTTTTAATTTGAAAGGCAGTCCATCTATCTACTGGTTTACTCCCCCAAAGCCTGCATTTATCAGGGTGGAGCCAGGCCAATCAGGAGCTGATAACTCAGTTAAGGTCTCACACATGGATGATAGAGATCCAAATACTTGAACTGTCATCTACAACCTCTTGGTATACATTCACAGGAAGCTAGAAGCAGATGCTAATCCAGGATCCCAATCCAGATAACTCTGATAAGGGATATGGACATTGTAACCACTGCACCAAACACCCAATCTTGAACATATCATTCTTCAAAAAATAACTTACTGCCCTCCCTGTTTCACATTTTTCCCTGATCCTGGCTGCCTTGTCTTTTCTGCCAGCTGATGCATCAGCAGCCACACTGCAGGGTCTGGCTCATGAGCTGTATGCTAGTATATCCCGTGCCTGCTGCCACTCCCTGTTCTTGCTGTAGGAGGACATGCACTCTGTGTGGCTTTGAATCTGTAGATTCTGTCTATCTCATGTGCACTAACAGAGTTTATTTTTAGAGCATGACTTCTTTCAACAGCTTTGTCAGTAGACTAAGTCCAAAGTTTACATAATCATTGAATAGTTTGAAGGGTTAACTCAAGATTTTCAGCCATGCTTTATTGTATTGGACGGGGAAATCATGTAAGGTAGTGATGACAGAAATGAGAGCGTGTATAGGTCCCTTTGTAAATTCCTGAACCAAAGAAGAATTCAGAGGCATGGCCCAAGGCAGAGAGGAGAGTTGCTTGTGCGTTGCTTAAATTTTATTTTATTTTATTTATTTATCTATTTATTTATTTATTTATTGCTTTGAACGTAGAGGATCTAGCATGCCCAGGCCCCATGCAGAACCTACCCTTTTCACTTTCCTTTGCCACCAGCTGTCCAGCAAGACTGGCCACAGTTGGATTTTCTGGCTGGCAGTTATATGGGAGGGATAAGGGTAGGAGCAAGCCCTGTGTTCTTTTCAAACCCTGGTTCCCTAAGACCCTTGAGGCTACCCCTGAAGGAATCTGAATGATCTGAAAGGCCCTTATTTTGTCCAGCCTGGGCCAGGTCCTGAGGTCCGTTTCCCATACGTATTCTTGCCTCCTGCATCAGCAGAGGTAGAACAGAGTTGAGCTATGTGCACCAAGTTCATTTCACCAAAAATTCCAGACCCCGGAGCTGTGCTTCATCAAAGACAGTCTAGCTCAGCAGGGGGACTGTATGAGGATCTCCACCCAATGGACTAGGAGCGGTTAACTGAGCCGTGCTGTTACAATTGCTCTCTCTTATGAGACAAAATGAATCTGGAGACTCTGGAAACCTCCCAGCCCTACAAATTTCAGTCCCCAGACCTGAGTGTCTTTAATTCTTCACTCTGGAAAAGTTAGAAGCCTTAGGACTGGCGGCTACTGTGTGTCTGTCTCTGGATGCTCAACTCATTAAACTCTGTGAAAGCAATTTGACAGGACTGGGAACGTGTTCTGTCATTAGGGTTGGGGATGCCTCTGTAAGTGACTCTACAGGGAACAGGTGTGTGTGGAGGTGTCTGCAGGCTAGGATGTGTGTGTCAGCATAAGTGTTGCTGAGTGTGTGTGTGTGATAGGTGTAAGGTTTTTGAGGGTTTCATCGCTGTTTTTGTTTTGTTATTTCTTCTGAAGATGCCCCCCAGACACAGCAGTGTGGCTCTGTAATGACAAATTCTTTGCTTTGCCATCATGTCCCTGGAATCAGGCAAAATTCCTCCTCTGAACCATTTTGGCCATGATTTTTCTGGCCAAAGAATGTCGTCTCTGAATTTTACATTTCCCTTCCCTTGTATCTAGAACAAATCACCAGTCTAGTTAAAACAACAACAACAACAACAAAACCAACTTATTACATGAATTGAGGAATAAAACCTTTGAATGACTTACTAAAAACCAGTTTAAATAAAATCTCAAAAGCAAGTGCCTAAGTATAAATTATTTGCCCATTACTCCTGATTTGAGTTGCAGAGAATTTAAATGCATTTTCTGTCAAGTGCTATAGGATACACAACTCTTATAATTAGTGGTAAATGTGTTATTCTTACCATTTCTAATGTGTAATAAGCAGAAGCCAGCCATGTCTGTGTCATGTGTTCTTTTTAAACCTTTTATCACCCTTAAAAAAAATCTTGTTTAATAGATCACAGACATGATCTTTTAAACTGTTTTCAGTAGTTATGCAAAATCTTCACAAAGGTGCTGGTGGGCAGACTCCAGGGACTTCTCAACTTTAATCAGCCCTGAGAGTAGGCAGGATTTAGAAGTCATTTCTCAACTCAGGATCACCTGCAGAAAATGAAAAAGTCCCAGGGAAGACTGCTGAGTATAAAATGCCATTGTGTACGTAGACTTTCATGGACTCTGAAAAGCCCTTTGACTTCCTGGAAACAGAAGCGATGTTGGAAGTGGAACGAGTAGAAAAATTCGTGTGACATGTGCATGTGAACGCAGCACTGATGTCGAGGCTTGAAAAAGAGGAAAGAGGTCTGGGAAGGGGGCTCACAACCACTGAAAATCTTAACTGCTCACCCAGAGGGGCTGGGCTGAGACCTTGAATGGGAGGGAAAGGGCATCGCCATCAGCGAGAGAGACTTTGAACTGTGTGCCGGTAACATTGACTTCACAGCCCTCACCCAGGCAGCAATAGTGCAGGAAGTGGAGCAAGGTGTGGAGCATGGGCATGGCGTGAGGATGAAGAAGCCATTTTTAAAGGAAGCACGATAAAGGACAGCTGCTGCTCAGAGGCTCCTGCCTCCGTGGGCCTCGCTGGCATTTGCTGTAGCAAACAGAATGGACAGTGAGCCGTTGCACCAAGGGCACTGGTTGCTGTTGGTCAGTGGAGTCGCCTGTCCTGCCAGCCATGCTTCTCCTTGAGTGACCTTGGACAGCCCATTCAGCTTCCCTGGGCCTCAGGGTCTTCAGCCATCAGGTTGGGAGTTATAATGGCTGACCTTGAATCCTCCCGGATTAATCTTCAGGTCAACAATGATGTGCTTTCCTCGAAGGTGTCTATACATGGAGTCTTCCCCCAAAGACCTTAGTTTGCTCTTCATTCCCAAGTGACTTGCAGTTCTGGGTAGTCAGTGACCCAGGCATCCACCAACTGCTGTCCACAAGACAGGAACATATCCATTAAGTCAAAGGCAGCTAGGCAAAGTATAAGAGAACAACTGAGACCTTCCTGGGTCTGATGAGTTTCAAAGTGTCAGGTCCAAGAGAAAAGACAGCAGTCTAGAATATACTCCACCATGGCTCTTGATTGGTGTTGTGCTATTCCTAGTTGCTCTGGAACAGAGACCTGCTTATAACAAGACAATCATGCCCCTTTGTCCCAATGTGTGTAGGCAGAGGAACTTGCCAATTAGGAAATTTGAATTGAGCCTGTGGTATGTTATGGGGCTGATGCATGGGCTTTGCTGTGCATCAGCCAACCACTATAGGCAGCTTGGAGCTTCTGTTCATGTTCATGCACCACCCAATTAACACCCTGTTAAGGGCTTCACACAAGCATGAGCTCCACCTTGCTGATGCCACCATGCAGCTCCTCACTACCCCTAACTTGATCTTCCATAGAAAAATTGTCTTAATTGATATTCAGCCCAAATTCATCCTCTTTAAAAATGTCCATTGGGTTTGCTGCGAGGAAGAGTGTGACCTGTCAGGTGCTGCCATTCTGTCTGTTCCTGAAACAGACAGGTTGAAGATGCAGCTGAGTTATGGTGGCATGTACCCAGTAGCACGAAAGCGATCATCATACAGATTGTTCTCAGCCTGCCCAAGAAGCTATTGCACCCCTCTGATCACCAGTGCTGGTCTTTTGGAGCCGTGTGGCAACCAGGATCTTGAAGGTTATGGATAGCAGGTGCAGAGCTCAGAGTGAAAACTTTGGCCTGAAAGTTCCAATGAGGAAGAATCCCTTGACTACTGCTATAAAAACCAGTCTTTATGTGTTCTAACCTGTAGAAGGAAGCAGTTTTCTAGGAAGAGTTTTGAGGGACTCAGCCCTTCAATTATGCCTAAACTGAGACCTCCGGATGAAGGAAGGAGCCGCAGTCTAGGCAATTCGACTAAATGTTCTTTTACGAGACAGTATCTGGTAAATCCTGCAGTGTTTCCTGATTCTGGTCAAGTGCTAGAAGTACCTCTAGCTTGTTACCCCAGATGCAAGATCACTGCCTCTTGAACCTACATCTTTCGTAGTAGGAACGGCTGACATCTGCGATTTCAGTAGGCTCACTGGTAGCTCTGTCATGTGGTTAGGAGTGAGAAGCACTGGCCATGCTGTTTTGTGCTTCAGCCAGACTTATTCATCTGTCCCATCCACCCATTGGTTTTCCTAGATTCTTATGAGCCAACAATGGTCTCAGTCTTCTTGAGAAGACATCAGAGAGACTCAGAAAGTCCCCATGCTTTGCCCATGGCTACAGATCCTTCATGCAGCCCAGGCAGCCTCAACAGCTACCAAAAGTGCCAACATACACATATGACAAGATTCATACAACTTGATGAGATTTTAAGCCCTGTGTTGGCTTCATGCTCTGCTTTTGTCATCTTGAAATCCTTAATGATTTTTAATTTTTCTCTTTTGGAAGATTTGTCTAATTTTTTTTTGAAAGACAGATTTACAGAGGAAAGGCAGAGAGAAGGTCTGTCTGCCTGTTTCCTCTGCAAATGGCCTGAATGGCCAGAGCTGAGCCATTCCAAAGCCAAGAGCTAGGAGCCTCTTTTGGTTCTCCCATTTGGGTACACTCCCATGTGGGTAGACTAAAGCCTTCCCAGGACATCAGCAGGGAGATGGACCGGAAATGGAGCACCCAGGACAAGAGCCAATGCCCAGAGAAGATGCCTGGGCTTGTAGTTAGAGGATTAGCCCATTGAAGCATCACACTGGCCCTAATCCTGAATAGTTTTTATAATAAGTATACCACCATTTTACTTTTCTTTGGACCACTTCAATTACATAGCTTCCCATGTTGCTTCCACCAGGTTAAACCCATGTAAGGTCTGGCATCCCTATGTCCAAATGTGGGAGAGTTGTCCACATGACTGTACTATAATGGTAGCCTAGGAGACATAATACCAGCATGGACTAACATGCCTCTTCAGCCCTGGGATAGAAGCTGTCCATAATCATCTCAATGTTCACCAAGTTTTCACCATCAACATTTTATAGGTGGGGTGCTGACGCTAAGGCATAGGGAAATTAAAAATGTATGTTTAAGTGTTTCTGGAAAATGAGGCAAACAATAAATCCAAAGGGGTGCAAAAGAGTGCCAAAATCGAAGCATATGGGAAGTTTTGGATGACTTCATGGAAAAAATATGTATTGTGAAAAGATGATGCAATGATTTAAAAAAAAATTGTACCTACGCTAAGTCTTAAGTCTGTTTTACCACAGTCATTTTGAGGTGCACGTGTATAAAAACCCATGAATTACACAATGGCTGTGGCGACAGATTCAAAGCATGTCTCACAGATTCGTGTCTCAGCTCTGCCATTTGTCAGTTGTGTGACCTTAAGCAAATGACTTGACATCTCTGAGTTTCTGTTTCATTATTGGCAAAATGGGGTGTGACAATGATTGCCTCAGAGTATTAATTTTTTAAGAATTAAATGAGTTAATATGGACAGAATGCTCAGCATGTAAGAGATACTCAATGAATTACGTTGGGTCCCTTAACAACGTTTGCACTCAAGGATACTATCCATTACATGCCAAAATGGGCATTTAAATGATACCTTACTTAGGAGTCTGAAGTGTTTTCACAGCACTAGATAATATAGTCAAGGTGCAATTAACCACACATTATAATATTTTAAGTGATTCAAGTGACACTTCTTCTGTCTAAGTGTGATCTCTTCTACTCTAGCATTTATCATAGTTTAATAACTACTGAATGCTGTTGAATTAAAATACTGTTCTGTTTGGGGACAAGTTGACCCTTAGCATGGGAAAGCTCATCACAAGCTCAGTTATTGCCTAGGGGGAAGCTCACTGTAGGAATGGACCACATGTGACCTTTGGAGATGAAGAAGGACCATAAGTAAAACCAAGAACCCCATGACCTTGGAGAGCCCAGGCAGTTTCAGTACAAAGGGACAGGCAGGGAGCTTGCCCACAATACTGATGTCTCCGAAAAGAGTTCAAAGGGGTTGTATGTATCATGTATTTCCATACTCTGTTAGCTTTTTTAAACCACGCAAAAACTGTGGTAGGAAGATGACAAGATATTAAGGCCTTGCATGATGGTCTCCATAACTAACGACCAGAGTACACCTGGCCAAGGGCTCTACATGCAAATCATTCATAACACAAGTTCTTCCACTGTGTCGTCAGAATTCTGAGTGGGAGATGTGAGATGCAAGTACTTTTTGGCTGTGTCAGAAAACTTTTGGAACCCAACCTAAATGGAGGAGAATTTGTGATACAGTCATTTGTATGTTCTGTAGTCTTGTCATAGACCCCACCAAGGAATAATGAAATCTGGCAGCCCTTGCCTCATCCAAGGAAATACTTGTGTGTATACATTTCTCTCTCTCTCTCTCTCTCTCTCTCTCTCTCTCTCTCTCACACACACACACACACACGCACACATTTTTGTCAGCAACAATAGTCATTCTTGGTATTTTACGGGTGGTCTTTCACAAGTATTGCTCTTTAGACTTTTCTCTCCTGCCTCAAAATAGTCTTCAAGGACCAACATCTTTTTCTTCCCATCCATCTCTTAGTAACCCTTTTTCCACAAAAGAGTCAAAATGGGGTTGGTTTTATTTTCCGCCATCTTTCTTTGTCCCACGACATCACATCGTGAGCATTTTCCCCCAATGCTACAAAAATCTTAATCATTATACTGGCTACAGTATTTGCCACCTAGTAACCATCCTGGCATTTTGTTGAGCATCCCCTCTTGCTGGACACTGAGGTTGCATTCAGTATTTTAAGCAACAGCTTAGAAACAGTCTACCTGCAGCACTGCCCGTTTCCCACTGGAACTGTCAAGCCTTTTCCAATGTCTTGAAATGCATTAGTGATCATCATTTTCATGTCCTTGGTTCTAATGTTCTTGTGCCTACTCTTCCTGCCCACTCAAATGCAGTGCTTTTCTTCTTTACCTCCTTAGCTAGCTGTTTGATTCAGTCCCATCTTGCCACCAAGTTTTGCCAGAAAACTTTTTTCCTTTTTCCTCTGGTACCTTTCTTGCACCTCCTCCCTTTCATGGAACATGCACAGGTCCCCCTCATGGAGCCAAAGCTCTCTAGCGCCAGTGAATCTGAATGTGCTGATTGCCCTTCCTGGAATCTTCTTTCCTCTTGCCTGTTTATAACATTCCTACAGCCCACTAGACAAAATGAAGGTGGCTAAAAGTTCAGAAGGGGTAGTAAAACTTTGTTTGGGGACCATCGTGATGAGCTGCAGGCCAGAGGGTGCCATGATAGTGTCCCTACTCGCGGTAATCAGTCTTGGTAGAGGTGGGGATCCCCTGGAAAAGGGGAGTGTTTTGAAAAGAGCAAGGCATTTGGTAATGGAGCTGACACTGAACCAAGTCTTGGCTCCAGGCTTGACCACTCCATGTCTGTCCATATGTCACTGAACAACAGTATCTTCACCTGTAGAGGCATTAATCCACTGCTACCCAGCTGGATGCTGAGTCCATAGCTAGTGTTTCACAAGTGGTTTCTCTTCCAGCAAAATCTGGACTCCAGCATAGCTCACCATAGACAGTATATATTTGTGGAGTGAATTGACGGTAACTGAGGACTTCAGGGTGTGGACACACTTACCCAGGCAGATGAACAGGCAGTGCTTGCTGCAGACTAGAATGCTAGTGTGGAAAGCAGAGAAGTCTGTGATGGCAAATGCTTACCCAGCCAGGCAGCAGCTGCCTCCAGATAAGGGGGTGGCACCATGCCAAGTACCCGTGGCCTCTCCACAGCGGCACAGTGGTAATTACTACCCCCCACACTCCTCTCTGCCTGGAACATGTGGTGCTTCACACACCATCTCAGTAATCTTCACCACGCGCCCGGGAGGGGAGCAGCACTCCACATGGCATCCCAGATGCCCTGGAAGCACGTGGCAGAGGAAGCTTAATAGTAGGAAAGACTGGGTAAGGTGGAAAAGGCACGTGTACTCGTTCTGCAAGTGGGAAGATGACAGAGTGTTCAGCGGCTGCCTGCAGTCAGAGATCCTAGGAGACCATTTGAGATCTCTCTAGGCTTCTTGGACAGTTTTCCTGTAAGTGGGAAAGCACCACCATACCTGCTAGATGGCAACTCTGAGCTGCACAAATGAAAGAGAGAAGATCACACAGACTCCAGGTCTAAGATGACTACAGTTCAAATCCATAGGCCCTTTAGAACTCAGTCCCCAGTCCTTGAGATCAAATCTAGCAGGAAACCAGCATTGGGACACTTGCAACACCAGTATTACACTTCAGGTTGCCAGTTTTGATTCCTGACTGTTCCACTTCCAATTTAGCTTCCTGCCAATGAGCCTAGGAAGGCAACAGAGGATGACCCAAGTCCTTGGGCCCCTGCTACCCATTTTGGAGACCTGGATTGAACTCCTGACTTCTGGGTTCCACCTGGGGAGTGAACCAACAGATGGAAGTTCTCTGTCTTCTCCCTCTCCCTCTGCCACTCTGCCTTTTGAATGAATGAATGAATGTTTAAAGAATGACCTGAAATTCACCAGCTTTGGTTGTGATGGCCTGGTGTAGAGCTGCTTGTGTGGCCCCAGTGTTGTGTAGCTACACCTTACCCAGACATGCCTTTTGCCCTCCCTGGGATAGTCCTCCATGCTTTTCCTTTGTGACACAGTGCTCACTGATAATTATTTTTGTATTATTCTCATCATTTCCTTAACTTTTGTCTCCCTGGCCAGACAGAAAGCTCTATGAAGTAAGAAAGTGTGTTCATGTGGCTCAACTGCTGTATACCTGCCAATAAGCAAGACAGCTGTCAAAAGTAACTTACTGGGAGATGAGATGGATTACAAAACATAAGTGATTAAAAAAAAACCATAAACACACTAACAGGGGTCAATCAAGTACCCTGTTTCAGTAGCATTTGTCGTGGAGACACCAACCGAGGGCCGCCCTTGTAATTTCCACCCACAGTTCTAAAATGAAATGAATTCTGTGTAACTGGAATTTCTGCAGCCCTGTGAGGCCATGGAAGCTATTTGTCTTACAGACCCATTTTGTATCCTGGGGGTGAGCACAGAGCATGTCGTAAATTATGTGCTAAATAAATATTTGTTGAGAGGTGCATGGAAAGACATGCAGATGCTTTAAAATTCATCAATCCATGCCCCATTAATTAAGAATATTGGGTAATTAAGACATGATATAATTAAGTTTTTGCTTAGTATTTTATTATTTACCTTGAATTTGTCACTATTCCCTGCCTCATTTGGAGAAAAAAAAAATGAGGTAGCAGCAATAGAAGTCTCGCTTACACTATTCTTTTACTCACCAAATTTTATTCAGTACTCACTCTGTGCTTTGAACCAACTCAGGTAATATAGGTCAAACCTGGGCATGAGTGTACACCGTGTTTGTCTTCACAGATCTCACTGTGTTGGAAGCGTGTCAGTGGAGTTTGGAACCATGCTTAAAAGATGGAACCATTAGCTCTTGCTGCGTAGCAAACCACCTCCAGAACTTTATCTTTTAAAGCAATGACTGAATGTTTATAGAACTTGTACTTCTCTGAGTGCACAGGCTGGACTTGCTTACAAGGGAGTGAGGGTTTGTGGTTTCTTTGGGAGCTGCTGGGTGGCCTGAGGGTTCACTCTACCTGTGTACCATCCTCTTTTTCCAGCAGCCTTTCTCAGTGTGACCGTAATGGCAAGCTCATATTTTTAAGGCTGAGGCTTCGAAGGCCCAGCAACCCCAGCTCTCGCAGTGTCTTCTGAATGGCAACCTACTGGTCAGAGAGAGGCCCAAGGCCTGGAGTCCAGTCATAAAGAAACAGACTCTCTCTTGATGGAATAAGTTACAGAGTGCTGCAGCCACTTTATTTACTATTATTATTATTATTATTATTATTATTATTATTATTATTATTATTAGAAAGGCAGAGGTACAGAGATAGAAGAAAGAGAGATCTTTAGTCTACTGAATCACTCCCCAAATGCCTGCAGTAGCTGGGGCCGGGCCAGGGCAAAGCAGGAGGCCAGGAGTCCTTCCAAGTGTACCCTGTGGGGGGGCAGGGCCCCAAGCACTGCAGCCAGCACCTGCTGTCTCCCAGGATGCAGAGAAGCAGGAAGCTGGAATTGGAAACAGAGTCAGGATTTGAACCTGGCACTTTGACATGGGAGTTAGGTGTCCCCACAGACCCATGGCCATGTTTCAAGCAAGTACAACACTTAGCAAAAACGGGGCAGGTAGTTCCATCTTTGTGTTTAAGCTTAGTAGCTCTCATTTATGTAGCAACTAAGCAAGATTCTCAGAGATATAACACTGCGACTGCCAGAGATTTAACAGTGCTTTGTAAGCTGGAATGCTTAATTCAGACTGCCTGTCCCCGTCCTCCCACCCCCAATTCCACATTAGGGTGATGTGATTATCTGTTTTCACCTCCAAGAGATGAGGAGGAAGGTTTTCTGACTGTAGGTTCCTGGGGACAGCTCCACTGGCCAGTAAGCAAGTATCGTTTTGCCCCTGTGTCATCTGGCATTGGTCCTGAAATGTTAGATGAATTCATCAGTGATTCTGAATGTTTCTTTAAAACTAATTTTCAGGACATTTTGCAATCCTTCTGAGCACTCTGTGAAGTGTGCCACCTGCGTCTGGTGAGGCCTCGCACCCATTAGATACTCCAACTGTAAATTGGATGCTCCAGCCCCTGAGAGCTGGTGCCAAGGTGTGAATTAGACAGGGATTCTTTCGACTGTTGCTCTGACTTCCTGACTCTGGTCCTGGGCCATCGCATGGCTGGTCAAGCCTCCAGGCAGCAAGCCTGACCTCAGTGCTCTCAGGACAGGGAGATTCCAATGCAGGTAACACTGAGGAATGGTGCCAGCTTCAGCATCCCTTTTGCAAACTCTGAGCAAACACAGTGGCTCTCAGAGGTCTGAGGTGCTTCTCATATCCTCCCTTCAGTATGAATCTCTTTCTTAAGATTTATTTTTATTTTTATTAGAAAGGCAGATTTATAAAGAAAAGGAAAGACAGAGAGAAAGATCTTCCATCGGCTGGTTCACTCCCCAAGTGGCCATAATGACCAGAGCTGACCCAATCCAAAGCCAGGAGCCAGGAACTTCTTCTGGGTCTCCAACATGGGTTCAGGGTTCCAGGGTCCTGGGCCATCCTCTGCTGCTTTCCCAGCCACTGAGAGCTAGATGGGAAGTGGAGCAGATGGGACAAAAAGTGGCACCCATATAGGATTCCAGCTGATACAGGCTGAGATTCAGTCACACTAGGCTACTGCACTGGGCCCAATGTAAATCTTATCCATGTCTGCAGTTTGGTGGGTAACCAAGGTGCTGGGGACAGGGACAGGGAAGGAGAAGAGGTGCATGGCCCATGTCAGAAAGCCAGGGCATCACTGGCCACCAAAATTCCTCCAAATCTTATAGGAGCCACTTTCCAAGGAGGGACTTCCCCTCCAGGGGGATGTGAAAAACAGGGGCTGGATGTTGAATGCCTCTGCCAACATCATTCTTTGAGAATTTTCAGAAAGGAGATCAATACATTGGTTCAGGCAGGTTACAAGCACGGAGGCAGAGGAATAGCCATGACTGAGAAACAGCTGGTTGTTATCGAAGAGCCAGTGTTGAAGGTGGCTGGGGAATCTCTTCTGAAGTCCAGATTGGGGCAACATGTAAATGAGAGGGATGATGACGCTTGTCTTCAAGTCAGTAAAGACAAATGCTTCAGCATTTCCCCAGAGTTGGGCATTAAAGTAGTCTCAAGGGACAGTGTGTCTGTGTATCATGTCAGTGTTTCAAACACTTGCCTCGTGGATGCACAACCAGCCCTTACTGTTCCTACCTTTGCCTTTGCAAAGAGCAGGAGACCAAGAGCAGACATCAAACTTCAGCTTTCCCTGGGATATTCTGTGTTTTAGGAACGAAAGGTGTTTCTGATACATCCTCCGCCATGGATGATTAGATTTAAAAGAAAACAGAATCCCTTCGTGCCATTTCTGCAAAGCAGGCATTTCAATATTTAGTTATTTAAGAACCCAAAGAAGTGTCATCTCTCCCAGTCTTTAGACGGGCAGTTCTGCTCCAGGTAGGATAGCTGAGGTAATCACAGAGTACATTCTGGTGTGAACTGGGCCAGAGCTCTGGAACTTTCTTTCCTTTTCCCTAGGCATGCATGTTGAACTTCTGCTTGTCTTAAACTTACCAGCGTCCCATCGGCCAAATCAAGTGACATAGTCAGGCTCAGCCTCAGAGTGGGAGAGGACCAGCAAGGGCTTGAGACATGAGAGCTGCAGCTCCCTGGAGGCCACTAGTGCCCCAATTTCCCAAGTGTGGCCTTCAGTTCTTCCAGGCCAAATGGCTCCCTCCGGAACATGGTTTCAGACATGTCACATAGTGGTCACCAGTGCGCTCCATGATTTGATGAGCTTTCTGAGATCTTAACCCCCCCCAAATTCCAGACCTCACCTTATTTCCTTGTGTTTCATTGGGCTTATGTTGTTAATATTCTCATTATCTCCCCTAACTGCATGGAGTGCTTGGGATGCTGCATTGTTTTACTTCCTTTTCATTGTCACCTGAACTTTTCCAACAATAACTCACATATGTAATCTCCAACGTTTGCCAAGATTTAGTACAAGAAACAGCGTGGACTTAATTCTAGGTCCCTCATCACTATCTCTAGGTACTAATCACTCGGCATTTATTCAACATTCACCTACCAGACACTGCCAGATAGGTAGATAGGTAAGTATAAGTGGGTTGATAGACTGATAAAAGCTATCTTCTCATAAGGCAATGGTACCAGGTGCAGGCAGGCTGCCCAGCTCCAGGTCCTGGCTCCACACTTTCGGGTGTGACAAGTTTCTGTATCTCAGCTCATCACCTGATGGTAGTGAAGATTAGACTGATCCATGCATAAAGCAAGAGTAATGTTTGGCATGTCAGCTGCAATCAAGTAAGATTATATACAATGCCATTGTTCTTAATGTTATCACTTGCTTCCTGTTCAATGCTCGCAACCACTTCATGCTATAGATATGAACTCTCCCATGGTTCCTGTCTGTAGTGCCTATGAGGCCTAGAGAAGGTAGGTAACTTTCCCAATGCCATGCAATGGATCATGCAACTGGTAAGCAATAAACCCAGAACGACTCTGACACGTCTGCTCTAAAGCTGTGTGTTCTCATGCTGTCTTACATCTTAACTCAGGCTTACCACCCTCAAACACAGAAGGTTCAGGTGGGTAATTCTTACTCAGTTTTCTACCAATAGCTGTTTGATCATTTAACAGAAAAAAACCATCTAACAAGACCTACCCATGATCAATACCCCCCACACACACTGAATCTTTAATGTTCTGTCTTATCAAATTAGCAGCTTCCACCACAACTCAGGGTGGAAATCAATGCTCCCTTGACCTTCAGCATGCACCAACTTGCAAACACTCATGCCTCGGGGCTTCTATGTCTGGGGGTGGGTGGGAAGGGGACTGTAGGGGTGGATGAAGGGAGCCTCTCAGTAGATGCACCTGTCAATCTGGAGGGAGTACAGAGCCCAAGTGGGTCTTTCCCTTCCCAAACCCCTGGGCACACATCTCTCATCCAGACAGTTTCTGCTGCTGTATCCTGATGCCTGGTTCTAACCCTGTTGTCCCTACAATCACTCCCACAAACACCAGGCCAGCTGCAGAGTTCCCTTCCTGTAGGATGATATCTGAACTTTGTCGTTGAAGTTCCAAAAGTTGCCCTTATTGGTGCCATTTCTTCCCAGTCTTTGTTCTGTACTATAGACAAACTCCTTTCACCCTCCAATTCATCCCCCACCATTCTGGTTCTTTACTTAGGCCATGACTCCTGGCTGCTTCTCCTTCTTCTGTCCTTTGGTGCCCAATAATGATCTTTCATGTCTGACTAGTATTTTACCATAAAACATTCCAGAAAAAGCCAACTTTCTTTTTTTTTTCCTTTGTCTTTTTTCCTGCTAAAGTCTTTCATTTTGTCAACTCTAAAGAACACAATTGGCACTGAGTTTTCTTGTCTTCATGAGCTATAGTATCTCTTCAGCAGAACACGAAGGCCTCAATTCCCCAACATTAAACCTTCTCTTCCTAACCTCATAAGAATAATGGGAAGGCAGGAGTTCAGGGTAGTGACAAGGATTCTGCATAAGACTTTCTCATTTCATATTGGGATTCCTGGGTTCAAGTCCCAGTTCTACTCCCAATTCCAGCTTCCTGCTGGGATGTATACCCTGAGAGATAGTCAGTAATGGCTCCAGAACTTGGGCCCCTGCCACCTGTGTATGTGTGTGAGACCTGGATTGAGTTTCTGGCTCCTGAATTTGGCCTGGTCTAGCCTCAGATATTGCATTTGGAGATTAAAGTTGAAGATGAGAGAGCTCTGTCTCCCTTTCTCTGCCTTTCAAATAATAAAATAATAAAATATTTTAATGAGTAATAGATATCATTTATTACATGCTTATCATGTATCAGGTAATATTGCCAGCAACGACAAGTGTTACCTTGTTGAACCCTTTCAACCATTTTATAAAATGTCTCATGTTGTGGCCACTTTGCAGGTGGACAAGTAAAGCCCCATAGTTATTCTACACGTAAAGAAAGTCATCAAGTTGGCCAGTAATAGAGCCAGGATCCAGATTCCAGTAGTGGGGCCTCAGAGCCCAGTCTCTTTGCCCCAGGACTGCCCTGCCTCCCACAGCTTAATTGAGTTGCTTTACAATCAATAGCTGTTGTAAAATTGATCCCTGAAGCATAGGCTGTCTCAGACTCGATGGAGTGACCACCTACAATGATGTGATATAATCTGTGTTGGCTAACTGTTGCTGTGTAACACATCACCTTAAAACTTAGCAGCTGGCACTGATTCCCTCCCCAGGATACAGTCTCAGCCAGGGTTGCGATGAGCTCAAGGCTTGACTGCGGAAGGATCTACTTCCACTCTCATTGAACAGGCTGCTGGCCAAAGTCATTTTCTTGTGGGCTTTCTGGCCGAGGCTCCCCTGAACGTCCTTACCATGTAGTCTGACCATCCTGTAGCTCATATGAGAGCAACTTGCTTAGTCAGGGAAAGTAATGGAGAAAAGCCAGAGGAGGGGGGGCAGGGAGATCACATAGCCTTGGAATCTCATCCCCAAAAGGACACAAGGTCACTTTTCCCATCATTTGTTAAGTATACCTGAGTTACTGGGTCCAGCTCACACTCAAGGGATGGGGACTGCACAGGTTGGAGAATACCAGGGAGTGAAAGCCCTGGGAGCCATCACAGAGGCTGCCAGCAGCACAACAAGCCCATACAACGCAATTGCAGGAGGCTCCCACACTGATGCCTGTTGGATAAGCAAGAGTTGGCCAAGGTACATACTTGTGGCACAGCCACAAGGCATCCTGAAAGGGCTTAGCTGGTTCAAGCAAGGGCAGTATGTTCCCTGAGAGTGAAGTGTGAGAGTCCAGGCCAAGAGGAAGCTGTGGTGGGGCTTGGTGAATGGGTAGAGTTTTCCTGCTTCTCCTGAGAGTATTGAGAAGCCCCTGCAGGAGTGGGCATGGAGAAGGTGTCAGAGAAGATCAGATGGTGTGAGAGGGTGATGGACGGGAGGCTCTTACAGTTGGAGAGGAAAAGGCAGGACTTCAAGAGAGAGGATTGCATGAAGAGTTTAAGCTGAAACAACAAGCCACCCAGCAGGGACCACAGCTCCAACTCCAGGTTATTAAACAGTTCGTACCATGTACAATCACATTTCACATTCCTGACTACTGGTCCAAGGCAGATCTGTCATTTTAGTTCCCTTTTAGAACCTGGAGAAAATGGAGGCTTGGACACTTGGAGGGTAAACCCTCTGGTTGCCTTATAAAACCATCCTGTATTTCACGCAGCTATGGCCACATGCTCTCCGCATTCATGCCTTTCTGTCTGTGGCTCTCATTTATTCTCTGTTTCACCTCTCCATGTCCCCATTCCTCCCCCTCTCCTAGAGGGCTCTGGCCTTGCTCGAATCTTCATATTATGATCTGCGTGGCTGCAAGCTACCCCACTCGATTCATTGCCTTTCAAGTGACTTCCCCATTGTTTCTCTCTCCCCCCGCCCTCTCCACACCCCCTTATGTGCTTGTGTGTGTCTCATTATTATCATCAAGACCTGTGTGGGAGGATGAGGCTAGTACCATGTGCATTATCACATAAATCAGCTATTCCTGCCTTCATTCCAGCTCAGGGCTGCTCACTCTTAAGGTAAGAAAAACAAGTGTTTATGTGGGAAGCTCAGGTATGGGCAGCAGGCTGCCTTCACTTCATGTGTGGGATGAGGGGCCTTGAGTGGCCCTAACAAAACCTAATGATAATAACAGCTTGAAACGCTCTCCTGTAATTAGCCTATTGAATCCCTGCTGAGGTGCTAGCTCAGGTCCTGTCACACAAAGATGCTCAACAGTTGTTAATTAAACTTGTTAGTGTCACTGTTGTGTCATGTAGGGTCGCTCAACTTGTAGATGCAAGAGTTGCGCATCCCCAGGTTCACCCAGGGCTGAGTCGCTTGATCTTTTGCCTGTAGAACAAGGGGAGTGTCACCAATGGGCGCGGAGCCTTTCTGAGGACAAAGAAGGCCCAACCTTGCCAACATCACTGTCTTGCTCCAGGCCAGTCCAGTTAGCAGGGTTTGTCTGATAAAATTATTGAGAGGCAAACCCCAGTGTGTCCTGAAGGGCTGTACTTGAGCCTGCAGGGAGAACAAATGAGAGCGCCACAGGGTACATTGTCCTGTCTCCCTCTAGTTCCCAGTGCCAGGTTGGGATCCACACCATCAGGGACTATCCTATCCAGTAGGATGTGGGGCAGGGAGCAGGGGAGGTGGAAAAGCGTGCCACAGGGCCAGTGCCTGTCCCACCCAGAGCTGGCAGATTCCTTAGCTGTGTTTGTACTTGGCCTTGATATCCCTTTCTCTCTCTCTCTCTCTCTCTTTCTCTTTCTCTCTTTCTCTCTCTCTCACCCCCCTCCCCCGGACCTGTGATGTTATTTCAGAAATGTGAGTCTCTAGGATGTAGTCCAAGCTGACAGGGAGCTGCAACAGAAAATTGCTATGGAGGTGGTGTGAGTAAGAGGGGAGGAGGCAGCAGGCATGGGAAGGACAGAGCTTCCAGGCTCAACTCCTTTGGTGAGCAGCTGCATGACCTTGCGTGAGAGGAAGGAAGGTAGCTTCACAAGCAACTGTCCTGCCATGTGCAGCTGTGGTCCGTGGTGCCTTTACAGTTGTTTGTGGCTGATAGGCCTGACAGCCCCAAGCAGAATAGGAATGAGCATCCCCTTTGTAACCTGAGGCATTGAGTGGCTTGCCTGAGGTCACCCAGTGCTAGGGACAGAGGAAGCCTTTAATTCTGCTTTGCCTGATGGCAGAATTTGAGAACAATTACCTAAGTGTTCTCATGGTAGAGATGTGTTTGATGACACTTGGTAACACGCACATTTCCAACCTCGGTTTCCCTAAGTGTCTTCTAGGATGTTTGTATCAGAGATACAGATGGTACCTTTCTGTAAAATGATGGCAAGGATGATTTTCCATACACAAAGATGTAGACTCTCAGAGAAACAGATGATGCCAGCTCCTGCCCTGCTCTTTGCCTCCCTCCCTGTTTGGGAAGAGATGACTTGGACCCCTTTCCTCACGGAGCTGAAGGTATTTTCCCCCACTCTCCATGAGAAGGGCTTCTCTGAATCTTCAGATCGATCCAACAAGGTCTGTTACTGGTAGAGAGTTTAAAAGAAAAAGAAAAAAACCAAAAGGAATTATTTTTCAGCCAGGTTTCCTTTTTATTATTATTATTATTCATGTTGGGAGTCCCCTGGGACAATCTGTATCTGCTTTAAAACATACATAAGAAGGGGAAAAAAGAAAAGACAGACAAGAGTATGTCCTACAAAGCGTTTCTTTGAGCTCTGTTGCTCTCTCAGGTTCTTTGCTGTGCTCTCCGCAAAGATGGAGTCTGGGTTCAAGGTTGAACGGAAGCCGGCTCCTACTGGAGCCTCGTGTATCCCCTGAATACACCTCTAGGAGATTAGCCCGTCATTAAATATTTGTAGGATAACAGGAGAAGCCTAATTTAGTTTTTGTTTCTTTCTCTCTGTGGTTTAATCACAGATGAAAGAGACTAATAGCACTGCAGAGCTTTCTGGTGATCAAAGGCCAATCAATCCTCTTTGTGGAGTAATTAACTATTTGCTAAACTTGCTGAATTGATTTCCATTTAGGGCTAAGAGAGAGGGTTTTAAATGAAGACCGATTCACCAGCAAGAGGAGGGAATCTCGGGCTGATGCCAGGAGATACTCAGGGTGATGAATTGGAATCTGCTAATTAGAGACTGAAATGTACAGCCGGCGCCTGACCCTGTTGAGGAGATGTTAGGAGAAGGGCGGGCAGGAGGAAGGGTGCCCAGAGTGCCGTCTGTATCTGCTGGGCATCTGTGTGCATGGAGCATGGGGAAGCCTTGGCATTGTGCATCAGGCAGAAAACACTTGATTGCAAACAGATGCTATGTCAACCAGGAGACGGAAGGCCTGGGATTCCAAAACCAGGGTGTGGAAGGGAGACTTGTGAGATGCGAGGCTATGAGTCCTCATGGGCATGTCCCCCAGCCTTGGGACACCCCAGGGATGTTCACTGGGAACTTAAAGCCTGCATTGGAAGCCATTCAAGAATTTCAGTCCTGCGGCATCTCTTACACATGGCCTGATGATCCTTGCACCAAATGAATACACATGGGGCCGTAAGTGAAAAGTTCATGTCAGCTGCATGCTGCAGAGATTTGAGAGAAACATATCATGCCTCTGCCAACTGCTGCCAGATAAAATACAGGAGGCCCAGCCCTGTTTGACTCTCAGATCAATGTATAATTTTTTCTTTTTTACTAGATCTCCTAAATTATTTGTTGTTTTAGTATAAGTATGTCCCAGAAGACTTGATAATTCTTTGAAATTCAAATTGAACAGTACTTCCTGTGTTTTTGTTTACTGGATCCCACAGTCCTACTCTGGTTAGACTATGGGCCCAGGTAGTCAGAATTACAACTTCGCCAAGCCTCTGTTTCCTGCTCTATGAAAGAAATTCGTGCTAGCCACTGATGGCTTCATTATGAATACTAACAGTGGAATGTGAACCCTCCATATAGTTCAGGACCTGATATGCTTTGTGTTCTCCACGTTACCTGCCATTATAGAAACCACTGTCTGTTTGATAAATAAAAATAATAGCAGGTGTGCAGGGACTGAATGGTGTTGCCTGAGAACTCGGGTGCCCCACTTGCCTGACAGCTGCTGCTGTGACCCGCTTGCCCTGCCTGTTTAGGAAAAGGGTCTGCTTTGAGGCGGTCCTTCAGCAGCTCTCCAGCTCCGGGCCACACAGCATCTAGGCAACCTGCAGGCAGCTTAGGCACACACCAGATGGAGAACTCTGGCCCTGAACCAAGACAGTTTAGGGAGCCTGGGCGGATTAGTGCATCTAATTGATTAGTGGACTGTGAATTCCACAGCAGATGAGGTCCTAGGTGAAGGGAGGATTCCAGAAACCGGCACGATCCTGGAGCTCCTTTCTGTACCTCTTCAGTAGCTGCTGCTCTTGTCCCTCCTTAATGCTTCTGTATATCCCAGGGGCAGTTTCCAACCTGGACAAACACTAATGTTTTAAGTTTTTGTTTTTTAAGATTTATTTGTTTTTATTGGAAAGTCAGATATACAGAAAGGAGGAGAGACAGAGGAAGATCTTCCATCCATTGATTCACTCCCCAAGTGGCTGCAATGGCTGGAGCTGTGCTGATCCAAAGCCAGGCACCTCTTCCAGGTCTCCCACACGGGGCGCAGGGTCCCAAGGCCTTGGGCTGTCCATCACTGCTTTCTCAGGGCACAAGCAGGGAGCTGAATGGAAAGTGGGAAGTGGGACTGCCGAGATTAGAACTGGCACCCGTATGGGATCCTGGCAGGTGCAAGGCAATGACTTTAGGCGCTAGGCTATTGCGCTGGGCCTGACAAACACTAATGTTTATCTTTCTGACAATCTGACATCACAAATGTTCTTACTATCACAGAGTGCTCCGAGTGCTAAGAGAACAAGGGTGCTTTAGACCCCGTAGTTATCCTCTGTGTGGGCCACAGGCATGAACTAAAGACATGTTCATGTGATACTGTTCTTATAAATCTGCAGATGGCGCAGTATGTGAATTTCTCAAGGCACAAGAAAATGATGAGTAGAAAGGAAATCCAAGCTTTGAGATTGGCCACAATGTCTACACCCAAGCAGAAAGTACTAGATTTGGATATCTTGGCCATGTCACTAGGGTTTCCAGACTGTCTGTGTCAGACCTCCCAGCTCTGGGGCACCATTGGGGTTTAGACAATTTTGTAATGTTCAGCAGTAAGTTCATTGTCTCTAGTGTCTTGAACCGATGAGGAAATAAACTGAATGATACAACCAAAAGTCTTGGGATGGGGGTAGAGGAAGTGCTTTATGGCTGATAGGACCCACAGAAGGTGCTAGAACCATGCTGCTGACAAGAAACTATCAGCAAAAAGAAGTGGTTAAATGTCACAGTGTTTGAAAAAGATTCTATTTGAGTCTTAATTATAAATTGAATTCACTTGCCCAGGATTCCCACGGCACAGAGACCACTGCCTTTGCAGCTCTCCTTCCACAGGATCAAGGCATCCCCCTCTTAGGACAGGGCCACTTGGAATTGCTTTGCTCTTTCAATGGTTTAGCAAGGTGGGAGTCAGGGGGAGAAGAGTAGATTGGGAACCACAAGGGTTCCCTAGTGATGCTGAAAGTAGGCACCTCAGCACAGCCAGCCCTGCTCCGGGGATGGCCAGCAGCGTTTAAATGCAAGGGCTGCCGTGAACCGACTCACTGCTGGGTAATTACGTTAGGGACCAATACGGCCTGTTGAAAATCAATTCTGTTGGACCAGTGTGTTTGTAGGGAAAGCCACTCAGCCAATTCAGGAGTATATTAGGCAACAGGCCCAGTGCGGTGACCTCTTCTGGATTGGGGTTGACACTTGAACGAAGGCGTTTGTCCAGTTAAAGGACAGTACTAGCAGCAGACTCTTATCTCCCCTAAATTGGATTACTCAGATCTGCTTGTTCTCTTTAAAGAGAGCTACTCTGGGTTTTTTCCCCTCTCTTTCTATCTGTCTGAGATGGTTACCTGGTGATTACTGTTTAACTTGCCATTGTTATGTATTCTGGGACAGTTAATGTTGGATGCCACCAGTGTCACTTCCCCTTCCTGTGTGGGGAAGGTCATCTGATGCTGATGCCTCCATTTTTCAGGTCACTGATTAGACCAATGAGTGGGTTTGGATCCTGGCGCATCGGCCTGGGTGTTCACTAAGGCAGGTTGTTTGCAGTTGGCAACCTGTGATGGTGTTTCTGGGAATCAGAGCATGTGTCCTGGGATAGCACAAACTTCTCTTCTCAGGGGCCAAGTCCCTCCCAAGAATTGCTCCCAAGAGCCTTTCACCAGCTTAGAAACTCTTGAATGTACTGCTAGCCAGCATCCCTTGTCTGTGAAGGCCACCAACCAATGGGAACATAGCTGCCTCCAGTATCCCTCACCTAAAGAATTAGATGTAGGAGAAACACTGATGGAAAAGGGAGGCCAGGAAAACCCTGGGAAAGCCAAGGCCAGTTCTCTTGGTTGAGCCTTTGCCACCTGGGCTTGCAATGGCTGGCTTCGCCCTGTGCCTGCAGTTAAACAAGGGGTCAAGAAGACAGTGGGAGGTACAGGAGATCCCACACACACCTCCTGAAAGAAGGGAAGACTTACAACCACAATTATGATTCTCTTAATGACACATAAAATTAATAGCACCACATATCCATTGCCTTTGACAGCTGTGGATAGCACTGTGCTAAAAGGAGGGCCAGGCACACTCTTGGTGATTTACATGTCTGTATCCCAAACCCTGTCAACCAATTAGACTGCAAGAGTGAGCGGCACCCTTTTCTAATGAAGCTATAATCAGGCTGCTCCCTCACCCAGAAAGAGCAGATACTCTTGTCCAGCATGGAGCAGGTAATGAGCAAAGGAGAGTGTTTGCATAAATCAGATGTGGTTTCGGTGCAGCTTGCCATAGGTCTGTTGTAATTGGAAGCCGGGTGGATGGAGATTTGACAATGCCCTCAATCTGTTTCACTCAAGGTGGACTTCTCTGTGTAAGGACAGGCAAGCATGACTTCTGAAATAGCATGTGGGAAGACAGAACCCCTTGGTATTAGGACCGAATTCTCAAGGAACCAGTGAAATAAAGAGAGGAGACCTGAGGTGAGAAGGAAGGAAGGAAGGAAGGAAGCAAAGGAGGGAGGGCTGAGATGGAGGAAGATAGACTCTTTATCGGCACTTCCTCAGGAAAAAGGGACTGATAACATCTGTACTCCTTATCTCTGGCAATGACTGTGACAATTAGGCAAGATCCTGTGGGTGAGAGATACCTTGCCTTTTATTAATGCAGCTGCTCACACCTCCTAGGAGAGTGCAAGCTCTCAGACCCTGCTCTTGGGTGGAAGTGATTGCTGGGATCGGTTAGTCCTCCCCCTAGTTGGCAGGATTCCTGAATGTGACTCCATTGAGGTGGGGGAAGAAAGGCATGGTTTCCTGAGGAAGTGTGGGTGGCATTGGCCATAGGACAGCTTGGGGAGCCCGAACCCCATCTAGATTTGAACACCTCCAGTGCCTTTCCTGGGACAGAGACATGGAAGCTCCAGGGAGCTGCACAAGACCCCTTATGACATTTGCAAAAATCCTAGGGAAGCCATGCCACTCTGATCTGTTATTGAGGCCCCAGAGAGAAGGCATAACCAACCAAGACATTGTGCTGCCCACCTTCAATAAACACCCATTCCCCGCCCTCAATTCAGATCCACTGAAAGCTGTATTTTCTCACTGGGTTTTAATGGAGTGGCTTGTTTTCTACCAAACTGATGCACTAGAATGACGCAAGAGGAACTCTAATTCCCTCCATACACGCAGAGCCTTACCCTACAGTGGCTACCTCCGCTGGACCTAGGCCTGCCTTCGTTGCCCACCTTGGTGAGGGCTGGTCCTCCAGAAGGGGATTTTCTCATCTTTCCCCGAGAGTACGTGTCCCATCAGAGCTGCCCAAGTGAGCACCATGATCCCCATCCGAAGAGTACATAAACACTTGGCTTGGGCCAATTTGGCTTGTGTGGCTAATTGCACTGTGTGCAGAAAATAACACCTGCCAAGATCAGTGCGTCCTCTGAACACAAGACTCTCAAAGTCAACGACAAAGCTCTCTGGGTGAAGCCCATCAGTAGAAACGCCCGTGGAAACATCAAACACTGCTTCAAGTGGAAAGGGACTGAGCGAGAAACTTTCAAGATCAATGAGAAAGCTAAATTGAACAGAATTCTTTCAGGGTGTGAAGAGGAGGGAGGCTGGAATTGGGGGCTGGCAGGGGTAGGGGGGGCAGATGCCACACCCCAAGAGTGAAGGACCCTTTCCTGAGAGATAATTCACATCCCCATTGCTGGAAGAGCTGTTCTCAGTTGCCTGGATGATTGGAATACCCAGCTTTTTGTCCTTGGGCAACTTCAAGTTTACTTCAGGCAGTGGAGTGTTCCAGTGGGGCTGGGGAGGGTAGAGGGAGAGGGGTAGGGGGAGAGCAAGGGAGCAGAATTGTATTGGGAGCCTTGTCTTGATGACCAGCAGAAGATAAACCATGGTCTTTGGCAGGATGAGGGCAGGTTGCCTTGAAACAGCCTGGCTGCCCAGGTTCGAGGGGTTGGGTAAACAGAGCTGGGCGTCTTGTTTATAGCAACACTGGCAGACCACGCTGCTCCTTCAGAAAGTGTGAAGTCATTTTCTTCCTCCTTCCCCAGTCAGCTGCCTAAGCAACGAGCTTGATACTCTACCAGCTTTTTGACGAAAATACTGAAATATCAAAAGTTTTCACTCTTTCTGTATGTGCAAAATATCAGCTTAAAGTCCAAAGGGAGTCAGAATTCTCTCTTAGCATAGAAAGGCTTATGAGTTTTATAGTGTTCAGGACTTTAATCTACAAAGTATAATTTAATCCTCTTTGAGCTATCTGCACACCAGAGCCCTGGTTGTAAATAAACCATATGGTCACAGTGGATGCAGACACAGCTGCCTGCCTCCATCACTCACCCTTAGTAAATATTTCTGCAAAACAGATGAAATTAACTACTGTAACAGATAAATAGAGAGCACGGCTCTCAGAGCAAATGTGTTAGCACAGCAGTCATGCTTAAGCACAACTGATGGCTGTGAGGTGAGGCTTGGCCACCTGCTGTAACGGTGCCTCACACACTCCCTGAGCCCTGCTGCACCTGGCAGCTGGTACCCACCTGTGAGAAGACTGAGGCCAAGAAATACCCACAGGCAGGAGGCAGTGGGTGAGGCACAGGTTGAATCCCCAGTGTTCGCCCACACAGCGGATGCCCATGTACTCTTTTGCATCATGTTGTTCCAGGCATCCAGGCCTGGAGAGAGGAAGAGAAGAAAACCAAGAAGAGGTCTTGACATCCTGGGCAGGGACTGGGACTGCCCCCGGTGAAAGGAGTCTTTGCAGTGGTGAACCTCTGCCATATCAGGAGGTGGAATAAAATGGAGTCACCTCTTTGGGATGGCGTGGGTCATTCTACCAGCCAATTTGGACTTTGTAGTCACTGGAAAAAGCAAGTGTTCATTTGCAATGAGCGTCCTCTGTACAGCTGTGGTATCTTAGAGACCTTGATCTGACCCAGTTTGGGCACCCAGCAGTTACAGAAACTTGTGCTAGGTGTTCCACCCTCTGAGATTCAGTTTCTTTCCAGGGTAAATTGAGGATGTTTAGAACTTAAAATAGATGCCCAGGGTGGGGAATTGACTAGAATTATCCTTTCTTAAATAAAATAATAAGAACAAGTGTAACATTAGAAATAGTTAGGGTCATGATTTGGGGAAGACAAGAAGTTATTATATGGATTCTTTGAAAAAGTTCCTGAAAAAAATGCATATTATAGAAAAAGCTAAGTATAGATTTCAGAACTTTCTACACTAAAATACTCTTACCTTTTAATCCCATTTTTCCTTTGAGCTTTTTGAAGTTCTCTCTCTTTGGCTGGATGTGTGGTCCTCTTGTCAGCATCTGAAGTTTGTGATAATCCTGGTGACCCATTCTATAGGGTGTCACTTTCCATATCTATTTCAGCCATCTGCCTGTTTTCTGTCAGCTTAGCCATCACAGAACTTGATGGAGTGAGCAGGGGTTACCTGTGCAGATAGAGGAATCCCCCATTTTTGAGGAGGCCAGGAGGCCAAATGATGGGAATGTAAGGTTTTCAACAAACAGCACAGAGTCCTAGAAGAGGTACGTGTTTTGTGAGGGCTGCACAAGATCTGAATGGTGGGAGCAGGTACCTCAGTTGTGCTGTCCCTCTTGTCTGGATGACTGCCTATTGGGAAGAGACATGGTGGGCTCAGCTGGGTGGGGGAGGGGAGGCCTCTCAATACTCCCAGCTTGAAGAGAGACACATTGTGGGGTGCAGGGTTCCTGAGCTTTCAGGGAAAGAACCTAAGGGTGAAAGGGATCTTAGAGAACCAGTTCCTTCACTCTAGCCTGGACCTGTTCCTCAGAAATAAAACAGATGAGAAGATCCAGCCAAGAATCCCAGTATCCATATGGCTCCATATTGCAACCCAGAGCCACGAGGTCCCTACTCTGCCACAGAGAGCAACAAACCAGGGTGACCGAGTGGTGCAGCAACTTCAGAGCAGTTTAGGGGACTTCTCACTGCGTCACATCATATTTTAAAATACTTGAAGCTGATAGTGAATTTTTTCTTGAAGAGACGGGGCAACTTAAATCCAAGATCTTTGTGAAAAACAAAATTGTCACCTGGGAAAAAGACTTTTTCCAGGTTTATCACATGTACCATTCATGCTAAGTGTGGGCCTGGGTAGTTCCTAAACAGGACAGAGGGTCCTGGGGAAGTTGTTCCAGCTTGGTACACAAAGGATCAAGAGACCCCAGTGATCTCTGGACCTCCCCCCCGCAGGTATCTGCATAAGTGTGGAGGATGAGATGGGACAGCCTTCTTGCTATCAAAGAACTATGAGCTATGTCGTTTCATTTTACAGAATAGGAAAAAAACACTCAGTCTACACCTCAGGCAGTGTCCACCCTCGATCACTCCTACCTTCCCTCCTTTCCGAACTATCCCTTTCCCATCCCTTCCCCTCTTTTTTTTGAAGATTTATTTATTTTTATTGGACAGTCAAATTTTATAGAGAGAAGGAGAGTCAGAGTGGAAGATCTTCTGTCCATTGGTTCATTTCCCAAATGGCTGCAATGGACAGAGCTAAGCCAATCCAAAGCCAGGAGCCAGGAGCCTCTTCCAGGTCTCCCACGCAGGTACAGGGTCCCAAGGCTTTGGGCCATTCTCAACTGCTTTCCCAGACCAGAAACAGGGAGCTGGATGGGGAGTGAAGCAGCCGGGGCACAAACCAGTGCCCATATGGGATCCTGGCACTTCAAGACAAGGACTTTAGCCACTAGGCTAATGTGTTGGACCCAATACCTTTCTCTTTTTTCCTCCCTCTCCCTTTTCTTCTATTTGCATCTCCTCTTGTGTATGTGTGTGGATAATTTTTCTATGTCCTTTGCAAATAAATTGTCCCTTTGTCCCCAAACACTCCAGCAGGTATTTGTTAAGAATAACAATATTGTCTGACACAATCATAGCACAATGATCTAAATCAGAAAATTAAATGTTGATATGATATTGTCTATAAATCCACAGTCCAAATTCAAATGTTGTCCATCCTTCCACAAATACTTTATCCAGAGACACATATTGCTTTCAGTTGTGACATCTCTCTAGTTTTTTTTTTTTCAGCCAGAACAATTCCTCATTCTTTATCTTTACCTGTTGTTTTTCTTTCCTTAACCTTGACATTTTTGAAGAGTGCAGACCATTTATTTTGTAGAAGGTTACTCAATTTGGGTTTGTCTGATGTTTCCCTGTGATTAGATCCCAGTGATGAATTTGGGAAGGAAACACCCCAGAAGTGATGTGTTTTTCTCCATGCATTGGGTTGGAGGGCTGTGAAGTTGGCTCAGTGCCATTATTAGTGATGCTATCTTCGGTGCCTTGGTGAGGAGGTGTGTGCCAGGCTTCTCCACTGTACTGCTGCTGTTTCTCCCTTTGTCATTAGTAAGAATTTATGGTGATATCTTCAGAGACTATGGAAATATCCTGCTGTTCATCAACCTTTGACCCACTCATTTTAGCAGCCATAGACACTGCTTGCTTGAATTGGTTATTTCTGCGATGTCTGCCAAATGGTTTTCTAATTGTGTTACTCTACATTTGTTAGTTCTACTGCAAGGGAGAGTTTTCCTCCTCTGTACTCCATGTATGTTTATTTATACGCTCATGGGTAGCAGGAGGAATTCATTGATTCTGAAGGAGTATCCAGTGGGTGAATACAGTTACTGTGATTATTTACTTTGACATTCTAGGTATAACCAGGTCAGGTAGCAGGAGCCCCATGTATCCTTTTGATGTGTTCTCATATTATATAAATGTTTTTGTATTTTCTGAGTACATGTTGAGCCTTACATGCCCCTGAATCAACATGTTTCTAAAGGATCTTCACCCCTTCTGTTGAGAAGGAAATTTAGAAACCAAGATGTACTAAGGTTTTGGATTCTGAGCATTAACACTACTGAGGTGTCACTTCAAGACCTTCTTAATGAACAGACCTGGGTCATTTTACACACACACACACGCTTATATAGACATATTGTGTATGCCTGAGGAGGCTTCAAAATGTTGGTGAAAGAGTGGAATTAAATTGTAATACAGACATGTAGGTTTGTTGGTTGTGGCAATCTTGTCCTCAACTGCTTTACCAGCTTACATTCCCTCTAAAGAGCTTTGGCAAAACCTGTTTCCTCTTAGTCTCGGGAACAGACTATACCAAGTCTTCCAAGATGTATTAATTGTTTCCTTTTCAAAGTTGTTTATTTTCTAATGAACTTTACAAAACAGATATTTAGCTATAATTGACCTTGCATAAAAGATCCCATTCAGTGGATTTTAATACATTCACGAATACCTGCAGCAAACACCAATACAGTTGATTTTAGGAATTCAGTAAACCCTTTACCTGTTGCTTTCCCAACCACTCCCAGCCCTGGACAACTATGTTTGTGTCTGTACATTGCCTCGGTTTGAGCATTTTATAGGAAGAGAATAATACAGTATGTGGCCTTGCGTAGCTGCTGCTTTTACTTAGCATCATGCTTTCAGGCTCATCCCATCACAGCATGTATCAGAACCGTATTCCCTTTTATGGCCAAATAGTATCACATCATGTAGATATACCATATTTTGTTTACTCACTAGTCTCTTTGAAACCAGTTGCCTCTCCAGTACGTTATTTTAGACATTAGATATGAGCAGGCCCTAGTTCTCCAGAATCTGTTAATCCTGGTTCTTCAACTAAACGTTTCCTTGCTCCATTATACAAAGTCAACATCTTAGTAAAATCAGCTTATTAGATTGAAGGGGTGATACAGCTAGCCTCACGGGGCTCCAGCTCTCAGGACTCATGAAGCCATTTCTTTCCTCTATACCTAACATATTGATGTCCAGTCTTGTCTTGATTTTTTTTTTATGGAAACTGCAGCCCTTGAGTCAAAAGTTGGTTGACTGAAGATCCCCTTGCCATCACACACACAAAAAAGTGCCACATCACTCATCAAAGGGTTGTGACAGGCACCTGCCAACTCTAGCCTCAATCCCTAAGATCCTTAAATCATATATCCTCAAAACCTAGGAATTCAGTAATGGTTGCCCAACTCCTGGCTCTGTACCTTGCAAATAGACAGCCACCTTGTTACACCACCGTCATGTCACTGATTGGTTTGTAATACTTGGTGCTAGCAAAGCCACATGTTGGAGTTCATATTATGAACAAGGAGACCACCCAAGCCTGCTAAAATCTTGCCTACGCCTTCAAGTGGGTAGTATAAGAATTGCCCAGCCATTTCCTAACTGATTGAGAGACCACCAGTGGTGAAATTCTTCCTTGCAGGTTCCCACCCAAATAAGGACAGCTCAGAGAATGCTAAAAATTATGAGACCCTTCTGAAAACCTTTGATGTCTCTCCTTTTCTCCTTCAAGAGAGACCCCATTTCCCAGCCCTCTCCTAAGAGGTGCTTCTCTTCCGTGTTCCATGTTCACCGGGTCACTTCTCTGTCTGCAACCAACTCCTGGCTTTTTATATCTATATTAAACTGAGGAAAGAACCCAACAGGCAGCTCTGATAACAAATAAGGTAACTATAATATTGATATGTAAGTTTTGTGTGAGTTATGTTTTTATTCCTCTTGAGTGGATTCCTACAGGTAGAACAGTTGAGTCATATGATAGGTAACTCTATGTGTAATCATTTGAGGAATCATCATCCCATTTCAGAATAGTTTCCATTTAAATCTATTTTATTATATGTGAAGACCAATATTTCTTCTGATGCTTAAAGGATGTTTTTATATATCTTTCGTATCATTTATTTGCATCCTTTGCACATTCTCAGGAGCCTTCTTTCATCAATTTTGACCATTACAAAGAACCTTTTATCTATGATACACATTGCAAACATTTTTTTCTCATTTGTCATGTCTCTTGATTTTGCTTATGATATTTTTCCATACAAAAATTTATGTAATCAAATATATCAATCTTTTCTTCTCTTGCCTCTGAGTATTGATTCATGTTAGAAGGCATTCCTCTGCATCCAAGTATTCACCTATGCTTACTTTCATGACTGGCTTATAGGGTTTATTTTTTTCATAAAGCTATCTGATCCATTTGAGAATGTATTGTTCTGTAGGACTGAAAGATAGACTTGACTTTGCTAACTTCCGTAACTAGCTGTCTATTCAGTTGTCTTAGCACAAACTCAAGCATCATCTGCACCCCAGCAGTTGCCCATGCCAGCACTGTCACAAGCCATGCATTCCTATCTACTTGGCTCTGTTCCCAGGTCTTCTGCTGGTCCCAGTGGTGATTGTACTGATTCAGGCCTCACAGCATTCTATCTGAATTCCTGAAAGTAAATCTGATAACATCTTCTGAGCTCCCAAAGCTCTCCCTTGGTTCTCCCAAAGTTCTTCCTTGTGTACAACCTTCTCCCCTACCGCAACTGAAGTCTGCTTCCTCCTTGGACCCCAGTTAAAACCTGCACTCCCACGGAGTTGTTAGGTATTCTGAGCTTGCCCTTTTTATGCAAATGGAGGCAGCTACTTCTGCCCTAGAGATGACTCCCAGTGACAGAGTCCTGACTGCCAGCTTTACAAGTCATTTGCTGAGTTTGTCAAGCCCTGCTGAATCATAGGATTGTCATTATTGGTTTTGTCATCATCATCATCATTAGCTGAAGCATCAGCCACCATCCCCGTTGTACCTGTTGCTTAGAGCAAATGAGGAAGCTTTTGACAATGAACCCACAGATATTCTCTGTGGTGGAACATCTGAAGTCAGAAAGCCCCTGTTGGTCAGTTCGTATTAACTTGAAGACCTCAAATGGGCCAGAGGTAAAAAGATCACCCAGCAGCTACTCTTCATAGTTGAAGAGTTCATTTACCTCACAGGGTATGGAGAAGCAGTTCAGCCCTTGTGAAGATTCTCCCCTATTCTTGGTGTGATAGCAGAATGTCCAGTTGAAAAATGTGTTCATCTATTATGTTTAAGACATAGTTGTTGAAAAGGATAAGCAGACCTTATAACCCAAGCCTCTCACAGTTAAATGATAGAATATAGGATTTGATGCTTGGTGCAACTAATCAGTATCTAAAGCCATTCAACAGATAGTTGTTTATAGATAGCTTTATACAGAAAACAATTTTTCTACATAAAGCATTGTGATAGAATCTGTGAGGGACTCAGAGGTGAATGAGATGTGACCCTGTCCTCTGAGAGTTAAAAGATAATGGGAGAGGAAAGCAACATGTGAAAATTTTCTCATGGGGCAAAGAGAACAGGTGAAACCAAGAAAAAGTTGCATAGTTCTTTTGGACAGTAAGAAAACTGTTTTGATACCTCTTGGAATGGGTTGAGACTTAGAATCACACAGTAAAAAATAAGTCCAGAAAGATCACTTGGCGCTTAAGTACTCTACACAGAATTATGGAAGCCGAAACATTTATTAGGTTGAGTCATGGGAAATTGCTGTTTTGTAGGCAAATGAAGTTGTTTATTGGCAAGTCATGTGACATACCCAGAAAGCATCTCAAGTGAGGAACTGGCTTGCCAAGAAGGGTGTGATCATGGAGCTCAGGGGAGAAGTCAAGACTGCAAATCTCTACTTGGAAGCTAGCAGCATACAGATGCATCTAGAGTTCTGAGTCTAAATAAATAGTACTTGTCTCTCTGTCACCCATATGGGAGGCATGGATTATGTTCTGTGCTCCTACGTTCAGCCTCACCTAACCCTGGCTGTTACAGGCATTCAGGAAAGGGAGCACTGTGGGAAAGAACTCTGTCTCTCCCTCTGACTTTCAAGTAAAGCACAAACCTTGTTAAAAACAAGTAAAATCTCTAAACCTAAATGAGACACCCAGGAGGATGGCTACACAGAAAGCGAGCAGCTTGATAGCTGGGATCCGGGATGGTTGACTTCTGTGGGTGACAAAGAGGAAAACCAACAGAGGGAAATTTGAAGGAGGAGTCAGCAAGAGAGGCAGAAACTCAAGAGACTGTTCTACCTAGAACAAAATTCCAAAGAAGAAGGGGTGCTCAGCTGCAATAGTGCTCATCAGAATGTCTTTTAGGACAGGTACAGAGCTGACAAGAAAATTAGCAAGAAGATTGTCAGTGACCCGAATAGGGCTGTGTCAGTAGCATGTGGGGCATAAAATCAGAGGAGAGTGGAAGGAAATGAATGGAAACAGGACATGGACAGCACTTGGAGATTTGCAAGTAAGAGAAATTGGAAAGTGAAATGAGAGATTTGGGAGAGGGCATGAAGTCTAGGAAGAGCTATTGTTAAGGAAGGGATACCTCTTAATATATGTATGTGCTAAATATGATCAAATCTCATGAGATTACTTAGGAAAGGAAAAAGGCTGGGACTGAGTGCAAGAATGGAGTCCTATTCTGAGACAGTTGTGTGGGTCTCTCTTCTTTTTAATAGTGAAACCCGGAGTGAAATGTATAGGCTTGGTGTTAGAAAAACAAAGACATTTTCTTCATACTGTTCTTGTGTTCTTACTGAAATAGTCAAACTAGGACTGGGTTAGGGGAGTAGATCAAGGAGATTCCAGGAACAATCCGAGGACATGAAGCTGTCCTCTTGGACAGCGGGTGAGTGAACTGCTCAGTAAAATGTGGTGGGGTTGATGGGCAGGGCTAAAGGTTCACAGTTCTTGATGTTCATGAATTCACAATGAAGGTAGTCAGCATGGTTGTATCATTTTTTTCCAGCACATTCAGCAGATGAATAACTTGCAGTAATAATGAATAAGTTAATGTTCAAATTTAAGCAAGTTTAGTATTTTTGGCAACAGAGGAAGATGGAGTTGCTAGACACCTGAAAATTCACATAAGAAGGGCTTTTGTTTTGAACCCGAACATGTCAACAGGGTAGGGAGGCTGATGAAGCATGAGACAGGTGATGGGAGATCCAAAGGGCGATGAAGACTTCCAAATTTGAATACAAGAAAGACTGGACTGGGAAAATTGAAGGTTTAGGATGAGTGGAGTGCTTCGCATATGGAATTTTAGAGGTTATGACTTGTTTGTAATGACAAAATCCAGAGTTATTCTCTTGACAGTGGCAGCATAGGTGGGAAGGAGGGAAGGTGATTAGAAGGGAGAGAGTCAAGGACCAGTGTTGTGGCATAGCCAGTAATGCTGCTTCCTGCGTCATTAACATCCCATCTGGGTGCCAGTTTGAGTCCTAGCTGTTCCACTTGTGATCCAGCTCCCTGCTGATGGCCTGGAAAAAACAGTGAATGATGGCCCAAGTGTTTGGGTCGCTGGACCACTGATGGGCATTTTAGCCTTCTGGGGAGTGAACCAGCAGTTGAAAGATCTCTTTCTATCTTCCTTCCCTCTCTATGTAATGTTGACTTGTTTTTTTTTTTTAAGTGATAGAGTTGAGCACCCAAGAGGGTTACATGCTAAAGGGACCATCTGTTTGGCCATTGAGATCATCCAGAGTGATGGCAAATACAGTCAGTCAGGCACTCAGAAATTCAGCATAACAATAGACACAAGGTGATCAGTGACAGCAAGAAGGAGGAATACGGTGGTGAGTGTGGCAGCATGAACCTCAAAGGTAGATTATTAAAGAGCCAAGTAGAGGGTCTGGAAGCAGCAGTGAGTGCTGGCAAGAATGTCTACCACATCCTGGTTCGATGGCACATGGGATGTGGAAGTTAAAAAGTCTTATCAGCAAAGGGAACACCAAGGCAAGCAGTGACCTCCAAACAGCACTGGTACAGAGCAGTGAAGGAAACATGTAAAGAGAAGATGTGCCTGAAAGGACGTCTTTGTGGTCATGACCCCTACCTTTCAAAGAACATGGTATGAGGAAGGTGAGTCAGATTAGGCATGCAGAGCCATGGGTTACAAGTACATGGGGGAAATGTGGATAATCTGAAGCTCCAGAGATAGAGAGGAATATGGAACACAGTGATATTGAGCCTGAAGGTCTTGCAGGAGATTGTGGATTATGCCTGATTTGGAGAGATCATTTGGCCAGGTGTTATTGCATCAGACCACGCCCTGTGGGTCTGCCTCAAATCTTCGTGTGGGTGACCTTAAGGCTCTCCAAGGAGCTCACGGGAAGGAGCAGTGGAATATTTGAGGCAGGAAGGAAGGAGGAAACGGAAATATGAAATTGTGGTTTCAGGAAGAGCTCATAACCCATAGGAGAGGATGAAAAAATGTTGCCGAGATGGCTGGGAACAAATTCTGCCCTAGAAAGGGGGGGGGTCTGTGGACCCTAAAGTTGCTGGGAAGATAAATGAGATCATTACCATCTGGTGCCTTTGCACAGTCCCCCAGTGCTGCATAAGTAGTTGGAGTTTTTTCTCTCTCCCCTCCACTCACCATGCCCTCCAGCTTCCCTCCATGTCTACACGGGTGGAGTCCACAGGACCAAGAGGAGTATGGAAGTGAATCCATAGAGATCCATCTTCCACTGTTAAATTTCTTAGAACACAGGCAGTGCTGTGGATGGTGAGAAATGCAAGCAGGTCCTGAACTATCAAAAAGGGGGTATGTAGAGTGCAACTGGTAGAGATGGGCCAGATATCTCAGGACAGTCACAAATGCGCATGATGCTAAGTCATTGTGCTCTTGAGAGAATTAATGGCAAACCTACTATGTATTTGAAGACGTCAACATAAGTGCATGAAATTTAACCAGATTCGGGCCCGGTGGCGTGGCCTAGCAGCTTAAGTCCTCGCCTTGAAAGCCCATATGGGCGCCGGTTCTAATCCCGGCAGCTCCACTTCCCATCCAGCTCCCTGCTTGTGGCCTGGGAAAGCAGTCGAGGACGGCCCAATGCATGGGACACTGCACCCGTGTGGGAGACCCGGAAGAGGTTCCTGGTTCCCGGCTTCGGATGGGCGCGCATCGGCCCATTGCGGCTCACTTGGGGAGTGAATCATCGGATGGAAGATCTTCCTCTCTGTCTCTCCTCCTCTGTGTATATCTGGCTGTAATAAAATGAATAAATCTTTTTTTTTAAAAAAAAAAAAAGAAATTTAACCAAATTCAGTGTAATCAACACCATGATTCTGAGGCTTTGTTATAGCAACTGAAGCAGCAATAACTGTCAGACTCCTATTTGAATTTGTTTGGATCACTTTAAGTACAAAGTGAGGGGTGGTGATGTTAGTGCCTTAAATGCATCAATTAAACAGGAAAAATATTTTGTAGCTGATACTTGGATAATATTAGATTTAAAAATTTGCCCGGAGTAGAAGCCAAGTCCTTTGTTCAGGATGTTTATTTTGATTATTTTGTTTTTTAATTTTTAAATCCTCGCTAGTGTTTATTAGCTTGAAAAAAGAATTTGTCTGTTTGGAAGTCAGAGGTACAGAGAAAAAGGGAGAGACAGAAAGGGAGAGCTCTTCCATCTCCTGGTTCATTCCCCAGGCGGATGCAATAGCTCTGGCTGAGCCAGACTGAAGGCAGAAGCTTCATCTGGACCTCCTAGATCATGGCAGGGACACAAAGACTTGGACCATTCCCCTGTTTTCCCAGGCCTCTAAAGGGTATCAGGATCAGAAGTGGAAAAGTTTGGCACAGTGGCGTTGCAAGCTAATCCTCTGCCTACAAGTGGCAGCATCCCATATGGGTGCTGTTTCATCCTCTGGATGTTCCACTTCTGATCCAAACAACTCCCTGCTTATGGCCTGGAAAAGCAACAGAGGATGGCTCAATTGTTTGGGCCTCTGCACCCTCATGGGAGAACCAGAGCACCTAGCTCCCAGCTTCAGATCAGCTGAGCTCCCACTGTTGCAACCACTGGGGGAGTAAACCAGCAGATAGAAGATCTTTTCCTATGTCTTTCCTTTCTGTAAAATATGCCTTTAAAAGAAGAAAGGAAGCAGCTGCGATAGGAACTGGCACCCATATGGGATGCTGACACTGCAGGCGGTTGCTTAACCTACTGTTATTCCGTAACACTAGCCCCAGTGTGAATTTACTAGTTGTAACATTTCTGGAAGATGAAGTCATCAACAAAGGACATTTATCTTCATTTGCTTGATATTTAACACTTGATAATTCTTATTATTACTCTAGTCTACAATCATTTGGCACTCTTACTAAATTTTACCTTTTTAACTTTAGAAAGTAAAACTTACTTTAGAGTTCTGGATTCTCCTGGGGGACAAAAACACATTTGCAATGTTAAAAACCATAGCTTTGTCACATCCTAATTGCTTCCCAATTTACTAATTAAATTCCCATTTTAATATTTTAAAGATTATTGTGAATAGAGATTCCAGGTTTAGCTTAGTATTTTCCTTTCTAGTTTTTTCTTTTTGGTCATTGTTTTAGGCAACTCAGAAATAAAGTAAGCCAGAGATATTAGCGTGCAACAAAGGAACTTCTTAAGTTAGCATTCATTTTCAAAAAAAAAAAGAAGAAAATGAGGAAATTAGAAACTGTTCTCCAGTTAAATCAAGGTAAAACTGGAGGGAAGGAGGAGCAGGTCTCAAACTTGGCTGCTCTGAAACCTTCCATTTTGCTGGTGTCAGTCTGTAAGACTGCAGCATGAGAGCCCTGCTTCTGATCTCTCCAAGCACCACGGACAGCTACTGCAGTGGCCGCCCAGCTGGCGATCCTCTGAGGAGCAGGCAGAACAAGAGCCCCTCTGCTGACCTTGGGGCTGAAGGGCACACAGAAGCTGACAGGGTGAAGGCGCAGAGTCCCACTTCCATCTGTTCTCAGGACAGAAGTGGTATCCTGGGGGCAAGTCTACATATTTGGTTGGCACTCAGTGGATAGTGGAGTTGATGAGTTTTCTGGCCTGGTTGCCCTGTGCGTTCAGCATCCCTTCACTCCCTAACCCCTGCAGTCTGTCCCCTGTACTGCCGTGAGCACAGCCCTCCTGTAAGGCAGCACGTTCTGCAGCCCCTCCTCCCTTCTTATCCTTCACTTCTTGTTCTCAGCATAGAGGCATCTGTGGAGCTGTTTCGTTTGGTGGTTAGAACTTATTTCCTTATTTCCTCTCCCCACTATCTGCCCTGGCTCCAGCTTCCGTACACACACATACACACATACACACACACACCACACACACACACACACACACACACACACACACAGGTTGACTCCACAGGATTCTGAGGCCACACTGCCACCTTAGCATCTCCACTTGGTAGACTTTATTGGCTTGGGAGACTTTATTCTCTAGATTTTGCTGTCTTGGGGATAACTTTCCTCTCTCTTTGTTTCCCTTTCTACCTTCAGAGGAAAAGCCACATCCTTGACTCCTCCATCTTCTCCTTCACCCTCACCCTTGGCATTGCACTCCACCGATTTCTCTGTACATCCTCTTTTCTCACATCAGCTTCTCCAGACTAGCCCAGTGGAGACTGCACCTGCTATCTGTGTCCACCTGCATAAATAGCAGGACCTTGATCCCACCAGCTGATGGTGTCATCAGAAGCCTCCTCTTAGCTCCCTCCTGCACTCATGTACCTTCTTTCTTATAAAGGTGCCATCATTTTGGGGGTCCTTCTGTATGAAAAACCTCCTTTAACTTAATCCACACTTAATTTGTCACCGAGTCCTTTTGTATTCATTTTCAAGCAGCTTTTATGTGCTTTCTGTTTTTCCATCCCTTTTGCTCTTGACTCCCTGTTTGGGGCCCAAGTCACCCCCTGAAAACCCAAATACTGACTGGTGACTCCCATCTATGCATGCTTCATTAGTGTTTCTGGTGAACAGCTCCTGGTCTCCACCATTGAATGGATTCTCCTGAAATAAAACCTTAGTTTACTACATACATATATTAAATATTTCTCTGCTAGAAATATAAAATGCCTAGTAAATAAACGTGATTGGGAAATACAGAGAGGGAACAAGAGAAGGCAAGACAGCCACTATAGGTTTATTTCTATGCTTGTTGCTAATTTGGCCTCTCAAAATCACTGATCATCACAACTCTTCGATTTGCTCCCTGAAAGCTGTAATAATCCTTGTTGGGTGGAACAGTCGTCATTGATGACTTCAAGACCTCCCTGAGTGATTCTTGAAAGGATATTACTATGCGATTATTCATACCATTGCCTCCACCATCCTTCTTTATGGCCCCAATAGGTTCCTGGACTAACTCAGCATTTGCTGGACAGATGGTCATCTGACATCAGTTAGAATTCATATTCCTAAACACCTGCAAAAGTATTTTGCTGTTTCTTCTGGGCAAAGAATATTTTTTCAGAGACATCAAAGATTACATGACTAATGAAGTGGCCAGGACAGTCAGGAAGTTTTGTGTTGTTTGGTTTGCCCCGTTGATGGCTTCCACAGAGACTTGTGTTGCGGGGGAAATGTCTGGTGTTTGCTGACTACAGGTGCTCCAGAGCGTCTGCAGCTGGTGGGCATGGTTAGGCCCCTAACCCGTGGGCATGGTTAGGTCCCTGACCCGTGGGCATGGTTAGGTCCCTGACCCATTGTCCTTGGAAGAAAGGCGAAGCACAGGCCCTATTGTACAGAACCATAGTTTGGAATTTTTGCATCTTCCTCAGTGCAAAATTGGTTATTTAATTTTCTTCTCCTTATTTTTAATTCCCTAGACAAAAATCCCCATCTTCTATTGACTGCTTATTTCCCCAGCTTCTGCTTTTATCATCTGGTTTCATTATGGATTCAATCTTCTCAGGACACTCAGGCTGCTTCTAACCTGATTTTTTCTTAAGAATTTTTAAATGAAGAGAATCTCTGTGCTTGGGTTCCTGAAGAACACATTGTCCAAGGACCCCTCCCGTTAGGCACAGAATTGCACATGAGTGATGGAATCCCAGGAGATTCTGTGGCTCCCTCTCCACCATGTGTTCCTTCCAGAGTGTGCTGCAGTGCTTTCAAGCTCTGCTCCACCAGCTCTGCCTCCAAGTAACCCTAACTTTCCACTTTCAGATGAAGGACACCACTAGAGATCAGGATTTAGTAGGGGTGGTCTTTGCCCCAGTTCCTAGATAGAAGTTTTGAGTAGGAGTGTTGCAATTTAAAATCCACTGCCTATTGTTCTGAAATTATGATCTCTGCTGTTGCCAACACTGAAGTTTAAGATCAAAGGAAATGTGCCAGAACAAGCAAATGCTGTGCTTTTACTATATTCCATCAGCATTTCATGATTTTCTGTGGGAAAGACAAAGACTCCTATATATTGACACACTGAAATGACGGGGGTACCCCAGAAGGTTCACAAAAATAAAATTGAATGAATTGACTGTGGTATAGAACAGCTTTGGAATCCAGGCTTGACTTTTTTCATAATGCAAAGTTTCCACGAACTTTTTGGAGATCCCATGTAAGTTGACAAGTTATTTCTGTTAACAACAGCTTGTAGGTGGTCTGTGATGCTCCTAAGAACCAGTGGGAATACCCTTTGTACAAACCTGATAGCATGATTTCATTCTACAGACACAAGAATGAAGAGCTTCAGGCATAAGGTCAGTGATAGCTCAGCTGGAAGCACAAGCGCTGTCATATTGGGCAGTGTTGAACACATTCTTTCCACCTATCTCTCTTATACATTTTCTGCTCATTTGATGTCCTTTCTGTAAATATTGCCCACAGATTTTACATTGAGGATCACTGATATCCCAAATCAGCATGCCAGTTCAAGTCCAGTTATTCTACTTCTATCTTAACTTTCAACTAGTATGCCTGGAATAGGCAGCAGTTGATGGTCCAAGTTCTTGGGCCTGTGCTACCCACAAGGGAATCTGGATGGAGTTCTTTGCTTTTGGCTTCAGCCCAACCCAGCCCTTTCCATTGCAACTGTTTGGAGACTGAACCAGTGGATGAAAGATTCTCATTCATATTCATTCTCTCTCTCTCTCTCTCTCCGTGTGTGTGTGTCTCCCCCTCTCTCCTTGTTGCTGGACCTTTCAAATAAGTAAATATGCAAATCTTGGGAAACAAAAAGAATGTAAGACCAAAGTGAAGAAAAAGGGAAAGGAATAAATAATATAGGGTTGGCATTACTCTTCTTTTCAGCAGAGACAAGCCAGACAATCAGGAAACCATCATGTCTTAAACCTATTGTCTTCCGGTCTGTCTTTTAGCTTCTCCCACCCCTTCCCCAAACTACAATCATACATATTTAATAATGGCTCACCCTTTCCCCACCCCCACATTTATATGCCCTTGTCGTTTCATTGTGCAGTGATCACATTAGTTCAACTTACCCACATCCACCAGAAGTCTGCACATTTCCCCCGATCAAGCCTGCTTTCAGACCAGCCGTGTCTTATAGAAGGGCCTCAAATAATAACCCCAGCAGTTCTTAACTATACCACACTGGCATTTTTCTCTCCTACTCAGTGCATTAGACATCCCTGAAGTTGTTGCCTCCACTTTGTGAAGTTTGCTAACAAACAGGCCTTGTGTACTACCCATCTCCACACTTGTAACAGATCCCCCTTAACATTTGTATTAACCAAAGCCCATTTGACTTCATCACAGGAACAGCATGTTAAGCAACCTAGATTCATTATGAAATGCAGTTCATTCACTGCTTGTACTTTCCTTTGCGTATCATTAGTTGCTACCTTGGACCACCTAGGCTGTTTTTCTTTTACCCTCAGTATGTAGTTAGAAACACTCTTGTCCTCTCCCCATCCAGTCCAAGTGTTAGGGTCCTTCTGTGTCTGCAGCGCCTGCTTGAGATGACCCTACTTGATCCCGGTCACATTCCTCTGAGCTTGTCAAAGGTTTGCATTGTGTCCTTAAGTAGCTGGGGCAATGCTGTAAAGAGTGAGCCCGGCCCAGTCCTAATCATGACAACCTCAGCCCCAGTGCAAGATGAATAATAACAACTGCTTCAGCCTGTCCCCGAAGAGCCCACTGAGGACGTTTGTTTTGGAATAATGAATATGGAAATGCAGGATCCATAATAAACTGCAAGCAGTCTTCCAACTCACTCGTGCCTAAAATTCACACTCGCCTTTCCCATAACTTGTCACTTGTGTTTTTTATTGTTCGATATGTAAACAAGGCCAGGAAGGCCTTTGTTCCTTGGTGCCGACTTAGATTTGCCCATTAATCCCAGCACCCCCCTCCCTTTCCCACCAATGCATGCAGGATTACACAAAGCAAAAGTCATTAATTTTTATCTCTGACTATCTGTAGGGTTTTTAATGTGGCCTGGCTTGCTTATGCACCACCAATTACATGTCATAAGTGCTTGTAGATGCTGGAGCAGTATCATGGGCTGATGAATCACTGCCTCCTCTCCTGATTAGTATGCAAGGGGCCGTGTTCCTCCCTGAGCAGCTGGCATGCCAATGAGGATCTGGCTCCACCGGTCAAGGCATCTGGACATGAATTCAATATGAATTGCTTTAATTAAATGGCTAAGCGCACAAGATGCCAAAGTACAACTCCATCATCAAGCAAAACTCGAAAATAGAGTCGACACAAGCAGGAAGGTGGACAGCGTGGGGAGAAGTTTCATCAACACCACCCCCTCTACCTTAAATCCTGGAAGTCCCCCTGCTTGCCGCATGAAGCCCAAGCACTTGATTAAAAAGCAAGATGGATCACAGAATCCACAAAGAAGCAACAGAGGTCAATCCAGTTCACCAACCATGAATTTAGAAATCAAAATAATGTAGCAAAACCTACTCTTTCTGTCCTTTGGGCAGATTCTGTTTGAATGATACCCTACTGGTGAGATTGATCTCAGGAGGGAAGAGTGAGGCAAGAGATGGGCAGGCAAGGCCAGCTGCACCTGTCACCAGTGCTCCTAGAGAAGGAGAAGCTCTGAGGTAGCTTCACAGATATCAGGAGACCAGAGATGGGGGGCGCAAAGCAGCATGGATTCACACAGTCCACCTGGGGTGGGTTTGGTATAGATCAGCTCATATTGGCTTTCAGTTCATCCATTCCTAGTCTAGTTCAATAGAAGGAAACAAATGCAGTATTTTTGCAGGGAATAGATACTGCAGTATTCATAACCATTGTGTTCTTCTGAGTACTTCTCTTTAATTCCGTTTTGTGTTTTCTCCTCTTTCAACCCATATTGTATTTTGTTTGCTTGTATTATTTCATTGAGAGGCAGAATGGCCAAGAGTGAGAACCCACTGTTCAGGTGGATCTGGACTCTTATCCCAACTTCATTAACTCCTGGTTGTATGATCTCAAGGAAGGTTACAGGGATTCTCCCCATTCCTTCTGCCCCCAAATTAAAACAAGCATAGGAGTAATACCAATATCACCAAAATTTTATGAAGATTGCGTTAATCCATGTCAAATCCTTAGCACTCATTATGCACTTTGAAAAATTATTTATATTTGTGTTTTGTGGAATGAAATCTTATCAGTGACATTTTACTGATAAAATACAAGGAACTCTCCCCTGTAGTTGATCAGATTTATCTAACAGAACTCTTCAGAAAGTTTGTAGCAAATGTGTCCTATGAAAAAATCCACATGGATAGCAAAAGTTTTTGAATCAACTAAACCTATCTTTTGGTGTTATTCTCCATGAACTTTCTGAAGTCTTCTCTCATGCACTCAATCGGTATTTAAAGAACTACTTTTGCTTTAAAGATGTATTTATTTGTTGGAAAGCAGTGTCACAGGGCCTAACACAATGACTCAATTGGCTAATCCCTGCCCGTGAATGCCATAATCCCATATGGACACTGGTTCATGTCCTGGCTGCTCCACTTCCCATCTAGCTCCATGCTTGTGACCTAGGAAAGCAGTGGAGGATGGCCTAAAATTTTGGAACCCTGAACCCATGTGGAAGACCCAGAAAAAGCTCCAGGATACTGGCTTTGGAAAAGTTCAGCTTCAGCCATTATGGCCACTTGGGGAGTGATCCAGCAGATCTATCTTTTTCTCCGTATATCTTCCTTTCCAATAAAAATAAATAAACCTTTAGATAAAAGCAATGTTGCACATGCATACACACACACACACACACACACACACACACACTCATCTACACTTCCCTCAAATGGCTACATAGACTTGGGTAGGGCCAAGCTGAAGCCAGGAGTCAAGGGCTCAAGAGTTTCATCTGAGTGTTCCACAAGAGAGGCAGGAATTCTAGCAATTGGCCATCCTCCTGTGCTTTCCCAGGCAATTAGCAGGAAGCTGTATTAGAAATTGTGCAGCCAGTGGAGCCAGCACAATGGCATATCAGGTTAATCTTCAACTCCATGGTGCCAGCATCCCATATGGATATCAGTTCATGTCCCAGCCACTCTACTTCTGACCCACCTCCTTGCTGTTGGCAGGAGAAAGCAATGGAGGATGGTTTAAGTCCTTAGGACCCTGCACCCACATGGGATACCAGGAAGAAGCTCTTGACTACCAGCTTCAGATCAGCTTAGCTGTGGCAATTGCAGCTATTGAGGGAGTAGACTATCAGATGGAAGGTATCCTGCGCCACCTCCTTCTCTCTCTCCCTAAAATCTGCCTTTCAAGTAAAGAGAAATAATTGAATAAATCCTTGAAAGGAATTGGAGCAGCAGGACACAAATGGGCACCATATAGGATAGTAGTGTCACAGGTAATGTCCGTATGTCATGATATGGGTCCCAAGGGTGACCTTTAAGATGATACAATCATCATCTCCCCTCTCCCTGTTGCAGACCTACTGTAGTTAATGTATTATACACCACTGAAGGATTTGGGGTTCTATTTTCTTTTTAGAAAGCTTTATTAAGATATTATTATTTAAAAGAACTTATGGCACTCTACTTTAAAAAAAAAGAAGAGACAACATATGAAAATGGTATCATGGATGCAGAATTCTGGCTGATGTTCCTTCTAAATTCTGAGTTAGGTGATGACTCAAAAGGAAGTTGAGTGCAGGTATCTGTGCTCATCCTCTCCCTCACATTCCATTCTCTGGGATTCTGTAAATGTGTGAAAGACTGGAGAATTCCATGCTGGCAGATCATCAGGGTCCAGAGAGTTCACTGAGGGCAAATGACAGAAAGCACAATATCCCCAACACACAAAGTTTGGTGACATCAACCATGAGAAGTATGAGTGCTTGCAGTAGTGAGCCATCTCTTCTACCCCAGCACATCATCCTTCAACACAACAGCCTGCCAGATCTCAGCTGGACATTTAGGTAGTATCCATGAGGAACAGGCAAGATGATGTGCTGAGTCTTGCTCTTCTGCATCTTCACAAAGGGAAAGCCCATCTTAGCTCTCCTTAGAGCACCATCATTTCACTTGCAGGTGCCACTTTGGGAAGGAAGCATGTTTATAACAGGATCTGCTCCAGGAAAGAGACCTGGAGCTTGTGCTTTGCCTCAGCCATAACTCACCACCATTTCACAAGTGACAGGTGCAGGCCTCTGTCTGGGCATGTTGAGAAGGAACAAAAGAGATTGTTTAAGCACCAGCTCTTTGAGGTTTCAGAGTAACATTCCCTACATGTAATTGAGACCACAGACAACAGTCTCTACAGTGATAGGTAGAACATGTCAAGAAGGGCAGGCTGTTGGGTCTTAACACTATCTCACTTGATGCAGAAATCTTGCTGTTACAAGTGGGAAAGGGGAATGCAGCATATACCCAGAGTTAAAGAACAAGTAAAATCGGAGACTCATCAATTCACTATTGTTCCAACAAAGGTAAAGTTGGAACATGAATATTCATGCCTGTATGTCCAGCCTGTCTTCTTTGCCAAAAGTTCTGTTTTGTGTTACTTGGACAACACCTCTCAAAGAGCCCATGTGAAACAGGCTCTTAGGGTAGGGATTCTTTTTTGCCCTGTGATGATTGAAGTGCCCCTGTACTTATGTGTACATTAGGACCACACATACCCATGGAGAATCATCTGAGATTAGTTGGTTGACTTTGACAAAGGAGTCAGGTATATTGTTTCCATTGTATATGGTATTAAGTATTTTGATCTGTTACTGTGGTGCAGACCCAAGTAAGGGCTATAGCTTCAGTTTTTGTCAAATTCATGGAGGTTTAATTCCCATAAAATGGAACCCAATTAAAGCATATATTTTAAAAGTATCTGAGACAGTCACAGAATTGTGCCACCATCCCCACAACATAAACTGAGAACATTTTTGTCACTGCAAAATGAAATGGGATCGCTCGCCATTATTTCCTGTTTCCAATCCATGGTCTGCTTTGTGTCTCTATAGATTTGTCTGTTCTGGACATTTCTGGTAAATGGCGTCATACAGGATACGATCTTTTGTGACTGGTTCTTTCACTTATCACAATTCCTTCAAGGTTCTGCCACACTATAGCATACGTCAGTACTTTAAGCCTTCCTAACAACAGTTTCAAAGGTCATGAACATGTACATTGCCTCTCATGGGAATAGGCATGACAGCTCAAAATGGATGTTTGACCTTGCTACTATTAGCCCATACTTGAACTTGAGGCTTCTTGTATGCAGTTCAGTGTCTCCTGTTCTTTGGCATAGATTTCTTCCAGATTCCCACATTCTTCATGGTGTTTGCACATGACGTGAGATATTGTGCTTTCTGATTTCTACATATTAGAAATTCAAAATTAGCGTTGAAAAACTGTCTTTTACCAAAAAAAAGTATGTGCCCTTGAATAGCCAAATATTCTGGATTTTATCAGCACTTCAGACCTTGAGACTGTGGGCATTTCCCTTTGTATCTCAAGTTCAGACTGCCCATGCCCATCACTCTCTAACTTGTCCAGTCCCTCCGCAGCCTGAGAATCAAACATCCTTTTCCTAGCATTATCACGTGAGGTTCTCACAGTAGGGTCTCAGCTCTGCCCTGTGCATTTGCAGCATTGGGCCCAATTGTCTAATTCTGTGACACACGTCTTTGTTTCTACCATTCCCTCCATCAGGCATTTCCTCTTGCCTCCCATATCATGAAAATCCTTTTCAGTTTGCCCAGACCCCACTCAGATATCTCCTCCTCTGTGGAAGTCTTCTCAAAAATTCTCAGGGTAGAATAGTTGGGATGAAAGTGACCAAGAGAAAGCTGGAATCATTGGAAGCACTCTGGGCTGTCACATGTGCAAGGAGAGGATTTAGCCACTGGGCCAACAATGATTAAATTAAAAAAAAAAAGACTGGGACTGAGAACATGAACAAGTGTGATTGTTTTCTCAAGCTGCCCCATACCCTGAGCCTGGAAACTCTCACATCAGCCTTCCAGGCCCTGTGATCTCTGATCAAGGAGTTCTGTAACAGAGTATCTTAAATCATAATGGTTAGGTGAAACCTCATCATTTTCTTTCTTCTTTTTTTGGCTATTATTATTTTTTCAGAGACAGAGGGTTGGGAGGGATCTCATCCACTGGTTCACTCACACAGATACCCACAGCAACCTGAATAGGGCTGGAGCCACCCTGGGAGCTAGGAACCCAGTCAAGGTCACTGTTGTGGGCAGCTGCCTCCCAGAGTCTACATCAGCAGAGTGCTGGAGTTGAGAGTTAGAGCTGGGCATCAGAGTCAAGTACTGGAGTTTGGGACAGGTGCACCATTATTACTATGCTAGCTGGTAGACTAAATGTCCAAGTCTCACTAATTTCTAAATTTCTGGGAACTTCCACCCATAGTCTTTTCTATGATGTGAGCAATTGTGTTCTGACGTCACATCTGCCCTCAGTCAGAGGGACAGTGTCCTTCCACCCACTTCCCCTGTAGCTTCCTCCTCCTCTGCTTCTCCGTGATGCAAGAAGAAAGCTGCTAAACCTGCTTGACCTATTCTCCTTCCTTTGTGGAAACCACCACCACAAAACTGTCTGCCTTTATGATCTTCCCATAATGCTAACCTTATTCTTTTGTCTACCCAAACCCTTGGCATCTTCTCATGATAAACCCTGTAAATAGATGTATGACATCACCAACACACTTTTACTTCTAACTTTTGTTGCTTCCTAAAGAGGAAGCTGATCAATCAACATGTCCAGTGTACCTATTGCTCTCCTTAGAGTAAGACAGCATCTTGTCGCTTCCCAGGGCTACTGCAAAAGCCTTCCTATTTCTTTTCTTCCAACAGCTCATTCCCCACACAGATGTCTAAATGAGCTTCTGAAGAAAAAAAACTTAATCACAATATTTCTCTCTAACATATTAATTGGGCCCAATCTTGCTTACCGAGCCTGTTCCCCTCATTTCTGTGGGTTTTTTTCCCAGTGGAAGTAGACCAAGGACTCTGTCCCATCTCTGCCATCTGCCTTGCATGTTCTTCTGGGCTCTCCAGTGGTCAGCTTCTGCTGACTGTTCAGTTCTCAACTGAAGCATTGTCCTTGTTGAGAGCTATTTCTGTCACCCAAGCTCAAGCATCCTACTGTCTGAGGATAAACAAGGGGTGCTGTGTTGACAAGCACATTTCTATGACAAAATGCCACAAGCTGGATGGCGGCTTGAGCAACAGGTATTTGTTTTCCCATAGTTTTGGAGTTCTTGGAGAGTCCAAGATCAAGACGTTGGCAGATTTGATTCTCCCCAAGTTGTTTCTCAGTGGCTTGAGGTGGTCACCTCCTGGGTGTGTCCTCTGAGAGTTCTCACCCACAATGACTCTTGGTCCAAATTCCCTCTTCTTTCTACCAGTGTCACTGAATTAGGACCCTCCCCAACTTCCTTGCAGCATAAGTAGCTCCAAATACAGTCACAGTTTGAGGCTGTAGGGTTCAGACTTCCTAGAATGACTGTAAAGGAAAAAAGGAATCTAGCAATGTCAAGCCCAAATCGCTGAGGGAACTTTGGCAAGCCTTCTGTCTGACTCAATAGCTGCCATGAATATTGATCCGCCATTGTCCACTCAGTCCAGCAGGTTCAGCCTGGCTATTCATTGTTCCTTTCCCAACCCAATTGCTCCTCTTTCACGATAGATTTCCTCATCCTCTGTGTAATCTACTGCAGTCAGATCAGCCTGAACCACCTGCACCACACCCTTGGGCATAGGTCTTCATCTCTCCCCTAAGGTCATGAAGGTAAGCAGACATGACCTGCTTCGCACAGAGCCCATGTATGCACTTGCTCATCTTCTTAACTCCATCTGTGTGTATCACCTTTTCATTCAGGCAGTGTCCTTCCTAAGCCGATAGAGCTCATCTGGGATCCAAGGAGCATGGCCTAGCTTATCCACTCCTCTGCCAAAAAAAAAAAAAAGTCTATTTTACCTCCCAGATTCCTCACTGGCTTTCAAGACAGGAAGTAACCATTTCTCTCTATCCTCTCTGCTAATTATCTTTTATCTCGGACATGCACAGTCTCTCCTAACCTGGCCAATCCAGTCCTCGACTTTGCGATTCACTCAGATTGTCAGCTTCTATCCCTCCTTCTTGTTCAAACTTCCTGAGCAGGAATCCCACACTGACTGCTTCCTGTTCTCTGTTTTTCTAATACTTCTTTGTTTTCCATACTCTTTGCTTTGCCTACCTGCTCAATTCTTCCTTGGTTCCGGGACTCCATCGTGTTTGGACTGCATCCTGCTTCTTTCTAGCTACTGTAACCACACGGTTCTTCCTGCTGTCCTGACAACAATAGTGTTGTCTCTGCATTCTCGCCCATTACTTCCATCCCCAGGAATGTTTCCTCCACTCTTCATTGTGAGCAGGTGCCATTATGCCCTGCTGAAGGCCCATCCTTTCTAACATGGGCCCACATAGCCGTGCCCCCACTTCCTTGATCGTTCACTCTCTGAACCCGAAGTAATGCTTCTTCCAGGTGAAGTCATCTGGCTAAGGGCCAGATAGTAAATATTCCAAGCAGGCCATGCAGTTCCTCCCAACTACTCGTCTATAACATCATGGGGAGGAAACATGCATAGAAAATGTGTAAGCAAAAGAACATGTCTGTGTCCCAGTAAAACTTTATAAAAGTGACAGTACACTTTGGCTGATGGGTTGTAGTTTGTTAACCTTTAATCTTGACCATTTTAGCCCTTCATTTTAGGGTTTTTTTAAACATATGAGAAAGAGAATGTGTATGAGACAGGCCCTATTATGACCTATGTAGCTGGGCACTTTGTGGTTGCACCCCCAGCATAGCTCTTAGCACATTTAGGATGCAGTATTTTCTGTGTTTCTTCCTAAAATTTGCTTCCCAAATCAAAGGCTATAGGAGCAGATTAGATACCAAGAGCAAATCTGCATCCCTGGTAAGAAAGATTCCTGTGCTTGTCCTGTGGCTGCAGCAGCTGAGCATCCTTGTCTAAGTTGCCTGTTCAGATTTGAGTATCGCAACGCATCATCTTTCCATCACTATTCCACCTGATGGGACCATACATCAAGACATGCTGCATAACCTTATTACTCTGTGAAGGCACATTTAAATGGGAAAGCTTCTTTAAACCTAGCGGCCTCACCGTTAAATGTGTGAAAACAATGTCATAAGCTGCAAAAGAAAAAAAAAACCATCCTGGGAACAGCAACACCTCCTCTCTTTTCAGTGCTTTCTGGCTGACATCTTCTGCATCTGGGCTCCCTCCATGTTCCCATGTCTTTGCTGTGCACACCTGGCCAGGGAACCAGGCAGGGCAAGGGCCCAGCTTTGCTCCATCTCTGAGCTGTGTGTGTCATGCGAATACTGCCTGCTTACTTGAGCAAAGTCAGATGGCGCAGAGGGGAAGCAGATAAACTGTGAGGGCTGGGCTTTGATGATTTTGGGTTGGGAAATCAGGAGTTTTATTCTCAGCCTCTACCTCCGGGATTTGTATGTGCTTAGCAATTCCATATACTTTGTAGTTATTTTGGTCCTCAGGAGGGAACATGAACACAGCTGTCATGGAACATGATAGACACCAGAAGGCTTCCCACTTTGTCTCTCTCTCTTCTGTTTATCAGCACCCAGTTTACCAGGCAGACAAAACATTAAGCCAAAGGAAAGTCTTCTAGCAGAGGAAGACAGCTTGGGCTGCATACCTGAGCTTCCTCTCCAACCATCATGTAAGAAAGATTCTGGAACAAATGTGTCCAAGCTATGCCCTCTGTTACACTTTTCCAAAACAGATGAAGAAAACCATTGGCCTATTAATGAAGAAATTGGCTTCTGAAAATTGTACTTGCTAAAATTCATAGTAGAAACGGCACTGATTGGCACTTCCTGGTACACCTATGGCTAAGAGAAATGTATGTTCTTTGACTTGAGTATCTCCATTTCCAAATATGACTTCATTTAATCATGTCAACAGTCTGGGGAGGGGCAGGTGTTGCTATGTCCCTGCTTTGCAGATGTAGAAACTGAGACGTGCAGGTCACCCATCTAGCAGGTCTCTACTACAAAGTTCAGAATCTTTGCACCTGAGCATTTTGCCTCCCTGCACTGGGAGTGTTTACATAGACTGGGAAGGAAGCTGCAGCAGGTTAAAGGATCCTCAAGAACATCAGAGAGCAGTGTTTGGCAGCCTGAGGTTCAGGAGTTACAAGGACATGGGAGTGAACTGAAGGCAATGGACAAGCAGTGTTTGGCTTTCTCTGTCTTAATCCTCAGTCCCTTCTGCAGATGACAGGGCCCCATGTCCCCTCTTCTCTGCCAGGACAGGATCTCCTAGGGGTGCAGGGCCCTCGGTGAGCACCAATGTACTTCAGGCAGTGACACAAAGTAGGTAGCAATTCATTGGCTTACAGGTGTCATCATAAGGTAAGACAATGGCCAAGGCCACTGCAGCAATTCCAAAGTAGGAGTCATTTGTGTCTTGAAAGGCTTTCCTTTCCCTCTGTGGTAAATAGATTTTAAAGTAAAGCACAGCCAGCCACAGAGAGGAGGGAAGGTGGGGCAGGATGAGTGAGGGGAACAGGAATTCCAGGGGCTCAGACATCTCACGAGTGGTTTATGATACCACTCAGGGCCCAGGTTGGGGTCATGTGGCCCTGTAATTCTCAGTTGCCTTGCCATATGCCACAGCACTGCCTGTGGAACAGAAGAAAGATATCAAGCCCAGGTAGGTAGGAAGGATTGTGAAATATGCCAGCAGAGCTCCCACCACCCTAACACCAGTAGGAGGGAAATTGTCCCTGTGTACTAGGAAACATGAGACCGGATTTCCAGAGGCACTGCTCCATGCAGAGCTGATGTGACCCAGTGTGCACCATGATAGTCAACAGACAGACGTTACGTGGCTTGCCACCCGGGTCGTCATGCTTTGACTTAAGCAGCAGTAGTCCAGTGGCTCAGTTGACCGTCAAGGTTTTCTGGAGCCAGCACAAGCAGGATTGTGTGGATCGTGTTCCTTAGACAGGCAGGCTGTGAGCCTGATGGGCCGTTTTGGACAATGAATTCCCCACTTCCCCTATCCTCCCCCCACCACACACACCCCGACCAAGAAATAGAGCTTATTGTCCATTTTCTGAATATCAGGCCTGTGACTGAGATACAGAGCTGAGGATCTGTCTTTTTGTAGTTGGTGTCTCCTTGCAGGTTATTTTCCCCCCCTAGACCTCCAACCTTTTTCTCCTCCTCCTCTTCTCCCTCATTTGTACTGGATGCTGGTCTCTGTCCAACTCTCTCTGGAGATAAAGACTCAGTTAGCATACAGCACACTCTCCTTAATGCAGCCCAGTTCACTCTCATCATTTTAATAGTGGACCTAAGGTATGTTGCCATGTGAACAAGCCATCACATCACCATAGCAACCAGTCAGATTGCAGCACACCAGTCTGAAGACTGGACCTTCCCTCCTCCCCCACCCCTTGCTCGCTCGCTCTCTCTTCCTCGCCTGGGCTCTTTCTTTTGTTAAATTTGCTGAAGTGCTCACAATAGGAAGATTTGCTCAGCTTTTTCAAGCGGGGTTTCGTTTAAACCTGTAAATTGTTGTATAAACAGAAGGGCCAGTGTGGCACTAGACTTACTCTCAAAGAGGGCTTGATGAGGACTTTGAATGTGGACCCCACCCCCACTCTTCGCCATGCCTTACAGTTTGATCAAAAAAGAGACGATCACACGTATTGGTGGCATAAGGACTTAAGCAACCCCCCGCCCCTGAGTTTCTTCTTAGCTTCCCACAGCGGGACTCCATGACTCTGCCGTCTGGGCCTGGTCACCACGGCTAGCCCTCAGCAACGCTCAGAAACCCTTTACAGCTTCTGAGCTCTGTAGGACTTGAATTAGACCCAATTAAAGATGTGGATTCTCCTTCCCCGTTCCCCATTGCCAAGTAACCCGTGCTGGTTCCAATTCCAGCCACTTGGGGAGAGCAAGGATGTTGAAAGGACAAATGATGAAGGGACCTGTATCGCGTCTGCCTGCCTATATTCATCAGCGTGGCATGGCCTTTGATGCTCCTAACCTTCTCATCGTTGTTCACGGATGCATAAAGAACCATTCTCCCAGGCCCTCACATCTTTTCCCATTTGATTCCCTGCTCGCCAGCACGTGGTGCATCTATTACCTGCTCTGGTTCTCTGCGCAGCCCCCCTCCCCTGCAGCTCCCTCTGCCCTTCCATGGCATTTACTGCTGAGCTGGTACTGACAAATGCACCAGCTGGCCGGACTGCGTGTGGGCCTGGCTGCAGCCCTGGCTGCAGACTTGCATGGCAGGCTAGGGTGAACTGCCTTCCACGGGTGAGCAGGGCCAGTTCGGTTTTGTGCATAAAATCACAGCAAACAAACTTCAAATGAGGCAGGACACTTGCATAATTGATTTATGCAGGGGCGTTGAAAGTTCTATTACCTTTTGTTTAGCTCAGGGGGCCTGACTCCATGCGATCCATTGCTGAAACTAATTACAAGATATAATTAAACTGTGACACAAAGATATTATACCGTTAGTTTACTAATGACACCACGAAGCTGTACCACCAGCACAGGACAGTGATTACGCTTCATTTATTATTTATCCTTTTGCTAAATGAGACGCTGACATTTTCAAAAATTACTTTGAGGTTTCTTAATTGTCGGCAGCAGGATGGACTACAAGGAGATCTCTTTCCTCTTAGTTACTTATCCAAACCTCAGAAGCATTATTAGCCAAAAGGAAAAGGGGGCTGGGGGAAAGCAAAAACAGTCACCCAGCAGTAATAAGTAAAGCTTAATTGCTTCTTCTGGACATTTTTGAAATTTTGCAAGTAGTGCTGCTTGAGGAATGGAGGTGCTGACCTGGGGCTTATACCCAGGGGAGAGAAGCTGTGTTCTGGGATTAAAGGTGTCTCTCGCTGTGCAACTTGAACAAGTGGCAGGCAGCCCTGAATATGAATGGGAAAAGGCCAGATCCTCAGTGGCTGCAAGGAAGCTTGCTCCCCGGTTACACCTTGCCCTAGGAGCTGGGTTCAGCAGACATAAGGCAGGTAGGGCTCTGGCATGGTGTTTTTATTGGGTTTTGTGGTAGCTTCTCCCTGGATGTATTTCCCCCGAAGCAGAATAACTCATTCACATCAGTGATGTGGCAACTTTTGCATGTGAGAAAAATCTAGTCCACTTCAAGGCAGTAAAGACCAGGACAGATGTGTCCCCCAGCTTGACTCTGTAGCATCCTCTGGAGACAGGAGCATTCCTTGTAAGGGCTCAAAGAGCCCAAATGAATGCTTTTGTCTCACTGAAAGGATTGCCTTCCTCCTTTTCCTTAAAGGTCAGCTTCATTCCAACCCCTCATAGAAAGTGCTCTGGAAAAGCTCCGATTAGGAGCAGGACTCACCTCGCTCTACTCTTAGGACTGGAGTTCTCTGGCCCCATTTGCTAGCCATCGCTGCATCTCCATGCGTGAACCTTGCTTTATTGCCCTCTCATTTATCACATTCACAGAATAATAAAAGATTAATTTACTGGCTGCCGTGTGATGAGTTTTTGATGCTGTGAATGTGTATGTGCATGAGTGGGTCTCCTTACAGCTCATCTGGGTCAGGCATCCTACAAGGTACCGCTGGCCCCAAATGGCCACTAACCTCTCTGTAACCCCAGTGGTGATGCAATCCCAGCAACCGCTGGTTGGCTTGAGACAGGGTTTAATTTCTTCTGAGTGTAATGGCATCCGGCATCTATAATTATGCTATTTTCTCTCCTGTGCTGATTAAATACAATTTACCCAGAGAGCTAAATGATGAATATTTGAGTGGTGTGTGTTGAGCCAATAGCTGGTAAAATAGCCATAATAAATAAACTTGGAGGGGGAAGGGGCTTCGCCATGGCCACGACTCTGCCAGGTAACATTAGCAGGTATAAGTGGAAGGAATGCAAGATTAATACTGAAGCTGCACTGATACTCCCCAGCTTCTGTTTAAAGAAAAAGCAACTGTAAAACCTAGACATGGCATCTAAGGAGATTACTGAACCCCCAGGGTTGTTACAAAACCACACCTACCCTCTCCCTGTAAATACTCCAACACCCCCGCCCTCCCCACCACCACCAAAGCAAAATCTTCATTCCCCAGCATAGAGCTGAGAAATGAAATTCAATATCACTGCTTCCTATCACCTTGGCCCTGCTCATCTCACATCTCCTGTGTTTATTAAAACACAGCTGGTCCCATGGTGCTCTGTCTGTATCAAAGAGTCTCACAGCTTGAGTGAAATGTCTGTGTACATCTCTTGAAAGAACCACGGCCAATACCAAGATCAGAACTCTTGCGAGTGCTTCTGTCCTCTTAACTCAGGAAACAAACCACATGCTTTAAACAGTGACAGCTCCTGTCTCCACCTGTCACCATGCAGATGCCCAGTGATACCTCAGGTGCTTGTTTTATACCAGTTGGGAATGCAACATGAGTGAGGGAAGACCCAAAATAGTGCTATGACGTCAGACTCATTTGGGTGTAGCATGGCTGCCATCCAAGATCCATGTGCTGGATGCTTGCTGGGTACCAGGATGGCATTGTTGGCACATACGAGTCTAGAACATCGGCCGAGTCCCCACGTCTCCTTGACTGATCACATGCCAGTGCTCATGAGTGAGTTTTTATTATTAAAGCCTGAATCTGGCCTCCTGGCTCACTGTGTGATCCTTCCTGTATGTACACTTCACGTTCCACCTTCTGCCATGGCTAGAGCTAACACATACGCCGTGCTGTTTGGACTTTAACCCCTCAGAACTGTGAGCTAAATGATCCTATTCCCTTTATCAAGTTATTTGTCCCAGGTATTTTCTTGTGGTAATGGAAGGCTGACTAACACATGTCGAAATTATTTGGTGGGAATGTGGGGGCAGTGTCATGGAGTAGTAGGAAAAGCTGCTGCCTGCCATACTGGCATCCCCCATGGGTGCTGTTTTTCATCCTGGCTGCTCTACTTTCAACTCAACTCCCTGCTAATGGCCTTGGAAGGCAGCAGAAGATGGCCCAAGTATTCAGGCCCCTCTCATCCGTGTGGGATACCTAGATAAAGCACCTGACCCCTGGCTTCAGCCTGGCTCAGCCCTGGCCATTGTGGCCCTGTGGGGCATGAATCCTCAGATGGTAGTACTCTGTTTTTCTGTCTCTCCCTTTCTTTCTGTAATTTTTTCAAATAAATAAATATATAATGTATTTTTAAAGTATTTATAAGTAGAAGCATGGTAGTGTTTTTAGAAAGTATAACGGTTCCATCAGCCAGAATTTATTCAGTTCATTGAACTGATCTCAAGTTATTGAGAATAGGATGCCCATCCTGTATAAAACAAGGTTCTTTCTTTCAGGGTATACGGAATATCATAAGGTAGAAAAGATATGTGTGTTTGTGTGTGCCAAAAATATATGTATAATATGTGCGTATTATTCTATATAAAATATATGTATTAAAATATATATGTAATAAAATCATTGGAAAGAATATTAGATAACATCTACTAAAGATTGGGTTGAATGGGAGAGGTTTTTCTAAGTCTTGTGAGGTCAATCAAAATAAATGAGTAAATAAATACATTCTTGTAGTTTGGAGCCATGAGGAAGACCCAGTAAAACCATAACTTTCAAGGTGAGCAAGGGAAGGTGCTGGGGCCGGGGTGAGAGAAGAGAGAGGAAGGCAGGAATAGAGGGGCTGAGACTGAAACAGTAGAGTCAACATCTGCCTGTCCATGGATCCCAGTGTCTTGTCACCTTTCGATTTTATGATTTGAGACCCTGCTTTTTCCCCACCGTCAGGCTCATTTTCCTCAGTGGCATTCCGTCATTCCATGTTCTCAGAGCTATCCTGTGTTAGAGAGGGTTGCAATGGGACTTTTTCTCTGGGGTGGGAAAACTGCCATCTTGGATAGAACAGGTTAGATTTCTACAAGATTAGAAGTTTCTGAATGTGTTTCTCCCCTCCCCCCGGTTTCTGCCTTCTTTGAAATCCATCCTCACGGGAAAGAAAAACTGTCCTTTGAGAGCTTCCCAAGCTGTGCAGCAGCTATTCACGGCCCCCTTACAAGAGCAGAGGACACGGGACCGAGCGGGGCTGTGGACAGCGGGAAGAGGGAGGACACGGGACCGAGCAGGGCTGTGGACAGCGGGAAGAGGGAGGACACGGGACCGAGCAGGGCTGTGGACAGCGGGAAGAGGGAGGACACGGGACCGAGCAGGGCTGTGGATGGTGCAGAGGCTGTATCTCAGGCTTGACTTTCAGACTAAGAGATTCTCCTCCTTCAGCAGCAACACTGTCCTCCTTCAAGCTCCCAAGAGGGGTTGCAAATGGATTTAAAAGCTTCCCTTACACATAACTGTAAACAGGAAGCAAGTGGGCAATGACACCCTCACAGGGAAATATCCTTTGAGCATAGGTTGATGCATGCAAAGAAAACACCATTTCCTTAGGCTCTTTGCATGGGTTGGTCCTTCTGCTTTCCTCCCTTCTTTTGCTAACCTTGCTTTTTTTTTCCTCCTTCTTTGTTGATGAAGGTTCATAATAAAACCATTGTATTTTTGTTTGGATTCATTTAAACGCTTTTTTTTTTCAATACCTGGTTCCATAGCATGTTTTTGTCTTACTTTTGTCTGTTGTCTTTTTGTTTGGAAATTATGTGCACGATGAGTCACCAAGTCTCCTTTGGAGGATCCAAAGAGATACCGGAATCAACAGACAACTCCAAAAAGTGAAATTCAACTGAAACTATGAAAGAAGGGTTTTTCTTACTAGCAAAAGGTTTGGACAACTAAAATAGGAGTTGCTGAGATCAGGGCAAAATTTCTGGCCTTTAGAAAAATAATACTGCCCATACTTATGTGTTTTGGCTGGATTAGGAAGAGCAGAGAACTTTCAAATAGTTGAACTGAACATTCTACATCAGAAATGTAAGTTATGTGTTGAGCATGGAGGATGGGAAAGTGAGAAGTGCTGAGCGAGTCCCTTTCCCTTTGAAGGGAAGCAGACTGGGAGAAGAGAAAGGCACTGGGTGTTGTCACCTTTGGCCTGTCTGACCTTAGGAACTGCCCTCGAGTGGCAGGGGCCTCGCAGGGGAGACAGTCAGTGGACACTTGGACAGAGAATGAGCCCAGGGAGATTAGCCTTTCTCTCCAGTCAGCTGATTCTCCAGCCTTAAGTCCTTAGTTCCAGCATTTATTTCACATCTCTTAGGCCAAAGCACATGCAGCAGTTAAGAGAATGAAGATGTCCAGGGAATATCACACCAGAGAAGAAACTAGATAACCCAATGGTGGGAGTCTCCGTGACATCTCTGTCATTCATCAGTCTGTGGCTTGGAGCAAATTTGGGCTGTCAGTGGCTCTCAGGAACCTCATATTCAGAATGGGACTAACAATCATAGCTATCTGAGTAGTCAGGGTCCTGCAGAGAGCCAAACATAGAGGATGAAGCAAATTTGTTCAAAGGAGTTGGCTTAAGCAGCTACAGACACCAGCAGGTTTGACATCTGTAGTACTCATGGGGGCAGCAGTATGAAAACCCAGGAGACCCAGTGGTATAGATGAAGTCCAAAGAAAATTGGTAGAAAGTTCTCTCTTGCTTGGTAGAACTGATCTTTGAATTCTATTCAGGTGTTTGAGTGGTGGTTAGAGACCCACCCACATTTCGGAGAATGATATGCTTTACTCAGAGTTCCCCAGTGTAGATGTCAGTCTAATCCAAACGAGCACTCACCATGTTGACATAGAATGAAACATCACTCCAGATCCTGGGGCTGATATGTTTGCCTGGCACATTGTAGGGGACTATATAAGTGTTTTCATTATTATTACAACTGTGACAATGACAACAGTGATGGCAGTGAGGACTAGCAGTACCTCTGTTGCCAGTACCATGAGGGAGTCTGAAATTCCAGGTTTCAACCCAATTTTATGACTTATTAGCTGTATGACCCTGAGCAAGGTCTTCAACCTTTGCAGGACTACATTTAGTTATCTATAAAGCAGTCAGAAAGAAAAGCATTCTTCATGGGGTGCTATGTTGTATGAGTTTTTATAGAAAATAGCATTTTGAACTGTGTTTGACAGTTGCACAGCACTAAGTATTTACAACTGCAGCTGTGATATGATGATGATAATGATGATCTTGATTTATTAACATCACTACAGAACTGGACACCATTGTGGCCTTCTCGACCTTCCAACATCTTATCTGTAAAATGATTATTGCAATAACATTTTGATGCACAGAATGTATGATATCTATTTTCTATCACTGTTACGATGATGATGATGATGATAATGATGATGATGAATATTACCATTGTTACTGTTATTCAATTTGATACATTGATTAGCAGTTGACATGGGAGGACTCATGAGCTTTTTTGAGTCTGTGTTTCTTCATCTGGAAAATGGGGTGAGTATCATAAAGCCCCCTTTTTTCTGCCATGTAGCTGTAAAGAAATGAGTTAAAGCACACAGAGTGTCTGGCACAGTTCCTGGCCAGTGCTCAGTGAATGTGGGCCACTCTGCATCACTTAGTGCCTTGAGGGCCAGGCACCAAGAATGCTTTATAGTAGCAACAACCCTACTGTCCAGGTCCTTTCTACAACCTCCCTGACCTCCCATGTTTTGTTACAACACTGACCAAGACTACACAACGTTCCAACTTAGTCACCCTGTTCTAGACAACTCTTAGATGCAGGAAAGATTTTCTCTTTCTGTTTGGAAATTATACGAACGAAGATACATTATCAGTTCTCATCAGCCATGAATGCTGGCTCGGTGGCCTAGGCCCCTCCTTAGCACGTGTGTCCCTCTCCATGTGGCTGCTCTCCAAGTATTTGAAGACAGCTCTCACATCCCGTCTAAGCATTTTTGTCATCAGACTAAATATCTCCAGCTCTTTCACCCTTTTGTCACATAACACGATTTCCAAATCCCTCATGATCTGAGTAGCTCTCATTTGGACCCACTCCAGGTTTTCAATGGGCCCCTTAAAATTCGTCACACGGGACAGCATTCAGCAGTCAAGATGGACATGCTGGCCCCACAGAGAGCTGTGCCTATGTCTTTGTGGCACAGTCTTTTAAGTCTGTAGGAGATCTTTTAACAGCCTCATCAGGCCTTTGCAGTTTTATTTTGAGCTTTGATTGGCTCACATTCTTTATGCAGGAATTGGTCATATGCAAAACCATTCCCCCTCCTGCCTTTGACAGTTGAAGCTTTGAATCTATATGTGTCTCACAGTCCAGTTATAATTCATCTTATTATGTTTGGCCTGTGTTTCTAACCACTAAAATGCTTTGAAAAAAAAGCATATAGTTTTATGAGAAAATCAGTTCAAAATCAGTTTATGCTTATTGCAAGAATACAGAAAATTACCAAAAAAAAAAAAAAAGATATGCCACCATCCAGTTTGCTGACTTCCTCCTAATCAGATACCTTGGATTATATTTGTGTGTGTTTGATGTATGTGTGTGCATTCATAGTTACAGAAGATTTCACTGTTTATATCATTTCAGTTCCTTTTTAAATTATTATTGTAGTTGAGCACTTCCCTGTATCATTAAATCATTTAAAATCATTATTTGAAAGACTCTTGGACTTGCTGATAGTCCATCTTTTTGTTCTTTTACCCATTCCTCTATGGATAAAAAAAAAATGAAAGTCATTTCCAAAATTTTTTCTCATATCAATCATGCATCAGTGAGCACCTTTTTCTCTATCATAGTTTCTTCATCTCAGTACTATTGACGAATTTTCCACCAGAAGATGTTTGGTGGCAAGAATAGTCCTGTCTGTTACAGGATAGTTGGCAGTGTCCATGGGGTCAGGAGCATCCTTGCCACCCTGATCATGACAACCTAGACTGGCTCAGGGAACTGACGAATTTCCCCCAGAAAGAACAACTGGTCTTTTTCTTGGTTACTTTGTGTGTCAGGGGACAGCGGTATCATCCACCCTAAGGAGGAGACAGAGGCAATGCATTGTCAGTGGAGAACTGTGAAACCAACCACCATCAGGCACGTCTTATTTCACCGTGTACTAGTAATGTCCATAATGAAGTTCTCCTCCTTTCCAGCACAGAGCGCTCCTATTTCACCACCATTTCCTCCACGGTCTCCTTGGGAACAAATCACAAAGCAGGTTCCCCATAGACCTGTGAAATTTTAACAAAACAATTTTCTTCATGAATCTTGTCCTTTAAAAAAAAAAAAAAACTTTCCCTGATCCTCACTGGTCTCAGATCTGTTTAGAATAGGCCTGGAGGGAGTCTTTGTTACACTTAGAATCCCACTTGTCTTGATTAAGCATATTTTTTTCCTTGATCAAGTTCAAAGGACCTAACTCCCTATCTGACAGTGTTATCTCCCAGTGTTCAAGGACCACCAACTTGAAGGTGTGATGCACTTACTCCAGTTGGCCAAAACATTTTCTCATTATAATATTTTTTGATTAGAAAACACTTTCAGTGTCTCAGTTTTCACTGCTGACTCAATGTAGACACTATTCTAACCTGTCCCTTCCCAGACTATCAAATTTGATTTCCCACAAATGCCTGATAAGTTCCTCCCACCACTCTGGACCAATCTCCTTGCAGCCCCATGAGCACACAGTAGACTGCATGACTTCTCAGGTGTTGCCCTACTTCCTCAGAAGACCATTTCTCATTTCATATACAAACTCTGTCAGTGGGAAACTTTCCTTAGGTTAATTTATTTTTCCATTGTTTATTATTGCATCTGAAAGACAGTGAGGCCAAGAGATCTTCCACCTACTGGTTCATTCCCTCAAATGCTTGCAACAGCCAGAGCTAAGCCAGGCGGAAGCCAAAAGCCTGCAGTTCCAGCCAGGTCTGCCATGTGATCACAAGGACCCAAGTAGTTGAGGCATCATCACCAACCATGTCCAAGTGAGTATATTAGAGGAAGCTGGATTGGCAGTGGAGACAGGATTCAAACCAGGGGGTTGGATGTGGGATGTGATCATCCCATTCTTCTCTGAACTCTTGATTGTGTTGTCGACATCCTGTCACATGGTCTTGCTCTTAACCATGTGCTGCTAATTGCTTTAGTGACACATTCCTATTAGGAAGTATAAACTCCCTGAAGGCAAAAATGCCTCACCCCGTCCCTGTAAATATTTTCCAAAAAGTAGTCTATAATACTTATGAAGCAGTTGATAATAAAGGTATAATGTGTTCTGTCCTGAAATTAGTCAACTTCTTTGTTTCCTTTCTTAGCTCTCTACAACCCAGTGCAAGAATTAAAAATGTATACGTGAATGATTCAGATAGTTGAATGTGACCTTAAAAATAACTGGCTAAACATCCAACTCTAAGTCTCAAAAGATACACTGGTTTTGGTTCATTGTTCATCTATTTGACAAGTATTTTCTACAGGAATAAAATTATGAGTAACTGTTTCTAATATTTATAAGCACTTTTCGCCTCTTTTAGCTATCCATATCCTTCAACAAAGACAAGCCGTCATTAAACCTAGGTTATACAATTTCTTGGGAACTGGTTGAGTTAAGGTTGGTTGCTGGGTTTTGTAAATCAAGAACTCTCTGTTCTGGGTCCCTGTAAATATAAATGCTTATCCTCAAGGTACCTGCTACCCATTTTCATTTCCAGCTATCATCCCGCCATTTGCTAAAGCTGAAAATAACATCTGATTCTCTGTGCTTTATCCCAATTTTTCCAACTCTGAACTATTAGGAAATTGTCATCATTACGTTGTGGTTTTAAAAAATGTTAAGGAAAATTAAAACAATGAATTTTCACAACTCAGAATACTAACACCAGAAAGATGTTGGAGGAAAAGGATAGATGGCTAAGGGTAGGAAGGAAAGAAAGAAAATCTGTAGTAACTAGTTGTCTGTTGAGAATCAGCACCGTGCTCCTGTTTATCCACCTGCAATACCTGCAGGTATTGGAAGTCACAGAGGAGCCCAAGAGACTGCGCTGCAACTTAATGGTGTTAACCTTGATTGGATGCTGGCAGGAGTGATTCAAGGGTTGTCCTCAAACAGACCCAAATCTATTCTGAGAATGTGTTTGCAGCGAGAGGCAGGGTTTTTTTTTTTTTTTTTTTTAAGGTTTCAGAGAAAAAAGAAAGTTCTTTTAAGTCCAGCCTCCAGGAGCTCCTTGACCAGCAACCTTCGGTACTCACTGTCCTCGTGGGGTCAGCCCACATTGATTTAGTGATTAACTCCAGCATTTTTCTGGCTTCTCCGCTGCAGCAGCACATTTCAGGTTTCTAAATATAGGCCAACCCAGGCAATTAGGAGAGCTTCTGTTTTTAAATGGTATTCAGCAGGCAGAAAGCCCAGTTTGCAAATGAGTGATCCTGTGTATGGTTTTTAGACCCAGATGACTTGATTGACAAGCAGTGCTGTAGCCTTGGTTCCATCCCCACCTCCCCCAACTTGTTGGGTTATACAAGAAGCATCTGCATTTGCTACTTCAAAGGCTATGCTAACCACAAGGAGCTTTACTTTGTCCTCAGAAAAGCACACTTGTTAATGACCTTGTTGATCACCTCCATCCTGGGCTGCCAAGTTTTGTGGTCTTGCTCTTCTTACCGGGTATAAGTTGAACTGGTACATGTTGAGTGAATGCATGGTCCTACAATTAGTCGGCTTGTGGTAACTTGAAGTTTCCATTTGGTCTCTACCTGACTCCCCACTGTTTCTTAATTTGCCCAAGATGAGACATTGTTCACACTGCCACCTAGGAAGCTAGAAATGACAATGTAGCATTGACTCTGAGTGGGATCAGGTCCAGAACTCCACTGTTCAAAGCTGACCTTCCATATATGCAATCCAATTCCCTTTGGGCAGGGTCTAGCAATCACTCCCTGCTGGACCACAGGGTCCTTTGGCCCAAATTGTGTGCTCACAATGAATCTCAAATACGAACCATTATCATTATCTATACAATGCATGATATGCTCCACTTTGCTGTGTCAGAGCTATTAATGCGTTAAGTGCGAATGAAGCTTCTGTCTCCTTGGGCCCTTGGTTCTAGGATCCCTAGGGATACCAAAATCTACAAGTGCTCAGGTCTCTTGTATTAAATAGTATGCTATTTGCATATAACCTACACATATTATCCTGTATACCTTGAATCACCTCTAGATTAGTTATAATGCAGTATAACTACTTTGAAAATAGTTATTACTGTGTATCATTTAGGGAATCATGGTAAGAATAAAAGTCTACACCTATTCAGTACAGGTGTGAGGTTTGTTTGTTTGTTTTTCTAAATATTTTCGGCACAAATTGGTTGAATTCCTGTATGTAGCACCCACAGCTACAAGTGCTGACTGTAATCAAATCTTTCTAATCTTTGAAAAATTCTTTTGATATTTGTTAACTTTTAACAAAATTAAATGAAGAAAAGAGAACAAAACTTATAAAAACAGACATATACTAGGTTTGTCTTGGGTTGGAGCCCGTACACAAGAGTACTTCTAAAAATTCTGCTTTCCATGAAATGTTTGAGGCACTCTCCTATACACATTGGGATGGAGGAGCAATATCACGCACAACAGAAACTGCCCCCATCTGCGCCTTCATTCTGCAAAGCTTGACCCAGCAACATTGGCTTTTCCTGGGTTTCCTGACAGACACAGGACCTCAGAATACACCCAGGCCTCCAGTACAAGAACCTGATTCCAGGACACACACACACACACACACACACACACACACACACACAATTCCTGTTAGAAGTCTTAGAGGATTGGGGCTCAGTTTTCAGCCTGGAATGGTGTGAATCTCCATGCTCATAAATGCTGGGCCTTCTCTACTGTTTCTGCCAGAACTGCCTCTGAGGAAGAAGCAGCATCTAAAATGGAATAATCTTACGGACGTGAGATGTTAACATATCAAAGCTGCCTTTTTTTCTTCCTTTCCTGTGCTGTCTCCATTGTAATGGATCTTGCTGGCACGTTAGTAATGCAGAAACTTGGGACATTTCAAAAGAGCGGAAATTCTTGGGCATCTCCAGGGTGAATTTTGGCATGGGCGCCACAAGTGGTCTCAGGTTGCAGAGATGAGGATGTGGGTCCTCCCCTGTCTGGGTTAGCAGAGATCTGTGCAGCAGGAAAAGTGGAAGTCATCTGATGGCCCTTCCTGAGCTATAACAATGCCAATTCCTCAGACCCCCTCCCCCAACCAGCATGGATGTCACCACTAGGCTCTTGACAAATCTGCAGTCCTCTTTTGGTGGACCCATTGCCTGAAGTGAGGCTAGGACAGTGACCTGCTGACCAATGCTTGGAAGCAGATTTCTTCTTTTCTCCTTCATGAAATCAAGCATCCCTCTTCTGCAACACCTCGACCTGGTGGAGAGGTTGTTTCCCCAAGATTCTGATCGGGTGCGGATCACAGCCTCCTGTCTCCCACCCAGCCTCTCCCATCACACTGGCAGCTCACTCTGCTGTTGGTAGAGGAATGTGGCTCTTTCCCTCTGGTCATGCACCATTGTTTCCCAAGATGCTTTTTTTATTTTTTAATTTTTTTCTTTATTTTATTTGTAGTCTCTGTCACTGTGCTGGGGCAAGGGGGTCAAGAGATCTGACACAAAGTGGGGGAAATGCTAAATCTGGAATCTATCTTCCAGACGGCGCAAGAATAAAAATTCATGGCAGTACGGCGGCTGCTGACACACTACCAAAGACATATGGCAGGTAGCATTATTTATTGTGGCAAGGAGTTCATAGAAGTGCTACCTCAAAGCACCCTGAGAGATCCTAAAAAGCCCATCTGCCATCAGGTGAGGCAGATTTATAGAGGCTGCGCTTAGCGAGGTCAGGCGATGCGGCTCAGGAAGCAGGCTCCTCGCAGAAAGCCTGGATTCCCTTAACGTATTCAGCGCAGTACGATTGGTTCAAAGGAGGGCTTGAGTCGGTAATGTTGACCATAAAATTGCAGTGACACGCTGCTGCAGATAAGAGGCCTGGAGGAAGGAGGCGGGGATACTGCAGGCGCAGGCCAGACTGGAGCATGCGCTCATATTTTAGGTTAATGTTCAGGCAGAGAATGGGGGATGGGACAGGGCAGAGGAGGGTTTGCACAAAGGAAAGCCGAACCCACCGGCCTGGATGTGGCAAACTCCCTGCATCTGTACACACACATCTGCAGGGCCTCCAGGGGTCTTGATAGAGCAGGAAGGTGGCCACACCTAGCCACCCAGAGATAAAAGCATAGGAGAGCCAGACCACCCGGTCAGACCTCACGGTTGTCCCTGGAGTCACGCAGGACAAGGACAGCTTTCGCCCATGGCGCCTGCCAGCTTGTTCAGGTGTCCCACAGCCTCTAAGTCAGCCCTGCAGACATGGGGTCAAGTGCCCACACTGACATGCACAAATCTCGCTTCACCCCACTGCGTCCACATGCAAGCCCAGAACTGAGCTGTGCTGTGAGCTCAGCAGGGCTGAGATGCAGAGGAGGCTGCCAAACCAGGATGCTGGTTTCTGCATCTCTGGAATCACACAGAGCCAAGGACAGAACAGGCAGCCTGAGCATGCACACCCAGCGGAGATGCCCAAGTTAATCACTGTGTGATTTGGGGCTGGTGTCTTCTATGTGCATTAACTGATCCAGGTCAGTGTTTCCTGATGAGGTTTCTTTTAACCACTGCATTTGCTATCCCAGCAGGTGGCCTCCTGTAGGTGACTCGGACACAGGATTCAACTTAGCTGTCGGCTTTGCACGTCTGAATTAGAGATGGAATATATAAGGGGAAGAGACGGCCATCTAAATAATTGAGGTGATTATCTTTTTCTGAATTATTCAGCTAAGAGCTAAATTGTCCTATAAATTCACGGAAAGGTAGGTTTTTGGTTTGAATTATACAGATAATAGCTTTCATTCTTCACTTTTCTCAAGCTGGTAGGTCCAGTTGTAAAGGGGCTCTTTCTCCCTTTATTGAATCTGACATCATTTCAACCTTTAGCTCCACTTGCTTTTTATTATTATTATTATTAAAGATGTATTTATTTATTTGAAAATCAGGGTTATACACAGAGAGAGGGATTTTCTATGTGCTGGTTCACTCCCTAGATGGCTGCAAAGGCCAGGGCTGAGCCAGGCTGGAGCCAAGAGCTTCATGCAGGTCTCTCACGCAGATGGCAGCAGTCGAGGCACTTGGGCCATCTTCTGCTGCTTTCCGTAGGTCATTAGGGAACTGGATCAGAATTATCCATATGGGACACTGGTATTGTAGATGGTGGCCTTTGCTACTATAAAGCAACATACCCACCCTTCCACCTGTTTTCAAATGCCCTCCCAACCAGGTGTCCATATGAGCTGATCAGAAACATGGAATGAAATGGTGATTTCATTTTGGTGCAAAAAAAATTTGCAAATTTGTACCTGTTGTGTTTTTGGTAATAAAATGCATTTTTCATGAAATATATTGGAGACACTTTGCACAGGATAGACCTTTGGGTGTCAATCTTGGTTAGGAAGATCTTTAGCATTTAGACTCTGGCATGAGGGGACATGTGAGTTCTCATTGCATAACCCTCCTCTGTTACTTTCTTCTCAAAGCAGAGAAGCTGTTTAAATTTCTCTGTGGCTTTTGGCACCATCAAAATCTTGCCTGTGATAGAGGGGACTCTCCTTCTTCCATCGGTGTATTCTGTGGATCTCCCACCTGTGATTGTTAAGACAGAAACACCCACTCCTGCGTATGTGCTGGCTGCTCCCAGCAGGCATCCAGGGTCCTGTTGTAGGTATTTTTTTTCCTACATGGAATCCAGATCAGCCCTCCCTGTGAGCCTCAAGCTCCATCCTGAGGGAGGCAGCCACCAGCCCTTGCAAAGCCAAGAGGACCCTCAGAGCCCCTGGCTATCTCTGCTCAGATGGTCAGCCTGGCCCATTGGCCTTCACAGCCACTCTTCCAAGTGCCACTGTGGAGCCCCCGAGGGCCAACGCTTGACCTCATTAATACAGAAGGGGAGAGAGCTAAGTGAATGTTTTCACAGCCTCCCTTTTCCCCAGGCCACCTGGAGGTTAGCAGGGCCAGAGGCTGCTCTCGAGTTCATAAACCTGTTAGGGTATTCGGAGTCATGATTCTCTTATTCAACTGCCTGTGCTTTTCCTTGGGACAACTAATCCCTCAGCGTGACTGGTGGAAGCCGCAGTATTGATTTCTGTGTCTCTCTAAACCTCAGTTGTGTTCAACGCTTGTTAGACATCTGAAGGCTCATCCACTAGGCTCTGGGGGCAATTTGAGAGCATGCCTCACCAAGCTGCTCTTGAGAGAAGTTTCTGAGAGGATGCAGGGCAAGGCAATCAGATAGATTTTTTAAATGAGAGGAAGGAAGGGATGACAGGAGGGGACAGAGGAAGAAAGGATATGGAGAGAAAATGGGGGAACAGCAGAGAGGGTGAACAAAGGACAGAAGAGAGGAAGTGCTTTCTCCTGCCAATGGAAATCCTAGGTTTTCATCCTTCCCCTCCTTTGAGCTTGCTTTATAAACAAGAACTATACTCTTTTTAATCTTTCTGGTCCACACTAACTGGAAAGGGAAGAGGACAAGTCTGGACGGTGCACCTGTTGGGGTACAACTGTGGGAGACAGTGGGGTGTGGGTGTCCTGCTGAGTTGTGTGGCTTGGGGCAGCCTCCACAGCCTGCATTTGGGTTCTCTCCCTCCTTCCTGCGATGGCAAGAGCTTGAGTTGGTCCCATTGAAGCTGTAAGGAAGATTCCTGCAACTTCCATGTCTCTTCCCAGCCACCACCTGTGTTCACAGAGGGCTGCTAGCATCAGGTGTCTCTCTGGGGCATGCAGCAGGGTGTGCGGCCAGCCCCTGGCTCTGAGTCCTGTTCTCTTGGTGATTTTTCTCTGCCTCTCTGGACCTGCTTCAGGTGCTCCAACGGCAGGGCCTCTGGGTCTGTCAACACCAGTGATTCCCCACTGATGTCTGGGGATATCCGTGTTGCTCACAATGGTGACAGTAGATAGATGAGTGGCATCTATTAGTGGGAAGTGACAGGGTATTGTCAAGCACCTTATGAGGCACAGTGTCCTGTAATGAGGAAAAGATCCACTAGGATCGTTCGGCAAAACTTTTACCTCAAACACTCCTTTCCTCTACTAGAAGCATAGCCTTATCACTTTCAGGGTAGGTTTAAATAACAAGATGTTTTTATGTTCAGACCGTACAGCCCATGTGCTCCCAAACCAAGCTTTCTAGAATATGCCCAAGAATCTGTGTTTGGGAAAATAGCCTCAATGGCTCAGCTAAAACCAGATTTGAAACTCCTAGAAAGATAAAAAATGCACCCCCTTCTAGCTGGTGTCAAATGTCCAAGTTCAAGTCCATACTGTTTTGTCAGAAATCTGCTCCATGAGCTCTAGAATCAGAGGAGAGTCCTCCCGTCTGGCTCAAGGTGTCTCCGCAGGGGCTTAGATGCTCCCATGCTGCAAGGAATGGGTCAAACTTGGTCTCCCTGGTGGCTTCAGGGAGTTCTTGTCTGCTCTGGTGGGGCATTTCATGGAGTCCTTGCCGGGGGCCTTGGGACACAGTGAAGGAAAGAACAATAGTAAAGAAATCGCACAAAATCCAAAGGGACAAAAAGGCAGATGGTTTCATGGTAGTATAAATCACAGTCCAAATATCACACAGATTTCTGATGATGACGCAGAGAACAGACTTGTGAAATCTGCTTTCTTCTGCCAAGAGAAAGAGCTAATGAAATTACCCAAGTTGATCTCAATCATTGTCATAGTATTGTGTGTTCCTGTAACTATGGGGAGCTGATTCAGGAACCCATAGGGGTTGGTGTAGTGGCACAGCTGATAAAATGCCAGTTAGGATGCTCCCACCCCATACTAGAGCCCTGATTCTATACTTGTCTCCATGCCTAATCCAGCTTTCTGCGAATGTGCACCCTAGGAGGCAACAGGGGGTGGTTCAGCGCCTGGGCCCTTGCATTCACTAGGGAAGTCTGGTGGCTGGAATCCCAGACTCCTTGCTTTGCCCTGGCCCAGGGCTGGTTGTTGTGAGCATTTGGGGACTGAAACAACAGATAGAAGATCTCTCTCCCTCTTGCTCTTTCCCTCCTTTTCCTTTCCTATCTACCTTCCTATCTACTTCTGTGTCCCTCTGGCTTTCAAGGAGTTGATTATTTTTAAGAACAAACCTGGGAACCTGCTCAGTAGTTTGCTTTGTTTCTTCGAACTCTGTAGTGTGCATGGTAGGGTGTGGGTATCCCCATAGGAGGGCTCAATGGCTGGTCCATTCCTAGCCTAGGTCTCCTGGCCCATTCTTCCTGGCTGCTGCTTTTTATTGGTTTTCCTCCTCATCTGCAGCCTGGGCTCTGGCCCCTCCTCATTATCATTACCTTCCCTGAGATTCTAGCCTGCCCCTCATCAAGATTTATAGCGCCACATTCATTAGGTGATACAATACTGTCAACAGAATCAGCAGTGGCAGCGGTGGCCTCATTATCTCCATGGTTAACCCCTGCTTCCCCAGTGTTGGTCCCTGTCAGGGATTTTAAATTCAAATTAAATTTTAATGCAGCAGCTTTGATGTTCGAGGTAGAACTGCCTGGCCAGGAGGTGGCTGGGGACTGGGATTCTATTGTTCCATTTTTCTTCCTCTTATGAACTCCAACCAGACGTCCCTAGAAGACACTTTTTCTCATCCAGAACAGCTGCATCCTGATACTGTGGCTTATTTCATTTTCCGAGTGCAAGAATAAATTAAGGCAGATGTGTTTCAAATGTGTAGATCATGCCATTGTCCAGAGACCATTGCACGTGGCTCTGGGGGCTGACTAGAGGATCCTGACCTGTAAAATCAAAATCATTATCATTTCTGTTTGAGGAGGAAGTGAGTCACTTTGGAGACTTCTGGACATTACAAAATAAATAGCACCCCTTTTCAGAACCTGTTTCTCTTTGTAACTCTCCCTGGGTACGTGGATACATGCCATATGAGCTGTTTTATTAACTCAAGTTTTCATCTTTAGGCATTTGCAAACCAAAATGAGTTAATTTGTCCCAGCTGCCATCAAAGCTTTGTGAGGTAGAAACTTTGCCGTATTTTGGGCATCATGAAAAAGTACTGAGTTGAATTGTCACTGTGTAACATGGTAGGTGCTTCTTTTCTACTTCCTGCATTGGCCTTGTCTGGCCCATCTAGGAGAGGGATGATGCTCCAGACAGTTTGCCCAATGGTGTTGATTATCCACTGTCTCCATTGACCCTGGAAACTCACAACATCAGAGTTGCCCATTTCAGTTACAAAGTCTAAAAGTCCAAAGTCTAAAAACACATTCTGTGAGCTAACTGTCCTATTTGGCTACCAACAGTAGTCTGAAAATTCATGATTGAAGGAGTAGAAGGAGTAGAAAACAATCTCAACAACATCAATAAAATTCAGTCTACTATGAATGGTGTCCTCACCCTGTATCAGACCCATATTAGATGTGATTCCGTGGATTCTGCTAAACAATTCTGTGATGTACAGTTGCTATCACTGAGTCTTTCTAGAGGTAAGATCAGCCATTCACAGAGCATCTGTGTCTTGCTTAAGGTCATATGGTGAAAGGACAGGATTTGAACCTGCTCTGCCCATTCTGAACAACCATGTATGTTCTCTCCAGTAATTCTCTTTAAATGAAAATCCACTAGACATAAGAGCCACAATTTTCCAATTTGACTGCAACTTGCTAAAGTAAACAGGTTGCCCTTAAAAGAATTGGGCTCACGTCTATCTTTAGTTAATTATTAATTATTTGAAAGGCAGAGACACAAACAAAGAAAGAGACTAACATCTTCCAACCTCTGCTTCACTCCCCTCAAAGGTCCCCAGCAGCTGGGGATGGGTCAGATTGAAGTCAACAATGAGAATTCAGCACAAGTCTCTCTCATGGGTGACATAGGCCCAACTGCTTGAGCCATCACCTGCTGCCTCCCAGAGTACAATTAGCAGGAAGTTGAAATGGGAGGCAAGAGATGTGCCTGAAACCCAGACACTCTAAAATGAGATTGACATCTCAAGCAGCATCTTAATGGTTATACCAGACACCTGCTCCATCCATCCCTCCACTTTAATAGTGTATCGTGTATTTCCTTGGTTTTATCCATTCAAGACCGTACTAACAGTGTTGTGTGTGTGTGTGTGTGTGTGTGTGTGTGTGTGTTTACTTGAAAGTCTAAGATACAGAGAGAAGGAAAGACCCAAAAATGTTCTGTTTTGGTTCCATCCCCAGATGGCCACAATTGCTGGGCTTGGCCAGGCTGAAGTCAAGAACCAAGAGCTTTATCCAGATCTTCCACATAAATAACAGAGACCCAAATACTTGAGCCATCTTCTAGTGTTTTCCCAGGTGCTTAGTAGGGAGATGGATTGGAAGTGCTGGGACCAGGACACAAAGTGATACCCATGTGGGATGCCAGGATTACAGGCAGTGATTTTACGCCACGCCACTGGAACCAGGGGTGCATATTTGTTGTGTTTTTAGCACACCTACTGAATCCTTATAAGAAAGCCAGGTTACCAGTTGTCTTCTGACTGATGATATCCCTTTAGGTATCAACAGGTTTCTGTAGAATCAGTATCTGCATGATCAGGAATGGGAAAGGGCTCTTCATTAATCACTTGAGCCTTGAAATCACTGAGTCCACCATGGGCCAGCTCAGTGACCTTGCCCAATTACTTTATCCTTAATCTCAGTTTCCTATCTAAACAAAGAAAACATTCTAATCATCCTTGCTTCACATGGCTTTTGCAAAAGCAATTGAGATAGTGTGTATATGGAGTACTTTGAGCAGTATGTGGCCTATGATAGATATTCAATACATATTCATTATCATTGTCATTGTTAATATTATTGTTAACATTGCCTCCTAGGCAAATCAATGCATAGAATGTATCCATAACCAAGTTTCTGTGCACTCACTTCCTGCTTGACAGTGAAGTTATGTCCTAGTAAATGTACCTTGAGTTGGAAGTATAGTGAATTGGAAACACAGCTAATATATCTACTAAACACTACAGCGTTGGCTAACCTACCTGGAATATGCTCAGAACTCTGTCATTAGCCTATGGCTGGGCAAAATACCCTAACATCAAGTCTATTTTGTAACCAGATGTCAACTATCTCATGTCATGTACTGAATATTCTGTGGTACTGAGGGTGAAAAACCAGGTGATTGAAGAGGTCCCCTTCTCCAGCCTTGTAAAACAAGAGTCATGAAATTGAACCATTGTGAGTCCAAGATGAGGTAGATAGTGGTGTGTTAGGTGACTGACCATGGATATGAATGCCGTTTCTACCTGTCTCTGAATAAGCAACTGCAGAGCAGAGAAGTAGGAAACAAAAATGAAACATGAAGAGAATCATTGTGTGACCGATTTGTACAAGTCAATCCTGAACATGCTAGAAGAGTAGTTTTCTAATTGTGCTCACAGGTATTCTCTTCACATGAGGGCAGCAGTCTGTCCTCCCATGTATTCTCCGAGTGAGGCATAGACACACAGCTGCTTAGTGCTAATCTCCCACGCGGAGAGCGAGGAAGACCCATTAGAATTCTCTCATCCTGGCTTCCCTGGACTTTATTTCCGCAATCTTCATAATTCAGTTGTAACATTGCACTTACGCATTATCTACAAGGTCTGAGCTTGTAGTGATGGTTTTAAATGAGTGGCTTTGGACGTTTTTATGCTTTTTCAGTTATGTCTCTTAAAATGAAATTTCATAAGCATTTAGCTGGTAATAGGAACCAATTGCCTGAGTTATTTCCAAACAGAATGTGCAAAGGTCAGGATACTATGGTTAGAGACCCACACACAGAGAGGGTATTGTAATGAAAGAGACAGAAGCATGAAGCCCTTGGAGGCTGTGTGGGAACTGTGGCTGCCCGTACCACTTTGACCTCAGAGTGGCTGGGGCAATGGGAGGTGGTTAAGGAGCTGCTGTAGGGAGCTACTTCCTGCTGAGGAGGCCTTTGCTGTTGCCTCCCAACATGTTACACCCATCTTGCCTCTGTCTCTTCTCCATTGTAACACCCCTTGCTTTCCTAGGACTTGGGCAAGGTGTGAAAGAGAGAATCCCTCCCGGTCAATCACTGTCTAACCCAGGCCCAGCTCCTCCCAGACTCTCATAGACCACCCCCACCATTGTCAACCCATCCCCTGCACTCCATTCTCTGCCATGAACTGAAAAGCAAATGGATTTGTTGACATGCTGAATGTTGTTACCTCCTGGAAATGGAAGCCAGGCAGTCCTAGCTTCTGATTACTCCAAGAGAATTTCAAATGCTGTGCAAAAGGCTGTGGACATCTGGAAAAGGTGCTGAAACCCAACTGTGAAATCAGGACTGAATTTGTGGAGTCCAAGAGAAGGGCTTCATAAAGGCACAAATTAAACCTGTAGAAAATCCACACCTTGTTTTACATACTTTCCCCAAACCAATGAACACCCTGGCCAACAGTCAAGTTTTGTTTTCCATCATGTCCTTACCTACTTATTAGCTACACATAAAGTAGCCATAAAACAACCGCCAAAAGAAGGGGAAGCAAAGATTGAGAATCATCCCCTGCCTGTAGAGGTGGATCGATTCAATCCCTGGATAGCATGGAGTTAGGCATTACCCAAGAGTGTGGCTGTGGATATTAACACCATATCTCTGCACAAAGGGAAGCCACAGTGGCCCACATTTCTACCTCATCTATGGCTGTTGTGAGCTCTTCTTGGTCCCAGGCCTGTTCCAGAGTAGAAGGCCATGGAGTGACTTCTTCCTGTCTTCTAGCTCCCAGCTGCCCATTACTCAACCCTTCCTTTCTTTGGGAATGACAGGACGGTTGGTGGGATATGGATGTAGTGATTAAGATGCTGCTTGAGGTCTCCACATCCTGCAGTAGTTTCCTGATTTGAGATCTGTCTCCTGTATTTGCAGCCCAGCTTCCTGGTATTGCACATGATGATGACTCAAGTATTTGGGACCCTAAGATCCATGTGCATGACCCAAACTGAGTTCTGGTACCCTGTCTTCCACCTTGCCTAATGCTGAATGTTGTGGGCATTTGGGGAGTGAATGAACAAATGAAAGATTTCTATCTGCAGCTCTGTTTCTTCTTCTCTCAAGTAAAAGAAAAGTAATTTTTAAAACTCAAATCCTTGTTTGTGGACAACATAAGCAATGTGTCAATAGTGAACGAAAGACCTGTTAACCTGGCAGAAGCTTGGGGACCAGCATCATCCACTGGCTCATCAGAGGATGTGCTGTCAGCTTACTGGGCATGAGAAGAAGTGAAAATCAAAGTCTCAGAAGGAGCTTCCTCCCTCTCCAAAACGAACTTCCCATGACAAATCTGTGAAGTCAGTTTGCAAATGCACAGTAACATGTTCAAATAAATACCCCGACAGAGCCTGCCCTTTCCATGACTGCAGTCATGGCACAGGTGGATGATGATAATACCATAGTCAAACCAGGAATGGCAGAAATAACTGCTCCAGAGACTGAATTGTGTCACCTGGTTCCTGGGCCTTGATCTTATAGGAGTGTCTCTTTGGACAGCCAAGGAAAGAGGCAGAGCTTTTCTAGTGAGTGTTGAATCTGGTCAAAACACAAAGATGAAACAGATATATAAGATATGATCTTGCCAGTGGTTCAAAATCTTTGAAGTCTGCTGGCCCACACTCATTGACTCTATAGCCAACTGGCTTTGCCAATAACATTCTAGTACTGTTCTAGCCCCATTGCCAATGTTGATTTCCATGGTTGATCTGTGCTGCTGCAGTTAGTCAACCCTACTCCCAGTGGACACGTTCCTTCCTTCCGCATGTTGGAGTAGGCATGGTCACACATCTGTCCCTTTGAGGAGACTGACCACAAAGAGTTAAGCTTTGAAATCAATGTTCCTTTCATGCATTTCCATCACTCCCAGATCCTTGGAGATAGCAGAAAATAGACACAAGGACATAGGTAATTAAGCTACAGGGGGACATTACAGACACTAAAATCTTACAAGTACTATTTATAGTCATCATTCCTGCCTTTCGTTTAAATTCTTTGTTATCTTCCCAGAAATTCCAGTGCAAACTCCTCTTCGTTCTCCTGTAAAGCAGTTTTCCCTCCCGTATTGCTGATGGATCCATGACTAAGGGTCCTGTGCAGTTTTTTTTTCTGGTTTGGTGAGATTCAGTGTCTTCAACAACTATTTTCCCAGCTTTCCCAGTCAACCACAAGCATTTGTAGAAATAAGACCTAGTGTGTTTGTGGTTCACCAGCATCAAGGGGCTGCTCGGGGACAGGAAGTTGAAGCTGCAGACACTGCAGTGACTTGTAGCCCTGTAGCCCTGCAGTAGGCTGGCTAGGACTCCTTTGCAGTCTCTGAATCCCATGAGAGCTTTGAGACATTTTTCTTCTTCCTGTACCCACAGGTCACATTTGTGCTCTTAAAACACACACTGATCATGGCCAGTGACCTTACCCTGCCTTCATACCACCTTCTTTCTCCTGTTAGGAGCAGATTTTCGTCTCCTGGCCCTACAGAAGGCTATGGCAGATGCTCATGTTTGCTTTTGCTAGTATTTTGGTGTTCTCCCTACTCTGTGGCACTCTCTGTAAGGAGAAAACGCCATGAGTTTGAATGTGAGATTTGAGTTCCATCCCATGCCTTCCATGAGACTTAGAACTTTCTGCTCTGAAGCTGTTCTCTGTTCACTCAGAGGGGCCAGTCAAGCACCCTATAAAACCCTTATCACAAAGGTACATAGCCATGATCAATCTAACTTAAAAAGCAAGGAACCAATCAGATAACCAACATGTGAACGTGCACCCTTCATATGTGAGAGGATCAGAGATAGCTCCAAACCCAGGCCCTACTGCCCCTGTCAGGGTCCACTGGTCTCGTGTACAAAATGATCACAGGCTTTTGTGGTCATTTTTCATGTGCAAGGCCTTGATGGCTTTGTGATGGGTTCTGATAGTAAAAGGTACCTGCCTGTTTCTTGAGGTTGTGTGTAGCAGGGAATCAGACCCTACTGGTTGTTGCCCACCAGAGAAGCGGGTGGGGAGTGGACAGAGATTGGGACAGTGACACAAGCAGATGTCATCCACACTGCAGGCTTTCTAATCAACAGAAACAGATGCTCTCCATGTTGAGATGTCACTAATGTAAAATTAGTATTTTTCTCTTTCTGCCAGAATGTAGGATTTACATGATCCCTCATGCAGATCACTGGAGGACTGGAGTATAATCTCATAACCAGCAAGGAGCCAATAAACCTTCATTCAGTAGAAAATTCAACTTCCAGAAAACTCTGGAAGCTTCTTTCACTGGGGGCTGTTCAGACTTCCTTACCCTACAACAGGGAGCCTTTGGGAGGTGTTGCTGTCAATCCGGCCTGTGCTCTTTTCCACTCTTGGCCCAAGCTATGCACTATTCACCATGTGACATCAGTGGTCAATAGAGATGAAGATGAGCTAAAGCCCAGATGTAGGGAGACAGCTGCAGAGCTGGTGTGAGCTTGAATATGGGCATAGACCCTGGGTGCCACTGGAGGAGGGTTGCCTCAGCCCTCTGGGACTCTAAGAGCAGTTGGGTGTGAGCTTAGTAAACAGCCGTTCTGTGTTGTGGGATTCAGTCACAGTGAGTATATTATGCAGGCAAGATCACCCTCATAAATCAGGACATTGTTCTGCCTCTTCCCAGCTCTCCTGGGCTGCTGTGCAAATCCCCACCTCTGATTAGAAGGCTCTCGTGGTGCTATTCCAAAAGCCAGCTTCTCCTTTTTTGGTTGCTCACATTGTGGATTTGCGCACATGTGCGTGCACATGCGTGCACACATGTGCACACCACACACACACACACCCGCCTTGCTTACATAGGATCCCCTGGGTTTGCTTTGAGTGAAAATGTAAGGCACCAGACAAGGTTTCTTAGCACTGCTTCCAGGCATACAGCTAAGCCCCATGGACAGCAGAGGTCCAGCAGTTAGTGGCTCCGTGAGACTCCGAGCACAGCCATGTGCAACTGCCCAGCCTCACTCTCAGGCCCACACGCTGAAGCCAAGCCCAGCAGGGGCTCCCTCCCACAGTTCTTTCTTGTTGAGGGCTCTTCCTTCTGGGGACCTGCTCAGATAGTTCTAACACTTGGACCCCAGGCTTAGAATGCCTGTTGTGGATATCATCAGTATCCCCTGCCTACCATGGGGCCTTTGCATAGACTGTTCTCTTTGCCTGCAATGCCTGTGTTCCTACCTCACACCTGTCTCAGCTTTACCTGGATTCTTTGGTAAAGATTTTCCTGATCATTCTGGTGAGTACCAGTCATTCTCTTAATTCTGTACTCACCCCGTCATCTGATTCAAGTCTGAGATTAGGGGCTTCACTAAGGAGGGCAAACTCCACAGCCTGAACTCAGCCTCAGTTCCCCTGTACCTGTGTCACTGTGTCTATGGACAGTGTCACTGTACCTGTCTATGTCAGTTCCTGACCTAAAGTGGCCACCGTATAGTAAATACTTATTGAACCCTCGTGATGTAGATAAATGAGCTTATATCCTTCATTCACATAGTATACAGTTGTCTCTCAGTAGCCATTTTGACACCAAACTCTGTGGAATTTCCAGTCTTATATAAAGTGGCATAGTCTGTGTATATAACCTGTACACATCCCTTGCTGTGTACTTCAGATGAGTTCTAGTTTATTTATAATTCCTAATGCAATGTATATGTTATAGAAGTGATGGTTGTGCTGTATCATTTTGTTTGAAATATTTTTTGTTTCCTTTTTTCTGCATCTTTACCTGTGGTTGCTTGTTTCCGCAGGTGGGTAGGGCCAGTTTTCTCTGCATGGGCATACTCATGTGCGCTTCTACCCTCAGTACCACCTATGGCTCAGGTGTGTAATGTCACCCAGCAGTCAGTGCCCAGGGGCCACCTTTCCTCACTACTCTAGAGCCAGGAGGGACTGTCCAGAGCCTCCTAGATGATGGAGCACAGGGAGCCTAGGGCACTCCTCCCTCCTGGTCACACCTCCTACATAACCCTTCCTGTCACCCTCCCTTCTTCAATCCCAGCTCAAGTCCATGTCTTGATTGCTCCAGGGTTGCAACTGCGGATCCAGTTGTCTCTTTAGCTTCCATTCACCAGTGGGGCTGAGGCCTGCACCAGGGTAACAACATGTGGCCCACCTGTCTGGGGCCAAAGGCATAGCCAATGAGAAAGCACCTGCTGTATGCAGCTGGGAAGAGCTTTGCCCCATCCCCTTGTAGCTCTGACTTACAACATGTGGGGTACAACCCAGGCTGGTTTTCCCTGCACCTCGAAAACCCACAGCTGAGTTCTGCTAAGGATGCTGATTTGATCCTCTGTGATTTCACCAAGAGATGGAGTCACTGCTGATGAGGGAACTGCATCCTCCTCCTCCGGTGCACTCCAGAGAGTTGGAACAGAACTCACAAGTCAATCACCCACTTGCACCACACGTTCGATTTCTTTCCTTTTGGAGGGTTGCACTGCTCACCCTGGAGCCTCTGGCCCCGGCCACACACCCTTATGCTCCTGCATTCCAGGAGGCAGCAGCCAGCAACGGAGCGCTTCTGCTGCTTTGGGAGAGGAGCCCCTATCACCCTGAGCTCCAGGTCATCCGCTGTGCATCTCATTTTTGAAGGAGTGGGGTTGATTCAGGACTTTTGGGACTCAGTGACATTAATGTATCTGTTTTATGGAACACGACATCGTTATGAATAGCATCCTAGATCATAAAAAAGGTATAACAAGAGACAGGGAGGATTTTCCCCCCCTTGAACATAATAGCAGTCAGGTTGAAGAAGAGAGGGGTCGCCCAGCTGCTGTGCGATTGGTTGCTTCCACCTCGCATTGACGTTTCTGCAGCTTCATCAGAAATTCTAAATAATCCATGTGAAAACGGGTGGTTATTTACTAAAGATACACGCGCTGCATGCGCCTGGAATGCACTGAAGACATAATCTTGGCTCTCAGAGCTGCCTTTTGTGCACAGCGGCTGCAGCAGCTACTTCCACCAAAGCTGCAAAAGCAGCCGCGGGGACATGCAGGGGAAACTGAGTTAGTGACAGGGTTCCAGAGTTGATCACAGGAGGGCTGCAGACATCCGTGTCAGCTGCGGACAGTAGGCAGAGGTGCCCAGTGGGCACACCTGGCCAACGGCTTAGGCAGAACGAAGCCTTTGTGTTTCTGCAAGCTGGCTCCCATTCCGTGAAAGTGGAGAACAGTATCTTTGGTTCCGGGTGCACGGGCAGAAGATCAGTAGGATTTTGTCCCTTCCTTGTTGTCAGGGCACGTCAGCAAGTTCCCAGCACCTGGCCTTGTTTTCCCCTTTATGCTAATAGGACAGGATCGAGAAACAGTCCAGTGCAAGGATGATGAACCCGACTTCTGTCTGTAGCCTGGAACCCCCAGGCCAGTTGGCACTTGGGAACTGATTCCATCATCTCATTCCCATCTCTCCTCCCACCGTCCACATGGTTAACAATCCCTCCTCCCCCCAGCTTCTACCACCTCCCTCCCCCTATTGGGGAGCAGCCAGGAGCCACGGGCAGCCCTGCTGACAGTCAGCCCTCAGCCTCCTCCTGGGCTCCCTGCTGAGAGTAGACGCCCAGGAGCAAATGTGCAGGGTCAAGGCCTTAATGGGGGCATGTACCGTCCATCTCTGCCAGCCCGGATGCTCTGCTCTCCATCCCAGGAGAGGATGGAATGGCACAGCAAGGCTGCTGGGTACCAGGCTTACCCTAAATGCAAAGGTTTGTTGCCCTGGGGTTTCTAGGAGCCTGGGATGGGCTTGCACCTGCACTCCCATCCACATTCCCCTGCCCATACAGCTGGGCATTGATGGCACACCTTGATCTCAGATTCCACTCTCAAAATGGAACCACAGTGTAGCATGCACTCTTCACCCGGGCCCACAGAGCTATTACCCCAATTTTCAGTAGCCCTGTCCATGGAGCTCTGATCACTGCATTGCAGAATTCTTTGCCTGATGACTTTTGTGCAGCTATGTAAACCTGATTTTTTTAAATAGAGCATTCCTCTGGAGACATTTTTCCATTCATACTTTTAGTATTTGTTTGCGTGGGCGTGACACACAGAAGGTGGGGAAGAAGGGGTGTGTGTGTGTCAGAGAAAGAGAGTGGAGCTGCAAGAGGAAAACGTGGGTTTGCTCTGCCTAAAGCATCTGTCTGATGGTGCCTTGCAGAAATGCCTGCCTGACAGGCAGCCTCAGATGCAGCAAGGCAGCAGCGGCTTCTCCAGCACATATTGTGAATTCCAAAATGTATAATAAATACACATTTTACAAAAGCAATATGTGTTTTAAAATATAATATATGCAAACAATCATATAAATCACCAGGTTTGACATGAGTCAGCCGAAGAGGCTTCTGGGGAGATGGTGTGGTGCCTGTGTGTGTGTTTTTAATAATGTAAAAATATGTGTAATATGTTTGAAAAACAACAGCCAAAAACCCCTTCTACCTGCCAACTTTACAGTACTTATTTCCCCAGAGTTCTCCATAGCCTAGACTCTCCAAGAAATAACAGAGGGCTTAAATAAAAAGTATACATATGAATAAGATGTGGAAGCTCCGCCTGTCTCGATCTATATTTCCCTGATGGACTTGTCCAACACAGGCTTCCTATGTGAAAACATATATACATTTTATGGTTTTCATGCAAAGGTTTCTATAGTACTGTAACATGAGCCCCAGATGGTGTGAGAGAAGGACTTCTGGTCCCCCTCTCTGACACACCCCATTGAGTTCGAGGCTGTCGTGCTGTGTTAAGTACTAAATGTCAACCCTGACTATGAGTTCTGTGCCCTTTGTCAGCTGGAGCCACCCTTCGGATTGCTTTTCAGGCCTGATTTGAGTGTTTAATGGTTTAATGGCGCTCTCCTGGTGCTGGGCAGTCATGGTCCCCCCGGATGGCTGGTTCATGCAGAGATCCTCTGCTGGATCCCCTAATCTCTGGCAGCAGCATTGTGGGCCTCCTGTCCTTGTGGATGTCACAGAACACAAGTAGCCAGTCCTAGTCCAGCGCTGCTGCCACTGTTGATCCTAGCTAGCAAAGGCAACTACAGTTTCTCAAGTGTTAAAGCCAAAATTTTAGCATAAAAATGAGACTAGTGCCCAGACAAGGTAAACTGTTTATCCAGGAGAATTCTGTTATGGAGTACCTATAGAAAACACAGACTGCATGGCTGTATTTAAGTGAAAGAGTATCCATTTCCGTGTTGTTCCTAGCACTGAACAAACGAAAGCTACAGGAATTCCCAACAACGAAAGATTCTTTAAATAAATTATGATACGTCTGTGTGTCAAAAGACTGTGCAACCAGTGCAGAAAGATCAGAGACTTGGAAGAGGTTTCATGTTGATTATTAAATGCAAAAAACTCATGTTACAACATGGCAGTTTAAAACACTCCATATCATTCCATACATTATTGCTTTTGTGTATTGCTTGCCAGTGGCTGCAGACAAAATGCTAGATATTCAGGAGGAACTCATGCCCATGTTTATAATAATGCTTTTTATATCTACTAATATTTGGTGTAGGGATGCACTTCTGAGTCTACCTCGAACTGCCAGCACTGGTTTCTCAGGAGCAGGGATAAAGAATCATCTTTATTTCTTCAGCCTAGTTGCATGTGTTTCAACAGTGAGTAGACACTGTTTATTGAACAGGAATTTTAAAATGTATTTACCAAGTGTCTTGGTAGTCTGGGAAAATAATGTTTAGTGTGTCTTGTGTGCACAGAAGACATCAAGAGTGCTATGACAGTATACCTCTACTTACTCCTTTGGTGTCCTGCTCCCCATAAGTTAGAGTCCCCCCACCCCATTAATATGAGACCTGAAGATTAGTGGAAGAAGCCAGTTTTGGATTCTAGCCTTTCAGTCCTTCCACATGGGGTCATGGCCAGAAGTGGCCAACATGACTCCACTCCCTTGGCCTTGAAACCATCGTGAGTGAAGGGTAGGGCGTGGCACATGCAGAAGCACTCATTCTTCTTTCTCATGCCAGCCCTCCATGCTGACCAATCCCAGGTTCCAGTTTCCTCCCTGGCCCACCCAGGACCTTATGTCTTCAGCAACAGATACTAAACAAGGTGAGAATATGTAGGCTACACAGTTTCCCTAAGCCATGTATTAGCAAGTTTTATTGGAATGTGGCAATACGAATTAACTTCCCTGTTGTCTGTGGCCATTTTGCTTGGCAAAGGTGGAAATGACGGACAATATAGGCCACAAACTTAACATGGTGTTTTTTCAAGCCCATTACAAAGTAAGTTTTAATTGGGGAATGGACTTCCTAGTTGCATAGCAGCTTAAGCCACCACTTGCTAGATTTACGTTGCTTATTGGAGTAACCTTTTGGAGTCTTGGCTACTCTGCACTTCCATTGTAGCTCTCTGCTAATACATCCTAGGAAGCAGCAGACAGTGGCTCAAGTACTTGAGTTCCTGCGACTGACATGGCAGAGGAGACCTGCATGAGGTCCCTGGCTTCTGGCCTTGACCTTGCCCAGCTCGCTCGCTCGCTCTCTCTGTCGTCTCTGTCTCTAGCTCTGTATCTGTGTTACTCTGTCTTTCAAATACATTTGTTTAAAATGTTTTAATTCTTCTTCTTCTTATCACTATAATTATTATTTTTTTTTACTTTCAGATGTGCAGACAGGTAGACAAGGCTTCCACCCACACCCTGAACTAGGCCAGACTGAAATCATGAGTCTAAAAGTCAGCCTTAGACTCCTATTTAGATAGCAGGAATTCAAGTACTTGAATTATTACCTGCTACTTCCCAGGGTGTGCAATGCCAGGAAGCTAGAGCCAGGAACCAAACCCAAATATTCTGTTGGGAAACAGAAGTTTTAACCACCATGCCAAATTCCTGCCCCTATTTCATGTTTCACTATGAATTTATTATTGATTTATTTATTTATGATTTCTCTCTTGAATGTATTAACCTTGAGGGCATAATGTTGTCCCCAACAGGTTTTTCTTTAACATCAAGAATGGTGCCTTGCACATGCTAGATACTCAGCAAATCAATTTTTAGGATAAAAGGATAAAACTGAATATAAAACCAACAATTAAAGAAATCAATCTAAATTGAAACACAAGTCAAGGAAAGGAAGATACCCCTATCTAACTGCATCACATTGCTGAAAAGGTGACAGCATAGGTATTTTCAAGGAGAGTACAACCATCAATCAGTAAAAAAGGAAAAAGGAGACTGCAAAGTTAAATTGAACAGCACAGTACTATGGATAAATTAGAATAGCAAGGACTGAAATGTGATTAGCTAAAATTAAATTCTCATATAAAAAAAGACAAAGTAAACATGAGTACAGAAAAGAGGGAAAGACAAAATAATAATAAAAAATACTTTCAGACGCAGTAGCCAAAAGGATTCTAAGAAAACGGCTGCATTGCAAATAAGGGTGAACAATGCTTGGGTAGACAATGCTAGGCCTGAGCTGTATTCTGTTTACAAACTTCAACCTTGAAAGCGAAAGGGAAGTTGTGATTTCTAGCCTGAAAATGCAAGTCGCCAGCAGAGGAGGTTGGACAGGAATCAGTTCTTTGGGTTTGCAAATGTGTGCATATTGACCAACCTGTGAGTAATGGCTACTCAGTAACAGGGAAGATAAATGGGACTTTGGAATGGGAAAAGGGGAGAAAGGAACACTTTAATCAATTTTACGATCATGGATACAGAAAAATAAGACACTCCTAGTATGGATGAATTTTTTTTTTAGATTTCTCATGTTGTATAAGTTCATTTTGGATTTCTGGATTTCTTTGTGTGATCACTGTGTTGAGAGTCCATGAATTCTCATTTGGTCTCCTTAAAGTTGATTTATCTGTTGTCTGGCTCCAAACCAGACACCTGGTAATCAGGAAGATTCTCTCTTGCACTCCTGATAGATGCTGTTATTTATATTCTATGAATATTGTCTTCCACAAGTCCTTCTTTGACTTTGAAGAGTTTGTTTGTTTGTTAAGATTTTGTTTGAAAGGCAGAGTTGCAGAGAGGGATAAAGAGAGTGATCTTGTCTCCACTGATTCACTCTCTAAATGGCCACAACAGCTGGAGCTGAGCCAGGCCCAAACCAGGAGCCAGGAGCTTCTGGCTCTCCAGAGTGGGTGCAGGGCCCAAGGACTTGGAAGCCAGTGACCCAGGCAGTGGTTGTAACTACTATGCCATAATGCTATTCTGCCTTTTAATTTTTTTAAGCTACTCTAGTAACATATGATTGACATATTAAAATCAGTATATTTTTAACATATATATCACATTAAGTTTTGGGAAAAGTTTATAGCTGTGAAATTATCAGCACCATTAAGACCACCAACATATCTTTCATCCACCATTGTTTTCTCCCTCTTCTTTACTTCTGGTGTTTTTGTGTGTTTATGTTGTGAAGAGCACTTGCCCCAATCTTCTGGGTACAGTCAGCATTATCTGCTCTAAGCAGTCACTGAAATCCTGCCTCCTCTGCCCCATCATCACTCCATTTCATCTCTCTGTCCTGCTCCAGGTTACAACTGTTCTGTTCTCTGCTTCTGTGGGCCTGGCAGGCAAAACCATGCAGTATCTGTCCTCTGTGTCTAGCTTGTGTCATGTAACATAGTGCCCCTGTGTCAGTCCACATCATCACAAATGGCAGGATTTCCTTCCTTTTGAGTATTGACTGTTGTGATATGTGTGTACACACAAGCTCTGGGTGCATTCATCTGTCTGCTGATAGGCATGTTGTTGCTATATCTTGACTATGGGAATAGCGTTGCAAAGAACTTGCCAGTATCTCTTCAACATACTGATTACCTTTCCTTTGCACACATGCCCAGCAGCAAAATTAGTGAGCTTATGTGAGATGGAAGATCTATTTTTGATTTTTAGGTAACCTCCATACTGCTTTCCATAATAGCTGTATTTAAAGTCTGTTCACACCAGCAGATGCAAGGATTCCCTTCTCTCCACCTCTTCAGCAACACAGATCTTTCTCTTCACGCCCTCCTCACAGGTATAAGGTGACTCCTCCTTGTGAGTTTGATTTGTGTTTACCTGATGCTTGATGATGGGGAACACTTTCATGTACCTGTCATCCACTGATATATTGTCTTTAGAAAAAAAATATCCATTCTACTTTTCTGCTCATTTTTCAACCACATTGTAGTCTTGCTGCTCATTGTGTGTGTTCCTCAAGCACTCATGCATTTTGGATATTAGCCCCTTTTTGAACACAAGCATTTTTTGTATTCCATAGATTTTCTGTTTATTATTATTATTATTATTATTATTACTGTTTCCTTTGCTGTGCATAAGTGTAGTATTCTGATATAGTCCTACTTGTTTATTTTTGCTTTTTGTTACTTGTGCTTTGGGAATCATATCCCAAAAAAGCTCACTGCCAATGTCCAAGCTTACTCTGTACTTTCTTGTGGGAGTTTCATGATTTTAAGTCTTACATTTAAGTCATTAATTCACTCAGGATTGGTTTTTGTGTGTTGGCATGAGGATACAGTTACATTGTTTTCTATGTAGACATGCAGTTTTCCCAGTACCATCTGTTTGACAAGATTGTCCTTTCCCCATTGCTTGCTTTCTGTATCCTTGTTGAGATTTGGTTGACGGTGGATATATAGGTTTATTTCTGGGCTCTCTGTTCTGTTGGTCTCTGTGTCTGCTTTTCACATGATCATAGGAGTATCGTAGATTTCTTTTTTAATGTGGGAGGCACAGAAACAGAAATAGAAAGAGATGAATAGAAATAGAAATAGAAAGAGAGCTCCTATCCGTTCATTGACATCTCAAATGCTTACATCTATCCGGGGATGAGGGTGAGGAGCTGGGCCAAACTTAAGGAAGCAGAAACGTCCTAGAGTGGGTTTCAGGGACCCAACTACTTGAGTCATTGTTGTTGTCTCCCAAGGTCTGCATGATTAGGAAGGTGGAATTGACAGCCTGAGTTGCTGTCAAAACCCAGAATCTCTGATATGAATGCAGGACTGTTATTCAGCAACTTAGCTGCTGGGCCAAGTGCATTCCCCTGAGATGCTTTTAATCAGTTGCAGTGTCTCATTTTGGAGGTGGTGACTGCTCCCTAGACTCAGCTGCAAGTCTCCATCCCAAGAGGTCATTGTTAATAATTCATGCAAGCTCCTTCAGGCTACAGCACTCCATCCACTTGTCTTGAGATGTTCCCAGTGCTTGCCAGGCTCTTAAGGATGGGGAATAACACCATTGTTGAGAAGATACCAAACTGCATGGGTGAAATCTGGCTGCCTTCACTGTGCGACACAAGACCCCGAGAAGTGTAACAACATAGGAATTTTTCAAAACAGATACCTTAAAGAGTTCAGTAGTAATTTCTGTTGAATTCCTCGGTAACTTTGTCTTAAAATTATTTTCTTTCCTCTTTAAAAGACAGTGTTTGGCTGAATGTGAGCGTTCCCTCTTTTTCTTTGTAACTGTAACTTGTACATCAATGTCATATATCTAACATAGGAAGACTATAAATAAGTTGTATCCTACTGACTCTGAGTAAAGTAGAGCGCCCAGTAGGCTTATTTGGGGCATATTATATGCATTTTTGGATATCTGACAACCAAAACCTGATGACTATTTGGGACTCATTTTTTTAAATGCATTGGAAGGAGGTAAAATACGTATTTATATATATCTTTGGTTCATTGGGGTCAAAACTATTCAATATTAAAATTTGTGCAAAATGAATTTTCTCTAAGATAGCCAAAAAGTCTGTAGGAGGAGATGGTTTACATCTTAAAACATGATTGTTAAGAAACCATGTAGATGTGGAGATTCAGACCACTCAAGAAGTTGTATTATACCCTAGTGACTGCTGTGGCCTTGCTCCTTCCTCACAGGCGCCAAACATAGAAGAGAGTGAGACAGTTTGCAGTGGTTTTCTGAGAAAGCAGTCACAGCTTTATTGCTCCATCCTCATGAAATCTTTGCCCAAAATAGGTATGCCAAGGTTTACTCACCGTTTTGACTGCCAGACACTAACACAATAAGGATAAAGTTACTTAACAAGAAATGTCCAGCAATAAAAATGTTATTTTAACCAAGTAGACGTTCAAGACCCATATGAAAAATGGAGAATCTTCTTTTTTGGGTTGAAGTCATCCGTTTCCAAATCAATGAGAAGGAGTAAGGTACCTGCGATTGCTTCCTTTGGGAATGGTGAACCTCTCTTCCCACTCTGAGCAAAGTGGATGAATTCAGAGGAGACTGGACCAGAGAATCCCCAGTGATCACTCTGCAAGGCATCTTGGTGACCCACAGACAGGAGTGCTTCCACTTTGCAACCACTGCAAATGGATCAGAGTCACAGAAGTTTCACTCGTCCAGGAGTTCTAGCAATTATTGTCTCTGTAAATGGTGAACTCTAAGGAAAGCCCCATCCTTCTTTTGGATTGTGATAGAGATCAGTATTGGTCTTGTTCTGGGACTACAGCCACAGATCTGCCTTATAATTTCCAAAGGGTTCTGTCCACATTGAGATGCTGGTTAGATTACTTAAGCATTTTGGGGTATCCTGAATGGCTCTCTACATACTGCTAACATCTGTATGGTACGTAATCTTGTCTCTTGTTTTTGATCTTTCTCAAAAAGACTCAGGCTAAGGGCTTGACAAACACTTGCTAAAATGACTCACCTAAAAACAAAACAATGTTGGTGTAATCTCAGCCTTTTAATCATGTCCAATTTCAGGGCCAACAAAATGCATAGTGGTGTCCTTGTTTTCAATCTAATGAAAATATTTAATTTTCAGAATGAACAGAAAGTCACTCCCAAGTTTACTTAATACTAACCTTGCCTCAGATGACAGACCCTCTCTAGGGCACCCCTGTAACTGTGGTCCCAGGGCACGACCTTTCAGCACTGGGGAGGCAGGGCCAGGTGTCATCCTGTTTGTCTCTTACTGGGTCCATGAGATCTTTATCACAATCCAAAAGAAGGGTGGAGTTTTCCTTAGAGCTCATCATGAACAGGGAGAATAATTCCCAGAACTCAAGGGTGAGGGAAATCTCCATGACTGATCAGTTTGCCGTTTCCTAAACAGATAGGGCTGGTATGAAGGAGGGAGAAAGAGAGCCACACATAGTCTTAACCACCTCTGCTCCAACTGATAAACTATAGGAAGAGAAAGTTTAATGTGTAGGTGTCCTCTGAAGCACAATAGCTATCCCCAAAGCACAAAAACACCAACCAATGCAGGAGGCTCATGCCGCAGATCTACCAGACACCCCATCCAGAAGCATCTGGAGCTGGGCTTCTGTACAATAATGGAGGCAAAAATATGTTCAGCAAAGGTGGGGTATTCGTAGTCTCTGTGCCGTAATTCAAAGGCTGCGGCTGCTGCCAGGAGGTGTAGCTTCATGGGGTCTGTGGACAAGGGGAGGCAGAAGGACCACGAAGCTGCTTCCAGTCTACAGTCTAAGTGGCCGGGCTACAAGATTCACATTTCCCACTGGTACAAAAAAAATCCCCAAACTATTGTCCAAAGAGCAGGTAAAATAACACCAACCTGTAAACAGAGAACGATGAACTTAGACAAACAAAAATGAAAATTTAATTCAAATAAAATCATTGAACCACATTTCAAACCATAAGAATAAATCTAGTGTTAGCAGGATTAGCAAAAAAAATTACGTAATAAGAACATGAATGTTCCATTGCTACTATTTTGAAAGTGATGAAGAAATTAGTGTGCTTGGGATGTTCAAAGATGAATGAGAAATTATATCCATTTAAACTGAGTTAAAAACTATTTGAAAATAGCAATAAAACAAAAACACCTGAATTGAAAAGGAGTCAATTGGAAATCAAACATTAAATCATCATCAAAACAATTACTACATTTGACTCATAGAACACACACACACACAATTAATGATTCAGAAATATAGATTGTGAAGCACCAACTTTGGTCTAGTAAGGTTTTTTTTTAAAGGAAAGGGCAAGAATGGTGATGTTAGTAAAATTAGAAATTTAGTTTTCTATATCAATACACTGTAAGTGTAGTGAAGCTACTAAAATACCTTCAGAGTAGACACATTATAATAATGCCACCAAAAATAACAGTAACAAATAAAGGTAGGTATGAGAGAGAAATGCAGATCATTTTAATAAGAAATGAAAATAGATTAGCTGGAGACTTCTCAGCAGCTGCAGTAGATTCCAGACACACAGACACACACACACCATTTTCACTATGTGTTTTAATACCCTGATAAGTATTCTTAAGATTAGGGGGAAAATGAGAAAAAATAAAGTCCTTTTTCGGAGCTAGACTTTATCAACATCAGAGCTTTACTAAGAGAGATGTTAATAGGACCTTATGGGAGAGTTTTGAAAAGTAAGACTAAAGAAAAGAAGTGAAATATGTCAAAAAAAATTAACTATTTGCATTTTAAATCAATTTGGTCTATAAAATCTGCCCCCAAGCTCACCTCTGGCGATTGTGGCCAATTGGAAGATTTTCCCTTCTCTCTGTAAATCTGCCTTTTCAATAAAAATAAATCTTTTTTAGCAAAAAAAAAAAAAAAAAAACGGATAAAAAAACACCAAATTAGCTAATCAGTTGTCTCAGAGCTCCAGAATGTGGCAGTAGAAAATTCCAACACTGAAAAATTATGAGAAAAAGGACTGAAATAGGGCCCAGCACAAAGGGCTAAAAAGGGCCTAAAGCTCCACCTTGCATGTGATGGGATCCCATGTGGGCGCTAGTTCATGTCCCAACTGCTCCACTTCCCTTCCTGCTCCTTGTCTGTGGTCTGGGAAAGCAGTCAGGGATGGCCCTAAGGCTTGGGATCCAGAACCCACATGGGAGACCCAGAAGAAGATCCTGGCTTGGATCAGCTCAGCTCTGGCCTTTGGGGTTACTTGGGGAGTGAACCAGCAGACAAAAGAGTCTTCTGTTTGTCTCTCCTTCTCTCTGCAAAATCTGACTTTCCAATGAAAACAAATAACTCTTAAAAATATATATATGAAAGAATAAAAACTGGGTAAGATACATAGGACTACTCTTGACGAAGAAAGCAATGTCTGCCATTGGTGGGAGGGAGGAAGGCCAAGACTAGTAGTATTATTACTATTACTATTACTATTACTATTACTATTATTATTATTATTATTATTATTACTAGTAGTATTACTGAAAATAAAAAAAAGAGTTCAATGTGAATGAACTTAGCAGGGCACGCCTCAGGTTGTATTTGTCAAGTGAAAAACACCAAGTGCAGGGAGGCATGATTTAGTCCATGTCCTATGGGAAAGAGAATAAAAACATGGATAGATTATGTATATCATAGTAGGTGTATTTTGTATATAAATCTTGATGGTATATACTTGAAAATGTTTTTGAATAGATACATAGCGATGGCCTACTGAGAGCAGTGAGAATTTATTTTCGTTTTATGCCTTCCTATTTTTAAGTTGAATTTTCTAACCACATGATAAAATACTTTTATTTTCATATCCAGCAGGGGTGATTTAAATAGTAGGTTTATGAACCATTCATATTCTTCATATCTTAATAAATGTTACTCAAATGGTCCATGGCTCTTATATTTATGTTTTGTGTATGTGTGTGTGTTAGAAATTGTTTTATTTGCTGCACTTCCTGCTTATAGCATGTGAGCCCCAACAACATTATCCAGTGAGAGTTTGGACATATTTCTGGGCTTAACCTCAGCAGGGTCTTATAGACTAATATGGGGTAGGGGTATTATGCCCATATGTACCTGGTGTCAAAAGATCCCATAACCGAGATCCATCTAATTGACTGTTTTGATAATATGCTGTTGCTACTGATACGTCTGTACCAACCTGTTTCTTTCCACTTTTCCCAAACTACCCATTGAGGAAGATGTTACACACACAGAGGGCAAAGGTTCTGTTGGCTTTGTTCTACCTGCTCAGACTCCAGCGTACTATTGAGCACACATTAGATGCTCAGTAAATGCCAGTAAAATTAAGTTAAAAACTGAAGGACCTTTTTCCTTCCTCTCACTGGCAATGTGTTCGCATCAGAAGATAATACAAAGTGTCATACTTATTAATTAAGCCAATAGAGATTGAGCAGATTTTAAATATAATTGTCCTTTGGACTGGCAGATATCAGACTTTTTCACTTAAAATACCAGTAACATTTTACCCGTAATTTACAAGTAATATTTGCATGGAAATATGGGAAATTGTATCTTACATTTTGCTGTCTAAACCATACCCACCACACTCTGCTGTTGTTACCATGACATTAACGGAAGGGATTTTAGCGTATGCTAGGGAGGCTGGGGTGTAGGGATAGAAAGCAGTCCTTAGCACCTGTGTGGTCAGCTCTCCCTTCTGCCCTCTCATTTTAGCATGGAGAAATGTTTCCTTGTGGGCAACAGGAGCTCATCTGGTCACAGCCTCCTCAAGCTGCAGTTGGCTGGCGTATCTGCTGTGCAGATACAAGATGAACGTTGGCTCATATCATTTGTATGCACAATGACATCACAGATGCCCTAGACCTGCTGCCACCATAGCAACTGGAAAGCATGTTGTGGCCTTGTTTCCACTCTCTAAGAACTCAGCAAGAGGAGAGAGTGACCACAAGCCACTGGTGGGTCAGGAGTCCATGAAGGGGGAGGAAGTGCAGGGGGTAACTAAACCAGAAGATAGAGCAGCCTGGGTCAATCAGGATGGGAGTCCAGCCTTGGCCTGTTCCAAGTTGTGTTACAAATATCTCATTTCACCTTCATTTGAAAGCCCTGTGACTACTCCTGTTGTCTTCCCCATTTCACAGATAAAGAAACTGAGGCCTTGGATCTTAAGTAACATGCTCAAGATCAAAAAGCTCATCAATGGATGCTAATCTCTGGTTCTGTGAATCCGGAGCCAGGCTGCAGTGTGGTCTCAGCCATCTGCCCCAGCTGGCCCAACTTTAGTGGCAGCCTGGCTTTTGGCCTTTTGGTCAAAAGAAGCCAGTAAAAATGAGTGAGCAGGAAGGACACAGTGAATCCCAGAAGGTGGCACAGGAAGATGATATGTGGGACATACTGAAATAGGAAGGCTCTGGACCCAGTGAGGTAGCCTAGTGGCTAAATCCTCATCTTGCACACACTGGGATTCCATATGAGCACCAGTTTGTGTCCTGTCTGCTCCACTTCTTAGAGCTCCCTCCTTGTGGCCTGGGAAAGCAGTCAAGGATAGTCCAAAGCCTTGTGACCCTGCACACATGTGACAGACCCTGAAGAAGTTCCTGGCTCCTGGCTTCAGATAGGCCCAGCTCTGGCCATTGTGGTCAGTTACAGAGTGAACCAGCAGATGAAAGATCTTTCTCTCTGTGTCTCCTTCTCTGTGTAAACCAGCCTATCCAATAAAAAAAATAAATACATCTTAAAAGAGAAAAATAAGGAATGCCCTAAAAGCAAGAAGATTGACTAAGAGAAGTGAAAAGTATCCATTTATTAAATAATTGGTGCTTAAAATGCCATAAGTGCCTAGACTCTTTCCTTGTGGCCTGTCACTTACTGCTGGTCATTATTTAGAGGACACTGCAACCATGTGGCTTGACCCTGAGGCACATTCCACTCAGTGCTGAGCTCCCAAAGCTGTCAGTGCAGGGACTACACCCTAGACAAATTCCATCACAGCCTGTAGGCTAAAAGCCAGCAGGAGAAGACCCAGGCTCTGAAAGAAAAACTGGAGGGAAAAATTATAGCCACAATCAAAGAAAAATCCCATGCCTAATAGTTGTTTAAAATGAGGGAAGAAGTTGTATATACAGATGACTGAGACCTTGTGAGACCCCTTGAAGAGTTGTCACTGCAGGCTGAGCTCTCCAGTCCCTCCCAGAATACTCTGGAACTCCCAGCACTCCTCAGTACTCCAAGGGCATCATGCAAATGAGGCCCTGACCTTGAATTAGCGCCAGCATCTGAGTCCTCCTCTGGCCTTTTCTGAACTTCTTGCCTGATTCTAATGAGTGGCCCAGTAGGAGACTGATGGCCTTGGTGCAGCGCCAGTGCCTTCCCCTGGGCAGTATCTCTTAAAGTAACTCTCTGTGTCTGAGCACACATTCATCCTCTGGTCATGACCACATGCTCCATGAACTGCCATCTTGCTGCTGTTGACCATCAGGTACTTATTAAAGAACCTGCTGTGTGTTGGAGCCCAAGCTAGGTGCTCAGTGCCTGCCCTGAGATGAGTTTGTCTTGGAGGGAAAGTTAATGACCTAAGAAGTTTCCTATTCTTGAGGTGCACAGCTGGGCAGTGTTGTTTTGACTGTCCTGGATACTACATTGTTAGGCACATAGTGGGGACCTTACAGATTCCCTGCAAATGAAGTTAAACGTATAACTAGAGACCAAGTAATCCTACTGAATGGTATTTACAAGAGTACTTCAGAAAAATCTTGTAAAATTGAATTAATAGATATGTTTTAGTGCCAACAATTTTAAACCATGTAGTCTCCCAAAGGATGACGGAAAAATGTGTATTATGAAAAGAGTATGCGTAGATTTCCAAGATTTTTGTACTAAATCACATCTCAATTCTATTTTCCAGAAATTTCTTTTCCTTTTAAAAAAGATTATTCAATTGAATGATCCATTTGAAAGGTAGTGAGAGAAGGAGAGGGGAAGACAGAGAGAACTCAATCTACATGTGCTTATATGCTGATTGACTCTCCGAATGACCACAAGCCAAGAGCCCAGAACTCCATCTGGGCTTCCCACATCAGTGACAGGAGCCCACATGCCTAACCCATCTTCTGATGCTTTCCTAGGGGTATAATCAAGGAGCTAAATAGAAAACAGAGTAGCCAGGACTTGAAGCAGAACTCCCATATGGGACACCAGTGCTTCCTGCCACAGTATAACCTATTGTACCACAACACCCATCCCTGAAAGATGCTTTTTTAAAATAAGATTTTTATTTTATTTTTATTACAAAGCCAGATGTACAGAGAGAAGAAGAGACAGAGAGAAGATCTTGCATCCATGATTCACTCCCCAAGTGACCGCAATGGCCGGTGCTGTGCTGATCTGAAGCCAGGAGCCAGGAGCTTCCTGCATGTCTCCCATGTGGGTACAGGATCCCAAGGTCTTGGGCTGTCCTCAACTGCTTTCCCAGTCCACAAGCAGGGAGCTGGATGAGAAACGGGGCTGCTGGGATTAGAACCAGCACCCATATGGGATCCCACCATGTTCAAGGCAAGGACTTTAACCACTAGGCCACTATGCCAGGCCCTCAAAGATACTTTTTGAAGTACACTATGTAAACATTTTCCCACAAGAGGCTTGTACATGAATATTCACAGCCATCTTGCCCGTAATCCTAAAAGATGGACACACCCAAGAGTTCAGCCATGGGAGAAGCTGGTAATCTTACTGAGAGAGATGAAAAGGGGGAAACTATTGACGTGTAGTGACATGGATGGGTCTGAAATGCACTTTGCAGAACTAAAGAAGTCACAAACAACAGTGAATTATTCTATTTAGGTGCATTCTTCGAAAAGCAGGGAGCATTGGGGACCAAAACTCAGGTCAGTATTTGTCCAGGCAGGGAAAGGAGGTTGACAATAAAATGGCGAGGAGGAACTGCTGAGGGACAGTTAGAACAGTGCTCCATCTGGAGTGTGGCCATGGGCACGTGGCTCTTTACGTTTGTTAAAGCTCATTGAACCATACTCTTTAAAGCAGAGAATTGTCCTGAATGTAAATGATACCTTAATAAGCTTGACTTTTAAATGAGACACTGAAATCAATTAGTGGTAAATACCAAATTAGAACAAAGGGTACATTCTTAGAATAAGAACAGGAGCCAGGTTAGATGGCAGAGCTAGCAGGAAAAAAAAAACCCAAGGCTTCGCAGCCCAAAAGTACGGTCAGCCCAGGTCTTGGATCTGACACATTGCATGCATGACTGTGGACTCTGTTGCAGAAGACAGCAGCTGCACTCAGGCGAGGACCACAGGACCCACCCTGTTTACAGCTGCCCTCTGTATGCAGCTGTTTTGCCTCCCAGCTGTCTGAATACCTCCTTGCTGAGACTATAATCTTCCAGTCCAGGTTCTCCCCAGGTCTCCCCGGTTATCACCAACCCAGGGCAGATTGCCCTGTTGCAGGTTGCACCAACCTCTCATTTGAAAACAAAACACCTGATGAAAGAGCAGGTGTGCCCGGGGCCCTTTGTGGTTAGCTGTAATTCTTGGCAGAGTGTGACACGCTTTTACCCCTGAATTCGCACAAAGCACAAGGCATTTGCCACGGTGCTAATTGCTATTGGATGAAAACAAGCCATCCCAGTATGTGGGCATGAGGCAAGACAAGACAGATGCCAAGGCCATTCAGAGCCAGGGCCTGCAGTGGGCGCCGTGCCCGGCCATGGCAGAGAGCAGGCTTGTCTAAATGTCAGTTCCCCTTGCACAGAGTATAGGGAAGTGGTGCTCACTGGGTAACTGGGCAACCATGCAACCTTTCCTCTCTCCTGTAGTACACTCACTGCTCTCCGCTGTTCTCTGCCTTGCTTGGAGTCAGTGCAGTTGCAGGCAATTCCTGAAGTATCTTTCCCAACACTCTGCGGGACCCAAATTTTTCTCTTCCAAAAGGGAAAAGTTTGTGCCTTCAAGCAAAGGTTTTGTGGCTCAGGAGCGAAAAGACATCTGGTAACAGTGAACTTGCTACCTGTTATCACCCAGCTTTGTCCCTTTTGTATATAAAAAAATGCTCAGGGCTTTAGAGAATGTGCCCTGTTCAAGGCTATGATGCTAGATTCATTCAGATCCAAGCCCAGTTAAGTCACAACCAGAGAGAATTCTGAATGTGCAATTTCTCCTTCTCCCAAGCCAAATCAGAATTTTCTCCCTGCTGACCTCTGGTTGTCCCATCGCAGCTAAGGGTTTGCTGTGTCAAAGCCTCATGTTTGCCATTTAAACAAGATCACCATCAAGACCCCGGGCCCCAGGTCCTAGACCAAGTCACAGAAGGAGTGGAAATTCCATGAGCACGCAAAGTGGGGAATGATAATGAAAGGATTTACTTGATGCCGTAAAAAAGGTGAGGAGACTATTTTTTTTTCTTCCCTTTCTCCTGTTCCAAGTCAAGCTTTTCTGCCGCTGATACGGTTTTTCTCTTTGATGACACATGTTCTCAACCCATGCTCTTCTGCCTCAGTACCATGCACTTCATCCCAAGGGTATCCTAGAAGTAGTATGTTGGAATTGGAGTCAGATGTCCCTCAGGCCCCTCAAGGACATTGAGTACACCTGAGGGTGTGGCCAAACTCCTTAAGAGTTTTCCCAACTGTGAAGTGGGCACATATTGGTAACTGTCATGCCTTCATCTCTCATGACACCTGGCACCTCACGGCTGTTCATGTCTTTCCTGAGATTTGAAAGGGAATATGTCAGCTTGTATGTAAAGTTTGCTTTAGATAGATCGATGTATAAGTAATGCTTTAAAATGTGTGGCTGTTAGACTCCACACTGCCCTCCACCCAGTGCACAAGTTTTGACAGGGGTTTTATGGGCACCGCTGAAACTCAGCAAAAAATCCAGCACAATCTGCCTACTGGGCACAAACAGCCATTTTTTGTTTTGACCTTTAAGGTTACATTTGAATTTATAACCATGGCTTAACTGCATGCTGACACGTTAGAAAGCAGCTCTATCTTTCTCTTGAAAACTTTCAGTCTCTTCCAAGGATGGGTGACATCCAGTCTACAGGCCATACTAGGCCTGAAAATCATTTCACCGAACCCTGCCAAAGCAGCCACAGGTAGGACTCAGTGTTAGGTACATCTGTAGCAGGCTGCTTTTCAAGTTGCAAATTCTGTATTGTCTGTGAATGATGTTATGAATGTCTGAGTGACCCTTGGCAGAAAAACTGTTCTCCACCCAAAATAAATGATCAGGGCTGGCCTTGTGGTCCCCAAACAACATTGCATACCTTAGCTACTCCATTTCTAATCCAACACCCTGCTAATACACCTACAAAAGCAGAGGTTGAAGTTGGAAGGAAAGAGAATGAGTGGAGGATAGGAGAAGGAAATTTCATAATAACCAAGAAACCCCTCATCGATTTCTGAAAGTGATATGGATTCTGTAGGGGGATAAGGGGAAAAAATGGTTTCTGAAAGCCAAGTAAAAGGGAGATGAGTGAGAGAGGAAAGTCAAGGCTTGAAAATATAGGATTATGTAACTTGCAGGAACTGCTCTCTGGCTGTCAGTTTTCTAGAATGTTCTCCGCCAGTTGTCCAGCTCTCTCTAGCCAGTGCCAGATAAGCACCTTCCCATAAGCCCTCTAGGAGCAATTTAACATGGGTGTGATTTGGGTTGCTGGCATAGGGTCTAGTCTGTGACGCAGGAGGTGGCAGAAAGGCCCTGCACTGACCTCTCTTTACTTTTGTAGGATTGTGGCCTAACGCGCTGGACACTGCAGGTCTTACCCTTCTCTGGCAGAGCCCTTGGCAGAGAGAGAGGATGCTTCTGGGAGCCGAGGGACCTGGGCCAAGCAGTGTGTGTCCAGAGAAGGAGTGATCACTCCAGATTTCCTGGAGGGCATTGGTAAAGGCCATCTTTGAGGGCAGTCTCAGTTAGCTTTCACTGTGGAGCAGATCACTCAGTGTGTCTGTTCTTTAACTCAGGGTTCTAGGGCTGGTTGGCATCGCTGTGAGGCTCTGATAGCTCTGTTGGGGCCAGGTCAGTTGACATCTTTGGTCTGCTGGAGGCCTGGCTGTGGCCAGGAGCTCTGACCCTCATGTCTGGCAGCTGACTGATATGTTGGTCTGGATGGGCCTCCTGGAGTTTTTCTCCTCTGTTCCATGTGATCTGTTTGTCCTCTGGAGGCTGGCCCCAGCTTTTGCACTAGGCAGCACTATTCAACAGGGTGAAAGCAGAAGCCGTCAGACCTCTTGTGACCAGGCCACGAATGTCATACTTCCTCACCCACCACACTCAGAAGGGGGGAAGTAAACACATCTCCTCCTGGCAGGAATCTTAAGGCAACCTGTACCCATTTACAGGTGACCACAGCAAGTAGTCCAGACACCTCTACACTGGAATGGACCTGCCACCTGGGGCAAACATGTTGCCTTCTGAAACTGTTTCCATTTCTCTGATTACTGAAAAATAAGAGGCACAGGTTAGATAGTCTCCGAGGACCCTCCTAATGCTGAACGAACAAGGATAAGAATTGCCAGGTGTGTGGGCAGAGTGAGTTCCATGAGTTCTCACAACAATCTGAGAAGTCTTGCATTACAGGAGAGGAAGTTGAAGTGCAAAGAGGTTAAATGCCATGTCTTGTGCCACACATCTGGAGCAGCTTCCATGGTCTCCGCTGTGAAACCATACTGTCCCCCTGAAGCCCCACGATCCTCCCAGGCAATGTGGAGGATGTGATGTGATGGTCTGTGCTCCTTAAAGCTGTTGCTAGTTGATTCCTCTCTTTGTATTCTTTTCCTTCAAAATCCTTTTACTGTACTGGTAGAAGGGTTAAGTCATAGAAGAACTAAACAATTTTTTATAGGAAAGGATAGTGATCAAATGATATGGATGCTTTTAGTTAGCCTACTGTCCAGAACACAAGTTTCCTCTCCTGATGTTCAAGTTGCAATGTTTAAGGTATGAGTGCTTAGGTTAAAAATGGTACGTTATGTGCTTATTTTTATTTGTTTTCATTTTGTTTGAAAGGCATGGAGATGAAGAAACAGAGATCCCACATCTGCTGGTGCACTCACCAAATGCCCAAACAGACAAGGGTTGGGTCAGGCCAAAACCAAGAGCTTCAAGTTCCACTCAGATCTTCCTCATCCCTAGCAGGAACCCAAATTCTTGGGCCATCATTTACTACTTCCTTGAGGAAGTGCAGGGCCCAGGACTTGAGCCAAACACTCTGATGCAGGTGTGAATGCATGTATACCATGCCATGTTTTACCCACTATGCCAAACACCTGCTCATTATTTTATAGGGTTTTTTTTTAAGGAGGTAGCATTTTCTTTTTAGTATATCAAGTGATGCCAAATTTAAATGGTGCAGGATAACTTTTGGTAGAAATAGTCTTCTCTCTCTTCCCCAAACTGACCATTTGTTCTCCCCACAAGTAATCAGTGCTTTTGATTTCTTATGCCTTTTTCCATGTCATGGCATTTGTCGGCAGGTGAACAGACATGAACATTTATACAAGCACAGAGTATACCTCTTTTAGTAGCTCCACAAATAAGAACATGCCATGTTTTGATTTGGCTAACTAGAACGTATTTGAAATTCCAGGACTTTCATGAGCACAGTATTACATTGTATGAATCTAGGTAGTTTTTTTTTTGTTTAATTACTGATTTATTGTTATTATCATCATCATCATTTTATGACACAGCTCCATAGGCTCCTGGTATTTCCCTTATCCCCTCCACCATCCCCCCCCCACCTAATTCCTCTATATCATTACTAAAATATAGTTCTTCATACACAGTCATATGTCCATCATTGTAGACGTGGACAATGGCAGAGAGTCCAGCATCCTATTGTCAAGATATAGTAAACAGTTTCATTGTAAGTCCATCTTTGTCTGGAAGTAGAGATGCATACTGCATTGTATCCTCACATCTGGACATGTTAGTCTCCATTTCACAGCTACTCTACATCCCCTCAAATGAAAATCATAATACAAAATTAACAATAAAAAGAAAAAAAATTAACACACGATGAAGTTAAATAACATGCTACTAAATGATTAATGTGTAGCTGAAGAAATGAAAATCAAGAACCCTCTTGCAGAAAATGATGCAACTGTATGATCTATGAGTCATTGAAGAATTTAATCAGAAGAAAGTGTCTGGAAGAGATGAAACTAACAAAACCCATTCGATATAGTTTCCACTGATTTTTTGTTGGTGAAATGTGTCTCTTCTAGACAACAAATAGATGGGTTTTGTTTTTTAATCTAGTCTACTAATCTGTGACATTTGATTGAGCTTAAGCCAATTATATTCGTGGTTAATATGTATGGTTGATACTTTGGTCCTGTCATTTTAGGAATGGTTTGTTCATTGATTTAGTCTTCTGTTGTCATTTTACTGGAATGTTCTTCACATTTGGCTTTGGTTTTGGTGGGTGCTATTCCTCTTCTCTGTCAAGAGAACATCTTGAAGTATCATTTATAGGGCAGGTTTAGAAGAAGCAAATTCTTTTAACTTTTCTTTACTGTGGAAGAATTTTATTTCATTTTCAAAGACAAAAGAAAGCTTTGTTGGATATGTTATCCTAGGCCAACAATTTTTTTCTTTTAGAATCTGGAATATGTCACTCCATTCTCTTCTGGCCTATGGAGATTCCTGTGAGAGATCTCCTGTGGATTTAATTGGCATTCCTTTATATGTCAGTTGATTTTTTTTCACATGCACATTTAAGGATCTTTTCCTTATGTTAGATTGAAGAGAGCTTGATGATCATGTGTCTTGGTTGAAGATCGCTTTTGATCAGACCTATTGGGAGTTCTGTGCCCCTCCTGGATCTTGTTTCCCAATTCTTTCTCTAGGTTAGGGAAATTTTCCTTTATTATTTCTTTCAATATATTTGTAAAACCAGTTTCTCTTTCTGCACCTTCTGGGACTGCCATAACTCTTATATTAGGTCTCTTAATAGTGTCTTTCAATCTTTGAATACTTTTTTTTTGCCTGATCCAGCTCTGCTTCCAGCTTTTTGTTTGTTTCCACCTGATGACAGAAAATATCTTTCAATTCTGAGACTCTTTCTTCTGCTTGCTTCATTCTATTTTGGAGACTCTCCACTGTACTTTTAATTTGGTCTACTGTGTTCTTAATTTCTGATATATCAGCCTTGATTTGCTTTATTGCTGCTATTGCTTGTGTAAGATATTCCTTAAATTCTTTTAACTCTTGTATGTGCTTTTCATTATTGATCAATTCTGTATTCCCCCATTTTCTCGATGTCTTCCTCAGGTAACTCTGAGGTTGGCATAGGGTTTTGCTCCTTTGCAGGGGAGTTTTCAGTAATATTCATTCTGCCTTTGTCGCTTCTTTTGCTCTTGATCATTGTACTTCTGGTTATCAGATTCTTCTCCTTGGGGCAGGTTTCTAAGCTGTGTCACCCACAGGTCTACAATATGATTTTACTTATTGCGGTTGGTACACAACTCTTTGCTTGTAGACGATTGTGCCAGTCCTTCCAGCGAGTTCCAGGTCTGGGTTCTTATGTTAGATTTCCACAAAGAACTCCATAGCCCCAGCTCCTGGCTCACCACTCTCTACCTCCTGTGATACTGTGCTGAGGCTGCACCATTGTCTGTACAACCTTTCTTCCACTTTCGGTTGGATCAGGTGCCAGGATTAGGGAGACACCAGGTATCCTATATAGTTAGGTTGTTGGTGGCACTGATCTTGCCAGAACCTGTTGGAAGTTAGGTCTGGGTGCCACACAGGCCTATTTTGACCTGTACGATGCCACAGTTGGTATTATTTTCCTGCAGGACCAGTGCAATCCACGGAATTCTGAGTTCCTGCAAGCTCAGCACATGCGCAGTTCACTGTTGTCCCCTGCAGTCCTAAAGCTTTTGCCACAGTGTACAAAATGGCACCTGATGGACCAGTGCTAGAATTCTTGATCTGCTGGCTGTCAGGTCTGAGGGCTACCCAGACCTGTCTTGGGTGGAACCTGTAGAATGCCACATTGCTGCAGTTCACTGAGTCAATAATGAATTCACTCCCAGCTCAGTTTATGCTCAGTCCTTTCCCTTGCCTTTGCCTCCTTAAGCAAAATGGCGCCCAATTCAGCTCTAGGGAGCTGACAGCTGTGCAATCTACCCTGTTCTTGCACTGCCTGTCTGGGATCTGCTGCTCTGTCTCTGCTCCTAATCAAATCAAACAGACTAGCAGGAAAGACAGTTCTTTGTCTGGGTTCGCCTCCCAAGCTCCAAGTGAAAGTCCCTTCCCACCTGGTTGCTGGTAGAGTTCCGGCTGCTGGAGGAGTCAAGATCGCCATAAGCTGAATGCCACTGGAGTATCAGTCACTGCATCACCACACCGTTGTTTTCACTGCTTTCCTATGTCTGTCAGTCTCCAGGTACCCCTCTGCTGTTGTTCCGTTCTCTCCAATTTCCTGGAATATGTTCTCTCTGCTTCATCCTGATTAAATGTTTCTTCGTCTGTTTAAACGTGTCCTTGCCCTATTCCACCATCTTGATTCTCCTTAGGTAGTTTGTTTAACCAGCCCCATATTGGCAGGTATTCAGGTTGTGTCTTATCTTCTGCTGTTGTATGTAATATTTCCAGGAAGAACCAGGCACACAGATGTTTGAACATACCATGAACATGACATAACTGGTCTAGAAGTCAGGTGTTATAGGAGTACATCCAGCCATAACAGCTTGCTTTTCAGATTCCATTTCCAGAGCTCCTGAGAAAACGGCCAGTCCTGTGACAGGAGTTAGGAAGGCCTAATGTGAATCTGGTATGAAAGTAAACAGGTGCCCAAAGGCAAAACGAGAGTCTGCTAGAGGACAGAAACCAGGCTGAAGGGGTCTCCACTGTGGGCATGGAATGATTTAGACATCAAATAAATAACAATAATAAATACATCTTATAGCCCATTAAATCATGAGAGCATACCACAAAATCATGTTGTAAATGGGATATTTCCAGAGCCTCAAGCTATCTCCCCAAAAGACAAATGGTACAGTAGACACCTGGCCTAAATGCCCAGAGCCCAGTGAACAGAACAGTATCAGCAATATTGAGGAAAGCTCTTGCACAAGACGCTTAAAAGGATGCCTCATCTGTGTTCTCTTTGCGAAAAATGCTTACCATGGTCTGGCTCTAAGAAAATGTCAGGCAAATAAAAAAAAAATGTGGGATACTTTACAAAGCATCCAACCCCCAACTCCCAAAATATCAGAAACTACCAAGGTCCTAGAAGACAAAGACAGAAGATCTATTGTATTTTCAGAGAGATAATGGGGATATGACAATTAAGGGTAATGATCTTAGACTTGTACCTTGAAACAAGAATGTCTAGTTGCTCTTAAAACTGGAGAGTGGATAAAGTTTGGATATGTATGTAGATTAGAGCATTACAACAATGTTAATACCCTGATTTTAGCAACCATTGTGTGAATATATAATGTGCTTGTTTTTAGAAAACTGTCAGAAGCAAAATTATTGTAAAAATAATAATACATGTATACTATTTGTGTGTGTGTGTATATATATATATATATATGGAGAGAGAGAAGAGGAGGAGGCAAGAGAAGGGGAGAGAGAAATTGAGAATTATAATGCAAATGTGAGCAAATGGTAGGATTTAGACAATCTGGGTACACAGGCAATCTTTCCACTATTTATTTTTGCAACTTTTCTGTCATTTGAATATTTTTAAGTTTCAAAGAAAATATACATATACATTGACATTTCAATAAGTTTTGCCAAATTGCTTGCTGTAGAAAACGTACACATTTTCTCGCTCACCACCAGCCATGCACCAAAGTGGCAGCTCATGTTTACAAAATGCATTCACACATTACACCCGGTGAACCTATTACCACTCCAAGCAAGAAACAAAGGTATTTTCTCCATTTTACATAACAGAAGCTTCCAGAAGTATAGACATTAAGAGTAGTGGTTAAGAACACAGTCTTTTGAAACAATAATTATATGCTATTTCACCCCCAATCATACTGGCAAACAAAGTATGAAAATACTGAGCGTTGGCAGAGATGTGAAGAAAGGAACACTCGTAATGTGCTGGAGGGAATGTAATTTAGTACAGTCATTTTGGAGAACAATCTGGAAGGATCTGATCAAGTTAAAGATTTGCACATCATGCAGCCTCGAGTTCCCTTCGTTAGCTGTATTTCCTAGAGAGAGAGATTCATACTGTTACGCACATACACACACAGCCACGTTTCCAACAGTGCAACTTGAAACAATGAAAAACATAAGACAAGTAACTGTCCACCAAACAAGTAATGGTAGAATATGTTGTGGTCTATCTGTTAGAATATAGCAGTTAAAATAAAATAATTGAAACCACAATTGCCACATAGAAAAATCTCAAAACCTTAGTGCTGAAGAAAGAAAGAAAACTGCAGAATATGTAAGCTTTAAGTAAATTTTTAGAGTTTTCTCTATTGCTTTTTAGCAGTTACATCCACATGAAAAGAGTCAAAGATCTTTCCCAGGGAAGATATGACATCACCCTCAGTTGAATGATTATTAAGGGTCTTGAGGGAGAAAATGTAAGGAACAGGATCAAGAAAATTTTAAAAGATTCCTTTCCACTCATAACATTCAATTGCCCCCAAAATAGATATAAAGCTAAAAGGGTAAAACTATTAGCATATGTCAGGTTGGGGTGCTGAATACATAGTTGTTGAATTAGATGATTCTCTATCCTTGTCTGGATGCTTAAAATATATCACAGCAAAAGGAAAAAATGGAAAACAGTGATGAAAGCCTTAAACAACCCAGGGCTCAAGTTTTCTCCAACATTGACCATTTGTGTCTTTTGAATGGTTTCCTTAATATCACTGGACCTCGATATATATGGAATGGAAGAATGCTTAGTTTGAAAAATCTGTGTCAAGACTGAATGTGATGACGCATATAAAGTCCTGGAATTGTGCCCTGAGAGAACCCAAAGGTAGTAGTTACTGCTACTATCCAGTGGTTTTCAGACCGAGACACTCTTGTCCTCAGTCAGTGTGTGTCAATGTCTGAATGCATGTTGGGCTGTCACACTGGAAGATTGGAAGATGCTGTTGGCATCTGGTAAGTTAAAGACCTGGGGTGCTTTCCAGGGGCAGCTCCCACATGCATGACGGAGAGTTGTTCAGTTCTCAACTGAGACTGAGAAATCTTTCCATGGTCCAGGGTCACATGGACATGGTCTAGCCAGCCAACTGTCATTGGCATACACGTGGCTCTGCATCTTATGAGGCTAAGACCTTGACCTTCCCTTAATGACTAGGTTCGCTGGTGATGAAGGCTCACCTTGAGGAATAGTCAATTTCTTAGCAGAACAACCGCTTGACAGAGAGAAAGTTTTCGTTAGTATTTCTGAAGTCCATGAATAAATCGTCCAATAATCAATGAATATAGCCTCTTAAAGCAAGAAAAACCAGTCACGATTCTTGGCATGCTGTTCCTGACTTTCTACTCCATCAAAACAAAGAACAATTCAGTTTTCAGTATCTTTTGTAAAGAGAAGAACCCAAAAACAATGGAGTCAAACGTTCTCAAAATCTTATAGCCCATAATAGAATGATCCTCCTACATTCGAGAATCAAGCCCAGAGGCCAATCTGACAGCTCCAAGATGCATTATCTGAGAGCAGAACTCTTCAGTTTTATCCAACAGTGGCCACACAAAATGACATGAGGTATCGGCCTGAAGATCCTGAGCATATTTAGGATACTTAGATTCAATTTGAGTCTAACACAGAATTAGTTGTTTTTTTCATGTAACCATTGACTTTGCTTTCTGAACAGGTGCTGATTTGGGGAACCTAGACGCTGTGTTTGTGTGGAGGACAGCTTTGATTCCTGCTACCATCTTCTTTGCCATAGATTCAGAGAAGGTAAGTACAGCTACTTTCAGAACTCAGTATTTTCTGATGCTTGTTTTGGTGACACCAATAGTCTCAACAGTTTTCCCAAAGAATACAAAATTGAATTATATGCAATTATAAAACATTTAAATTGAAATCTAAATGTCATCCACTTGCTATTCATGGGCATGTATGCCCCACAGGGTTTGGTGGTAAAGAGACCCACCAAATGGAACAGTGTGGTAAGTACATTGGCACTTGGACTAGGTGTTGCTTCTGGTCCTAACTTTCAGTTTGTGGTCTTGAAAAAGCTCCTCAACTGCTCAGTTTTCTCATTTGTAAAATAAGAAATTCAGGTTAGATTGTTTTGAAAGTGTTTCCTTGAACTTTTAAATACTGCACTGTTGTGAAAGTCAAAAGCCTTGATTTATAGCAGTGATTTTCAATGTGTGAAGGACAGTCCATTTGCTTCCTTTCCTGAACAACTTGCTAAAAACATGACTTCCAGATGCTCATCCAAGATGGGTGAGTCCAGTTTCTAAGGCTTTAGAGAAGACTTCTGCTTTTAACGCACTTCTCAAGTGATTAGTCCTAACCACTGACACCATTGTTCACATGATGTCTGCACTGAGTAGAAATCCTATGGACTGGCATTTGTAAGAGAATTTGCAGGGTTGGCATCTGAGGGTCGTTTTGCCTCTTGAGTTTCAGTTCTATACCATCTGCTACAGTGTAGAAATCTACTCAACACTTCATGCAGCAAGTCTGGGTTCATTGACTCTGCCTCTCTTGACTCTAATTGAGTTCTAGTAAAATTCCAGTCATATTCATTGCTAGATGCCATCTCTGGGTGGTACTAAGAACATGGTTGTGTCAGTCTGTGTTTTTTCCAGAGGTTTCACCATTGTCACGTTCTAATTTGCTGTCACACATGACTAAGGGCCTATAAGTTCATGGGGGACATGTTTGTATGTGGAAGCAGGATGGCAGAACCTACACAGAAAGGACTGTGGCCAGAGATCCCAGGACAGCCTTGACTAGCTCAGAACCAGAAAAATCACTCCAGTTGCATTATAGTCCAGCTTAGTTGCCATCACAGAATTACGTGGCATCTCAGACTTTCTAGGTTGTGTGTCTAAGCCCTCAAGGAGTCAGAGGGACCTATAAAGAGAATTACATCTTCGAGGAAAACTGAATCCCAGCTTTGAAATAACACAGGACCTCCCAGCACTGCCTGTGGAGACTCCCTGCCAAGACAGTCCAGTTTTTCAGTGGGGGTGACTGTGGGGTTTCTCCAAAGCTTCAGCAGATATAATTTTCTGGCATCAAATAAAAGGAAATGGGGCCTTAAGACTATAGTGTCTCTGTTGTCTGCTGTGTATTGGATGCAAAATTCTTCTCTCAAATCATAGGCAAGTCATTGTGTGTGATCTGTCAGGTAAAATACTAACAAGTGCCCCTTCATGAGAGAGCCAGTCACCCATAAAGAGCATTCCAGACAACACCCACTGCCGGCTGGGGATGGATGTGGGCTTTGTTTGATTTGGAGTTGATTTATTTGTTTGCCTTGCTTCTGGAACAGGATAACTTGGATTTAATGTCTCGAGTACTGAATCCAATACTTCTGGGTTCACTGACTTGTTATTATTTAGCATTTATGAAATATATGTCAATGCACTTGACACTGTACAATGACTCATAAAAAGGCATGATCCTGGCCGTTGAGCATAAGGTTGCTGTAGATTGAATTACTGCAAGGAGATAGAGGCAGCACAGGTCTGGATATCCTTTACCTCCAAAGCAACTTTCCATCCTGGTTCTTCATTGCACTGGAGCCAAACCCAACTCTCCTATCAGTGTTTCAATGCAGTAGATTTAGATTACATCCCCTGACATTTAGAAAAAGTTTGTAAAACATGGATGGGATAATGGACAGATAGATGGATAGGTGGATGTATGGATGTGTGGACAGGGAACTGCCTGCTCAGTAAACAGCTCCCTGTTTCTGTTTATCCCTTCACTGGAACCTTTGTTTATGTGTTATACAAACCTGTGGCTATAGAGCTAAATAACTTTAAAATGAATTGTTAAATCCATGGCCTTTTGCAATGAAGATGGGCCCATGATATCTATGAGGTGGACAGAGACAAATGGCATAGAATCTTATAAACTGGCTAGCATTCTTCTGGCTTTGTCAATTTCTTACTTTTAATGTCATACCAGAATTATGTAATGTGTTACCACTGGTAGGAGCTGGGTGAGGGGCACAGAGCACCCACTGTACTGCTTTTGCCTCCTATGACTCTTCAAGAAAAAAATTTCCATGAACTCCAGCCATACATCTTTATGTTGCACCTCACTGTCTTTACTCTCCAATCACTATTCCTTCAGCTGATAAGAGCAATACCAGTTGCGTCAGTTCAGAACCTCCAACAAAGCAGAAATTAAAACAAAATTCAGCAATCAAGAGATTTGTTTGGAGGAAGAAAAGTTCTTGTAAAGAATAAAGTAACAGGGAATGCGGGGCAGACAGAGGGAGGTGTCAGATTGCTGCGTAATTCCAGCACCTGCGAAAGGAGTAGAGAGAAGAGCTCAGACCATGTGCTGCTGTTCAAAGCATACTCTGCGTCAGGCCTGGTGAGCAGTCCTGCAGCAAGCATTTCCTGTTAGCACAGTCCCACAAACCGGTCAGGTGTATTGGTTGGCAAGATTGAAATATCAGAGAGAAGCTTCCTAGGATGAAATTGTGGCCAAGGTTAAGTGGCTCCATTAGGCTGGTATCTGATGAGAATGGAAATAGAGGGTGATGTATGCAAACGAGCATTCACGTTATAATACAGGACATAGAGAGGTAGGTTGGCCAAATTCTGCTTCTGTCACCAAGGCCTGAGCCTGCCCCCTACCAGGCCCACCTCCCAATGATTGGACTGACCTCCTATCCTCTTTCAGCATAGGCAAGGTTTAACCACAGACTGAGTTGTGGAGCCAAATCCTGTTAAGTGTGTTACAGTAGGGTTGACCCAGTTCTAGTCTAGTCGTTGACCGGAGCATCCTGGAGCAACATGGCTTCTATCAGGCACGGGGTGAGTTTGAAGGTACAAGGAAAGGCAGAGGTTGGTGATCAGTGCAATATAGTTTTTAAAATTTTGTTTCAGTTTTTGTTTATTTGTTTGAAAGACAGAAGAACAGAGAAAGAATGAGAGCTTTTGTCCATTGCTTTACTTTGTCAATACTCTCAGTGGCTTGGAGCTGAAGCCAGGAGCTAGGAGTTAAATTCAGTCTCCCCTATGGGTGACAGAAGCCCAGTTGCCTGAGGCGTCCCAGCTGCCTCCCAGAATCTACATTCTCAGGAAGCTGAAGTTAGGAGCCAGAGCCATGCATCAAACCCAGGTACTGCAATACAGGATGAGGGCATCCTAACAAATGTTTGAACCACTAGGCTGGACACAGCCCCCAAAGCAGCTTGTCCTCAGAAGGGATGTGAGTGGGACACCCCCAGGGCCACCACAGCATTTTCTCCCAGGTCTTTGGCCTTCTTTGGCTGCACATTAGTGTCCCTGCCCCCTGTCTTCTGTTTGGCCTCCTACTCTCACTCCCAGACCTGAGTCAATCCTACCCATTTTTTTCTATCTACTCCCTGCCAACCCAGTGTAGTATAGACAAGAGTCAGAGAACCGAGCAGTTTAGTGCACCAAGTACATGTCTTGTGTAAGCTTAAGAGGCCTTTGTTTCTTCTCAGTGTGTCTTGCTCGTGGGCCACTGTTGAGTCTGTGTCCCATTTCTCACTGTAATTGTTGCAGCCCCGTTCTGCTTTCACTGGGCTTCTGCATTGTTTTTTGGGAAATGGCCCTCTCTCCTGCCCACCACCCCATCCACATCTAGAGCTTCCCATCCTCCTCTCCTGCTTTCTTCTGGAGCCTCTCCTCTCCAGACTCTTAGTTGCCTCCCTTAAGTTGAATCTGTTGTCCCTTTTGCCCTTGTGCATTTTTTCAAATAAATAAAATTATTTATTTTATTGGAAAGACAGATTTATAGAGAGAGGCAGAAAGATTGTCTAGCCACTGGTTTACTCCCCAAGTAGCCACAGCGGCCGGAGCTGAGGTGATCTGAATCCAGGAGCTTCCTCCAGGTCTCCCACATGGGTACAGGGTCCCAAGGCTTTGGGCCGTCTTCTGCTGTGTTCCCAGGCCACAAGTAGGGAGCTGGAAGAGAAGTGGAGCAGCCAGTACATGAACTGGCACTCATATGGGATTCTGGAGTTTAGAATGAGGAGGATTAGCCACTTGAGCTGCTGCACTGGACCCCATGCATTATTTTTTGTTCTCCACCAGATTCTCCCCTTTGGTCAAAGAACATTGTCTCCTGCACTACAAGCTAAACACACTCTGCATCCTTCTAGCCTTTGGAGCTGTCTGTGTGGATACTTCCTCTCCGCACTGTCAAACCACTTGACAGATGTTCCTACACTTGTTGCTTCTTCTGTTCTCAGCAAACCCTCCGCTATTGCTTCCTCGTGGATCTCTGTATGCAAATTCAGCCCGTCATCTTGGTGGGCTTTTAGCCTGTCTCCTCCAATGCTCAGCAGATTTTCTCCTGTTTTGGCTTTTGGACCATGCTGTTACCAGCTCTCTTTTTGAATTGATCTTGTCTGACTTCCCGTCTTACTGCCACTACATGCCAGTATTCCCGAGATTCTGTTTCCATCATTCTTACTCTTTTACCATCCTGCCACCCTTCACATTTTCATTTATTCTTGTCCTCTCCATGTTCTGTACTTTGCAAATGCTGTTGGTCCCAGCTCTGACTGCCCTCTTGCGATTAAATTGTCAGACAATGACCCCACGTGTCTTGGGTCCCATGATGAGTTGGCTAGCCTCCCATCTTTTCTCCCTCCAGCTTTTCTATTTTTCTTCATTCTTTCAGCCATTCAGGTTGGCTATATACTTATTTCAAAGACAGAGAAAGACACACACACAGATTCAGACAAAGTGATCTTCCATTCACTAGTTCACTCCTCTAATGGCTACAGTGTCCAAGCTAGGCTGATATGAAGCCAGGAGCCAGGAACTTCCTACTGGTCTTCTGTGTGAGTGCAGAGACCAAAGTACTTGGGCCATCTTCTGCTGTTTTCTCAAGCACATTAGCAGGGATCTGGATTGGAAAGTGGAGCAGCTAGGACATGAACTGGTATCCATATGGAATGCTGGTGCGACAGAGGTCAGCGTCATATACTCTGCCATGATGCTGGCCCTTGGGTTGGAGTCCTGTAGTCATCTTGATTGTTGAACCTATTGCCCTGTATGTCCTCCCTCTACAGCATGCCTCCCAGCCTCCCTGCTTCCAAAGTCCTCACTGTCTGTCTCACGGGTTCCAGTAGACACCTCTGAATTGGCTTATGTACCTTACATCTACTCTCCTTCCAAGCCATAGTATTCACTGATGACAGTTTTATTTTCCTAAAAGCAGAGCTTTCATTATGTCCCTTTGTGCTGATGACCTTTGATAGCTCTGCCTTGTGTGTACAACTGCTTCCTGCCAAGCATCTAAAAATAAACTCTTCCCATTGAACCTGCCTCATGGTTTTCTAAATGTTTTTCTTTTAAACACCTTTTATTGGTTAGTTAGTTCTAGTTTCTTCTCATTTCTCCTTGGGCCCAAAACAAATAAAAATCTCTCTGTGTGTTATTCTTGTTAGAAACCTACTACTATCTGGTTTCACTTGGGCTAGTCAACCCCCAAAAAGAAACCAAAAGCAAAGTAGCCCGTGTCTTTCCTAGAGACTGTAGTACAATGGCAAAAAGCAGAGCTCTCCAATGCCCCTGGCTGGATTCAAATGCCAGAACTGGGTATCTGAGTTCCCTCTTCAAACCTTGGTTTCCCTGTCGGCAAAATGGAATTATAATTGTGTATGTGCCTTAGAGTTATTCTGACGACTAAATAAGGCCATACACAGAGCAGGCTCCAAACCAGTGCTGGCTGTTGTTATTATCATTGCCATGATTGTTTTATCTCACTTGCAGGATGACATTGTTCTCAGCTTAATTATGCACTGTTTTGGCAAGAGAGACTAGCTTGGGAATTCTCTACGATGGGTGAATTAATATCTTGAGCACTTCCACCAAGACATGGGGATAATCACTTTTTGTCCTTCAGATTGCTCCTGATGGGTCCCAGAGGGTCATCAAACCAATAGTTTACACTATTCTTGTGAGAATAAACTGTTTTTGAATTTCAACCATCTAGAGTTTAATGTAGAAGTTTCCATTACTCGAAGGCCGTAAGCTGAACTGAAGGAAAAGAAATCCTGTGGGTATAGTAACCTCTGGTCCCCACACATCCAATAATATGCCAGCAAAGCAGAAGGTTAACAAAGACAAAATACAGGAAAAAGAAAGGGCTGCCTTAATGGAGAAAGTTTAGAAAGAAAAGGAGTTAAAAATTTAGAAGTTGATTCTAATAAATATGGATATTAAGATTAAGATGGAAACATAACAGCTAGACAGTTTCTTATTTGGAATGTAGTTAACACCACTGATCACATGCACACACAGAAATGGTGAAGATGGAAAGTTTGGTGATATCTAAATTGTATCATAGCATAGTTAAAAACACACACACAAATCTGGGCAGGCAGAATTTGTAGCCATTGGCATTTTGTTTCTCATGTCTTTCATTATATGGCGGATGTGCTTTTGTCAACTTCATAGTCTTGGAGCACCATGGCTACTAAAGGGTTTCATAATATATAACTGCATGTTTTCTTATACTGTGTTACTGTTCAAGTGAGTGATAAGTTACTGTTGATAAGAGAAAGACCTGGTTTCTAAAAGGGTAGATGGCTGTCAACACAATCAGCGTAGAGCTATGGGAGGAATACCTGTGTACTTTGGGGACAGAAGAAAAACAAAGGCCTGGTTGCAAAATTGCTATGATCAGACTTCAGTTTTCCATGTTGGTAGATCTGGAAGTGGTCTTTCAGTATGCATTTCTTCAATTCTGATTACTTTGAGTATTAGTTGATCATTTGGATTCCCTTTTCTTGCGAAGTGCCTATTCAAATCGTTTGCCCATTTTTTCTGTGGACTTCTTTTTTTTTTCTTACCTGGCACCACTATTTATTATTACACTAGGATTCTTTGTTAATTTTTCACTTGCATTTGGCAATATCTCATTTAGTGATAACAAGGACAAAATAACAGACACAATTTTTTAGGATGTCTCCTTTTGTAAATAACATCACAGAGAGTAAGTCAAGGACTCCTTCAAGTAGCCGGCAACTTGTGAAGGCAAACCCAAGTAGAAGTATCAGAATCCTACGTACATTCCCTGGAAGCATGCCTGCAAGCGCGAGGCTGTCTTTAATTGGCAACAATGCAACTGAGATGGATCAGGCAAGGAAAGGAGACATGTTATTGGGACCAGCATGGCCTTTGATGCTTGTTAGCATGTCTTTGAGAAACAGAGTACCAAGCAACAAAAGCTTAAATTGAATGAATTTGTTTCCAATTCTGTTTAATGAAAGAGCTTGGGCTATGAGCCAGGGAATGGATTTGGACCATAAATTGGACTGTTCTCAGGACCTTAAATTTAAATGACAAGAATTACTTTTAAAGTACCACTCTACTCAGTCTTCTGGAATAAAAATATGTCTTTCCGTTTTTTTTGTTTTATTTGTAATCTTCATTTCAACATAGAATGGACCACACCGTCTTTGACCTCCCTCAATAGTCCAGAAAAATAGGCTCTTTGTTCTAGTGCATGCCCAGAACATTCATCCCCTGGAACCTTCCTGACCCATAAGCCTTACGCTCCATACCCAGGTGGACATACACACATGTACATATCCTCTTCACACAGGCATATTAACACAGAGATGCCTTACATGTACAGCACATACACAAAACACATGCACACTACACACAAGCAGACACACATATACACAAAAACATATATATATATATATATATGTTGCAGTATGAAAGCATCATTGTATTATGAAACTTTTGGGATTCTCAACTAGACAAGAATGAAGGCCCCACTTTTCAGAATCACGGTTTCTGCATTTAGGAATTGAAGTCAGAGGCAAAAGTTTTCACTCTGAAAACTGTACTCCAAATTGTGTTTGTTTTAGAGGACCTCCTTTATGGAGTTTGGGTTGACTTGCTCTACGAGACAAGCATTCAAAAGTACATGTTATCTGAGTGCTCTCCTTGTTTCTTTTTAATCAGGTCACATTAAGAGTAATTATAGATTCTTTAAGGGACCTCTTCAGCTGGGAAAGACCCCTCTTCCATAGGAAGTGTAATTAAACTGCTTCCAAACACAGGCCATCTAGCACCTCCAAGTTCAGGGGAAGGCAGAAATCCAACTGGTTGCCTAAGGGTCAGCCTGGACTGTGGGGCTTCCTGACCTGAGCTTTGGACCCACAGCCACAAATTCTGGTGGGGATCTCATGGATCCATGACTTAGGATCCCTTCCTTGACCACATTCCTCCGAGGCCCTGACCAAGAGGACATAGCCACGCCCTCTTGATCTACTGACTGCTACAGGTGGGACCTGGTGTTCAGGATGCTTTACTTCTTGGGACCCCACTGATTATTCTGTCATTCTTGCACTGGGCATGTGCCTAGCAGCTTGTCAGGATGCATACCTTCCCAAGATACCCTTCCTGTGCTGTGTGTGCCTCCCAGAAGGCCATCCTGTGGCCTCACAGCCAAACCTGGAGATGCTCCTGTTACATGTTCAAGCTCTGTCAGTTGACAGCCAGTATTTTCTGGGTACCACCGGGTTCCCACAGCACTCTGTCCCCCTTTCTCAATTCAGATTTTCTTGTGTATCTTCTGAGGAAGTGGTTGCTAGTGGGCAGGAAGTCTTCAGAAACCTAGAAGAATTTCAGCGTCTCCAGAAACCAAGACGAATTTCAGACCTTGCACTACCAGGTCTTGCACGTAGTATAGCAAACACTCAAACACTCAAGCTACTACTGCTGCCTCTCAGGGCATGCGTTAGCAGGAAGCTGGAATTGGAAGCGGAGTTGGGACTCAACAAGCACTTCTGTATGGAATGGGAGTCTCCAAATCACTAACCCAAAGCACTGGCCCTCTTAGTGTGTGCTGTTCCTGTTAATTTCCTCCAAAGCAAGGTATGGCAGAATAGTTCTTCATCTCTTTGTTGATGAGATATTACGTAAGTCCAACTTAAGCTACTGGATGTTAGTACAAAAAAGCATATGGCGTGGGACCCTAATGCCTTGGGATTTTTTTCTGTGCCTCTAGGGTAGCAAAATCACCAGTGTAGAATACTGATAAAAGCTCTTCACCACTAACTATTCACTCTCCTGTGAAAATCTCAGCTGTCTCTACCAATGAGTGTGTTACAGGCATGTTCATGACAAGGCAAATGTAGTAGCTGCGTGAAGTGGACGTGTCGGCCATGTAGTGACAGATCTTTCAGGAAACAATGTTCTGGCGAAGTGGCACCTTTTGCCATCTTTGGTGGGTTAACTGTTCAACTCAGTGTGAGTGGAATTAGGTCAGAGGTGGACGAGGAATGTGGATGAAGTGGAACACAGTCTCAGAGGTGCTGGAGGACCTGCCTCCGGGCCTCCCCACCCTTCCTCATGAGAAAGAATGTTGTGTTCAGGCTGAGTGATTTCTAGCAAATATCTCTCTCCTATGTGATGAGCTGGGTCCACTAACCCCACCAGGCCTACCTACCTCCAGATCCTGAGTCCTGCTTTTGTAATGTAATTCAGCTGTGCTGAGCTATGCCCACAGCCCTGTGATACCAACCTTGACCTTCAGCAGTGCTTTGGGGGTCTCATCTCCCACAGCTGGACTCTGTGGCAGTAATCCCATCTCATTTGACCACACTGCAGACTCTGTATTTGAGTCCACACCGAAATCCACTGTGCCCATGATGACTTGGGTTTCTGTTGTCCCCATGCTGGGCACCACATCAGGCCCAGTGCCCCATCATGGCTGGGCACTGATCATTCCAGCAAGGGCTCCCCCCAACACTACCCTGCCTTCCCATCCACCTCATCCCACACCACCTCATCAGTGTCAAGGTGGAAATTAACTAGCCTCATTCAGTGTGTCCAGTGCATTCTTATCAATGACCACATAATCAGTTCTAAGCTTCAGGGCTTAGAAACCTAGCGGCATTTCCCTCTGGGTGCTTCCAAGGAAGTATCTTGCAAATTGTTACAGAGAACTGCAGGAATAATTGATCCCTTTTACAAAGAAGCATTCCTTCTGTGCTTCTGTGGTCCTTTCTGGCTTTGTCTTTACAGTAAGAATGCTGAGGCTGTTATCTGTGCTTAGCTTTTTATATGCACAGGCAAAAAATGTGAAGAAATCATGCTCAAGGGTTCCTACTCTAAAAAGAAAATCTCTGTGGCTGTTGCTATTAGAAAAAGTGACAACCCACCAAGCCCTGGTTACCAGTATATTGGAGTAGGGAGCACAGGGTGGCAGAGTTGATAGTTGTGAGAGGAGTATGTGGAAGAGAACACTAGGCCCATGGGAGTTTACCCTTTAGCTGGGAACTGGGCTTCGGGGAACTAGGTTCTTTTGGTCCTAACTAGCCATGTGCTTACTGCACTATTCGAGTCTAGCCCCACCTGTTTAGGGCATTTAGAAAGTTCAAAGAAACGCAACAGGTGCCAGCCACAGTTCATTTGCCTTGCATCTCCTGCAGGACAGAGGCACGCATGATCTCAGCATTCACTACACCTACTCTTCTTGAATCCCAACACTCATTTCAAAAGTTGGATGCTGTGGTTCCATCTTATAGACGAGGGAGCAGGTGCCAAAGAGGCAACCAAAGCACAGTCCAGCTGTTGCTGACAGCAGACTGGATCCTGAGGCCCAGTAAGAGCCTCGCTGGCCTCCTTTTAAATGCCGCGGGGTCTGCATCTGGCCGTACGTCCACTCCTCATGTACCCTACATTCCCAGTTTTCCACCCTTCCTAACTTAGAAAACACATATACACCTGTGGATTTGTAGGAACTGAACAATACCTGTTTTAGAGTTTGTTATCCAGCCTTTTCCACATGATAAGGATCAATAAGAAAAACTGAAAAGAAAAATAAAACCAGCTGCTGTTAGTATGACTTGAGAGTGGAGATGTGACCCAGCAGGGAAGAGGCGGCCTGAACACATAGTTTCATAAAACAGTCACATACCCCTATATGTGAAGGATCTTCACAAAGTGAATGGAAGTGCATTATGCTTTAAAAAAAAAACATCAATCTTGAAAAAGTTTTTACATGAAAATGAACTTATGTTTTAATTCCAAAGTGTTCCAAAATATCCTCATGCGAGCACTGATGCCCACGCAGGAATCATCAGCGCTTTGGTGAAGGCCACCTGTGTCCACAAGTTTTGGGGGCAGTAAGGCAGGGAAGTGGGGGAGCTGGCAGTAGGAGGCTTCTGCAAAATTTCTGTGGAACCTGATGGCCCAGCCTTTGCATCTCATAAGATCCATGTTATTTTGAGAAAAATATACCACCCTGCCACCAGCCAATACCACCTGTTGAGTTACAGTTCTTCATGCAAGGAGTTCTAAGAATGCACCAGTTTTCTACCAATTCAGGAATGGGTTTCAAAGTCATCGTTGTTCTGTAGGCAAGGCCATCCTAGTCTCTAGGTGGAAGTAAATGAGAGTATTACTCTTTCCAAACATGTTTTTAGTCCAGTCATTCCTCTTTCCTCCTGGATCCTGTGTCAGCATGTTTCCCTGAGTTGCAATTCCAGAATCAATACAATAAGTGTGGCACTCTGTTATTCACGGACATGTGTGGAAAGGCAAAAACTTTGAGACACCCAATGAAAACATTCCCGACTGAGGTCCAGCCAGGCAGCACCTGGCCCCCTCGTTTCATCTCTGGCACGGCAAACAAGCATTCTTTTCACATTGCCACATGTTTCACATTTTATAGTTTTGGTTGGTGATATTATTGCCTAAAATGTGCCCCCCCAACCATGCTGTCCAGAGCATGTTGTCAAAGTACGGTAGCATGCTACCATGTAAGAAGACTGTGATGTGCCTTACAAAGAAAACACAGGCGTGTTCAGCAAGCTCCACTCAGGCGTGAGTTATAGCACTCTTGGCCGTGAAGTCAAGGTTGAGGAAGAAACTGTGCATTTAATAAGGCTTCCTCCAGCAGAGACACACATTAAACAGGGCCATGTATTGATCAGTTGGTAACAACGTGACGACCAGAGACTCGCAGGAACCTAAACCTCTGCCCGTCCTAGGAGCACTGGGTCAGTTGTCACAGCCAGGGTCTCAGCAGTGTATGTTAGAGAGCATCACTGATGCACATAGTGAGAATCGGCGTGTTCGCAATGTAGAAATTCCTAATAAGATCTTGAGATTCTTTTTGGGACTCCCAGAGATGTGTGGCATTACTGACGTCACTTTGTGTCCTGCTAAAAGGTACGAATATGGAAAACCATCCTCGTCGTTCTTTCTGTGCCAGTCAGATTCTCTCACTCTTCAGCTCGTCCTACTAATGGAGTTAGTAGGAAGTGCGGCTGAGAGGTGGGCAAAGCAGCAGGTCCTGGGCTTGAGGACTCTCACCTTTGTTGGAATGTCCAGGCTTAAGGTGGCAAATTTATCTGGTGAAAAGGAAAGTGGAAATATCTCAGAATCAACAAGAAGAGTCAGTTCCCCCAAAGCATAACCTAAGAGAATCAGGCCATGTTTCTAATAGTAACCTTGAACTGTTAATTTAGTGTTTCCTCCCAGGAACTCTGCAAAGGAAGTTCGGTTTTAGCTGGAGCTTCTAATTAACTCCCAAATTTCTACCACATCAGCAAACACCTAGAGACCACCCTAGCACTTCTCTCTCACCTGGCAGAAGTCAAAGAACTGATGTAGGTGAGAACTACACCATAGGAAATCCCTTTTTCTCTTTGGGAAATGGTTGCTGTATTTCCCTCAGCTTGATTATTTGGGAGGCCTATAATCTCACAGCTGAAAAAAAGGGTACTATTTATGGTATCCAGAATTAAAATGGTCCTATTAATTTATTAAGCTTGACTTTATGTTAGGATCTTTGCTGGCTGCTGGAAACATGGGAATGAAGTACAGGGTCTCTGCCTGAGTATCTCAAGGTCAAATGGGGAAACTTGGTCCTTGTAAAACAGGGAGTGCAGATCCTAAAAGAAAAAGCAGACATGGGGCTTGAGGCAGCACGTCGCCCCCAAAGGGGTATGATGAGGATGGGTAGGTTGAGGTAGGTTTTTGCTGAAACAAAATCTGCAAGGTGGAGTAGGAATGGACAGCATCCCAACTCTGGGGGCGCAATAGAGTAGCGGGGCGTTCCATGACGCAGAGCTGTGGAGTGGGGAAGGGAACACTTCCGAGAGAGAAGACTGAATCATAAGCAGCTTTGAAGGCTACAGATGGAGGAGAAAACCTCTGAAAGAGCTCACAGAGGGGAAGAGAGGAGTTATATGATATCTGCAGTCCTTTGGTTAATCATTACTGTGAATGCACCATGCACTGAGCATGCTGAAGGATAAAGGAACAGTGTGGCTGTTGGAAGTGCACCAGGTAAACTAACCAAGAGAGAAGCAGCAGAGATACAGTAACAGAGAGGCTAGAGAGGTAAAGTAGCATAGAATTTGAACAATAGCTGGAAGAAATAAGAGAAGGGACAGCGATGCAGGTTTGGCAAGATAGCAATATGCTCAGCTTGGGATATTCTAAATAGGAGATCTTATAGTCTACCCCACGGAGTACACAGCAGGTGGTCAGACAGCTGGGGTTGATTTCAGGAGAGAGGTTGGGCTGGGAATGATGATCAGTAATTACACAGACTTGGAATCCAAGGGTTCACATACACAAAGCGAGTGTGTCCTGTTGGGAATGGAAGAAGGCCACAGAAACCTGCTTCAGGGAAACTATGGTTTAAAGGAGGATAAGCATGAAATAGAACTCTAGAGGAAGCAGCCAGATACAAAGAAGGAATAGAATAGTGCCAGGGATGATGGGGGTGTGGGGAGTGTCATGGAAGAGGGCATGGTCAAGGAAATGCAGTGATACAAGGAAGGAAAGCACAGTGTCCATGGCCATTCATGGCCTGGAACAAGTTCAGTGGAAATGCAGGGAGGAAAGCTACTTGTCCTGGCTAGAGGTGCAAGATGTGGTGAGGAAACAAATGTAGACCAACTTGAAGAAAAACTGGACTTTGAAGGGGCTGATAGGCCCCGGGAAGGTAAGGAGGGCGTGTGACATTGCCGGGTAGGAATGAACCCAGCTGTTCCCCAACAACAGAATGTGGGCAAACTGTCCAGTTGCACATGACTATAGAACACAAGGTGGAAACCTCAGGATGAGGAATCGAGAGTACAGGAGAGGATCAAGGACCCAGTAAGTCTGGGGTCAGGAATTCTAACAAGAGATGTTATGAAAACCTATGGAGAAGGATTAAGTATGAGGTTAAGACCCCTGGGCCCTACCTCTGTTTCTTAATGGCTCTTAGCCATAGAAAAGTACTCTCACTGAGCCTGAGTAGTACACTTGTTACACAGTAAGGGAAGGATGCTCCACCTGGCCTGTGTCCCTGACTGCAGCAAGCATTCAACAGGACAACAGGTGTGAAGGACACCTTGGAAACCAGGAGGCCCTGTGCAGTCCGGAGATGCCAGGAGCCTTCTTGCCAACCTGGTCTTTTGCAAAGTTGCCTCTTTGTGCCAAAGTTGCTTCAGGCATCGAAGGAAGACTTGCTTTCAAAGTCCAAACAGGATCTCTGTCTTCTGTGGATGGCTTTTTTCTTATGCACCAAAGATGATAAGTTCTGTAGATACACAAGAGGAACATTTTTTAAAATAAAAATGAGAAGATATAAAAGAACATTAATCACTAATCACTTTAAAATGTGGAGGGGGCCAGTGTTGTGACACAGTGAGTGAAGTCATGAACTACAATCCCAGCATCCTGTATGTGTGCGGGTTCCTGCTCTGATTCTGAGATAGCTCCCTGCTAAGGTGCTTCTGGAAGCAGGGGGAAAAGGCCAAAGTACCTGGGCCCTTGTCACCCACATGGGAGATCCAGATGAAGCTCCCGGACCCTGGCTTTGACCTGGCCAAGCCCCAGTTATTGTGGCCATTTGAGGAATGAACCAGCAGATGGGAGATCTCTCTTCTCCTTTCTGTGTGAATATACCTTTCAAATATCTCAAGTTTTTAAAAATATAAAAGATTAAAATGGACAGAAATGTACATGAAAAAGTAGGCATCTGGCAAATGTTTGGCATAACCGGTTAGGATGGTTGCCTGGGATGCCCACATCTCCTATCATAGTCTGTGGGTTCGATTCCTGGTCCTGCTGTCCATTTTCGCTTCCTACCAATGAGCACCCTGGAAGGCAGCAATGATGGCTCAAGTACTAGGTCCCTGCTACCCACAGGGTAGACCCAGACTGAGTTGGTAAGTCCTGGCTTTCTCTGAGGTTGACTTCCTGGCTCCTAGATTTGACTTGGCCCAGCCCTGCTTTGAGCATTTTGAGGCATGGGATAGGGGAAGATCTCCACCACCAACCAATTCTTTCCTTCAACTAGACAAACATAAGTAAACAAACTTATGTCTAGATATCTAAAGTTTCAGTTGTGACCCTTGGAAGATAAGCTTGGTTGACATCACTGCCATAGAGCAAGATGACATTCCATCATGCTTCCTACAGTGGTATGGCTGTAGGGCAAGAAAGCCACAAAGATGCCTATTTCCTTGCTAGCTATAAATTAGTCCTTCCCCACCAGTCCAATAAAACACATGCTTCTATAGTATCTGGTATGCCATTGCTAATGTCCATGTTTTTCTAATTAATATAAAATAGAAAACACCTGTGCTTGTTATTTTAGACTAAAACCAGGATTTCAAACTGATATGCTGTGGGTCAAGGCCATCTTTGTAAATATGTGTCATTCAACCCATAGTTGTTTTTTTTAACTGCTATATTTTCTATTTAAACAGACCAACATGTATCACCTCTTGGAACATGAGAAGATTAGGTGGCACAAGGCAGGACTTCCATTGTCCCACATGCCAAAGTGACCAGAGCTGCCAGTCTCTGCATCCCACTTCATCCTAAAACCCCTACCCCAGCAGTGCCCAAAGGTCCTAGGGACTTTAGCATGTATGATCCCGGATTTAAATCCAAGCCAGTGTAACATACAGTGGAAGAGAAGATATTGTTTCTAAGGATAGAGAGGTTAAAATAAGAAAAAACAAAGTCAACTTTGCCCCTCCCAGATACTTGGAGTGGGGAGACTGAATCTCTTGAATAATTTTTGCTGCTTTAGCTTAAAGCTCCACAGACAGAAGCATCAACTCTCTAGGTACTTTCTGTGTATGACACAGATTAAAATGCAAGCAACACTGCCTTTGGGAGAGGCCACGTGCATAGCCCCAAAGAAAAATGTGTATTGCTTCAGAAGCTAAGTGCAGTTGGCCCAGAGATCCCAAATGTGCTTACTCTCATCAAGTGCGGAAACTTTGCTACCCTGTGCCTGGTTGGGAAGACTATGCGGTCAACCACACTTCTCGTTTTAGAGCTCGGAAGGTAGAGCTCATTCCAGGCTCATTAACACCAGCATACTGGTCTCAGCCAGTCTGTGCCCCATGGAAGAAATAGTCCCAAGCAATGCAGTCTTTTGGCCCCGTCAAGTGGGCCTGTTGTCTGTGGGATTTCCTGTTCTTCAGTCCCAGAGCAAAAGGCAATCCCTGCACTCCCCCTGCCACACACATGCACACACTACCAGCTTTGGCAGTCCAGAGGCTTAAAGAGGATCGTTTGTTTTCATTATAGCTCCTTAAACCCTTCCTTCCTTTCTCATTAATGAATCTCCAGTCTTTCATCCAAAAACAAAAACAAAAAAACAAACACAAAAGAGGACCTGACAGCGGACCTAGCTAAGTGGCTGGTGCGCATGGCTGGGCTGGGTTTAGAGAAGAGACGGCCATTTACTGATTGCGAGCAAGGAGGGGTTGACATCCTTGGTTAGTATGCTAATTTCATCTCCAGCATTTAATATTCAGATCAGGTTTGTGCAGGCCCTCCAGAGCTGCTCAGGCCAAGGATGGGTGGCTGTCTGCCTTGCAGCATTGAACTCTCACTGCATGAATTACATCAATACACAAACACTCAGTGTGTGTCGACTTCATTCTCCCTCCCTCTTACAGAGACCCTCAGACACGGAGTCACAGAGGCACACACACTCACTCTGCACGTGATGCTGTCACATGCACACACACACACACACACACACACACGCAAATACTGCAGACACGGCTCTGTGCTCCCAGAAGACACACAATGTGAGGTGCTCAGTTCATCTTCCTGTGAGCCTCCAAGGCTCACTGTCCCAGGGTCTGTTTCTCCCACTGAGGACCTCGGAATGCACTGAGCAGTCAAAACTGAGAGAGCAACATGAAAACTCAAAGCCCCTTCACAAGGAGGATGTCTTATCTCTTGTGGTTCCAGAAACCATATAGAAACCCTCCTTTCTCAAGTAAGAGAATCGTAGATCTCAGGGAATACCCAGGAGGAAAAGCCAGTTCATTTTTTGCCTTTGCAACATTGTGTGGAGCCCCATTGACGGTTGGTTTCGGACTCATCAAGCCACAGCTGGGTGACAGCAGAAGGCACCTCCCCACCTAACTCCCACATGGTGGTCCAAATGGCAAGAACAAGCATCTGGCACGTTTGCTGGAAGCCCAGCCAGTGGAAAACTGAATTTCCTCAAACTCCTTTGCCCAGCCCATCCCTATAACGTTGCAGCTGCTTCCCACAGACAGAACCAGAACAGAGTCCCTACTCTCAGAAGGCACATTCAGGGGGTTGCTGTGAACACACCGAAGCGACTTTGAGCCAAGCGGAAGGTACCAATTGAAAGGGAAGGATGGGTTGGGTTTTTTGTTGGTCAGTTTGATTTGGTTTGATTTTGGATTTTTTTTCTCTGTGTGTTTGGCAAGACCATGCCATCTGCCATGCCACAGGCTCTCTCCTGTCTACCCACTGGCACCCCAGTCCTGTCCTCTTGCATTCTCACAATATTCCATGTCTGGCTAAAGGAACACCAGGCAATCCCAGTCCCTGCCTCCCACCAGGGCAGTGGGTGCTTCCTCCAAGCTTCAGACTTGATTCGCTTGATTTTTTTTTTTTTTTTGGCCCTGATCCAAGATATTTTCCTGTCATCATTTCACTGTCTTTTCCAGTAATCCCTTTTTTAAACATTGCCAACAATTAGTCGATTTATCTGCACCAGCACCATCACCTCCCGCCCACATCTCCACGCACGACACTCCACTGAGCCTCCGTCACTGTCTGGTTTTTGCCTTCAAGTATAAGAAATTACAGCTTCTCATTAGCAAGGGAGCACATTGGCGACGGCTTTGTGTTTACTCACTTAGGAAGTGACGCTGGGCTTTCTCTGGCTTCTCCGGCGCGAACCCAACTACCGCATCTCCTCCGCAAGGCAGTCGGAAGGGACCAGGTTTCTTCTCACTGTCGCTGCTTTCCTTCTTGACTGTCAGCAAGCCAAGGAATCTCCCCCAAAGCTCTTACGTAGGAGATACCAAAACTGTGAGTCTCTTGTACTCCCGGAACATAGCAGGTGCACAGCCAGATGGGGGCTTCCTCCAGCATCCCCAATCCCTGGGACCAGATGTCCAGTCTTGGCTTCCTTTTTTTTTTTTTTCTTGCTGTTGCTCCCTCTTGCTCTTGCACCCCAGGCCATGCTTGTCTCTTGTCCTCTTTCCTGTGTCGTCGACAGCCAGCCACAGACCCAGCCCAAGCTGGGTCCCTCTCGCCTTCTGCGATTTTTCCCCCTGCAGCAGACTTTGGCTGCAAGCTGGATCACCAAAGGCACACGACTTGCTCACAATGAATAATCAATACGGATATTGATCTGGGGAAAATGTTTGTAAATTCCTGAAAGGGAATCAGGAGCAGGGGGCAGGGAGGCTCGTGGGGGACGACGCTGCAGTGTTCAAGGGCGGCAGGAAACAGAACGGCCTTCGGATCCCCAAGTCCGGCTGGCTCCGAGGTGACGGGTGCGGGAATGCGTGCGGACGAGGGTGCGCGCAGTGAGGAGGGGGGCTCCACTCTCATTTCTCTACAGCTGCTTTCCCTGAAGAAGCAGGAGCCAAGTGCTGGGGAGCCCCCGTCAGCGCCATGTCTTGGCTGCGGGCCAGCCCTGTTTTGTTTTCATTATCACACGCTACTTTGCAATTTGCATAAATACAGGGTTATTTTTTATCGTGTCGCCCAAAAGATAGAAGGGGGGAAAAAATGGAAGTCTTTGTTGTGAGAACGAAGGGGCTTGCTGCCTACTCATCGGGGCTGAGGATTTACCTCCAAGGCAGCATTTTGGAGCTTGTGTGGACCAGGCTCTAGAAGACACGTACACGGACAGGGTCGTGTTCATTGCACAGGGAAGGGAACATAGCAGCCATCGAAAATGGCATTTACTGACAACAGCAGGGCACTCAGCTTGGTGAAACCAAGTATTAGGAACCCACTTTCCTCTGGGGAGAAGCCGAGACTTGGGCAAGCTGGGTGGGGCCCGAGAGGAGCCCCTGGAACTAACCCCTGTCCTGGTGAAACCCATTGCCCACATCCCAGTGAGCATGAACTGTTGCTCCTTGGTGGGAAAGGCAGGCAGGACAATGAACCCCAGCGTGCTTCTTCGGACAGCTCCCTACTCCTCCACCCCCACCCCACCATTCAAAAGTTAGAGAGGGTGGAAGCAGATGGAACCTTCCCACCCAGCTGCGGCACCCTGACAGCTTTCCCCGGAGTGAGCCATTGTTCTGCAACTGTGTCGTTTCCTCACCTTCCCTACAGCTACCACCGATCCGCCCAGCCCTTCAACTGGTACTTGCCCCAGTTTTCTCCCTTTGCGTGGGTTGTGCGGCTTCCGCTCGATTCTCCAGTGTCTTGAACGTGGACACAAATATGTATGCAGCTGAACCACAAGCCATTGGCTGGTGCCTCCTGCATGCTCCTCTTAGCAGCAGAGGTGAAGCCTCTGACCCCCAGGGTCATGCTCCAAAGTGACAGGCAATACTCAGGCAACTTGAGGGTAGAGGGTGTGGTGCCGCATTTCAGAAACGCTTTCTTTCTCAAGTCATGAGATCCTCCTCCACGCTTGGATTTCCATTCATTTCATCTCTCCCTACTCTGTTTTTGCAGTTTGCAAAATCTCTTTGGGATCATTCTCCCTCTTCTCCCATGCCCCTGTCTGCCTTCACCTGGCCTGGTGGCTCAGGGGTGTGTCACAGTTGAGATAACCATCTGCAGCAAGACCTCCCCACGAGTATTCAATCCCAGCTCCCAGGTCCTGAGATGAGCCGTCTGCTTTATCAGGAACACTGACTTTTCTATTCCTTCTGTCTCTCTGGCTTCTGATTAGCCCCCACAATCCAATTAACACAGGAATTTATATCACACGGGCTGAGGTGCCACTTCTGGTCACAGCAGCTCAAACCTGCTCACAAATCCTGCCGATCGCCATCTTTCTGTGACACTCACGAATCCCAGCATCAAGCCTGCCTTGGAGGTATACCTGCAAAGGTATGCAGGAATATCTAATTGCACAAGAAGCCAAAGAGGGTGGCTCCCATGGATCTTCAAGTGTGCCTGAAGCTTCCCGAAGATGTATCTTTCCCCCTCCAACTCTACACCTGCTCATGCTTCTAGTGGGCATCAAAGAGGTGGATGGAGGTGAATGTTACAGAACATCAGAAGTGATGTAATCATAGCACATCATGTATTTTTTGGTCTTATCACAGAGACATTTATTATAAAACTCCGGAGTTTTTAGAAATTGGCTAGTTTCCTGTCTCCAGCAAATTTGTGCCCCCAAAATAGTCAAACTATTTTTAAAAGCTCCATGCAGAGAAATCCCATTATCTTCGTTGTTATTCCATTTTAGTGGCATATAATCTTGATAGACTATCTGTGACTTCATTCCAAATTTACCCTTACATGCACCAATCTGCAGCGTCTATGCACGCATCTAACTGTACTCATCCATATATCAGCTCTGCATTCTGCTTCTCATCTGTTCATCCTTGGGCGTCTTGCTATCCATTTCCTAAGCATGTATTGATCTATGAATATCTTTCTATTATCTGTCATCTACTTGTCTATCCATTTGTATCTCTATTAATTCACTCATCTGTATTAGCCATTTGTTTTTCTATTCGTGTATCTATCCATTCAGTCATGTATCATCTGCTTATCATTTACCATTCCCTTTTTTCTTTGTGTCTTTCGCTAGCTATGATCTTAACAGAACCCCAGATTCACATTCTTGATCAATTTTTTAATTAAATAAGGCCCAGTTTCCAAATGAAAATCTAAAAGTGCTGTAAGACTTAGTTGTCTGGTTTCCAGGTCAACTAGACAAATGGCAGTAAAATCACATGATTTTCAGTGAGTTATAAACTACAATAATAAGATTTTTTTTAAAAAACATTGACTTATTCATTCAGAGTGGAGTTACAAAGACAGGCAGGAACAGAGAGAGATTCCATCTACTAATTCACTCCCCACTGGGCACAACTGCTGGGGCTGGACCAGACTAACATCCAGAACCAGAAACTACATCCAAGCCTTCCGTGTGTGTGATGGGGGCCCAGCAAGCACTTAGGCCAACTTTTTCTGCTTTCAGCGAGCTGCGTCAGAAATGGAGCAGCCAGACCTTAAATGGTGGGCTTCAGAGACAGCGACATAACTTGCTGTACCACACACAGTGCCATCCTGGATGAAAATATCCTGTATTGGGTACCTAAAATGTTTTCCTTGCTCATAGAATTACATAACCCAATTCCCTTTGAAGCTATGCCTTTAGAAAAGAGGAATTCCAGATACTGTCTAAATGTAAATCTTGTTCAGTCATTCTATCTACCACTGAGCCAGCCTCATGCAAAGTAATCCAATTCAGCCAGAGTAAACTTTAGATTACTTTTATCATGAAGTAAACCACATAGCCAAACCCAAAAATGATTATGCATCTATACAGGCTTGGATTCCTCCTGTGTCCAGGTTGGGCATTGGGTAGCAATTTGAGAACTAAAAATAGATTTGTTTGCCTCATTACTTTTATTTGAAATATTTTCAAACCTGGGCCAAGTTCAACAGCTTCTCAGCATGACCCTAAGCTCTTTAGCTATAAAGAAATGGGTCAAGCAAAGCATCCCTGAATTGGAGATAAATGTAAATGAGCAAATATCATTTCTGCTCAGGACCAAAACCCCAGTCTTTTGCTATGAGTGGGACAGGGTGAGCAGGTTGGCTGGGTTTCCTGTGATTCCAAAGAACCGGTTCCAGTATAGCAGCCAGGTCAGAATCCTCGCTGAGCAGCCAATCTTGTCATTTCTGACCATACTGAACATCTTACCTTGCTTTGCAGGCAGCACTCCCAGTTAAGCATCCAAGTCCATTTGTGTTAGGTGAAGTTCTGGAGTTGTGAGTTCTGGAGTTGAAATCCCCAGAGAGCAGGCAGGGACCATGCTGTGATGCCCTTCAAAAACACAAGTGACACCAAAATCGGCCCAGTTCTTTTCTTGTGTTCTTTTCACGCACTGCATCACCATGGTTCTCAGGATCATGTGGTAGTCAGAGATGAGCTGCTGCAGCCTCGGCTCTCATTGCACCTCTGCTTGTCCTGCTAACTGGGTTACAACTGACCTGGGGCCTGGGACCCCTGATTTCCTTGAGTTTCATTTGAAAAGTAAGCTTTTAAGTCAAAGAAAATGCTTTACTATACTACTAATAATAATATTGCCACTTTAAATATTCATCCTTCTTTCAACACAATTGGAAGGTATGAATTTTATTTATTCTTTAGAGAATCATAGGACCTTGTTAGCACAAGCATGCAGGGTTATGTATACAGTGGTTCAGGTATTAGCCAAATGCCTGTCACTTGGTTGTTACACTCAGATAAAAAGTGTGGCAGTTAAAGACCTGCTCATGAATCGACTACCTATGGCTACATCCTGTTACTGGGGCAAGCATTTGGCTCAGCGGTTGAAATGCTGATTGGGACACCTACATCCCAAAGCTGGGGGACTTTGGTCGGCTCCTCATTCTAGCTTTGTGCTACAGCATGTCCTGGGTGAGAGGCAGCAGATGATGACTCAAGTGTTTGAGTTTCTGCTGCTAATGTCAGAAATATGGAGAATATGGGCCCTTCTCTCAATTTTGCCCAGGCCCACTCTTAGCATTGGCAGGTATTTCAGAAGTGAACCAGTGGATGAGATTCTGTCTTTTTGCTTCCCCCCACCAAAAAAAAAAGTCCAATAAAGAAACCAATCCACAATTTGATGCCTTGTTGGCCAGGGTTATTAAGCTTCTCTGATGCTCCTTTTTCTTAGCTGTGAAATGAAGGTAATAATTGTACCTAATGCATGGGAATGTTGTGATGATTAAGTGAGATTATACTTATAAATCACTTCACCTAGAGCCTACACATAATGAGGGCTCAATAAAATTTATTAGAATAATTATCATTATTGTTGTTTTACCTTTGATGTCTTTGTATTAAAAACTACCACTCTGTGATCCAGCATCTATGACTAAATCAATTCGTTTAATTCAAAAAAATAGATTATCCTCTAGTCACCAAGGAAGGGAGAAAAGGATAATATTAGAAGTCTCTCCTGCTATGGAAATCAGAAAAGTTTTTTCTTAAAATTTTTTGTAATAGATTCTGTCCTCCCTGCCTAAAGCCGGATCTTTATACCATGATATAAAACTCCTTATATAAATCAGCTTCATCCCCCCCCCCCCATCGGAGATGTGATTTTTCTCTAACCTACAACAATCCTACTAAAATCTTACCAAGAACCACAGGCTAAAAAGAATATTGTCAAAACTTTGTCCCTCCTTTTTTTCTCTTTACTTTATTATCTCCTCATTTTTTTGTCATTTAACTCCAATTATGAGATGCTAAGTGCTTTTGGAAATTTCATTGTTAATATCTTCTTACAGTGCTATTAACGTAAATCAAGTTTAATAGTGTCCCAGCAAGTGTAAAAGCAATCAAAAATTCAGTACTCACGAATCATTCTGTAATTTCAGCATAAAATGTTAATAGAAATAATATCTAATACCATAAAATATCAGTAAATTCAACTTTAAATATACATGATGAATTACTTCACTGTCCTATAGCATTTGTGAAATATACTAGCGTAAGTACCTAATTGGCCAAACCGTACCTTGATCATGCTCAGCCCATCAGAAGTGCCCCCTTTGACTGCATCCTTAGTGGCCAATCACAGTGAAATAAACAGTCATTGAAGCTTGTGTGCATTCAAAACACATCAAGTTGTTGGGCAATAGGGGAAAATGGCTCCGGGTCAAAAGTGGGAAATCCAGTCAGCTTGAAGGAATTCAGACAAACATGAACGAAAGTTAAGAGTACTCAAAGCTGAGTGCACCGATGGGCCACTGTGAGGCTGTAGACTCAGTGCTATCCACATAGACATGGCTGAAGAATAGGCTCCATGCTCAGGGGGCTGCGTTCTCAGTAGACTATTCATGACCAAGATACCTGCAGCTACTATTACAGATTGTGTGGTGAAACAGCTATGATAGGCAACACCTGTGGAAGTCACAAATGGGCCCTTGTTGGTTGACTAATGTTAAAAGTTGATCAAGTTGGGACACCTTAAAATAAAAACTGCGTGTACTGCAAGTATTTAACTTAAAACAATGTGTACCTTCTCTCATGAGTCCTCTTAGAGGGGATGCAGGCTTGCCTGAATGATCTATGTCAGGTTGGACATGATCCACCACCATACTGGCTTGTGTAGGATCCAGTTTCTGTTTCTGTAAAAAGAAGATGTAAGGGACCAGGGAGGCCACAGGAGTGCAGACTCCCTAAGCCACAGTGGCTCTGCCTACCTCACAGTTTTCTGGTGACTCACCTGAATGTGTCTGCAAAATTCATTTAGATATCATAGAAACAACTTTTGTCCCTGTATATGATCAGTTTGTGTTTGTTTAATGAAGTTGTGAATTGCATTAACAAGATGAACTTCCATCAAGAAGTTTGGGGACAAACACAAATGGAAGTTTCTCACCTAACTGGTGCAACCAAAGTTGCTGCAGACCCCAAGGTATAGGTTAATATCTGGGACCCCAAGGAGCACTGTCATTGTCAAGCACTGGGATTTCTGTAGGGGGTGGTGAATGACTGTGAGTCCACTGATTAGGGAGAGGGTGTTGTTTGAAGAGTCCAGAAGCAAAAGAGGCATTGTTGAACTAGAATTCACATGAGCCAGTACTCAGCTTGTACTCTGACTATGGGGAGCACAGGATTAGTGGGTTCTGACATCAGAAAGGCAAGTCATTGTCTTGTACCCCTAATTGAACAGCCTTACTGTGGACCTGACACCCAGGCATGGACATTTGTTTCAATATGTTAAGGAGCAGTTCTTTGGTAAAGCACTTACAATATCCGCATCCCCTCTTGGAAGGCCAGGATCTGAGTCCCGGCTCCACATCCAGTGTCATCTTCCTGCTAATGTACACCTGAAAGGCAGCAAGTGGTGGCTGAAATTCTTGGATCTCTTATCCCCATGAGCTAAACTGGAAAGAGTTCCTGTTTTTGACCTAGCCGAGCTCTGACTGTTGCAGGCATTTACAGAGTGCAAAGGGTGGATAGGAGCTTTGTCTTTCTGATACTCATTCTCCTTCTCTCCCTTTCTCCCCACAACTCCTCCATTTTCCTTCATCCTTCTCTCCCACTCTCTACTCTTTCTCTCCCCTGTCCCCACCATTTCTCTTTTCCATTCTCTCCTCCAACTGAATAGAGTAAATAAATGAACATATTTTAAAGTTTTTAAAAGCCTGGCTTCATTTAAAGACTGTAAAACTGTTCAGAAAAACAGCCCTCAAATGTTTACCCTCTGTTGTGGACAGTCATCATGATCTGTATTTGTCAAAAAAAAAAAGTTTTTCTAAAACCAGGACTTCCTGAAGTACATAGCACATGTCTATATGATATGGACATGTGTTGGCAAGAACACTGACAACTTTTAAGATTTTATTATTTATGCATATATTAAAATGCAAAAAAAATACCTAATTTCATAATTTTGTGCATATTATCTCCTAGGATGAGGCTTAATCTATTTAAATAAAATCAAGGATCCACTGAAAGGAGAATAGTAGGTTCCAATGAAGGTGGTAGAGGATTAACACTAAATCATGACAGTGAACATCTCATAGTGGACATTTAGAAAAAACAAAGAGGTTGCTAAATTATAGTATCCTATGGTTCAACTGCTTCTACCCTTCAGATTTTTTTCCAAGAATTTATTTATTTTAAAGGTAGAGTGGCAGAGAGAGAGAAGAAAAAGAGAGCTTCTGTCACTTGGATTCAATACCCCCCATATTACCAGAACAGCCAGCACTGGGCCAAGCCAAAGCCAGAAACTCCATCTGAGTCTCCTACATTAACGGCAGGGGCCTAAGTGCTTGAGCCATCTTCCACTGTAATGTTAGCCAAGTCCAGCTTTCATTTCTGTCATTCATGGGAAATAGCTTTAATATGTATCTAGACATTATCTCCCATCTCAAGGTTATCTAGATCTTCTCCCATATCCATCTTCTAAAGCTCTTACAGTTTGCATTTTGCATTTTGGACTGCGATCCAGTTTGAGTTAATTTTTGTGAAGAGTGTAAAATTTATCTGATACCACTTATTGAAAAGACTGCTCTCTAACGTTTGGGTTTTGCTCCTATGTCAAATGAGTTGACTGTACTTGTTGGCGTCTGTTTCTTGGCTCTGCATTTGGTTTCATTGATTTATTTGTGCTGTCACCAATATCCCACTGTCTTGATTACCATAGTTTACTGCCAAGTCCTGAAGTCAGATGGTGTCAGGCCCCCAAATTTGTGCTTCCCTCTCAATATTGTGTTGGCATTTGGAGATACCATTCATCTAGAGTCACTGTGTCAGTAATTACAGAATAACTTGTAGTATGTTGTTTGAGATTGCACTGAATCTATAAAACCTGTTGGGAAGAATTGACATGCCAACATGTTAAGTCTTCTTATCAGTGAACATTGAATTATTTGCCAATTAATGGGTTTTCTTTTCTTTTACCAAACTTTTGTAGTTTTCTTCCCACAGATTATATATTTTGTTATAGATTTTAATTTTTTATTCTAGATTTTATTATCTTTTTATGTAAAATTTCACTTGTGGTGAGACTAAGGTAAACAGTGTTGTATTTTTAATTTCAAATTCCATTTGTTCATTACTGAATATAGAATGATTATGGACTTTCACATTTATTAACATTGTATCCTGAAACCTTGCTAAAAAACACTTATTACTTCCTGGAGGGTTTTTTGGTCACATCTTTTAGATTGCCTAAATAAACTCATCATGTGCTCAATGAACAGCAACATCTTACTATCTAAGAGAAAGGAGTAAGACCTTAAAAATATTTCAGATGTTTTATTTGTTTATTACCTCCCATCCATTGATTCACTCCCTGAATGCCTACAGCAGCAAATATTGGGTCAGTATGAAGCCAGGAGCTGCGAACTCCATCCAGGTCTCCCACATAGGTGACAGGGGCCAAAATAAGCCATTTCTTGATGTCCCCAATGGTGTATATTAGCAAGAAGCTCGGACTAAGGGCAGGGCCTGGAATTGAATCTAAGTGTTCCAATATGGGATACCAGCATCCCAAATAGCATCTTAACTGCCACGTCAAATATTCACCCCCAGATACTTTAAACATGCAACCTTTCAGTCTTACTTTCTGATGCTCATAGAGGGGAACTCAGTCACACCTGGCAAGTATCTTGTTCATCTTTGAAAACTAATTATAACCAATGGTAGCTATTTCAGGATCTGTAGTTTCATAGAAACACAAGAAAAAGATGCTTGAAGCTTCTGGAAAATATTCAGAGATGAGCCAAGAACAAAGTTCAATACTGAGTAGGAATAACCTACTTGTCTAGCAGTAGGGGTATGTTGAATATATGGTAGATGTATGCAATCATATATGTATGATGACATCATGACATGTACGTACAAGATGGCAACACACCATACCTTGATAAATGACTTAATAAGCTACAAAATTGTGTTGACAGATCTCAGCTTTTTTGTAAACTTATTATTTATTTCTGAAATTGTTCATTGTAATATTTTTGAACTGTGCTAGATCACAGTAGCTGAAGCCTCAGTAAGTGAAACCATGGATGAGCAGGAACTAGCGTACCATCCTACAGGAATCATAATACCTGACCTCACCCCAGTTCTGTCAGCATCCTACTCAAAGCTCAACCTTAACTGCAGCTTCCATCATATTCACTGTTGTCACAAACATCTCACCACTATTTTTAATGTCTTAAAAGCATGCTTGAATGGCAGAATAACAGAGAGATCTTCCATCTACTAGTTTACTGTATAAATAGCTAGAATGGCCAGAACTGGGCTGGGCCAGATCAAAGCCAATAGCCAAGAACTACATCTGTGGTCTCCCAGATGTGTGTCAGGGGTCCGGGCTCTTGGACTACCTTTACTACTTTCCCAAGTATATTAGCAAGAAGCTGGATTGGAAATGGAACAATACCAGCCCTTTTTTTATTTTTAAAATATATGTAGTATCTCAAAATGTAGACTTGTATATGAGTAATCTATTAAATAAAATATATTCTCATGTGTAAAATTGTATGGAAATTTCACAAAAGGAGGCCAGGGCTGTGCCACAGCAGCTTAAGCCATGATTGAATACCAACATTCCATATTAGAATGCTGGTTCAAGTCCCTGCTGTTCCATTTCCTGTCCAGCCCCCTACTGATGATATACCTGGATGGCAAGGAAAGATCAAGTACCTGGGGCCCTGTTCCCCACATGGGAGACACTTGCTTCACACTGTCCCAGCTCCAGTTGTTGCAGCCATTTGGAAAGTAACCCATCAGAAGGAAGACCTTTCTCTCTCTCTCTCTCTCTCTCTCTCTCTCTCTCTCTCTCTCTCTCTCTCCTTCTCTCTTTCTCTCCCCCTTCCTCCCTCTCTCCCATCCTCTCCATACCCCCTTCCTTTTCTTCCTTCCCTCCCTCCCCGTCAGTTTTCCTTTCAACTAAATAAATCATCTTTTTTAAAAGTTTAAGATTTATGAATACAGATGGCGCAGTGCTTTTATTTTCTATTTTTTGCATTTTCAAAATTTTCTGCAATGGCAACATATGTCTTTTGTGAGCAGAAAAAAGGACATGATATAATATATAAATCAATAGTTAGGTATCTATATACATAAAACAATGATAAAGATAGATAGGTAGATTACAAAGCATGATACCACAGCCTAACATGCAGAATTATTTTTATTTATGAGCCTGTTGGCTTTAATGCTAACAGTTTTATGCCTCTGGAAGCACATTTATCTTGTAAGCCTTGATTTCCATGATGATCATGACCAGGGATTGGGCTATTATGATCAGCCTAGTTTTCTTCTTAGATGTATTTCATATGGAGAGACAGTTTTCAGAGAATTCAAATACAAATCCACAGAACTAAGACAATATCAAAAGCATGTAACCATGCTGAGCCAGTTCAGAAGAATCTTGTCATCTGTGGTACTCTTTTCACTTTGAGCTTGGGCACCTCTGGGTAGAGGAAGCAGTGGGGAGAGTGAGGAGATGCATCAGTATCCAGCTCCAGGTCTCCCTGGGGACTTCCTGACCCCACCGCCCAACAGGTGACTGCCTTTCTCAATTCTTTGCCTCTCCCAGTTTGTCTCCCTCCTTGGTCAGCTCCTTCCCCTGCCTCCACTCTTCCGGACTTGTACTGTGAACCTTCAAGCTCTTCCCTTCCTCCATCCTGACACAAGCTCAGCCTTCTGGGGAGGTCAGAAGGAATTCAAGTTCAAAACCTCCAATGCATAATCTGGATTACAACAGTAGGGGTTCCCCCTTGCTTTCCAAGAGTCTCCATTGGCACTGAGTTCCCTGATGCAACATTCCAGGACTGAACCCTTGGGTTCCTTGCTCTTGGTAATAGCGTCCTTCTCACATATAGTCTAATAACTATCAGATAAGGCCAGTACCTCCTTGGAACTCTGTTGCCCCCTGGGAATTCTGTTGATTCCATCCTCACAACACCTATATGCACATGTCCATCATCAAGGTGGCCCAAAGACTCCACTACCACACAGGGCATTTTTGCATAAATTAGAAATTTGAAGACCACTGTTGGAAGACAAACTTTTCAAGAGCTAGAGAATGCAATCCCTCTAGCCCTTGGCTTGACGTACATAGAGAACATAGACTCAGCTCCCACTAGGCCCTTGTCCAGATGTGCAGCATTGAAGACTACACAGTGAACACAACGGGGATTGCATAGGCAAAGGATTCTAGGGAGTCCTGCATGGTATCTCTGACCTCTCAGAGCCATTTAATACACAAAGATGTGTTAAAGGCTTTGAGAAATCATGGAAAGTGAGACCTGCTTAATTTCCTTTGACATAGCATCTCTCTGCCTTGTTTGTCAATGGAAAGCCACCCATTTGTTAAGCTTACTTATTTCTGGTCATCTTCTTAAAAGGCAGGGAAATTAAGAGAGGCATACAGATCTTCCATCCACTGGTTCACTCTCCAGCTGCCCATGACAGCCCCAGCTAAGTGACTCCATGTGGGTCTCCTGCATGAGTGGTAGGGTCCCAAGTGTTTGATCCCCCGTCTGCCACCTCCCTGGATGCATCCTCAGGAGGCTGGATGCAAAGTGGAGCTGTTGATATTCTAACTACAATATAGGATGTGGACATCCCAAGCAACATTTTAACCCACTACATCACAATACACCCATCCCATCTTTAATTTTTTTTTATTTGCTCCTCACTAACATATCCTAAAACTAAACTCATCCAGTTTCTTAGTACCCTTCTGCCCGCCGAAGACAACATTCATGTCTCACAGACAGATTGCTAGATAAGGCCAGGGCAGAAGTAGCCACCAAAACCACATCTACTTACTGCCTCTGGGTCATCTCTTTATTTCTAGACCTCCTGTCACCAACTGTTTGTCAAGATAGTGGTAGGAAATGGCAGTACGTCTCAGACAACGTGGCTTCATGGGTCTAACATGGCCTGGACAATCAACTGAATATATCTCTGTAGCCATCCTGACCTAGTCATCAGACCTCACACAAAATCTCAATTTCTTCTATGGTATGGCACAGGCAGGGACCATTACACCACTCCTAAAACTTTGTGTAATTCTTTATTTACTTGCAGTCTGTTCAACCAGAGCTTTTAGGAGCAAAGACTAGAGTTTATCAGTAAGTATTGGATGAGTGCCTGCAGGCCATTCCATATTAACACATATTGACACATGATTGATATTACCTTCTGTTGGTAATATGACTTGTTCACACCAACACCAGGTCTGTATATATTTTATGGACTTCCAGAAGTTCACAGGAAATGGGGTTATATGTTTTTCACAAAAAAGGTTTGGCATTTTATATATTTATATAGGTATATATACCAGGGATCTTCAAAAGCTCATGGAAAGTGTACATTATGAAAACATTATATATTGATTTAAAAACATTTTTCAGAATTAGGGTCTTTTAATTCTATTTTCCATGAGCTTTACGGAATACTCTTAATCATGGTTACTGCAAGGAACAACAAAAACTAGATTTGAAAAATCTAAATTTCCATCTGAAGATGAATAAAGTGTGATCTAGCTATACAGTGGGATATTATTCAGCCATGAGAAAGAAAGGAAGAAGCAGGTGTTTAGCCTAGTGGGTAAGATGCCCACTTGCCACATCAGAACACTTGGATTCAAATCCCAATTCTGGTTCTTGACTCCAGCTTCCTGATAATGCAGATGCTCAGAGGGAGAGGTGATGAACCAAGTAGATGGACTTCTCCCACCTACATGAGAGAAGCAAATTGTCATCCCAGATCCGTGGTTTGCCTTGGGCCCAGCCCCAGCCATTTCATCGATTGGGAAGTGAACCAGAGGATAGAAGTGCTCTCTCGCGCGCTCTCGCGCTCTCTCTCTCTCTCTCTCTCTCTCTCTCTCTCTCATAATTTTACAAAGAAGAATGAGGAGAAGGAGGAAGAGGAAGATCAGGGAGGAGGAGGAAGAAGGAGAATAGAAGTTGTTTTGACAGATGCTGCAATATACAGGGGCTTTGAGGACGTTATGTTAACTAAAAGAAACTAGAAACAAGGTATCACATATTACGGGATTCCACTTACATTAAATATCCCAAGTGGGGAAATCCATAGACCCACATGCAGACTTCCCATTGCCAGGGTCTGGGGAGAGGAGGAGCTAACCTGATACAGCGGTTGTTAGATTGTTAATATATACAGTGTTTCCACTTGCAGTGGTGAAAAGCTTTCGAAATTACATGGTGATGGTTGTACAATATTGTGAATGTCACTTGTTGCCATTGAATTATATACTAAAATGAGGTGAATGAGAAGCTTTGTTGTATGTATTTTTCTAGTCCAACGAATGCTGAGAAAACTTTGTGCTCCAGGACTAGTTGTAGAGCCAGTAAAGAATTCTTCTCCATAATCTTAGGTTTATTTCCAAAAAGTTTCTCTGGGCAGACCAATCACCAAGTTTCTCTGTCAGACTGGTCACCACACCAGTTTAGCTTTTTGTGCCACTGTTGAGATGCCTCTTGGGATGCCCACCTCCCATCAGAGCACCTGGTTTCACCTCCTCCTTCTGATTTCTCCTTCAGGCAGTGTGCAGCTGGGCATGCCAGTGGGAGTGGTTCTTATGCTTAAGTCCCCGCCAGCCACAGGGGAGACCCGGAAAGAATTCCACATGCTTTTATTGCACATGGCCCGACCCTGGCTATGAGTAATGAGCCAGTGGATGAGATCTCTGCCTCTCTCTCTCATTCTCTCATTCTGCCTTTACATAAATAAAAATACAATAGCTCAAACTTTTAAAATGGTACAATTAAGTAACAGTGGAATTCCTTTTCATCATGCATCATTGCCCACTGGGAAGTTTCTCCGCTTATGAGGGATTCTCTTGGCTTTTACTGTACGTGAAGTATGGGTGAAGCCACACCATGTATTATGCTGTATTCTGGGTACCCCATCCTATGGGATGAGTAGTTCCAAAACTACACTAAGTATGTAACAGATGAAGGACTGGAAGAATAGGAGAGTAGGCATGTGGTGACGCCTTTGGAATTGAACTAGCATACTTTCTGTATGCTGGAAATGACATAAGACCATTCAGATTGCTTATCAATCTCATTTTTCAAATCCTGACATCTATAGGTCAGAATGAGATTATTTTAGATCAACCATAAAGCCACCAGCAGGGGGAAGTATGCCTGGGGAAGCCTGGCCTGCCTTGGGGCCCCAAAATGTCCTGGGCTCCTGTGTAAACAGGGAGCCTTCTTTTGTGCAGTTGGTAGAGAAAAAATAGCCCCATTGTGAGGCTGTGAGGGAAACAACCTTTAATCCTTGCAAAGCCCAATAATATTATGTATATTGACTGAAACCCCATGGAGTGGGCCTGACGGGGGTTTTTTCATTACCAGGGTACATTGTAACCTAGCTACCTTTGAAAAGTAACCAACATCGAGAGGCACTTGACATTTGCAAAGTATTATGGGTGTCCTCTCCATGTCTTCTCAAGTTCCCAAATTGACAATGGTCTTAATTTAAAAGTTAAGCCAGGGGATCAATTGCTTAGTGTAGGGCCAGGTTGCCCTTTTAAAAACAAAACAAGACCAAAAAAAAAAAAAAAAAATACCAAACCCCCGTGGGCTGGTGTGACCTGACTTCCTCATTTGGCTCAGATTTTGGTGGGTCACGTGTTGTCTGGTGTTTGATTTCCGAAGAAGGTGTCTGAACTCCAATGGCCGCACTCCTCCAGGTGCTGCTGAGACACACGAAGGCTGCAGCAGCTGGTAATGAGTGGGCGAAAATGAAAAAGGAACATAAGTAGCTTCTTTAGCAAATCCCCTGGAAATGACACGGAGCCTTGAGGGTCGATACCATCGATCCATCCCAGGGGCTGCAGCCCTGCTGGGTCTGACTCACCTGCCACAGTAACAGCCCGGGGAAAAAGCAAAACAGAGACCAGATCGACAGGGAAAATCAAACTCCAGCCTGCTTTCAGCTCCATCTGTTTGGGCAGTGGCCGTGGGCCAACATTAGAGCAAGGATCAGGCTGAAATCCCCAGGGGAAAACTAAAGTGGGCCTGTGGTCTTGCTTCTGAAACGCTTGTATGCCCTCAGATGATATGTACACCACTGTCTCCTACTGCAGCCCAGATGACTGTGTGGGCCGAGTCTCCTGGACCCAGAAACCACAGAGCCCCGGGGACTTTTTTGGAAGAGTTTGGGCAAGATTGGAGTCTGTAATGGTCAGATGGTTGACCAACACTCCTTATCAAAATAAGGCAGGCTATGATCATTACAAAAACAATTAAGTTTGTTTGCTGTGGATTAATGCTGGCACTTGAAGGATGAATGGGCCTATTCTAGACTGTTGGGCTCACAGTTTTTTGAGGGAGGCAGATACAGGGTCAACTGTATCGGGTATGGCAGGTGCTGGTGGGAGCAGACCCCACGAGTGTTCTAGCAAAGATGAGGAGGGTAACCTGTTCAGTTGAGGAAGGTCTGGCAGAAAAAAATGGATATTTAGGCTGGAATTGCATTGGTGGGACCCTTGAATGACAGAAAACACTTTAGAAGCTACCAAGTGAGGGACTCACATAATCCCTTGCTGGTACAGCGAATGTGACTCAACTAGCACGTGTATCAGTCAATTCTTGCCGCAATAATGTTGTATAACAAACTTCCCCCAAACCAAGTCCATGCAAGCACTTAATTTTCCCCTGTGTACCTACAGGCCCAGTTGGGTTCTGTCATGCTTAGCTGAAACTAGCTGGGCTCAAGCACAGGTTGCAAGATAGGTTCACATCAGCTATAAGTGTTTGCTCATTCTTTTCAAACCAGTTTCTGTCCCTGGGATATACTATTGTGGCAGGTCAACAGGATAAGAGAGAGAATAGAGAGGTGCGGTGCTTCTTTTGAGCTCAGTGTGGAGTTACACATGCTCAGCCCAGTCCAGTGACATGACTGAGCAGAGTGCAAACCGACTCCATCTTCCACAAGAAGAAGCGCAGCATCACAAGGCAAGAGGCATAGATGTGCAGTTCTCATCCATGGAGGATTGTCAGGAGTGATTCATCTTCCATACCAGGCAGAGGACCAGCTGGGGGTGGAGAAACGGCAGGCAGGCTATAATACGTTGAGCACGGGTCGGTATAAAACAGAAGGAAACAATCCGCTGAGCAACACAGAGACCTCTTCTGAAATGGCAGGGTCCTTCCAAGTTGGCCTCCCTCATATATTTAGAACAGGGAGAAAGCTCCAACTAGAACATTATTAAATGGCTGGTTGAAACATTTAGGAATTCCCAGTTGAATTATAGTCTTGGCGGCAGCTGCCTTCCAGACCCATCTGGTTTGAATTGGCAGAGCTGCAGTTGCGCTTGCTGGTGTGGGTGAGCCTTTCTTTTGAGTAATGGGCCTGCATGCAAGGGGTGGAGAAAGGATGAAACTGTTGTCATGAAAAATGGATAGAGAGAACAACGGAGCTACTACTGTTTTGCTCTGCAGAACGGAAGTGGGCCTGTGGTTCTGGGCTGGAGGACAGATTCTTCTTGGATTACCAGGTCCCCTCCATGTCTCTTGAGCTTGTCATACCCAGTAGATACTGCTGTCAGATCACATATTTGGATTATGAATTGATTGTTTTGCTTTTATGGGACTGGTATAATTAGTTTCACATTTTTAATTTATAGCATCAACTAGGCTTTTTAATCCGTTATTTATAGCAAAGAACTGAGAACTAAATTGCCTCCTGTGCACTCTTCTCCCACCCCCATACCCCCACCCCAATAGAAAACATTTTGGTTCCAACATCCGGGAACAGTTGTTCGGCTTAGCCCTTTGGCCTGCATATAGAAAAACTTCTCTTACAGAGGAGTTGCTGCAGTTTCTTTGGAATTCTCCATCCTCCAGTGCTGGAACTCCTGCAGAAACCAAAAGCCTCAAATGTTTAAACGGAGTCAGGTTTCTTGCAAGTTCTATTGTAGGAGAAAGTAAAGCTGGCAGCCAAGATGCTCCATGCCAGAAAATTTCCATGTCAAGAAAGGCTTTTGTGTTTGCTTGTGTTTTCTGTCTCAGGCCTCCTCTACAGCACTCAGGTGTATTGTTATTTTCTGGAAGTAGCTAAGGAATCTTTAACACAGGAGCAGTGAGCTTGGGGAGCCAGGATATTTGAGCAGAGGGTCTGCACCATGAATCAAGGGTTTTGAAACTAGATGAGTGAAGGAACACTCAGCGCCCCAAGATGCTCTAGGTGATTTAAGAGATGCTCAGTGTCACTGGTCTGGCTTGGGAGAGCAGCTGGAACGTCCTGGGATTCCTTTTCTTTTGCACTGAATTGCATGGCTATAGGTAAAAATCACTGTGTGGGAGAATACACACAGCCCACTTGTAGGTCTGGAGAAGCAGGGTTCCGCATGGCTGACACTCAACAGTGCTGCTGAGATGGCACAAGGAAGCATGGAGGGCTTCCAAACTGGTAGCCCAAGTGGCAGCTGGGGCTGTGAACTACACCCCGACTTTGATCCTTTGCCCAAGCCCATCTGAGCCGGAGGGTGGAAGATTTGAAGAGGAGGCACAGGCTGGGCAGGAACAGTTTGACAGGACCGAGAGGATGCTGACGCTGAGCTGGGGTTCTCCCCTCACCCCAACTAGGCGGAGAGGTCCTATGTTTACTCAGTGCTCCATAAATACCAGCTGAATCGTATGTTTAATGAGGTGTATCAAACATGTAATAAGATACATATCTATTAAACAGTTGTGAAATCTCAGCAAATATGTTCTGAATAAGGGAGGGTGCAGATGGTTTACAGATTGGACCCAAGAACAAAGGCCAAAGGGGCTTACGGAAGGAACAGAGAGCCATCTTCTGAAAACTGAGAAGACAGCTGATTTTCAGCCAAAATTTGATACATGTATCTGAATTCAGCTGGAGCAGAAATGGGAGTCAGGCCCATAAAGGAGAATATCATAAACTTCAAAACCTCAAGACCAGGGGAAATAGCAACTAAAATTAAAGACAGAAAAATGGCTGCTCACAAAACACATTGCTGGGCCCAGCGTGGTAGCCTAAAGTGACTAAAATCCTCACCTTGCAAGCACTGGGATCCCGTATGGGCACCAGTTCTGATCAAGTGTCCTAGATTCCCATCCAGCTTCCTGCCGTGGCCTGGGAAAGCAATCGAGGATGACCCAAAGCCTTTGGACCCTGCACCCGCCTGGGAGACCCGGGGGAAGCTCCAGGATCCTGATTTCAAATCGGCTTATCTCCAGCCATTGCAGCCTCTTGGGGAATGAAATCAACAGACAAAAGATCTTCCTCTCTTTCTTCTCTGTATATCTGACTTTCCAATAAAAATAAAATGAATCTTTTAAAAAAAACATGTTGCTGAACATGTTTTCAACACTCCTTCAGGCTTTGGCAGTACTCAGCTCTCAGCATCACACGCTGTGCCTTCTGGGCATCGCCACACTGCCATGTTGGCTAGGTTAGCCAAATATTAGAAAACAACAGTCACATGACACATAGGTAAAGGATTATTAGCTTGTTTTTCTTTCTCTAAAAAGTGGTAATTATCATGTTATATTGCAATATGCTGCTGAGGTGACCTCAGAAAACTACTATGAAAAACCAATCTCCTTCTCCTTGCACATGTAGGTCAAGCTAGGAGTATAGTTGGGTGTGATTATTAGCCAAATGCCTGGTGCTTAGAGTTCGCAGAACAGAGGAGGAAGCAGAATTGGCCAATGCAGGTTGCCTCCAAGTGGAATCGGCCAGAAGACTTCCAGCCCATCTCAAGGCGTCAAGCCCGAGTGGAGTCCATATGTTTTGTTGAGCACTCTGGGGCAAACACAGCACCCTGGGGCCTGTGAGCCCAGGGGCCCTGACCTCTCCGGCCTCACCAGCGACCTATGAGGACAAAATAATACGTTCCTCATCACACTGTTGGGGTTGGTGGGACTGTGTCCGACGCTCCCACACCTCAGAGACAAACTCTGAACTTTAGGAATCCAAGGGTCTTATACTGTCTTTCCGATCAGAAATCATCCCAGCTTTGAAATGGTCCACAGCGGTAGTGACCAACATGCTTAGTATTTCCTGATTTTCTGGCATGCTTCTGAGTATCTACATGTTCTTCCTTATTTAAATAAGACAGTTTTGTCCATCAGGAAGATATTATCGCAGTCTCAAGCAGGGAGCACAAAAGAAAACCACACACCCAGTATTCCCCTTCGGTTGGAAGATGGTTGTGCCGAAGTTCAAAGTTGGCTGACCTGGCTGCCAAGGGCATGGGAGAGTGTTTCACACCGTTTTGGAAGAAGTGGTCATTTGTGCAGTAGTTAAGATGCCAGCTAGGGTGTTCACATCTCCTGTCAGAGTGCCTGGGTTTGAACCCCAGTTCTGCTTCCAATTTCCATAATCTAGCAATGACTATCCTGGAGGCAGCAGTTAATGGCTCGAGTTGTTAGGTCTCTGACACTCCCATAGGAGATTCACACTGAATTCCTGGCTTCTGACTCTAGCCTGGCCTACTCCTGGCTGTTGCAAGTATTTGGGAGTGAATCATTGAAGATCTGTTGGGTGTGTGTCTACATTTCAAGTAGTAAAATAAACATTTTTTTAGGTTCATGTAAAATGAAATTAAAAGATCAGCTTTAAATGAAATCTAAACTTAACCAAAATAAATTTAAAATTAAATAAAGGGATCAATTTTGGAATCTTACAGACAACATGTCTTCAGTAATTTAATAGGAAATGTGTCTTTTATGGGAAAAGTTCAAAAGGTTTTTTGCACCAAAATAAGCTTATCTTTAAACTCCATTTCTGTCGACTGTTTGCTGAACCCTCCTCTTTGTCACTCCTATTCCATACCTCCCAGCATTTAATGGTCATGTGTCATGTAACAAAGCACATTTGCACAGTGTGGTAAGGTGGACGCTGGAGTCGGTCACAGCCCCAGACGATGGGCACAGGGATACAGGAGGCAAACATACTGAGCGTCTCCTTGTCTTCACACACCTATCACTCATGTGTCGCATACCCGTGTCCCTGGCTGTACCTGTGTTCAAGTTCTGCTCTATGTAACTATGGGGGGATTGTTACAACAGGGTTGAGGCGATGGTATAAACAAGATGCAGGATTAAAATGAATGGAGTGTGTACACTAGAAGCCAGAAAACCTTTAGAAACTATGACGTACAAATATATTTGGTGACGTGCATAGGGTATGTAAGAAGAAACCAAACCATAAAATAGTATGTAGACTTCCTCGACTTCTTTCATTTTAAATATTTAATTTGAAAGGTAGGATGACAGAGGCAGAGTGAAGGAGCTCTTCCACCCGTTGATTCACTCCCCAAATGGCTGCAATGGTGTGGACTGGGCCAGGATGAAGCCAAGAGCCAGAACCGCCATCGTGGTCTCCCACCCAGGTGGCAGGGGCCCAGCACTTGACCATCTTCTGCTGCTTTCCCAGAGTCATTAGCTGGAAGTTAGATTGGAAAGTGCACATGGAGATAGGAACAAGCACGCTGACATGAGATCCAGCCCCACAGGGCATAATTTAACCGGCTACACACAAAGCCAGCCCAACTCACTTTATTTTTTAAAGGTTTATTTATTTTTATTTTTATTGGAAAGGCAGATATACAGAGAGAGGGAGACACAGAGAAAAAGATCTTATGACCGCTGGTCTGCTGGTTCACTCCTGAAGTCGCCACAATAGCCGGAGCTGAACCAATACAAAGTCGGGAGCTTCTTCTGGCTCTGCCACACAGTGCAGGGTCCCAACGCTTTGGGCTGTCCTTGACTGCTTTCCTAGGCTACCAGCAGGGAGCTAGAAGGGAAGTGGAACAGCCAACACTCAAATCAGTGCCCATATGGGATCCCGATGGATGCAAGGTGAGGATTTAGCCACTAGGCTATCATGCCAGACCCAACTGATTTCATTTAAAAAAGGATATATGTAGGGTGCTTCAAGAAGTTTGTGGGAAAATGGAATTTTTGTGATATAAATTTTTAGTGCACATATTGGAGGCCTCTTGTATCTATTTACACACACACACCCCCATACAGAGTGTGTAGTAGCCACAGTTTTTATAACTGGGATCTCAGAGTGATGCTATTATAGGAGCTTTTGTGGTTTTCTTTTGACTTATCTGTTTTTTCTATTCTTTTTCAATAATGAACATGGATAATTTTAAACTCTAGAAAATTCACCTACTGCAGTCCTATAGAATAATTATGAACAGTCAGAGTCCATTTCTATCTCATCGTAGTTTCTAGGTGACTTTTAACCTTTCATTGTCATTGCTTTTAGCGGCAGAGTTCTTTTTCTAATAAAATCTTCCACGTGGCCTCAATATATAACAGCAGATCAAATGGAACTGCTCTGATGGAAGCCAGATGTGAGGCCCAGAGCCCACTACCCACCTGCCACCCCCTCCCCACCATCTCATTCCCAAGACTCCTCATTCACAAACTACCGCCCAGGACCACTACAGGAGAGTCACATAAGCCCGGAAAACTTGCTTTGAGAAAGCATAACGTTAACCAAAACAGTAATAATAATCTAGAAAAAGTAATAAAATTTTTGATTTTTAGAAAAGTTGGTTCTTTGCGATTTGAACTTGAGGACATATTTGCCAGGTCCTGCCCTGTGGATGCCAAGTAGGAGCCAGCCACAGTTCTTTCCATGTGGTCTAGCCCATGCACTTCTCACCAAGACAGGCATTTGTCTCCCAGCTTTGCAATTTCCATGGTGTGATTTCTGTTCCTCTCTCTTGTGTTTTTCTTAAAAAAAAATGGATAAAAGGTTTTTTCATTGATAAATAAGGTATCAATACACTCTTAGGTGGCATTGGACATGGGTCTCAGAAAGATCCAGAAAGGAGCTGATTTGCAGAAACTAAGCATGATACGAACTTTACGATATTTACTTGGCTCTTTAAAATGCAAGTCTGTTGTGATTAGCAGAAAATGATTTTGAAGAAATTTGTTTTTCCTTAGTGTAGTGCAATCTATATCCACTAAGGGTCAACGTGACACAGATCTGCAGCGCTATCATCGTGTGGTCTTGGAATCTGCTTCTCTGTTTTCTGTAGAAAGGACCAAATAGTCAACCCAAGAACAGAGGGTTTCAAAAAGTGTATGGGATAAATAGGATGAAAAAAATAACATGCATTTTCCAAAGAGCTTTCTGAGTCATTTGGCACTAAGGGGGAAGCTGAGTAGAATCGTCATGTGGAAGTATTTGATGAGTCATCCTTCAGTCATTGCAGGGCTATGGTTTATCTGTGCCTCGCAACTGCTCAGGAAATGGAGATGACGTGGACCAAAAAATCTTTCTGGGAAAAAGAAAAATGCTAAAATGTCCCTACCTGTTTCCTCTTTTGTGGGTTTTCTTACCACCACCTCAGCTATCCCACCGAGTGTAGGAGTAGTCTCGTGAATCCGAGAGAGGATTAATTGTGACACCAGGAGCATAGCTCGACGGAGCTGAGTGGAAGCCGTGTTCTGTATGCTACAGGTTATTAGGGTTAGCTGAAAGAATGTGCATCTATTTACTGAAGGTACTTTATAAATCAATACCTTGTTGTTGAATTCAGGTCAATAGGAATAACTCTGAAACACGACCAACAACTACAGCAACCCTAAAACAGCACTTTCAACTTATTGATTTTTAGAAAAGTATCTTTTCCTGGCATTATTCACACACCCTTGATAGGCAACTCAATGCAATCAAAAAATGTAATGGATTTTTTTACCCCAAAAGTATATATTTATATTTTTTTCAATGTATCTTTGAATTGCAGGCATTTAGGTTCTTTGAAAAAGATAAATTTAGGGGAGAAGGGAGGAGTGAAGTTTGCAGCTGTTCCTTGCCATTTGCATAGGGAAGCATTTGGTTGACTTGGCCTGAGAGTACAGCTAACCAATAGCTAGTTGCAATATAGTTTCATTCAGTCCTTTGGTGATTTTAGATATTTCTCTCAGGTTCTGAGATTTTATTTCCCTTCATGTAATCGTAAAGAGGGGGGTGGTCTTCGGGAAGCTCATAGAAATGTATATGATGGAAAAGCCATGTGTAAATTTTGAAATTTCTTTGCAGCATAACAGCCTTATCTTTTCATTCCGTTTTCCACCAGCATTTGGAAATACCTTTGTGTTTATGAAGCACCTTAACTGAATATCGTCTTGGCCTGAGTACTTGAGAATGTAACTAAAACCAGTGTCAAGTCTTCTTAATCTGGGCTATGCCTAAGTTCCAGGGTGTTAGGGAATCCCCAGAAGTATTTACAAAGTCATATGTGTGTGTCTTTGTGTACACGTGTGTACACGTGTGTACTGTTCCTTCTTTAGAGCAGGAAGAGCACGTGCAGTTCTTAGGTAAACCGTGAGCCTGAAGAGGCCTTGAGCCATTGCTGCAGAACTGCAGTTCCCTAAGTGTGATCTAGGAACCCCTCGGTTTCCTGTTAAAACCATTTGCGTATTATTACCACTGTGTCATTTGCCTCTTACTCTCATCGCCTCACAAGTATTCACAGGAGTTTTCCAGAGGCTGCATGACATGAAATATTATAACAGATTGAATGCAGAGCACATCTAAACATCTAACTGTTTTCTATTAAGTCAGATATTAGAGATTCATAGAAATATGAACCAGTGCCACTCTTTTCACTAAATTATTTTGGGGGGAAATATAATTATTTTCATTGAAATGTATCACTATGTGAGCAATTGATGAGTTAATGATTTTTGCCTCTAAGCAATTCAACCTTTTGCTAAACTTTTTCCATTTTCATATATTAATATGTCAGTAGATAAAACCTAGGAAAACAAAAACTCCTTGCCATCCCTCATAAATTTTTAAAGTATAAATAGGGTCTGAGACCAAAACTTCTTGGAAATTGCTATTCTAGAAAATTTGGGGCTTTTTCTGACCAGGAAACACAACCAGGAAAAAATAAATCAGAAAACAAACAGTATGATCATTGATTTTTTTTTTTACAAGGAGACTTACTGTGGTGTTCCTCATAGGTTGGGCTGAGCCTATAGAATGGCTAGTGTGTGTTCATTATTTGCTTACAAAAGTGGTCATCCCACTGGGAAACACAGTAAAGGACGATCCATGGTGTTAATACACTGGATGTGTTACAATGACTTTGCAGTTTCTGAGTTGACTGGGAGGAATATTGGTAAGTTTCAATGGTTTATCTGCACACTCCTATCCCAATTCTTTCTGTGAAATAACTTTTTCTTTCCTAAGTATTTTATTCAATGTTTCCTAGAGGGAAATAGAGAAAAGCACAAACCAAGATGTCCATGATCCCACCATCCAGGAAGAGCTAGCAGTGTATGTGTGTAGAAGTCTTAGTAAGACATTCCTTCTCTCTCCATTTTCTGGGCATAACCTGCCTCTCAAAGAGCAAATGTACTTTTCATTCCTAAATCCTACTTTCATCACTTAAGACTATTATATACACACTTTTCTCATTTATGTAAGTTTCATCTTTTAAAAAAAACATGTAAATTTTTCTGATTATGGAAATTAACAACTCATCTTGTAACTCTTTGCAAGTATAGAATATTGTGCAGAATGAAGGAACTTCATGTTGCCTGCCGAAAGCATCATGCCTGTGATCTCAGTGCATTTTCTGTGTCTACATCTGCACGCGTGGTTTCACGCCCTGGGTATCGGCTGGCTTATACAGTTTTATATTGTTTTTCATATGATAAACACATGTCAGCGAAAAACTTGTCACAAACATCAGTTTGTTGATGGAACAGTATTTTACCATACCGATGTAACATTATTTATTAACTATCCCACTGGTTTTCATATTGTTTGCATTTTTCACAAACATGAATGATGCTGCTATGAATGTGTTGGGCAGACATAAATCTTTTTCCTCTCCTGGAAGTTTGGTGTTTTTTCACTTCCATTCTACAAAGAAAAATGCAGTCAACTGATTTCCACTCGGAGGCACCCATCACCCAAATATGCTGCTGAAGAGATTACAACACAAGCAATTAGTGGACAGGATGTTCTAGAGCAGGAGCAGGGAACCTTTTTTTTTTCTTCCAAGAGCATTTGCAGGCTGTATAATACTGTCAGCTTAAAGGTTAGCCTACAATACAGATTGAGCATGGAGTCCGACCTGTGGATGCCCTGGCTTGGCCAGCCTGAGTGAATCTGCAGGTCTTACAGGGCACACAGGCTGGATATTATTTCCTCTGCCTGTTCTAGGGCCACGTGAAAACTCCTACAATTCTCCACAGATTCGCTAAAGGAGAAGTATTCAGAAAAAAAAGGGCCTTGAGCACAGCTAGCCCAATTTACAGTCCCACCCACTGTGAGGGGAGGGGCTGTTTGCCTTCCCCAGGCTGGTATGGAGTTTTCTCTCTCTTGCTCACCTACCATTGCCTTCAACTTCTTTTCTCTCCTCCCCTCCCTTCCTCTCTTCTACTTTGCAAACTAAGTTAATGGATCAATGTTGCCTTATGTAATTTACATGACTGGTTTTACTGATATTGGAACTGCTATCCCCAGTGCTTTCTGGTGGTCTCCTGTAAAGGTGAAGTCACTTTTCTTCTTTATTTTTCTTTTTTTTTTTTCATTTTTTTTTAACTTTTATGGTACAATTCCATATGGTCTGGGATTTCCACCCCCACCCCAAATTTCCACTCCCTGACTGATTTTCCCCATATTTTCACAATAACATAGTCCTTCATAAGGAGCCCTAATGCCATCAGTCTATTATTTTAAGTGTGCCACAATTTTGCTGGTACAGGATTTTTCAGGTGGCTTCCTTGCCCTGTGTCTAACATTAGCGTCACGTCTGTAAACTAAGACACCAGTGCAACCAACTAGCCCAGCGGTAGTGGATTCATTCTTCAGGCTTCATTTACCTATTTGCTAATCAAACGAACTAACCAACCACTGTTAGAAATAGTCCTGGCTAGAAATACAAAATGTTGAAACCACAAGTAACCTTCTCATTATTCCTACCACTGGTAAACACCTCCTCCAGTCTAATTTAGTGCCCTGTAATTTAAGAGGAAAGTGAATAACTTGGACTTCAAAAAAAAAAAAGCAGTAATGAAGGAACAAACTTGAAATCGCTCTTATTTAGATGGTTGAGAAACCCTAGACTTCATCATTACCTTGCTGGCTCTTTCCTTCAGGTTTAAGCTTCTTGAATGTTCTACATAGCCTATTTATGTATACATGTAGCAACATGTTTGTGATAATTAATCTTGGATGAGGAGGGACATGTCTAGCTCTCTTTCTGCCACCCTGCACAAGCAGATACTTTCTATTTAAGTGCATTATCTAGACAAGCCACCATAAGCTGTGGGGGAGACAGACAAGTGTGAAGGAGAATTGTTGTAAGTATTACTAATAGAAGAAAGTTGTTGAATTCGTGCTAATAAAGGAGGTGACTACAAATGCCTGTAAGAATCTTTCAGTAAAGAACCTGGAGAGCTCCTCCTATGAGGTCTGCAAGCTCTGGCCTGGCTAGGAAAGGCAGTAACAAAGCATCCATTTCCCTGGGGATATAAAGAGAGGAAAATTGAAAGGGAAACACCCTGACATAAATGTCTAAAAATGGCAGATTCCCTGTTTTCCGGTATTCAGTTGTCCAGATCTTGTTGTTAACTCTCTCCCCCATGCCTCACCAGTATCAATAATGGCTCGTAACAATGACCTGGGGGCACAGGGAGATCTTAACATGCCCTCTGACTCATCAAAGAAATACGAAATTCAGTGCATTTTGTCATAGTCTAATTCTTTTAAAATTGGTCATCTGCATGCAGTCTGTATGATAATTCCCCATTAGTCCAATATTTGATTCAGCCAGAACAATATTTGAGAAACCCATTTCTCATCCCCAGTGAAGAGTGGATGCTGCTTTCAGAGACAGAGCCTCACCAACGGCTTCCCTCCCTATTGTGTGTTGCTCAAGGAATTTACATAAGCATGGTTGAATATCAGTTGTTTTCTGGCTTTGCAATAAAAGTTCGTTCTTAAAACCTCACATTGTGATTTGTCAAAGTCCATTTGCCAGTTCTTGAACAATTTCAGCCAAATTGTAAATTGTATAACTGACTGCATCATTTGCATACGTAATCATGTTAGAGTGATGGTATAATCTAGGCACATCATTTATGAGACAAGGGAACAATAGCAGCTAGCTTCCAATTCTTGGGATACTGAGAGTCATTTATTACATGGATGATGTTTTCTTTCTAATTTCCAACAAATGATCTCTTTCAGAGTGATGAGCACTAAGGATTGCTCTCCCTTGTGTATTATCTTCCCTGTTTTCCTAATCTTGAATTGAGAGCCAAGATGAGCACCATGTTATGTGTCTGCCACATACACATACAACGAGCGTGCGTACACACACACACACACACACACACATACACGGTAATTTCAGTCCAAATAATAAAGCAAGAACTCAATGAGACATCTTTCCCAAATGCTGCCCCTGTGTTAAATTAATCTCTGGATCTGGTGTTGAATATTCTTTTCTGTGCATTGACAATTTGCCAATTGCCTGCTTCCTATTTTTAATCAATCTTGCAGATAATTTACCAGCCAACTAAATTGTTTTACTGGCCTATCACACTCCTGTCCTCGACAGAAAGCAAAAGCAAATACAATCCGTCTTGTGTTGCGCCATCAGAAATTTATGATGACCCCAGGCAAGTGGCTTTCTGCAAGACTAATTTATGTGTAGTCACATCTGTCACTGTGGCACTTGGCTTTTTTTATTAGTTATTCCTGGTAACAACCCTGTGAGATCACAAGGTGGGTCAGACATATCCTTTCTCCAGAGGCCTCAGGAATTACATGACACGCCTACTTTGGGGGCCTCAGCCCTCAAGTCAAGAGTATGATTGGGACAGTAGACCAAGGTCATGTCTGAGTCCCGGGACTCAGAAACTCTGCCAAGCCCACATTCCTGATTCTGCTTATTAATTACTCTCCTCCCTCCCCCCACAACTGACACTGCAGCTCAGAGTCATAAAACAATTTAGTCATGGTGAGATTAAGCTCCTTTGTGAGTTAATAGTTAACACAGTCTCAGACAAACCTAGATTCAAATCCTGTCTTTTACTAGTGAGGTGTCTTGGGCCAAGTTCCCCAACTTCTACAGCACTCTCCGTGCATTTCACAATAAGGAAAACAATATCTACCCTGTTGGGGCTATTATGAGGACTGAATTAATACACAGTTCCCCACCTTAGCATTCCCTGGTCTGGGCAGTTTGTTCCCTGTCCTGTGGTCCATTTGCATGTCAGGCTGCAGAGTGAGAGATGAGGTAGGAGATCTCGGTCGGAGATGTGCAGACCTCCTGCTCCAGTTTCCGCATTCATGCTTTGGAAAATGGGATGACATAGAGGATTGTGACTAGGATATCATACGGAAGAGAATACTATCTCGGTGTGTCTTTCTGTCTATCTAGAAACCTGCTGTCTGTTTACTGAAAACATCTGGATGTTCAGAGAGGGTTCTTTTTAATTCAACTTGCAAACTCACAAGTTAATGAAATTTAAAATAGTTTTGGCCTAAAATACTTACATGTGGTCAGAGAACAATTGGTGGAGCTCTCTGTTAACTCTAAGAAAAAAAATCCATATAATCTCAACTTTCATATACAAGCCTGAAACTCACCAGACTCAACCTTCTCTGCTGGATTATAGATGTAAGGTTGTCACTGACTCAAACGGGAGTCCTGCCCACATACAACTGAGCATGAGTAAATGGTGTTTTGATACACATAGGCCCTCAGAAGTACCTGTATCCTGTAAGTGTTGGCTAACATAATTAAAGCAGTGTTGGCACACCCTTCCACCTTACTAGTTAGATATAATGGATAGGATTGTATAGATTGAGAGATAGAGATAGAGATAGAGATAGAGATAGAGATAGAGATAGATACACACAAAGCAAGGAGGACCCTTGTCCGGGTCAGACCTGGTGTGAATGGCTCCCACATTTTTCTGATGTGATAGTATCCTGTGACTTCCCATAAATGTTTCTTAACAGAAACAGATGTGAGCCCACTTTGGACAAGAATCTTAAAAGAAAAAAATCAGTTTTATCAGAAAGGCAGATATACAGAGAAAAGGAGATACATATAGAAATATCTTCCATCCTCTGGTTCACTTCCCAAGTGGCCACAATGGCTGGAACTGAGCCTATCCGAATCCAGGAGCCAGGAGCTTCTTCTGGATCTCCTGCACAGATGCAGGGTCCCAAGGCTTTGGGCCATCCTCGACTGCTTTCCCGGGCTACAAGCAGGGAGCTGGATGGGAAGTGGAGCAGCCAGGATATGGACCGGTGCCCCTATGAGATCCTGAAGCATGCAAGGCAAGGATTTAGCCACTAGACTATTGCTGAGCCATTGGACATGAATCTTAAGAAATACGGACATAAAGAAGCCTTGAATTCTAGTCCTATCTGTAATACAAGCCAAAGCTGTGAGATTTTAAATGGCATGTATATATAAAATGCAGGAGGACCAAGGAGATCTTGAAACCTTCCAGAAGGAGTGACATGACAGGAAGGCCTTGATGGATTGAGTCATCCTTCACTTCTACCATGTTTTCTCCAGCTACCACCCTTCCTACTGAGCACCCAGCACTCAGTGATAGGATACAACATTGACTGCTACATGGTCTCAACCTTCACCCAGGCATGCAGAAAAAAACAGAGCCACATGTAGATCCGTAACTGCTGGATGGCAGAGGCCAGAAGAGCAGACACCAAGAGGCTTTAGCAGTGTAAAGTAGGGTTCTCTCACTTAGAATGAGAGATTGGGGAAGCCTTTCAGGAGGAGGTGATGCTTCATCTAACTTCAGGAGATTAGGAAAATCAAGGAAGGGGTAGAAGACAAGCATGAAGAATACAAGTTGTGTCAAGACATGGAGGTGGAGGGAAAATAATGAAGAGTACAGCCCTTATGCCATGCCAGGTAATTCAGAGAGAGCAGGAGGAGGGCTCGGGAGAAAAGCAGTCAGATGGGCGGGGCGGTTAGGGCTTTGATGCCGGTGGAGGAGAGCCAAGGAGGTGGTCATCCCTGACAGAAGGACCAGCATCATCAGAAACATGTGACATGAAAGATGATCAATGAGCAGTCCACTGAGGCTGCAGCAGAGGGGAGCAGAGAGTTGAGTCTGGAGAGGTAAAACCAGGCCAGAGTCCATGCTGCTGCTGGGGGATTCCTGTCTGACTCCCCAACATCACCACGTGGCCAGGTTCTCTGTGTTACCTACCTAGTCATTCTCACTCCAACTGCCCTCAAGTCTTCCATGGCGTTTTTACGGCTTTAATTTGGATTCCCAGCCAAGCTGGCCCTATGGATGGGCTGTATCAGCACAGAGAGTCTTTGAGCCATTTGCTCTGGGTAACGCTCACATTCTCTCCTCAGACTCCAGATTTCTCTGCCATGTGACTTTAGATCCACCTCATATTTGGGCCAGCAGTTAACTGTCAGAAAAAGATGGTTAAGAAATAAATACCTTAGAGAGAGTTGGTTCAAATTGAACCCATTCTCTGATTGGTGTTCACCCTTGAAAATTTTAAGGGCTCAGAAATGTGGAATCTGGCCTGAAGTTGGGCCACCACTTGTGTCTCTTAACAAGGTTAGGATTGTTACACCTCACCCTGAGGTGAAGAAGGGTGGGTGGCTGGCTGCAGCAACCTTATAGTGAATCTCCCTGAGCTTAGATGTTTGCATTTCAATGCCTTTTTTAGAAAATGATCATGTGAGTCACAGTAAAAGAAGGCTCTTCCCACTGATTTATGTTCTTCATGTTTTCTGGGAATTTTGTCAATCTTCAGAGAACAGTGTGATCATTTTTAGATTGCATTAAATTCCTCAGAAACACTGCCACTGCCATGCCATAAATGCTTTTCACCCTTCAATATATAACAAGCATTAATAACTGACAGCAATTCTTCCTAATAAATTTCCTCAAATAGATGCCTACAGTGCGCGCAGCCCCGCCACCCCCTTGTTTTTTAGTATTGCAGATGCCAGTGATACCCAATACTTATCCTGAAGGAAATTTCCTATAACACAGAACTGCTTGAAACACAGTGAAACAAAAGGAGTAAATCTTCCCTCATCCTCAGTATTTCATAGGACTTTTCAACACCTGGTTGCTTGCTCCAATAGAGCTTTTCTCAGACCAAGGCAGCTGCAGGGGGAGGTATGCAACAGCTTAGCAGACAGATAACAGAATCATTAGAAATCCCTTTCTTTCACTTCAGGGAACACGCCTAAACATTCCAGATTTATTACAAGACAAAGGAAGTCCATTTGAGAGATGAAAATTGTTCACAGAATTGCCCCTAATTAATCAAAGAGTGTTTTGGGGAGTGCACTGGTGGGATTGAAATAGCTAGAATCAAATTCACATTAGCTTAAGTGACAATAGAAGTGTGTTAATTCCTATATTTAAGTAGGGTTGTGGCAGCCATTGGCACAATGGTTAAGAAGCCAGTTAGATCTCTGTCTCTCAGACTGCCTAAGTTATAGTCCAGACTCTTTGATTCCCTCTTCCTGCTAATTTGCTGAAGGAAGGGCAACAGTAATGACTCAGAAACTTGGGTTCCTGCCATCTACATGGAGAACCAAATTCAATTTGTAATCCCCTGCTTTAGCCTCGCCCAGTTGCAACCGTTGTGGGAATTTGAGGAGTGAACCAATGGATTAAAAACATTTCCTCTCTCTTACGCTCGCTCTGTTGCTCTCTTTCCCTTTCTGCCTTTGAAATAAATTGAAAATAAGTAAGCATTGTTTTAAAGAAAGCTGTAAATGGCAAGCAACCCAGCTGATGGTAGATCTCTCTGTTCTCTTCCTTTCCAATGAAGTGAAAGGCACCTACCTGGGGTGGGCGCCTCAGCTTCCACAGCTCCCACACTGGCCTGTGCATCATTGTCCTACCATCACCTGGTCCTCTTTGGTTCACCCCCGCTTTGATCCTCTTTTCCTCCGTGTTTGCCTCATTTCAAGGTGTCCTTTTATGCTATGTCACCCCCATCAGCTCCAGGCTGTTGTTCTGCCAGTAAAACCTTACCTATGGTGAGTTCCCTGTGACAAATGGCTCCAGCAGAAGTCCCATGTTGTTCTCAGCTGCTGATGGGATGGTGTGGTGGCTAAATGAGCTGAGAGCAGGTTCCATGGACTCAACAGCAACAGAGTTCAGAGTATGTATTCAAGGAAAGGAGTAGCACGCAGCACAGGCAGCAACCGTTGCCACCTGCCACAGTTACCGATGTTGAAAAAGTGAGTGTACAAGCCATGAGAAGGACTTACAACACATTGTAATAATAGATGTAATAGGTAATAGATAATCCACAGTTAAAATCTTATCAAAAATGTAATTTTGGGGAAAAAATCTTCTAGAGAGAGATATTACAGTTCCTTTGATTAGACAGTTTTCACTAATCTCTAAATATTGTGCAATAACTTGCCCAGGTACTTCCTAGATGGACTTTAATTTTTTTTCTTTTTTTAACTCTGTGAATTAGTCCCGTTCTTTGTTGTTGGGAACATCTGGAAATAGTTTTCAGGTCACTGCGTTAGGTAAGCAACATGATGTTGTAGAAACGATCTGCTGTTTATTGTTGTGATTCAGGTGTTAGCTTCTCCGACAAGGTCAGTCTAAGACCGCTTCCTGCCAGGGATCCTTCATTTAGTCATTCTTCACATTCAAAGTGGAAAAAGAATCCAACCCTGGCTCTGGATGAAAGATCACGTCATTTTTCGTGATTACTAAGTATTAAGCTTTTCTTTCAAGTTTATAAATACATAAAATTTCACAAAGGTATTTTATGGGCAAAACAAAAAGTGTTCCCTAGAAATACATAATAAAACAGCCAAATAAATTTTTTGATAAACTTTTAAAAGCAACATAATAAAGTCTGGATATGAGACTTTGAAAATTCTACCAATTTAAGGTGTTTTATTACTCTGAGTCAAAATTATACCTTTTTGGGAAAAATACATTTTGTTTGAGTTGATCTTATTCTTTGTAATGCTGATATGTTTCAACCAAATGAGTTCTCCAGAAGTCACTCTCGTTTTACTCTGGTTTTTCCAACATGTTGACATCTTCTCTTCTTTCCACTTTTTTTCCCCACGTGGAACCTCAATTACAACAAAGGCAAACGTATATTTCACAAATGGACAAGAATGGTGATTAATTTTTGAAACTTCATAGTAAATCCAGCTTTACCAGCTTTAGGGTGATTTCATAGGCTTTTCTTTCTATTTTTTTTTTCTTTTTTCAGCCCCAAAGCTGACTCTTGACTTCATTTCAGGAATGAAAGTTGTTTGGAGTTCAGCAGTCCACGAGATAGGGATCACATCTGTCCAGAAGGCAACCTGGTCCATCCTCTCCTTGCAGCATCTCCTACATCGAGACACCATGGCTTACCAGTTCCCAGCGGTACTGGTCTTAGCAATGAGATTCACCTGCTTCTTATTTATTTTTTTTTATCATTCCAGAAAAGAGAGTAGCTGACTCTCTCTCCTCTCTCTCTCTCTCTAGCATTCTCTGTGATCTTACCTTGAGGTGTTAAGAATCGCTAAGGGCTGTAAGGACTTGTGTAAATTACAGCCATGCGGAGAGGTGTTGAAAAATCAATAAGTAATGAAATAGTACTGGAGTGAAGTAGCCAAGAGAGCAATGGGTGGGAAACTCCCAAGGACACAGTCTCATTTTGTCAAAAGGTAAAAGAAGATGTTCGGATGTGTTTCTATAAAACGGGCTTTCTTGGATACAAAGAGGAGAGCTTGTGATGCACATGGCAGTAGAATCAGTCCTAGGTGCCACTGAGACCAGTGAGCTGGGACTGTCTGGGTCCTACTGTTCCATTTTATGGAGCCTTGCACTGTATTCCGGTAAAGCCGGACATATGCCACTTGCTGTATCCTAGGTGTCTGTCCCACAGCTGGTTTTCTGAACCCCATTTACTCCACTCTGTGTGATCATCCACATTGCCTATACAAAAATACCTGCCTTCTCTCAGAGGCTGTGTTCCCTAATAACACTGGTCTGATTGAGCTTTACTTGAGCTTCCCAGGGCTCCTGTCTATCCATGGGTGGCTGTATTTGTACAGCCCACAAGCTAAAACTTACTAGTTCAAGGCCAATAAGCAAACACTTTGTTTTCAAGGGGACAGTCATGAGGTTGAGAGTCCCTGAGTGGATATTTAAAGCCAATCTTTTTATTATAACTATTGAAATTGCTTCCTATCTGTAATGTCGATGGTTATCATTTGTCTTGAGATTGCAAATCTAATTTTTTGAAAACAGGCTTGTAGTGTATTTGCATGCAGCCAAGCATCAGGTGATAGGTGAGGAATCAAGTTCGGTAAGCCAGGAGAGAACCAGCTTGCCTCCCATAGCTTGTCAAGGTCAGCTTTTATCTCTGCGGGCAATAGATGCCCTGCTCCCCTAGCACTGCCATCTGGCACATAGAGGATGTTTCTGTAGGCAAGAGGTAGCTATCAGCCACTGAATGTGGAGGTGTGATTTCTGGGGAAAAAAAATCAAAGGTGGGGGACCATAAAGATGTCACCCAAGAACTCACCCAAATCACAGGATTGCTGTTTCTTCTTGCATCTTTATGGTATACAGGTAACATCTGGCCTTTGTTTCTCAATAGACCAGTGAGGACTACAGAATGTCAGGCTGTCTTTTGGGCCAGTTACTGTCATTTCAGCCATTGTAGTTGAAACTTTACATATCAGCCTAGGAACGCAATAATCATTGGAGTTTATGCAGTTTAATGTCTTTGTGATATTGTAACTTATGTCTTAAAATATCCCATAAGATACTCTGCCTATCCCCTCTTCTTTTACCAACACCTAAGTGCATTTGGAACACTGACAAGAAGAATCTTAGAAGTGATAAAACACGGTGATAACTGTGCTGGAAAGCTTTAGGATTTGAACCAGCTGCAACTCATTCCCAGCCCATTCTTTCTAAGTATGTTTCCTGATAGTTAATGAACAGGTTTTCATTATTTTTTAATGCTCAGACTATCTCTGCCTGTAGGAAGGAATACTAGGAATGGAAAAAATGATACATTTATGAAATATATATATTTTTCTTCAAATCCCTCCCCCATTGAAAGCACTTTGCTCTTAAATCTCCAGAGGAATCACGAAGATGCGGTGAATGGCTAAATTGTCAGATATTTTGACTTTCCTCATCTCCTTTCATGAACATGTGTGATATATTTGCTCTCTTGGGGCTCCTCACGAGGGCCCCAAGGTGAAAACTCCAATAGACAAGGCACTTGCACTACTCCTGATACCCAGTGTGCTGGTCTGTCCTTCACTTGATGTACTCATAGGAAGTCCCTGCAAGACATGCTCCCACACCATACCACCTCCTCTGACACCTCTGCTGCTGTTATCCATTGTTTATAATGTCACAACCACAGTCGTGACCTGATATCCTCCATCTTTGAAGTGCTTAGACAAGAGGCCACACATAAGAGGAAACCATGTCAAGACTCACTTCTATCAGGCAGTGGTTGGGAGTGGATATTGTGCAGAAAAATGCGTTAAAGTTGAAGAGGGTTTTTGTTTACCGTGATGGTTTGAACGACGTAAACAATTATGATGAGCAATACTTCTTCAATCAGAAGATTGCATGGAGAGGGCCTTCTTAGGCCCAAGGTGCTGGTGTGGTTCCAAGTCGTCCTACCACCAGGAAACACTAGGGGTCACCATATTAATACCAGTGTCCTAGCTCCAGCGCCCTCCAGAAAGCCTACCGTGGAGAAGACCTTGGCTCCCTATCTGCCTAAACAGTGCTCTGTGCCTATGGTTCATGTCATGTGACCACTTGCAGTTGATTCAAACACCACTGAGATCATGGAGAAGAGTCCTGTCTAAACTTCTTTCTGGTGATTTTTTTCAAGGCCACCTACATATATCAATCCATCACATTGGCTTAGATGGAATCATATGGCCAGTTCCCCACATACACATTTGCATTCAGTAGCCATGGGATATTCCATTCAGATATTCTGCTACAGCTCAGTTTTCTGAAGCTAGGATAAGACTTTTTGCCTTGCCAAGATTCACAAATCCATGATTCCAGGGCTGAAATGTCATGTTTCTTCAACTCTTTGTATTTTCAATTTCCAATTCAAAAGTCCCTTTTCACATGAGGCCTTATGCAGTTGTGTATAATCTACAGCTAGGTTATCATCAGACTCTAGTGCAGGCCCTTGCGTGGGGATGGGAAACTGCTGACTCAGGTCATCACTGGGCCCCATCCTTACAACCATGAGTCTCTGCTTACTCCCAGTGCATTGTTGAAGATAATCCTACCCCCATCACCACCCCAAGCAGGAAGCTCTACTTACCACAATGGGGGAAGAGTTTGTAATGCCTGGGATTAAGAAGGTTGAAGATGCGTGGACAGGGCTGAAACCACACACACACACACACACACACACACACAAACTATTTCAAGACGAACAGATGGCCATCGATAATACTAGTAAGATCATAGCCCAGATCAAGGGCATTTCCAAGCTAAAATTAATTTGAAAGCTTCTGGTGTTTTTCACCTTCTCTTTGTTTCGATTTCATTGATCTGTTGAGTTCCTAATAAGTATAAGCCGTGTATTAGGCAGTGAGACAGACACAGGGGAGGTGACTATAGTCTCTGCCCTGTCCTTACCATTCATGTGACTGCATCTCTTCTTCCCTCCCCTGCTCAGTCATACCCACTTGGTTTCTCCTGAACTTCCTCCTCTTCTAGACCCCACTTCACTTACTTTGTCCAGTCTTTTTTTCTTCTTCTCATTGCCCTTAGAGTCAACTTAATGTTTTTCTTCTTTACTTAATTTTTAAAACATTTTTCCCCTAAAACAGTCTATACTAGAGGATGAGCATTTACTTCTGGTTAGGATGTTGCGTAGGTTGTCCATATTCTGAATACCTAAATTAGGCACCTGACTCTGCTCTGAACTCCAGCTTCCTGCTAATGTGCCTGCTGGGAAGGACCAGGAAATGGCTGAGGTGGTTGGATACCTGCCAAACATGGGAGACCTGGATAAGTTCTTGGCTCATAGCTTTGACCTAGTTTCTTCCTTGCCATTGTAGGCTTTGGGGAGTGAATGGGCACGAAGGCTTATTCTGTCTCTCCCTCCCTTTCAAATACTAAGTAAATAAAAACTTTTGAACAAGGAAATGCTGATATTACTTTGACTTTTGTATATAGCCTTCAACCAGTTTCTTCCTGTGGGTTTTCAACCCTGAATAGAAAACAAAGCAAGAAGCACCCTCTCTCTTCTTCTCCCCAGTGATACCCATGGTTTGGAGTTAGAGTGATTTAAGACATCTCTATGTGGCACATTAATTTTGCAAAGGCAGTGGTATAAAAGTAGAGAAATAAATTTTAAAAACATGCAAAAGATGGCATTTGTTAAGTAGGTATTTGGGGAGGCTTGAAATATGTTTCTGTCTAACTTGAAAATTAAGCTGTTGTGGGCCCAACCCTTAATTTCTACCAAATTACAGAGGAGTCCTCTAAGGTATAATCATATTGAAGGGTATATTTGCCATTATTTGTTTTTTCAATTTAAGTTTTCCCAATCTCTAGCCTGCAAACACTGTGTTTAAGAGAGGTCTTCATATAACTTGAAATAAGGAAACTCTCTGTGAAATGAGAGGCTCCCAACCTGATCCTCCATGTCTCCAGACTTGGCAATATTTAAGAGTGACCCTGGCTCTTGGCAGCGGCATAGGGATACAGACAGAGACCCCACTGCCCCAAGGTTCTCAGAGCATTGTGGATGTAGCGGAGGCCTCCTACTCAAGGAAGGGGTCGCAGGAGGCCTGGTTTGCTTTCATTTCTTTCCCACATTTGCTCTCCTTTATGGACCTCCAGGTGTTCTGATGAGACACTTATCCTTATTACATCCAGACAACTTAGTAAATAAGAAAGGGAATGAAACAGAAGTTCCTAACAAAGGGTTAAGAATCCTGGTAACTCCATGGGTGAGCTGAAACTCTGTGGAAATACATGTGAAATGAAATGTGGGGCCTGTGTTAACTTTGTGTGCAGAGAAGGTCTATAACAACTATCTTATCTCCTCCAAGGAAACATGAGCCTCAGAAGTTTCTAAGTCCCCTGGACCAGAGTGACCTTGGCTTGGTGACATCTTTCAGAATTGAGTTGGAAATCTTCAGTCAGGCTTCTTCGTTGAATGAGCCGGAAACATTTCATTTTTAGGAATAATTATATAGTTCTTATTTATTGGATGTTTACTAAGCATGTAGTGTTTAAACCATGTTTACAGAACACTGTTCTAAGCACATGATACAAATTCATTTAATCTTTTGTGGATTGAGAACTCTTAGCATCCCCAGTTGCCCTGCTAAGGATGCTAAAGAGCAGAGAGCGGCTGCTTCCCTTGAACAAAGGTGGGAAGAAGGCAGAGTTAAATGAGGACCAGGCCCTGACCCACAGAACGCAGGTTTTGCCACCTGCCTACCCTCTGTGTGTTGCCGCTGCTTGACAGATGGCTACTCTGAGCAGGGACTGTGCCTTTTGAAATAAAACAGAACTGTGAGTCTATGGAGCAAGTGCCACCCGAGGCTTCACTCCTGGCATACTCACAATTCAGGGGAATCCCAACAAAATGCCAAGGTGCCTCTACCTTCTAAAGAAGAAACCAGGGCAGCTGCAGGTCTCTGGTCCAATGAGGTTGCTCATCATCCATCACTCTTTTACCTGACACTTGCCTAAAACTTTCTGCCTGGCAGTACACAGCCTTCCTCGCTGCCATCATTTGCTGCTCCCTCATTCCCTGGCTAAGTCAGAGTGGCGATCACAGACCGTCACAGAGAGGTGGCACCTTCCCCAGGGAGGATCTTGCTAAGCCCGCTGTGTAGGACTCAGCTCTCAGGACCCGGCCAGGTGTCCGTGCTGCTCTTGCTGCGTCACTTGTCACTACCACTTGGTGCATTAAAGGCAGGTGCCAAGATGAGCCATAGAACAGCACCCCCAAGCAATACAAGGAACCTTCTTTCCATTTCCTCATCTAGTCCTCCAGACAGCCCTGTGCAGTGGGCCATTAGTTGTCCAACTTTGCACACAAAGTTAGCGAAGTTAGGCACAAAACCTAGACAGCAGGCCCAGAGGGTTCTGCTTCCTCTGACTTTACTTTTCACGGACCATCCAAGGAGACAGGAAGAGGTGGAGGAAGAAACGAACGGCCCTGTCTATCCTTAGGATGAGCCAGGCCTTCCAACTTCTCCCAGGACAACGCAAACGGAAATCTGTTTAAAGCACCAGCGCTTGAGGTTAAAATAAAAGAGGACAATTAGGAGCGATTAGTCACTGGCACTGGGGGCTCCATGGGCCTCTTCGGCAATAGGATGGGAAGTGGTGCACAGGCGCCACCGCCCCGTCGGCCTGTGATTCCATGATTAACTCCTGTCAGGCAGCCAGGCTGCAGCGCACTCCTCACAATGACCCCGTTTCTGAGGAGCTGGCGAGCCAGGCAGGGCCTGAGGAAATGTCTTTGGCGCCCAGTGATGGTGAAATTAACACCCGCGCGGCTGGCATGATATCACTGCTCTCCTGGGTGCCAGGGGAAGGGATGGCCACTCAACCCTCTGTGTCCTGAAAGCCCCGGAAGCCTGGAGTGGGGGTTGGGTTGCCAGAGCCTCTGAATGCCTGGATTCAAACAGTGGCTCTTCCCCTGAGCTCTCATTCATTCTCAAGTCCTAGGAGAAACTTCTGTCCTCAACAGAGGTGGAGGAGTCTCCCCACTGCCTGCCAGGGGCAGAGAGGAGGGGGGATACAGAGTGGAAGGGATCAAGTGAAGCCCACAGGTGCCCGGAGCGGATGAGGCCCCTCTGCCTCCACAGCCCCCAGGAGTAACTAGGAGAAACAACCTGAACAGGCCATTGTGGATATTTCACAAGGATGCCCACCACCGACTGAGCCTTTCCAGGAGCCCCAGAAGCCCCAGGAGATAGCATCGTAGTTGTGTTTTCTGGACCCTCTCTCTACATCTAAGTCATGTCTGCTGGGGTTGGGGAGGGGGCTGGGGAACCGCTGGCCCCATCCATCGCTAGGCCACCAACACGTCCCAAGCCTCTTCTCCCCTGGGCTCCCCTGGCACGTACCTGACCCCTGACCCCTAGAGAAGCTGGATTTTCCTCCAGCAGAAAAAAAGAAGATCTGCTCCCAGGCTTTCCCTCCATGAGCCCTGCGCAGAAAGGCGTCAGGAAAGATATGAAGGATGGTCACTGTAAAGGGAGGGGGGAAAGGCAAGGGAGGGAAAAAAATCAAGTGAAGCAGAGGGAACAAAACGGAGGGAGGTTTTTGGTTTGGTTTGGTTTTTTTCTGCAGTGGTTTCTCTTTTTGGAGATCTGAAATCTGCAAGTGTTTCAGTGTTACGTCAAAGCTTTCTCCAAATGACTTGATGCTGGGTTTTTTCGGTTGTTGTTGTTGGGTTGCTGCCCTCCTGGGACCCATTGGGATGGCAGGATAAAAATTAATTAGAGGCTGTTTGGAGGGGCTTTGCAAGACAGCCTGAGGCTACGCTTCGGTCTGGTTGTTAGAAGCAATAGCACCTCCGCCTCCTCGCCCAGCGAACAGACCTGTGTGAGGGCGGCCTGGGGGAGCCATGGAACGTTCAACACAGACATTAGAACCAAGACTTCCTCCCAGAGAAATTACTTACCACAGGCCGCTGGATCTACCTGCTGACAATCTCAGAAATATGTCTTGTTTCATTTTCCCACTTCTGGATGGGCTGCAGAATCCTAATGCAACCACTTGAGCAGAAGGGAACCTGCCCTTCCCATGCTCCTTGAATGTGACTTTGGGACTGGCCAGAAATGACAAGCCCCTACATGCAAGGCACTCTGTGGTTGGGCTTTTGTAAAGGGGTCTCTGGTAAGCTGATGCATTTCTGCTGGCCAGCGGTCGCTTACTTCTGGTGCAGTATGTGTCCAAGAAAGGTGATCCATCCTCTTTTCAGTCTCGCCTTTATTTCTCGGCCTTCCCTTCCTAGACCCTGCTGCTGCTTCCCACATGCCCTCTCCCCTCCCATCCACGCACAGCCCTGCTCTACCTGAAATACTGGTTCAGTGAGTGACCTTGGAGTTGGATTGATTAGGTACTGGCTCCTTCAGTCTAGATAGAGCGTGATATCAGCTGTGGCATTTGTCAGCCACAAGTGGCTTTCCTTGGTTATCTCTGACACCCTGGAGCTGGAGAACCAAGGCAAACAGAGATCCTCTTCTTAGGTGTCCCTTTACCACTATGAGAGCTCTGCATTGCTGTTAAGCCTCCTGAGACACCAGTATTCCCTTACGTGTGCCCATTCAAATCACCGCTGCTCCACTTCCAATCCAGCTCCTTTCTAACGCACTTGGGAAAGTGGCAGGTGACTGCCCAAGTGCTTAGGCCCTACTACTTATAGAAGCTTAGCATGCTGTGCCACAATACCAAAGCCAACAATAAATTTATTTTGATACAAGAAAGAAAGGAAGGAAAAGAAATCTGTGCATGATTGTTTTTCACAATACACAATTTTCCACAGCCTTCTTGGAAATCCTCATATACACAGCTTCCAAATTTTTTTCATCAGAATAAATGAATTTTAATTCCCGCTTTCCATGAATTTCTTGAAATACTTCCCACTGTCGTTTTGTCTTCAGGCCAGTGTTAAAAACATTAGCTAGTCTGTCCTTGTAACCTTTTCTGTGTTTCCAGCAATCGTGAAGAGTTCTGTTTTATGGATGGAAAAACTGACATGATTGTTCTTTCCCATGTCCAGAAAAAGGCCTTCTAGGGGCGAGCTCAAAGACAACTTGGGAACTCGCAGGGCCTTTCTTCTCTCTCTAAGCTTAACTGTCCTTTTTTTTTTTTACTGTCTCTAATTGTTTCCTTGCCTCATCATTTGGGTGGGGAGTTGTGGAAGAAGCCAATGGGGACAGTTACCAAAAGGAAAACAGCAGGATTTGCCCCCCAGACAGCCATTTCCAAAGCAGACACACCAGCTATGCTGTGTGAAAGTACACCATGTCATAACGTACCCGCAGCTCCTTGCTCTCGAAAGCGTCTTCCCAGAGGTGTATTGTTCCTCGGAACGGGTCATGACGCTCACCATGGCCTAGGGAGACGAGCGAAGACATCCTCCTCGAAAGGCTCTCTACTCTACCCATGCCCTCAGTTTCTTTCAGAGTGAGGTGTGAGGCAGTGGTGAGCCAGCTAATGTCACCTCCATGCCTTGCTAGTTGCCCTCACACCCAACAAGAGCGCCCAGCACAAACAGCCTGCTGTCCCTGGTTAGTAAACTCTTAGAGGAAGCCCCAGAGACAGGCCTGTAGCCATCTCACTCCCTACCTGAGAGAGAATCAAAATAGGCAAGCTCTTGCCCTGTAAGGGAAGGAGAATGGTTAGAAGCTGCCACACCCTCTCTACTAAGTGCTTTGAAAACCAATCGGGTAGCCTGGAAATCAATTTGCAGCCAGCATATTTAGAACCATAGAGATTAAAGATGGAAAAGATCTATTAAGTCTTCCAGATCATTCCTCTAGGGCCGAGGGCAAATGCCTTCCCTATACAACATATGTTAGTGCTGTGTTGGGCCTAGTTCAAGGGTCTCAAGCCATGCACAAGATGAAAGCAGAGACAGTGGGCTCTGCCCACCAGAAGGAGTGAGCAATGATCGTGTCATTAGAACCCCTACTATGTGCTTGCCAGCCTTTGGCATGTCCTAAAAAAAAAGGTGTGGGTTCCTCTGGGCTGGGCCCAGAAGAAGCCAGCAGCTTCTAGAAGGTAGAGACCTTGGGGAATGCCTCTGTCTCTTTCTGTTGAGCAGAATGATGCTGTGGTCTCTGTGGCATCCAGGCACTGGCCTGTCCATAAAGCGGTAGCTACATGGGAAGAAGAGAGCATCAGGTGTTTTAGGATTCATTTTTAAATGAAGTTTACCCTACTGCAGGGACACAGACCTGTGTATCCCAAGCTTCCTCCTGGTCGTCCATGCGTCTGCCCTTGTTTCCTACCAACAGTAAGACAGAGAAGCTGGTTTCAGAGCTATCAGGGCTTCCTTCAAGAACCTGAAAGTCAGAGCCTTGCCACAGCGTAGTGAAGATTTCCTGAGAAAACTCTCTTTATCTCTGCTGCCAGCTCAAGAGGAAATGTTCAAGTTCATGACTGTGGGTTGGAGAGATTTCCCATGCAGGTGCACGACTGCTCAAACCTACAGGACCCAGAGACAAGAAAGGGATGAAATAGGACAAAACCATGTCCCTTGTCCTGGTCTGGAGGGATTGCCTCAGCTGATGCTGCAATAAAACCCAAACCCACATGTCACAGAGCCCACACGAGGATGAGGTAACAGGTGATCCTGTGGTCTTAGGAGGAAAAATAGGTCATAGTTTTTCCACACCTGGGATTGCAAAAATTCTGCAACTTCCAAACAAGCTTGCCATCAATTTGAGGAGGACCAACAGCAATGACACCAGGAGATGGTCCTGTATCTGGTGAGAGCAGGGGGCTCTTCTCCCTCACTGGATGCTTCATGCCAACTTGAGCTTCTTGAAGCCTGAAGTTGGAATCACTGGCCAGCCGCATAGCCCCAGGTATCTCCTTGCCTCCAAAACATTATCTCAACATGGCAGCTTTCTTCAGTTCAATGTCAATGGCTTGTTAGTAGAGGGCAGGGGATAGGACCCCAGACCGTCCATGACCCTCCTCTGCAAGCTGATCTGCTGTTTGCATCAGCCCCATTTGAAAAAAAAAATCCCCCTTGACTATCTGAGAAAAGATCAGAACAGGAAAATGTCAGTTTGAGAGCTGACAGAATTCTGATAAGCATGAGCTGGAAAAGAGAGAAAGAAAAGAAAAAGTGCCATCATCACTGTCGAAAGTTTTAAATCGAATGTTTATAGACAAATGCATTTGTCACCTTGCATGTGACTCACACACAGCCTGCCCGTCCAGCCGCTTGCTCTACTCCACTTATTCTTGGAAGAAAGGCTGTCCATCTGGGCGTGATCTGATGTCTATAGTCTCTTCCACAACCTTTCTAAGATCCAGAACAGTCGTCTTCTCTGGCCCAAAAAGCTGTGAATTCACTGGCTCCCCGCAAATCTTCTTCTGAGGGCTGAAAATAGTTTCTACTTTCAGCAAGATCTCTACATATTTTTAGAGTTACAGAGATCATTTAAATTCTCAGACTTAATTGAAGTGACAGAGTGGAGAATGCAGTTCTACAGATGGAAACGTTTTCCAAGTGTAACGACCTCTGAGTGTAGGCTTAATACCTATAGAATAAAGGCTTGAAGAAAATATAATGGCCATTGTTTCTGTTCCCTTTTTTACTAAAAAAATTATGTAGCAACTTTATCATTAAAGGAAATAGCTAGTGTTTTTAAATACAGGCTGTGCGACGCATCAAAAAGTGACCCCCATTAAAAGATGCCTTTTTTTTTTTCAGTAAAGAAAAGGCTGAGTCCTTTGATGAATAAAACACTCACTGGGAGTTAAATGTTCTTTTAAGAATTTTTTTAAACGTTTCCGGAAACTCGCAAATTTCCCAGTTGGCCCACAGAACATTCACTGAGCGGCTACTATATGCCTAGCCATGTACCGGGCATTTCACCTCTCCTCCTGTGACACTGCAGCAACTGAGTGACACAGCAATTGTCATCCACAGTTGAAAGCTGAGGAGGGTCAGGCCACGGGAGCAAGGGAGTCTACACAGGGTCACACTGTGGCAGGGACCCGAGTTTCACACCTGGCATGGTGGTGGGTGTCTTGACTGCAAAGGACAAGTCTTGTCCTTCGTGATTTTGCCCTTCATCTTTATTCATGTTGTCTGACTGCCTTGAAGGTCTCCTGTCCTTCTGTCTGTTTTAAATGGCAAAAGTGCGCTTGAGCAGGTTTTCAGATTCAACCAGGTGTCTTATGTTTGTATTTGCTAAGTCTGCCAACCCCAACCTCTAGCTCATAGTCTCAAATCCAGAAGTTGGCTCCTTCTTCCAAACAAAAATAAGGGTGTTCTCGGGACGTTTGCTTTTACTCTAATGCCTCAAACCCTGGGTCTGTCATGTGTGAGCTGGAGCCGATCCTTGCTCTGTCACTTGCAAGTCTCTCCCCCTGCTAAGCCCCAAGGTGCACATCTGTGCAGGACTGTGTAGGGACCTGGTGGATAAACACATGTGAGAAACACTTCAGCTCCTGGCATGCTGTAAACGTTCAAGAAATGTTTGTTGTTGCTTGTGTGCTCGTGCTCTCTCTCTTTAATTTACTTATTGACATCGTATTTGAAAATCAGAGACACAGGCTAAGAGACAGAGAGCTCTTCCACCTGCTATGCACTCCCCAAATCCCCGCAACAGCTGGGGCTGAGGCTGGGCCAGGTCAAAGGCAGGAAGTAGGAGCTCGGCCCAGGTCTCCCTAGTGCGTAGCAGGAACCCAAATACTTGAGCCTTCATCCACTCCATCCCAGAGCACCCGTTAGCAAGAAGCTGCATCAGAAACAGAGTGGCTAGGCCGAGTGCGGTAGCCTAGCAGCTAAAGTCCTCACCTTGCATGTGCCGGGATCCCATATGGACACCGGTTGTAATCCTGGCAGCCCCGCTTCCCTTCCAGCTCCCTGCTTGTGGCCTGGGAAAGCAGTCGAGGACAGCCCAAAGCCTTGGGACCCTGTCCCTGCATGGGAGACCCGGAGGAAGCTCCAGGATCCTGACTTCGAATCAGCTCAGCTCTGGCCATTGCGACCACTTAGGGAGTGAATCAGTGGATGGAAGATCTTCCTCTCTGTTTCTCCTTCTCTCTGTATATCTGACTTTCCAATAAAGATAAATAAATCTTTAAAAAGAAAGAGCAGCCCATTCAAACCCACATGCTCTGATACGGGATGCCAGGTGTCCCAGATTGGGACGGGGTCACTGAGTCACGCTTCTACTCCTGCCCTCATCCTAATACAGTTCTAATGCATCACCCTGCTCAGGTCTCCCCATTGCTTTAAAATTTGCTGCCTGTGAGAGACACCAACATTTCTTTACCCTGTGTGTTATTCTGTGTGTTCTGGCCCCACCATACTTGTCAGCTCTGTTCCTAATGACACAAATAGGAGATAATCAACCAGTGTTTATTGAAACAATCTACTAACTATAATTGACTTCAGGGGGAAAAAATGCTTTTTTCCTGGTTGAAATTTGAATTCCTTTTGTCTCCTAAGTGTGATTTCACTGATATTGACTCTCTGGGACACCATACCCCTACATGAGGGTATCAAAGTTTCTAGAATGTCCTAGAGTCCCTACAGGTAAGAGCACTGCCCCGGGGCAGGCAGATCACCGGAAAGTATCAGGAGAAAGGCTTGACACCAGGAAAAGGATGAACGTCCTGAGTCTCCCCCCCTCCTCCAGCCCTGCCCCTCTCTGGAGCCTGTTCGGGATAAGTCCCCTTGCAGGGGAACTTGGAAATAGCCAGGTCCTACCCACAAAGAAGAGATTTTACTGCCTCATCCTTAATTCCCAATCTTCTCATCCAGCCTTTCCACACAGCCCTCTCTTGAAATGGACAAAAATGCCTTCTGTGAAGCCAGTGCATGGTTTTCCAGGCTCTGACTCACCTTGTGTGGCAAAGGATGTCACAGGTGGGTTTGCTGCTGACTCTTCTTATGTCCAGGTGTTGTCTTTGCATTGCTCTGCAGGTGGACAGGCTGGCCCACCCTGGACGCTTGCCCTCCCTGGCCTGGGAGAGCTCCAGGGAGCACTGGGCCCTAGTGACACCCAGGAGGCAGGGCAAGGCAGGATGGGGAGATAAAGTCAAGAAGGGAGGAGTTCCACACAGCCTGCAAGAGCCCACATAGCACCAGGGGAGCAAAGCAGCCAGCAGAAAGCCTGGCATGGTCAAAGCCAAGGACGTAAACCAGGCCTCTTCATAGACACATGGCCCGCACCTCTGAGGCCCGGCTCTTTCCTGAGCCATGCTCTGGCTTAAGTTCTAAATTGCTGCCAGTTTTGCAACCGGTTTTCATCTTGAAAGGGCTCTGGGTCACCATCTTCCATGGCCAAGAGATTTTTTTTTCTGCAAGCAGAACAGAACAGGAGCACAGTGCCCCCATGGTTGGTCTGCAGGACCAGCGATGCTGTCTCCAGGATGCACTTCCATGTGGAGGTGGGCACACATTCTGGGAGCCTCCCTTAGGAGGCCCAAAGGAGCAGAGCAGCCCAGCACAACAGCTGTCAAAGTAACTTCCTTCAAGGAGAAAAATACATATATAATAAGAGAAGCACAGTTCAATTGAGTTTTCCAAATCTTAACTCCGTGTGTCTGCCTTAAAACATCAGCCGTCTCTGCAGGTGGACAGGGAGGAGAAGGGCCCAGCCACAGCCCAGGATAAGGATTCACACAGACAGGGAGTGCCTGACGCATCTGTCCAGGGAGGTTAAAGCAAACGAAGAAAAATATTCACCTCACTTAACAGTGACCCAGTTGTGAAAGAATGGGAGGGCACGCCAGGATAATTATGCAGCAACTTTTATTACCCACGGCGACCTTTTCAAAGGCCGAGTATGAAATCCAGAGTGCTCTGGTGGGATCTTCTCCACCTCCTCTTTCCTCCCAGCCACAGGGTAAAGATCAGAAGAACCTGAGCTTCCTCCAGCACATCCTGTATGTTGTTGCCTCTGAGGGACAGTTTGAACAAGCCGGAAACGGCACGCCACTGCTGCATGCGTGGACAGCCACCCTCCATTGGGTGTGAAGAAGAAGCACCTGTCCCCCTGGTTGGATGCTGCATGTGAGGATGTATGCCTAGCAGCTTGGCACACGGGACATCATTGGTGGGTTTCAACCCACAGTGGCCACCTGGACCACCTGCACACAGTGGCCCTAACAGGAACTCTCTCCGGCATGCCGTTGTTATTGATTGACAGGGTGCAGCTCATTATCTCTTTCCTTCTAAACATAAAGACTCTGTCCTGCAATGTTTTTCCCAGTTCTGTTTGGGTAATGACGAGTGCATGTCTACTGCCAAGGGCACAACACGAGAGGAATGGAAGTTGGATAACGAGGACAAAATGTAACCCTGAGACCACTCCTCGTCAGAGAAGCTGGTGATGACATCCAAAGGCACCCTCCAAGCTGCCCCTGTCCTCAGAAACAAATACACACCACCCTTATTGAATGGGTGGTGTGGTTTAGGGTGTCAATCCTACTGCTACAGGCAGAGCTGACAAATAGAATTCACAGGGCCCCAACAACCAAGCTAAAGCCTTGTTTCTAGAGCCCTCCAGAGGCAGCTAGCTCCCCAGTACTCCCGAAGTGATGTCTCTTACTCAGGAATAATGTCATGCTGAGGGCTGTGCCTGCAGGAAGCCGGATGGGAGACAAAGCTTCAGTTGCCCGAAGAATACCAACATACAAAAGCCAGGAAGAGTACATAAAAGGAGTTGCCACAGAAAACTTCTTGACGAGAATCACAGCCCCCTCCCTCCCATGGAAGTGGGTTTCGTGCCCACTTGTACCTTCCACATCCTGTCTTCAGCATCAGAATCTTCAGGACCCCCACTGACCAGGAGGATATATGGAACAGGCATTCTGGATCCTTCTAGTGAGTCTAGACCGGATTTAAGAGTACAAGCAAAACTGAATGAATAAATAAAAGCAGAATGAACTGAGACAATCCCTTTGTGAATGGATCTGAGTCCTGAATCCCTTCCCAACACGCCTGTAAATTTCCCTTACAAATATTTGGGTCTGTGTCTAGCAAGTCTGCCTTTTGTGGAGCAACTTGCTCTTGCAGTGACCCCTGGGTCTGGGAGTTGGCTGGAAACAGAAACGACTGGCCAAACCTTGGAAGGAATCGGCAGGACCCGGTCCCTGCAGGCTTTGTTCTTCAATCTGTTTATACAGTTTCCCGTAGGAGTCTGTAATTTTAATCAGTAAATATCTCCCTTGATTTATCACCTTCTATTGACATAGTGGTAATTCAAGCAGGGGAGCTAATGCTGGGCCTGCTGTGTGTTTTTTCCCCTCATCGGGTCCAGCCTCTGTTTGATTTTTCTCAGTCCTCTTAGGTAATTGGGCCGCCTCTGACGCTGTCTGTATGACAAGGCTGTGGTCAAGGGTCAGTGGGTTCTCCTTCTGAAGGGCAGATTGCCCCTCCAATCACAATGCACCCCCATCTCAAGGCAAAACCTGGAGTAGACAAACCGCAGACTGATAGGACCCAGTGGGTTTCATTTGGAAAGTAGAAATCCAAGATGTGCATAAAGGACACCGTTATTCACTGTAACCCAGAGACCTGCTATGTTGATTTAGTGTCTCTGAGTCAAGCAGAGAAACTCTCCTTCCCAAGCCTTCTGAAGCTACCAGCTTCCCTATTGGCAGACACCCCTCAGCTAACATGGGGTTGGATAAGGCCTGGTACTCGGCTCTACTTTTCATCACTGCACTTATTTATTTGGTATTGATACTGATAAATTGGGTATATGCTTTGGGCACACAGTATTTTGATTTCAGTATTACATTTGACCAAAAATATTCATGACCTCCCTGATGATCAAGATTAAGAAATAAGGACTTGACAGTCCTATAGGGAGGAGGAGCTGCAGCTGGCTTGCGATACCTCATGGTTCTGTGTTGAGCTACTTGTATTACGCATAGGTTGTCCAGAACTAAAAGGAATGGTGTTGGGAGAGAGGGTCTGAAGCCTCAATGAACTGGAACAACGAGCTGTACCTTAAGAGGATAAAAATCCATATAAGATACTGACCCTTGATTCTAAAAATTGAGTACAGAGACACCAAGTAAGGCACTGCTGTGTACACATCAGTATTCGTGAGAATGTGAAAGAAGTTCAGGAATCCACAAGCGCCATAAGATGTCACCTCTGTGGCTCATAGCTACCAAGAATACTATTGAAAGTTTGGGCTGTGTTGATGAGAGTATGGTTCCTTCCAACAACTGTCTCATTAGACTCTACCCTCGTTGAAGTTTTTCATCAGCTTATTCCCTATAGTAACTGCGGCAATGCTTCATATGTGACTGGGTGGATGGATAGATGGATAGATGAATGAATGAATGGTTGGTTGGTTGTAAGGAGGGATAGATGGGTGGAAGGATGAATGGATGGATGGACGGACAGATGGGTGGACAGCAAAGAAGGAAGCTGACCTGTTGATCATTACATATACAAAATACTGTGTTGATTTCTTCAATGCCACATAAAAGGATGAATAAAAGTAAAGTGGATGTTTCAGGAGAAACCTGACTGGAGAGAGAAGGATTTTGGAATGATGCTGTAGACAAATGGTTTGAAGAAACTGTTCCATCTCATCTGAAATAGAAGATGACAAAGTAGTCTTTGAGAAGAGGGCTCTGGAAAGAGGAAATAAATAATATTCAGATTTAGAGTTTCGGAGACCTGTGTGGGTTAGCAAGATGTAACTCATTTTCATTGCTTCAAGCAGGAAGTTAGGGACACACGATGTAAGCAGTAAATAGATAAATTCCTGCTCAGAGTAAAGAAGTCCGGAGGGAAGGGTTCCCTGGCCTGATGCTACTGAGGGTTTTTTTCCTTTGCTTGTGTGAACTAACACTGACAGACTCTGGCTGTAGCTGTTCCTTCTCCCCCACCAGTGCTCCCTATTCAATGCTTTATTTAACACCTGTTTACTTCAAAGTTAGTTCCAGTGTCCTAAGTTTAAATTCCTCAAGAACAAGACCTATGTCTTTCCTGTGCTTTACATACAATAGGATGTATGTATTTACTTGTTGAGGCAAGCATTTACTTGTTGAGGTAAGAAGAGCTTGGCTGCCGCTTTTATTTAAGCCGAACACCAGAAAAAGTTGATTTGGTCCAGTCTGCAGATCTGTGGAAACACAGACACTCTGGAATAGCCATAGAGCAGTGTTTTCGTGGTCCAGACCTGTGTGTTGGGGAAAGAAGACATCTGTGAATCCGTTCTTCCCATCTTTAAAGTAGAAATAGCTGTGCAAGGGGACTTCAAAAAGTATATGGTAAAAGCAGAATTTAAAGATGAATTTATTTTAATGCAGCAAAAAAATGAAATTCATGCAAAGGAAAAGTCTTAAAAATATTCTTGGAAAACATGTATTGGGTGAAAACTATGCTTGATTTCAAAAATGTGTTGGAACAAAATTGAATATATTTTAATTCGATGTTCCACAAACTTTTTGAAGTATTCTTAAGCTCTTGTGGCTTACTGTATACATAATGTTTCATATGCTTTCATATAAAGGTGACCTCTAAATTTGAAATGCCTTTATTAGCGTATAGATGACATCAGAGAAATATTTGTTTCCTTGAGGCCAATGTAACAGCACAGCACATTAAGCCACTGCCTGCAATACTGGCATTCCATGTGAATTTCAGTTTATATTTAGTTCCAATCCAGCTCCCAGCTAGTGCAGGTTCATAAAACATTTTCTACTTCTCCTTTAACATATTCCTTTTGCTCTCCAAGTCCCTACTATAAAATTCTGAAAACTTAGTTTTCATAAGACCTATACATCTGCTACCTACTCAAACAGCTCCACCCTAATATCTTTTGCTTGAAGTGGAAACTATCTTTATTTTCTTCTAAAGAAATTAAGAAATACATGCACTTCCCCTGACGATTCACACCATGGTATATTTTAGTGTGAGGGTTATATGGATGTCTCCCTTAGACCATGGTCAACAGGACGGAAGGCCTCAAAGATGCTGATGAGATGGCCTGATATCTATGACTTAGTAACTTTGATGGTGCAAATCCGGGTGGGAGAAAGATGAGCTGAGTGTGCTTGTGGATGAAGAGTGGCTCTGACGTAAGCCCTCGTGGCCTGCATCATACGTGGATTGCAGGGTAGGGCTGAGCCAGCACTCCAGTGAGAAGACTTAAGCCTGTTGTCCAACCGGCATCCCATTACCTTGCCACATTCTTCCCCAAAGGTAGCAGTATTATGGAGCATGGGAAAGGGAAACGATTTCTAGAGAATTAGCAAAGAGCATGGAGGCTTCAGAGAAATCAAAGGATGGGCGGTAGGAGTATCTAATCAATAAAATAATTTTTTTTTTAAATTCAGGCAAGGACAATTTCCCTCTTGGTGTTGCTGATTCTGTGACAGAGAGACTCATGAGGACAGATCATGCTTTCGCTTCTTCACTTGTGGCGCATGGCTTCCCATAACACAATCCGCACACACAGCGGACAATGAGGAGGACCCGGAAGGAAAGCTGTGACTTCCCCTCCACCTGCTTTCCCTGATCTTAGACATTCAGGACATAATGCATACATGTGGATCTCTTCATGGATCATGAGCCTCTTGTGATGTGTTCTTCCACCCTCAGCCTTTCCAACCTGCCAGGTGAAAGAGCTACCCCTCACAGTCCTCACTCGGGGCCTTTCACAGCCTAGTATGTATGCTATTATGCATTTCTGCTGCTTCTTAGGAGAAAGTGACCTGCAAGCGAGAGGAAGTGACAGAGCAGTGGGAAAGAGATAGGGCTATGCCTAGGTGACTTAGGGGCCGGATGAGAGATTCTAGACTAGATGACTTGGAGAGAAGACCAGGGAAGAGGAGACTAGAGAAAACACGGTGTTCTGGCAATGGCTCTAGAGCTGAAAAGGAGTTTCATTCACTCATTCATTCATGTATTCAGTGAGCAGATACTTTTTTAAATGTTTGATTCATTTTTATTGGAAAGGTAGATCAGATTTATGGAGAGAAGGAGAGACAGAAAGATCTTCCATCCACTGATTCACTCCCCAAGAGGCTGCAATGCCTGGAGCTGAACTGATCCAAAGCCAGGACCAGGAGCTTCTTCCGGGTCTCCCACATGGGTACAGAGTCCCAAGGCTTTGGGCCATCCTCAACTGCTTTCCCAGGTGACAAACAGGGAGCTTGATGGGAAGTGGAACAGCTGGTACAGGAATAAATGCCTGTGCGGGATCCTGGCTGTTGCAAGATGAGGACTTAGGTACTGAGCCATTACACTGGGCCCCAAACACATACTTCTTGTGCTAGGTAAAGTCATCAGCCTTCCCTTGCCTTCAAGTAAACAAATGATACTTGTAGGTCATTACCAATTAGAAAAAGTGCTGTGAAGAAAAGAGGGGTGGGCATGGGTGTTAAAAGGGTGGGAATCTAAGCAGACTGGTCAGAGAAGATCTCTAAAGAGTTAACATTTAAATTTGAACTTAAAGGATAAGAAAGAGCCAGGCCTGCAAAGAGGAAGGGTTAAGTGAAGGAGGCTTTTGCAAAGGCCTTGAAGCAGAGAAGTCCTTGGCAAATTCAAAGACTGGAAGCTGTTAAAGGCACTTAGGTTTGCAGAGCACCCATGGAGGGCAACCCCCAGCTTCAGTGCTTTGTGAATGTGAACGCATTCACTCTGCCCTGCCACACAACCAGGCATTGTCTGTCTTCATCCTGCTGCCAAAGCAGATGAGACCAGCTTGGCTGGGGCAGAAAGGACAAGAGTGAGACAGCTCAAGACTGTGTTGGAAAAGTTTTCAGGAGGAAAATGGGCTTAACCTGTGTTTTTGATTTTTGAATTAATCATTCTGTCTGATCCGGCCACAATAGGGTAAGAGAAGAACCAGAGGGATCATAGTGAAGGTGTCAGAGGTTTCCAGAAGAGTTGATGTGTCTCAGCCAGGAAGGTGTTGGTAGGGGGGATAGTGGGAAGTCCTGGGGTTGGAGGTATGTATGGGCTGCATTGAGTTGAGGGGCAAACAGCAAGGACACATAAAGAAAGCCCAGAGATTCCAGTCTGTTCTAGCCCATGTCTGCTGTTAAAGAGACGAAAGAGAGCACAGGTTTGGGAGAGAGCAGTCCTTGAAACTGGATGTCTTTCAAACCCCTGAGGAGGTTCCTGCCTCACCATTATGATCAGCCATGAACACCCAGTGCCTGCATATGGCATTCAGCTGTCCTTGTCCCACCTTATTTTCTTGTTAAGAACACACACACACCCACCCACCCTTCTGACGCACTGATCATTTAGAACAATCAGGAAGTGGGGCTTTCTCCCAACACCAGGGAAGCCTCCCTCTTGAAGAGAGATCAGCTACCCCCAAACTGCAGTTAACACAAGCACGGATAGAAGAGTGAAGACCACTCACCTGGGGGAACAGGTCCCACTAGCCTCCACCAATCATTAACTCCGCTCAAGGCCTTAAGAACACACATCACCAGGGAATTTTGGAAGCCCACACAGAAAAGGCAAAGTTTATTTTCAGTACAAGACCCGGGAGATGGAAGCAAGTGGTGAATTGCTAGCAAATGTTTTCATTATCTCACACCATGTCCCTTCCAGTGCCATTCCCCAAATCCTGAGGAGCAAATACCAGAGAGAATCAATGTGGGAGCCTTCCTGTTCCCCACTGTGCCTCTCAGGCTGGCTACAGCCCCATGCTCCCAACTTCAACAGTGTATCTTTCATGGACCTGACTGGGCAACTCTGGCTGCTTGGTGATCATGACCAAAACTGGGCACTGAGGCCCAGTGGATTTCCCAGGCCACCATGGTTGCTTTTAGAACAGTAGCTGGGCGCTGCCCCCATAAGTCACATGACACAGTTCCTCTGATGAGTTTTATAGAGAACGAGGTCTTGACCTTGGAGTGGAAGAGAGCAGAGTGTTATTAGCAAAGTGTCTGGGAAAAGAAACTTCTAAGGAAAAGCAGTGGGGAGGAGGGAGATTGGAAAGACCAAAGGAATACAGGCCCTTCATTGCCGGCAGACCCAGCCAGATGCCCTGGACACGGCCCTCAGAGCTGCAAAATGAGCTCCAGATAACCGAGGCACAGCAAGAAGAGGGGAAAATGACAGGACCATGATCAGATGCAAGGGCGTGGCCTGACAGCCGGTGGCCTTCGCATGATCTCCAAAACTCCAGCTGGGAGAAGGGCGCGGAGTCGTTCAGGGTGAGGCTCATGGGGTGCGCCTAGTGGCCGTAAGACCAAAGCCGCAAGTGTGCCTGTGAATGTCCCCTGGCCCCCTCTTCCCTCACCAGCAAGCCCCCAGCCCAGGCCGGCAACCACCGGCATGTCAAAGAAACTGCGGAGTGTCGGCCAGCATCACGGGAACCACGGCTGGTATTTTCCCAGAACTGAGAAAAACCGTCACACAAACCCTGCTCAGGCTGCGGGCCCCTCCCCAAAAAAGAAAAAAAAAAGTCCTATCAGGAAACAGCAGGGGGAGGAGCGGGAAAGCAACGAGAAGCCCAGGCAGCCCCACCATGAGAAACGGAGACAGTCACAGTGACATCTGACACCGCCAGGCCACAGCTGAGGGAGGAGGGAAGAGTTGTAGGGCGACTGTCATTGACCCATAGTCCCTCACTCCTAACCTTGCTCTCCAACATATGTTTCTCATTTCCTTGCTTATAGCTGGTCCAAGCTAATGATATGTGTTTTGGCTGGGATCCCGTGCTCGGCACACAGCCGGTCTTGTTCTCATTGTCCGGGCTACTTACAGAAACCTCTTTCTCTGTCTCTTTCTCTCTCTACAAAAAAAAAAAAAAAAAAGCTTTAAAGAACAGTCAATATGCAAAAGAGTTCTGTGCTCTCTCTCTCCAGCTACCATCTTGAACCTGGCCCCGGCCACCCTTACACACCCACACCCCTTCAATAAAAGCCTGAAGAGACTGCCCACGGGTGAGGGGTAAGTTCAACACAAAAGCAGTGGAAATTCAAACAAATTGGCCCATTAGAGTCTCACACGGCTATAAATACAGCCCGGCGCGGGCTATTTTGAGGGACGGTGGCATGGGAAAGTTCGGCCTGGAATCTCAAGTCTGTCAGAGGAGACCGATCTCCCTCCCCAGACATGGGAAGAATACAGAGTCCTCAGCGGGCAGGAGGAAGGTGGGCAGAAGGGTCCGGACAGCAGATCCTGGGACCTGGGGAAGCTGGACAGGGAGCTGCAGCCAGGCCTCCGCCCAGGGCACTGGCTGGCCTGGCAACTGTTGGCGGCCTGGCCTCTGGTGTCACTCCTAGCCCACAACCTCTGAGAAAACTGAACATGACCTTTGGCTCTTGAAGGGTCAACAGACCATTTCACTCTTCCTGAAGGAGCTGGCTGGTGAGCGGAGGAGGGGTGGGAATCAGTGTGGCCTGGCGAGGCGGGGCGGGCCCCAGCCTGCAGCTGACCCAGAAGAGAACGTCTAGGAAGCTATTCTCGGCCAGTCAGACCCCAAAGGGCGGCACCTGATGTGTACTCTGTACTGCAGCATAGATGTGAGCAAAATGAGGCTTGTCACTGAGAGGTGGCGAGCCATGGAGGCAGAGGACACATCTGCTGAAAGCAGGGGCTGCTGAACGTTGTTCTCCTGGGGGTCTGGCCACAGCTGGCTGTTGACTGTGCATGGTGGGCAGTGAGTGAGCTGATGTCCCATGTACTTGTCTACTTTAGGCACATACCAATTCCATTTTTCAGCACGCCCCCCCACCCCCGTCCACACACTGTGAAGGACTTCTGGAACCTGCTCTGCCTTCCCAATCTACTGTCCAGAAAGCATTGCAAGATCAATTCACTCCATTGTCAAGTTTGAGCATCTGCTGTATACCCAGCCCTGAACGAGTCGTGGCATCCACACAGACACAGGCAGGGCCCTGCTCCGCTGGGACTTTGCAGCCAGTAGTGGTGTTTGATCTGTCTCTGATCCTGCTGTTTCCTTGACTGCGCATCTTTGTTTGCTGGGGCCAGCTCAGTCTACATCCCTTGTCCTGGGTAATTATTAATAGCGCTGCTTTTCACTCTCAAAAGTGTCCCAGTTTGGATGATAAATTATATGGTTCCTCTATCTAAAGTCCTTTTCAGAAAGTACTTTTTGGGATAAGGAACCTGATACACACGAGATAAAAGTGCCAAAATAGAGCATCCTCTATTTGCGAGGTTTTTTGGAACATGCAGAAGTCAAGAGAAGACTCCCAAATTATCACAAAATTGCTCTAGCAGATTAAATTTTCATCAGCTCAGGAACAACCCCCACTGTCTTCTGGGCTCAAGTCCTTGCGGCATGCTGCAGTTGATCCCACGGCAGCCAGCATTGTCTGTTCTGGACTTTCCGGGACACATCTGAAACCTCCAACTGCCTGCGCTCTCCCAGCAGCCCGGGCATGTGAGGGCATTTGTCCCCCTGCAGACTGGAGAGGAAGAGCCCATTCAGGTTACCATGACAACACCCTTTCCTGAATCTCTCTGACTGATACTTCCTGGGGAGACAGGAAGTGAGGACAGGAAGACACGAGGTCATTCTCTTCCTGTGTCCAGTTTTTCCCATCTCTCAGCCCTGTCTGATATTTGACCTTTGCTAGCTCAGAGTCTCTTCACCCAGTTCCATTGAGAACGCTGTCCTAGGGGCAAAAGCAGGCAAATCCTTGGGTCCTCGTCTTCCCAGTAAGGCACAGGCAACCCCCACAAGTTCATCACCACGGTGTGCAGAAGTAACCAGTGAAAGGAAGATGCTAAAGCTGTGCAGCTGATGCTCATGACAATGCATGAGCCTTGCACTGTCAGCATCGGGACATCAGCAACCATTCAGCAAATGGCACTGAGTGCCGACCAGGTGCCAGGCACTTAGGGCAAAATATAGGGTAGAAAGTGTTGGACAATGGAGGACACAGATGTTAAAGAGATAATCTTATAATAAATATGTAACTACCAATTGCTACCTGCTGTTCAGAATATGAGACTGTGTACACAAAAGTGCATGGTTTCGTAGCTGGTGTTGCAGCACAGCACATTAGGCTGCCACCATAGTCAGCAGCCTCTCACATGGGTGCTGCTTTATATCCCAGCTTTTCCATTTCTAACCCAGCCTCCCGCTGATGGTCTTGGAAAAGTTACAGAAGATGGCCATGGAAAGGTAGCCCCTTTCCATGTGGGAGACCTGGAAAGAGTTCCTGGCTTCTAGCTTTGACCTGATCCAGCTCTGGCCATTATGGCCATCTGGGAAGTGAACCAGCAGATAGTAGATATCTCTCTCTTTCTCCAACTCTGATTTTTTTAAATAAATGGCCTTTTTCAAGAAATGAATGCAGGATTTAGGTTCCAGTAGGTTAGTGAAAGTCACCAATGGGGGAAAAAAACCAGCTTTCTTCAAGGGCCTGAAGTATGAATGCAATGGGAGGTGAGCAAAGAATGTCCACTGTTGATATCAGAAGTCTGCCGAGAGCTCACTGTACTGAACGTAACCTTTATGCTCTGGTGAAATAGTTCCCTTGGTGTTCAGAAGCGCTTTTTGAATATGATTGTTCTAACCTACATCAAAAATGAAGCTAGGAAGCAATGAAACCTCATTTCTAGATCCTGCACAAAGCTCCCTGTGCAGTGTAGGACATGCTCAGAATCTTCCATTCGTCTCTCAAGACTGAGTAAACGCAGGGCATCTCATACCTGAATCCCTAGCACCTAGCATGATCCAATGTAACGTTACTGCATTGTGCTTGCAAGTACTAAGTGTTCCGCATACAATGAGTGAGTGAAAGGACTGATGAACCAACAAACGACCTTTCATAGGACATCTTTGCAAATATCCTCTAGTCACAACACTGTAATGTTATTCCACCTTTCTCAAGGCTGGAATTCCAGTGTGCTGAACAATGGCTTTAAAGAGAATTATAAAATTCTGCCCAGATAAGGTTGAGAGAAACCTACAAGGGAGAAAAAGCATTTTCAGGAGCGTTTGAAAGAGCAAAGGTAGACGCTGGTCATGGACATGAAAGGGCTCACAGGCTCCAGAGAGGGAGGGGACTTTCAGGGAGAGAGGTGAATGCAGAGTGGGAGACAGCACTGCTGAGAACCAGCAAGCAGCCGGAGACCCTGAGGACCGGGAAGCTCAGTTTGCTTGGCTTCTCTGGGCCATGGGGCAAGAGGGGAATACAGCTGCCAAACATCTAGTGGTGGACACAGGTCTGGAAGAACGCAGAAAAGAGAACTGGGGCCCAGTGCAGACGCCTCAGAAGTAGTGATGTTAACAGGCAGGTGGGAATAGGGACATTTTCTGAAACAAAGGTAGTGGTAAAAAGTATGAACTTAAACATAGCTGAGCTGCCAATCTCATTTGTTTCAGAAAGGGCATCAGATAAGGCAAGACTCTACACAGATGATGTTTACACTTTTAAACAGAGTCCTCTAGTGTACAAGGAGCCAACCTTGGAGCACTTATTTAGCCTCATACTGACAGCCAATGTGAACCCTGGCTCAGTGGGTTACTGCCACCCGCATGGGAGATCTACACTGTATTCCCAGTTTCCTTCTTTGATCCCAGTCCAGTTCCATCTGCTTTGGGCATTTTGCAAGTGAACCAGCAGATGAGAACTTATTCTCTTGTCTGGTCCTCCCCTCTTTAACACCACTACCATCAAGTACATAAATAAATAAACATAATTTAAGAGAGGCATATCATGGGACAGGTGTTTGACCAAGGCCTTCTGACATGGGGTGTGAGTGTTCTGTTTAGTTATCAGTGAGAACAATCACATCCCATGTCAAGAGTGCCTGGCTTTGAGGCCTGAGAATAAGTGCTCCTCACTTCCGATGTCTACTAACATGCATTCTGGGAGGAAGGTGGTATCTGAAGTGGCTGAGCCCCTTATTACCCACGTGGGAGGCTTGGATTGAGTTCTAGGTTCTAGATTGACCTGACCCTGTCCTGGCCACTATGAAAATCTGAGGAACGAACCAACAACTGGAAGATACTTTCTGCTCTCTCACTCTCTCTCTCACTCTCTCTCTCTCGCACGCACATACTCATTCTGCCTCTCAAGTATATACAACTTCCCAATAAATTTGGAAAGAAGCAAGCTTCATTGTGAGCAATATAGACAAAATAAGTAGAGGTTTAAGAAGGGTAGAAGGTTTTCTCACTGAATATAGCAGCAGAAAGGGTTGAGTCGTTTAGGGTGGGGAATCTCAGGTTTAACACAGACCATTCACATTAGGCTGGGGACAAATTGCAAAGGAAGTGTCCAAAAGATTCAGGAAAGTAGGGGGAAACCCAAAGGCCAAAGTTACTGGCCCTGGTGGGCAGTGGTGATGTCCACGAGCACTTTCTGCACAAGCAGGCACAAGTTGGCACGTTGCTGTTCTTGCGTCGAATCCCGGTGGTTGCCTAAGGTGGTGACAAGCTCCATAATTGTCCTAGCACTATTGTTTTTCTTCACCAACCTGTTTGTGAACAGACCATAAAATCGTCTTGCCCAACACTCTCAGTCCCGAGAAACAGGATACAGAGCAGATTGGGAAAACTTACTGCTTTTTTTTTCCTACTTTGCAGCATTTTGGCACAAATTCCGGCCTGAAATGGTTAAAATATCAGCACATTTCACTGGTCTTGGGTTACTCATAAACATTGGGCAAAGCAATTTCATTCAATCGCACACATTAACTGCTTAAGTTCTTCTCTCTGAGGATGTGGACTGTTATTTTATGCCAAAAGTCCCGTAATTAAGTTTGACATAAGCGCATGGATTAAATATGTGGCTGGGGGTGGAGATGGGGGGAGAGCGGAGGTGAGTACAGAATGGAAGGTTTTCTCTCCTTGCCTTCTTGCCATATGGAGACTGTAACCAAATCATGTGCAAAAAATTTTAAGAGAATTTCTATATCTTATTACCCAGTGTTGTTTATCAGGTAAGTCTGAAAGCCAACACAGTTCCTAAACCACTTTTTTTTTTACCCTGGTTTAGCAGTAAGAAGCACAACCAAACCTTAACCATACAACAGCCCAAAACTCTTAATGTCATGATCTCCACATGGCAAGAAAACAGAAGGGTTCTGGAACCTGTTTGGGAAAGGGCTTGTGGCTGTCTCTGGAGCCAACAGCACACACAGATCTATTTCAGGGACACCTTTGCAGTGCCATAGCCAGGAGGGGGACAAGGACAGCAGTGGGCATGGTGGTGTCTGGTCAGTGACAGAAGCTATGAGACTTCCTGGGGCACTTCATACTGATGGCACTTTCAGCTCAAGATTGTCCCTGTCAGAAGGGTTCTCTCTCAGGTGACTCTAGAGAGGCCCAAATCACTTAAGCAGCAGAATAACAAATTCACTTTCAATTTCTGGCCATGTTTGTGAAGGTTTCTTGTGGTTTGCAAGAGGAATGCTGCTGTTCCTCCCTTCCTCAAAACAGCTGAAAATGGCTTTTTCAAATGTTTTTAAAAAAAAAAAAAAAATCCGCCCTGCGTTTCCCCTAAGTCAGAGAAGCACACCGGAAATTAACCCTGAAAGGGAAGTTGGGCTGCAGGCTGCGCCTCTTTCCCCTGCTTCCCTCTTGGTGGGTTTGTCCCAAGCTCTTACCCAATCCCAGCCCTTGGTTGCTTTTCTCTCTTGATTCATTCAGCTGGATTTGCTGCTCTTTTTATGGCTTTGTTTTTCTGTCGCTGCCTTAAAGCATGAAGAAACCTCCAAACCCTAGCCCATTTCAAGTTCAAGATATGTAGCCCGGTGCAGCTCTTCCCAACTGCCTACTGGTGTGTCCCCATTCCTCTACTCTGGACTTTTCCTTTTAAAAGGCCACAGACCAGGAGGATCATAACAATGGCCTCGGAAGTCCCATAAAGCTTGTCTTGCTGACTTCTGGCATGAATTTCTGACTATTTTAACATATCTGTTTTTCTTTTTTCAGTTTTATAATGGCTGATTCAAGCTGAGCATGGCATTGCAACAAAGCTTTGGAATTCGCTCCACGGAGTGAGAATAATTTGTACAGGCTCAATGTACAACTTTCTATATTCCCCATAATTTGGGGACTGTCTACCTTGTCTTCCCAAAACCCATCCCAAGCTCTCCAGAAATATTCTTGCTTCTTAGTTCATTTTCTTGGTTTTATAACTTCTTCTGACCATGAAATGACTGAAGTCTATTATGAAGCCCCCCGTCTTAATGTATTCCAGGCATTCTGGGTTGTACTGTATTCTTTTTATCAGCCCAATGTGGTTCACAGTATAATTGCCTTTGACTCTACAATCGGTGTCATTGTTGAGAATTGTCTGATTCTCTCACATGACTTTCCCTCGCTCAGGGCTCCTTTCTCTTTGATGGCTCACATAGTCCTTTTTATTCCCCAAACTTCCTCCTTAGGGGGTAGCTCATAAGACTTGCCCAAAGGAGTAATGAAATGCATACTGCCTAGCCCTTAGCTGGGCTTTTGCTTTGGTCATGACAGGTGGGGGGGGGGGGGGGCGGGAGAGACTATAGTGGTTTGCCGTTCTCCAAGTCTAGCCCAGTGACTTGAAATTAATGGGATTGACCCAGGCCACTCTGAGAGAGGGGGCTCATCCTGCATTCTCATTGGCTCTGGTTTCATTTTCAATGGACCTACCCCAGTCTGCCATTTGATTCTGTCAGTGTCTGATCCCTCCACAACAACTATAGGAAGAAGCAGTAGCCAAAACACCAAGGCAAGTGCTGGGGGTGCTTGGAAACCTTCCAGCCCCTGCATTTTGCCTTTCTTTGTTGCCAGGTTGGAACTCAGCTCCATTTGTTCAGAGGTTGGCATGTTTATCCTCCCAGCTGGACCTTTCACTCCTTCCTGAACCACATCACATGTCTCTCTCTGAAAGGTAGAGGAGATGAGAATCACTAGTATCTAAGTAGCACTGTAGCTGTAAGGAAGATCTTGGTCATTTCTCCTATTGTTTAAGCATAGGAGTCTGGTTTTTTTTTTCAATCACTTTAAGAATGATTTGATATTGTATAACTGTGCATGTTGGGGAGTGGCAGCGTTCAGTAGCATGGCACATCCAACAGAGCTCTGAACCCCTACTACCCAGCTCCAGACCTGAACTCACATTTGTTCACTATCCAACTTCAAGCCTGTTAATGCCTGTGACTCATTTGTCTCCTCTGTGTTAGGGACATAGTAGAAAGGGTGAAGCAATAAAGGGTTAATGAGAATACTTGGCTCACAACAAATCTTCCATAAGTCTTGGCTACAACCAAAATTGCATTTGGATTCTACTCTTTCCAATGTGTGTCAGCCACGTGTTTTCTGGACTGAGGTGAACTGGCCCTTCAAAGGCCAAAGGCGCTTCGGCTCTTGGGAGGGTGAGCGATGAGCACACCCATGTCTTGGGGTTGCTGTTTACTTGGCAGGATTTAAATGCATCCTTACATCAAGACTCACAGTCAACCCATGCATGACTCATAGCCCCATGTTATTTAAGGACATGGAGATTCAGGAAATGGAAACATCGGTTAAAAAATTATTATTTTTTAAAAATTTGTTTCAATATTCTTGTTGTCTGTGTTGCTGTGCATAGCTGGACTTGCAGAGTCCTGCATTCCAGGCAAGAGCTAGCGCAGAGTTGCAGAGTGGCCTGTGCAGTCTGCCACCTGCAGCAAGACCCTCAACCAGCTTCTCTCATCTCCCTGGACCCATCCAGGAAAATGCACCGCCATGCCAATTTCACAAGGCCATGGCAAGAATGAAAGAGAGCAAAGTGTTCATAAATACAATTACTGTTACTATTAACCAGATAGCCTCTGTTAAATAATCTATCTTGAAGCTATAGTTTTATATTAATAAGGATATTGTTAAGTGCCATTGGCAGATTCCATCTCTCTCCATGCTTGTCCAGGTCCATGCATCTCAAGTGCCCAAATGAAGCCTGCTCACATATACATACACAGCAGTGTAGTAAACCTTCCCCCCTCTGAGCTGACTGTCCATGTACTCGCATGCTCTCTGCTAACTTGGTGTTTAATCATCTGTTTCCAAGAGTCAGCAGACTATTCCTGTCAATGTCCAGACAATAAATATTTTAGGTTCTGCGCATCACCCCATCTCTGTTCTGACTCCCCAGCTTTGCTGTTGCAACGCGGAAGCACTGTGGACATTTATGTTAAATAAATGGACATTACCAGGTTCCCTTAAAACTTTATTCCTGAGATACAAATGGTGGGCTAGGTTGAGTCCTTGAGCCTCAGTTTTCAGTCCCTCATCTGGAGCTCCTTTGACACCATTTCTGCCTATTCAGTTAAACTTGCAGAACATTAAGAACCAGAGACACTTTCCAGTGTTTAGAATGGCCCATTCCCCGTTTCTCTGGATCCCAGCATGTGGTTTATTGTAAGTTTATGCAGTTAAATGGTTTCATAACAAAATTGTATATTAATTGTGAATAGCTGAGCTTTGGCAGTCATGCCAGACAGAGGGCCCAGAAGAGTTAAGTCAAGAAAAAGAGATACTTTGTCCCCCACTGAATGAAAGATGGCCATCTGTGCACGGAAGATGTGAGTGCAGGAGACACACTGCCCACCAATCACTGTCAAGTCCACAGGGAAATGCTATGGAAAACACCTGAGGACCACATGTTCCTGGAATCCAAGCTCTGAGTGTGAGCAGTGCCAGCCAAACCCAGAACCATGGGTAGCCTGCCTCCATATTCATAGACAAGAGCTACTCCTCAGAGGCAACCCTTTCATCCTTACCCTTGAATTGAAAAGGATTTCTGAATAGGTAGAATTCACATTAAAAGCATTAGTGCCTGGGAGGAAGCTGTTTCCAGTCTCTGAGCTCCAGAGTAAGTCGTTTAAGTTCTTCCAACCTCAGTCCTCCCTTCTGTGAAATGGGGAATTTTATGAGGGTAGACTGAGACTGTGACTACGAAGAGCCTGAGGGAGGGCTCAGGAAAGAGCTATGATCATTAGCATTCAGTCACAGCACCGAAATACACCGACATGAAAGCCACTAGCTCAGTTCCTCCTAGAGCTCCCCGTGACCCAGAATTCCTTTCCAAGGGATTTAACCCCCCCAAAATGAAAATGTGTGTCAACCAAGAAACTGGTGTAAAGGTGGCCAAAAGGCAATCCAACTCAAATGGCCTCCAACTGGTAAATAGATCAATAAAATCAATAAATAAGTGAAAAAGGAGTTCCATCGACACAGTGGCCATAAACAGCCATAAAGTCCTAATGTATGCTACAACATGGAAGCTAATGATGGAAGCAAGCCTCAAAGATTACATATTGTGTAGCTCTGTGTATGTTAAATGTCCAGTGCAGGCAAAGACATGGAAACTGAAAGTAGACAGATGGTTTCTAGGAGGTGGGATAGGAAGGAACGAGGAGTGACTACTAACAGGCATAATTTTGGGGGGAAGGAGTTTATGGAAATGCTGTGAAAGTAGATAATGATTATTGTTACACAATTCTGGGAATCGCTAAAATGCACTGATTTAAATACATTAAAGGGGTAAATTTTATGGCATGTAAATTATATCTTAAGAAAGCTGTTATTTTTAAAACGCACTTGCTTTTTAAAAAGCAAATTAACTCAGTTATCCCCATCAAAAATTAACCTACAATATATGTATTTTATCCTCAATATGAGTGAAAAGTTTATAATTTAAGAATTACACACGCACACAAAATTATGTACAGATATCTTTTAAAAGCAGATTTGTTATTACTTAAGTCCATGCATTCATGATGTTTAAATGTACTTATTGGGGTGTGCATATATAGCCTTCCATCATAAACTCCAGTTAATTGTACAAGTTATTCCAGAAAGTAGCCTGTTTTGTGCTGCACATTACCTTGGTTGCAAAGGGTCATGGGAAAAATTAGGTCCTGTAGAGAGGAAGCTCATCTTTCGGCAGGTTTTGTACACCATGCCATACCCTGTCTTCCGCTGTCGTTTGTACACAGTAGACTTGTGTGTTGGGGTTTGGGTGCTGTTGGCAAGCAGCCTCAGTAGGAACAATAGGCAACCGATAAGCAACAGGAAGTCTTCTCCCAGTTCTAGTAGTGGAACTTCAGATCAAGGGGTTGACACGGTCAGACTCCGGGAGGGACCACTTTTCAGGTTGCATGTTCCTGTCCTGACTTGGCAGAAAGAGGGAGACCTAATCACCTTCCAGAGTCACACCTTTTCTCTTCCATCATGAGGGGGTTAGGATTTCAACAAATAGATTCAGGAACACAACAGCAAGGTTCAGTCCATTGCAAAGATACAGACCAAAGGTGGAGGAATCACTGGGTGGGTAGCTGGCTGGCTGTGGGATTCTCTTCCCCACCCCCATCCCCACACCAGATAGAATAACCTTACCAGGACAAAATTCCTGTTCTGCTAACAGTGCTCCGCAACCCTAATATCCTTTTGTCTTCCCCTTGTGATAAGAGAGATACTAACTAGGAAGAAGCAATTAAGAAATGAGATTATGATAGCAGTAATAAGGGATAAGTAGATAGAAGAAAGGATTGAGCCAGCCTCCAAGATTAGAAAATGTGGCTATAGGGAAGGAAGAGAAGAGAGTGGAAACCCACACCTGTACAGCCCCAACAGCAGTTGTCATCCTTGGGACTTGTTCCTTGCAGCTTGAGTGAGAAACACTGCTCCTGGTGAAATCGGGCCATAAACACATCCGAAAGCAACTGACTACTTGGGAATCCTTAATAATACTCTTAACCAGAATGGGATGCTTGCTGTTGTACAACAGTTAATAACCACATAGCTGAACAATGCCTGTACTTAAGGAGAGCAGTCCCTCTGAGCAGAGCTGAAAGGGGAAAAATAACCAGTGTGGTTATGGTTGGTTGTGCAGCTTTTTGCCACATCACAAACCACCCCCAAACGTAGTAGCTTAAAACAATAAATTGCTTTTCCCTGTTCTGTGGGGAAGCTGGGTGTTTCTTCTGGCCCAAGTCAGCTTGGCTAACAAGGACAAGCAAGAAGAGCCTTGCTTCCCACATGGGCAGAGGCTCAGTAGGAGCTGAAACTGTCCTCTTAGCCTTCCAGGAGGAGCCCACGCTGCTGTGTGTGCTGCTCTCAGGGTTCCCAGGCCTTCAGAGATCTCCACACACAAGCACTTTTCCAGTTTTGCCTGTGCGTGGCACATTGGCTGTTGTCCCATGGGCCACACAAGGTTCAAGGGCCAGAGGAGGGGGCAATCAACATTTGCCCATATAGATTCCCACAGGCACGTATACCTAATGTCATATGGATCACTAAAGAAAGTGGTGATTACCCACTTAATTCTACTGGGAGAAGAGTTCAGGTTGGGTTTTGGGTCTTTATATCTGAATATAGAGGTCTAAGTTTTTGTGAAACGTGTGTGTGTGTGTGTGTGTGTGTGTGTGTGTAACTGCTATTTTCTGGATAATAGTCTGAGTACACCCTTCGCCCCAACCCCCCCCCAAAAAAAAGCCTTGTGTTGAAGAATTGTGGCCCTGGATGTCGTTGTAGGGAAACAGCAGAAACAATCCAACCATGGTGTCCAGGAGGTAAACTGTGTAGGAGGTCCTTGAGTCACTTGGCAGCATGACTTCAGGAGGTAGTATTCACAAGAATTTGGATTATAAAAGCTGACTTGGGCCTAGGCTCTCACGCTCTCACTCTCTGGCTCTCTGTGTTTCCTAGCTCCCCCAGTATCTTTCCTCTGTACGTCAGTACGTGTTCCTCCATTGCCATTCCCCAACCTCGCCAGACTGATGATATCAGAGCCGCTGGAATTGGCCTGTGAACCTCCCAACCTGAGAGCTGAAGTAAGCCTCCTGCCTTCCTAAATAGATTCTCAGATGTTCATTGTCATGTTAAAAGTTATAGAGTAACTGCCAAAAAGGAATCTGAAAAAGAGAAACAGAAGAAAGGACAGGGAGGAATAAAGAGAGGAAGAGAATATGGACAGAAGGAGAGAGGGAAGGGAAGGAGGGAGGAGAGAGGGAAGGGAGGGAGGGAGGAGAGAGAGGAGAGCTCTTTCTTGGCATATCCAGTTTCACTGCTTCGTACTGTCTGAATGCTGCAGGTCTCAGAAAGGCCGAAAGCAACTTGGTTGCCATCAAATGTCTTGTGCAATAGCCTCCTCTATTCTACACTCCTGCCCAGATCACATTTCCAGCCCCGTGGAGGTGCTCCCAGGGCGTGTCCAGCCACCCAAAGTTTCCAGGTGGCAGAGGAGTGAATGCTTGGCCTGCTGGCCCAGCCTTGGAAAGACCAAAGAGCAGCAACGCCCCATTCTTAGGACATAATTAATGTGCTGCTAATTTTTTTTTCATCAACAAAGGATTACCAAAATACCGCATGATTTCCTTCAAAAATGTGGCCCTGCCTTTCCTGTCTCATTTTTCTTTTCCTGGATCTGGACATGATTTCCATTGGCCTCACCAAAAAAAAAAAAAAAGTTATTTCTGTTCACTTTTCTGCACTCGTCTCAGCTCCCTGGTCTTAGGGTATCCACAAAGGCTCGTGTGAATTGTCAGCAAAAAACCCAGGGGTGGCTTTTTGCCCTCAGAGGTTCCCTCTCTGAAACCCTTCTCCTGCTGCTGAGGCCCATGGCTTTCTCTGATGCTTGCAGCAAACCTCAGGGTGTTATAAAAAGCCAACTAGCTAAATAATGCCGTAGGAATCTTAATGACTAGGGTCATTTGGCCAACAACATTACACAGTTTTTTCCTCTCAGAATTGAAGCATTCAAAATTACAAATATCCTCTCCAATTCAGATTTAATTACCACTGTTCAAACTTTGAAAACTTTCTCCATTTCAATTATGTAAAATGGGAAACAATGAACTACTGCCAGGGATAGGGAATCCACTTCTTTTTCTATTTACGGGGCGGGGAGGGAGAAAAGTGACACCGCTGTTGTGTCTTCCTGGAGGGAAGACAGTCCAGCTTCTGCTTCCTGCTCATCACAGTCGGAGCTTCCATGGAGTGTTGCTTTCCGAAGGTCCCTCCACGTAGGAATGCCTGGGTTTGAGGCCCAACTCCACTCCCACTTCCAACTTTGTGTTAATGCACACCCGGAGAGGCAGAAAGCCGTGGCCCCTGGACTTGGGCCTCGGGCTCCTGCCACTCACCTGGGAGACCTGGGTGGAGTTTCTGCTCGTGGCTCCAGCATTATTTCTCCTGTCTGTTTTGGATGTTTATACAAGCATGGATTCAACCAACCATGGACTGAAAATATTTGATAAAAACTTCATCTACTAAACCTACTTGTAGAGGCTTTTTGTCATTGCCCTGTAAGCAATATGATAAAACAACTATTCCTATAGCATATACACTGTTTTAGGTATTATAAGTGACGTAAAGATGTCTTTTTTTAAAAAAGATTTTATTATTATTGGAAAGCCGGATATACAGAGAGGAGGAGAGACAGAGAGGAAGATCTTCCATCCGATGTTTCACTCCCCAAGTGAGCCGCAACTGGCTGGTGCGCGCCGATCCAAAGCCGGGAACCAGGAACCTCTTCCAGGTCTCCCACGCGGGTGCAGGGTCCCAAAGCTTTGGGCCGTCCTCGACTGCTTTCCCAGGCCACAAGCAGGGAGCTGGATGGGACGTGGAGCTGCCGGGATTAGAACTGGCGCCCATATGGGATCCCGGGGCTTTCAAGGCGAGGACTTTAGCCGCGAGGCCATGCCGCCGGGCCCCGTAAAGATGTCTTAAGTCACACAACTAAGACTCGTGTAGGTTACAGGCAAATATAGTATCGTTACCAGGGATTGAACATCTTCATATGTTTAAGGGGAGTGGGGTACTAGAATGGATGTGTGTGTAGTGACACACATCTAAAATATGTGTACAAATATAATGACACATATTACCCTATCACTTGTATCCACCCCCAGTGTGTCGCCTGTTGTCTGCCTGCGTGGCAACTGGAGGCCTGAGATCAGGGCTGAATTTCCACTTAGCTCTCTCTTACCAGGAAGGGCCCTGGTGTCTGGGAGATGCACCCAGATTTGTGGAGAAATAACATCCTTTCTGTTGATCACGAAAGCCCAAAGCCTCTTGGTGTGTGCTGCTAGGGTCTTGTGGATCAAGTACAGAGCTGTTTTAAAGTGAACAGGAAAGCTAAAAACAGTCCTTGGTGCAGCATTCGGCTCCTGCTTCCTGGTCATCGCAGTCGGAGCTTCCCTGGAGAGTTGTTTTCTGAAGGTCCCTCACTACAGCCATCTCCCCACTCCTCACCCGTCATTAGTAATGTGAGGTTTTCTGCAGGTTGAGCCTTTTGTGTTTGACTTGAGCTCCTTCCCTAGAATCTACTGCTATTTACAAAAGCTCCAATTACCATGGTAACTATCACAAGTCCCTAAAATGTCCGTTGCTTTTCCTGTACTCGGCCTACTCCAGAATGACAACAAATGACCAGCAATTGCACAACAGTCACATCCGGGACTGAGAAAAGGGCCCCATCCCCTTGCCCCAAGGCATGAATTTCTTTCCATTCTGTTACATCTTGGGGGAGACAGAATGGCAAGTCCACAAGGATAATAAAATTGCCAGCCAGACTCTTGTTATTTCACAGACGAGGAGGAGTGACTGTCCAGAGGTGGTGTGTGCCCAATCAGAGGTGCAGGGGAGAGAAGTGTTGAAAACGGAACAGGAAACAGATGGGAGGCATGATTCTCAAAACTTCAAAAATTAAAAAAGAAAAAAAAAGAAAACACCTTCAACCCAGCCTGGTGACTTGGCCATTAGGACAGCACTGAGATGGATACATTGACCAGAGAGGCCAGCTGCTCACAGGCACATCCAGGAGCCATGTCACACGGCTGCCAGAACCTGCGTGGGCTGCAGCTCAGCAACCCAGGAGGAAGTGAGAAAGCCAGACACTTGCTGAGTCGTTTGGGCCATGATGCTGGAGAGAGTTGACTTTTGTGCAATGCTTGCCTCCACTCTTGGCTACACAACAGAGAGTTGACATCTCGGCAGCCACATGACCGGGGACTGAGAATCCAGCTTCGCTGAGAATGGAGGGAATTACTGAGATCCTGATTTGCCAAGAATTCTATCCGCAACAGTGGCTGGAAGGAAAGGACTCGGTCTTCCTCTTCTGCAGCCATTGTAGGGTGCATGCAAGGAAAGTCAGGGGAACAGAAGCCGAAGGGCTTGTGTCTGCTCTCGTGACCTTCAACGCAGACACAGGTAATGATAACTGATTTCTTTAAAAGGCAGATGTATTTAAGAAATCTAAATGCTTTCTTCAAAGTGCATACCAAGGTGCAACTAGCTGTCAAAAAAACAAATTGTTAAAAAAAAAAAGAAAGATGAGAGGACTCTTGGACTCAAGTTGAGAGCTCTGGGAGGAAGCTATTGTCAGGCCTCAACGTTTCTTTCCTTTGCTGGTTTGGCACATTGGATGGGATTTCTGCTGTCCAGCGGCCAGAAACATCGAACGTGCTTCCTGAGGGGAAGCTCAGATCTGACCATCCAGCTCACTGCCCCCTGACAAAGCCAGATAGCAGAGCGCTCCAAAAATCCCAGACACTCCCCTCGCCCTGCCCCACGCCTCGCGCCAACCACATTTCACTCTTGACCTTGCTCAGCCTGTGGTCAGGAAAGAGCCTTTGAACACTTCTCCAGAGCTGTGGCAATGAGAAGGGCTTTGATTACCCAGCTCAGCTGGTCTTCACTTCCCGCTATTACCCCCTCCCCCAGCTCCCTTCACCCAGTAGTCCAAGCATTTTTTTTTTTTAAGCAACCTGTTCCTCCCCACCCCCTCTCTTTTCATTTTCCTATAGCATCCTAAACCTCAAGATGTGGTTAACACTAATCCTGATTTGTTTGGGGTTTATCTGCATTATTAATTCCGATCATGTAAAAAAGAAATGCTGGAGGCCCCTAGTTTGTGTACAAAGTTTGGGTGTTGGTGAAAGCAGCCAGCGATCCCCAAGCAACATGTTTTCTTTAGATAGCTGTTAAATCCTAACACTTCTCTAGTCTGAGATGGAACCCATCCCGAACAATGTCATTTACTATTATTCCTTCCCACACTGTGTCTATCCTTCGGAGCTGCTTCCTGCATTAATCTGTACTTAGTATGGATTTAAACATCTACAATGGAAAATAATTTGGGTTTAAAAAAAATGTAATCTCCCTTGATGAAGCCTGAACAGTCCCCACACCTGTCACCATTTCTGACAGCTAGGGATGGAGTGAGGTCTTGACTATACACACACTGGAGGGCAGGAAAAGCAGACACAGGTGGTGTTTGTATTTGTTGCCGGGTGTGTGTGTGTGTGTGTGTGTGTGTGTTGGTGTACGTGTGTTTTGCTATTTGCTAAGGTTAGGACCAACTGGAGTTTAACAAAATCCAGGATTGTGCTGGTTGAATGATTTCATCATCATTCAGAACAGTTTTGGGGAGCCTAGGTTGTACTACAATATTTTTCAAGGGTAACAGTGAGCACCAGTCCACCCCTCTCCCACAGTAACCAACAGACCTAGGGGCATACAAAGGTGCCAACTCCACCCTTATCTCCACTCCTGCCCCACACACCGCCCCTCCATTCTTTGTATCCAGTACTGAGAACGGAGAGTTCATTTTTCTTTAGGCAACCCCCTTCCCCAACTGCCAGGCCCAAGTTATCACATGAATTCTTCCTGGTTTTGATTCAAGGAGCGTGGGGATTGAAGCATCCATGATGAAACCCCCATGTCAGCATGTCAGACCTCAGTGTGTAAGGCAGAAGTTCAGTAGGTTTTCATTTCGCAGGGACTTACACAATGAAACCAGGCACGTTCCAAGTGGTACTCCTCCAGAAGCAGAAAACATGCTGTACACGGATGCCATCATTCTCCATCCCTGCACCTGTGGCAGGCATCACTAATCAATCACCACATCCTTTGAGTAGCTATGTTCTGATACCAGATTCTACCCTTGTCTCAGTTCCTTAAGCATTTCCTACAATTTATCTGTAGCCCATTTACCCCATTTGTTCCCCGTAAGGGCTGTGTGAGCTGCATTACTTGGGCTTTCCTCCTGTGACATTCCTTTCTCATCCCAGGACCCTTTTCTCAACATCACCTCCCTCATTTCTCCTGCACAACTCTTCTAATTAACCTGCATTAACCAAAACTCTGTTCCTCTCTTACCTTTTGTCTGTGTTGTGCAATTTATTTTGCAACATCTACCTTTTCCCACTATAACTGAAATTTGTTATGGAAATTTTGTAAAGCACAGACATATAAAACAGTAGAAAATTAAGAGTCACATCTAATTCTGTTAGAATATATGTAACTGATGTATATGAGATTTTTTTACTTTTGTGAACTAGTTCTGGTTTTTTATTATGAAAGTGTAAATACCACACACTCAAAGTAAGTGAATTATTTGGTTTTGTGAACATGTACCCAAATTTTTCTAGTCATTTGAGAGATCCATCGGAAGACAGATGAAAAAGAAAGCAAGCAAGCCTTCATCTGTTGGTTCCTTCATATTGGGATAGCAGTCGGATTAGGCCAGGTCAGAGCCTGCAACTGAGGGTCAATCCAGGTCTCCAATATGGGCAGCAGAGACCCCCCACTGCCCCTCAGGAAGCTGGAGTCAGGAGCTACCACTGGGACCTGAATCCCAGCGCTTGCTTGTGGGATGTGAACATCTTAACCTGCTTCTTAGCACCAGGCCAAACACCTGCCCATGCATTTTTGAACAAAAGTACATGGCTCGCGTTTTACATGGCCTGTGTATACACTCTGCAATCACTGTGGCCAGCCAGCTTCCAGATACTAGAGCACATAACTGAATAATCTTTTTCCTTAAATTTTCATTGTTCCAAAAAAAAATCTTGATATATTTGTCCATTCTTTTAACACCTGTTGAAACTCAAGCAGGAAAGTATACAGTGAATTTTTTTATTTATTTGCAGGGTATTTTTACAGGTTCATCACCCCAAGTTCAATTATAGAACATTTTCACTTGGGCCAGTGTTGTGATACTGTGAGTTAAACCACTACTTGCGATGTCAGTGTCCCATATGAGCATTAGTTCAAGTCTCAGCTGCTCTATCTCTGATCTAGTGTGTTTGGTAACCAGAAGCAGATATATTAGTGCTTTGGATCCCTGCCACCTATATAGAAGACCTAGATGGAGTTTTGGGCTCTTCACTTCAACCTGGTCCAGCAGTGGCTATTAGGAGTGAAACGTCTCTCTTCTTTCTCTCTGTAACTTTGTTTTTAAAATAAGTTAAAACAGTCTTTAAAGAAAATACATTTTAGTCATCCCAAAGATAAATTCTGTGCATACTGCCCTCCAGGCTTCTCCTGCTGTGAGTCAATAAGGGGCAGGTCTAAAGCCTAGGGCTGTCTGACTGCCTGAGCTGCCATGTTTAACTGGTGAGCCACACTCCTCCCAAACTCTGCAAAGGATAGTCTTGTATCCAGCAGCTGAAGTTGAACAAATGGTGGAAGTCATAACTCCCCAGAGTCTCCTTCTGCTTAGTCCAGGAGAGCCTTGAATATCAGCTTTGGAAGTTAGCATTTTGGAATCAAACTGTAGAAAATGCACTTAGGGATTGCAAGCTTCAGAAACCACCATTCAACCCAAAATGCACTGCTGAACTGAGTAGTGGGACAGATGGCATCATTGGAGCACTGGAACCCCCAAGGACTGCCGGCCTGCGCTCCAGGGTACATCTGCCTGTGCTGTGTTGTCATCTTTAACAGCCACTCAGGGTTCAGCTAGGAATCTACATATCACAATGAAGACACTCAATAAATATTAAATAATAAGCATTGTTTCTTTCACATTCCCTGACAGCTTTTGTGATGTAATTACTTTGTAGGCACTGAAACCAAACTGCTAGTTGAAAAATTAATTGTGCACCAGTCAGAGACAGAGTCATCGAAAGTTGTTTTGAGCAGTTGTGTCACTCTGAGACTCCGTGGAAGGTGTGGAGCTATAAACACCCCTGGGCGCTGAGAAAGAGAAGACAGGGCATGCGCTGGGACAGAATGGACTTTGATCCATTTACTGACAACTTTGGGCATAGCATCTGTGCTAAGTGAGCACTGAAGTAATTAGCTCATCATCAGAATATCACTAGGAGGACCAGCAGGATGGTATGGCAGGGTAATCCTTCAACTGCAAGTGCCGGCCTCCCACACGGGCACCAGTTTGTGTTCTGGCTGCTCCACTTCCTATCCAGCTCTCTGCTTGTGGTCTGGAGAAACAGGGGAGGATGGCCCAAGTCCTTGGGACCCTGCACCTGTGTGGGAGAGCCGGAGGAAGCTCCTGGCTCCCAGCATCTGATCAGCTCAGCTCTGGCCATTTGTGGCCTTTGGAGAATGAATCAGCAGATGAAAGACCTTATCTTTCTGTTTCTCTGTAAAATCTGTTTTTCAAATAAAAATAAATCAATCTTAAAGAAAAAAAGTTTACTAGGAATTTCTAGAAAAATACAGTAGATGATCACCAGAGCACGAAGTCCCAAAATGTTAAATCACAAATTGATTAATTTTTATTATCAGTATTCATGTATTGGGATATATGTCTCACCTAGCAGTTAAGCTTCAGCCAGAATGCACACAGCCCACTCTGGAGAGCTGGAATTGAACACCTGACTCCCACTTCTGCTGATACAGACTCTGAAAGGCAACAGTGAGGGCTCAAGTACTTGACTGGGTGGGAGACCTGGGTTGGGTTGTTAGCTCTTGACCCTCTGGTTGCAGCAGGCATTTGGGGAATGAGCCTGCAGATGGGAATTCTGTCTGTCTCTCTGGCTCTGCTTCTCAAAAAATACATAAATGGTTTTAAAATATTAACATATTACATCAGTGTGCTTAACGTTTAGTATTAGTAATGTTGATATTGGTAAATAATACACAGTAATATTAATATATGGGTTGACAATATTACATTAGTGTGATTAATACAAAACATCAACAATAATTACTGATGTTTCTTGAGCACTAACAATGAGCCAGGCTATTTTATGTATAAATATGTTGTATGTATATGTAAAACTTTACAACAAATTGTGAGACAAATACAATTACCCTAATTTTTTAGATAAGGAAATGGAAATATAAACAAATTATGTTGTCTGCCCAACTCCCCATTGGCCTAAAACTACAACAGTAGAACCAGACCAAGCTGTGCCTGGTGTGGAAGAGCCACTAAACCATTCAGGAATCTACTAGGAGATCCCTGTGTTCCTAGGCTTTTCTGGAATCCCCAGGGGTTCCCCAGGTCCTCACTAAAGATTGTTCCATGGCACCATGGTGCCTGCTTTCTAACTTCTAATAAGAACAAAGTATTGATGCCCAACAGCAGAAAAGTTAAGCTCCCTGGGGAAATACTTTTTACTTAAACCTACCTTGCATATTAGGTTTTCCATGTAAGTTTTACTTTTAAACAAAGGAAAGAAAGAGTTTTCTATTGGTGTAAATCCAGACTGGAGGCTGGATACTGAATATTTTGCTGTTTGGTGTAAATGGTTTCTCTGCTTCAGGAACTCATATCTGCTGTTGTGGTGCAAAAAGAATCATACTCATTTATAATGGGTAGATGGGTAAGCCTGGTTGTGGTCCAGTAAGACTTGATTTACCAGAGTAAGCAGTGAGCCAGATTTAGTCAACAGGTCATAGTTTGTACTGGTCTAAATCATCTCTGTGCCATCAAGTGAAATTTATCTAAACTTTGTAAATCCGAAGCTACTTCAAAACAGAAGCAAAAGATAAGTTTACTTTGGCATAAAACAGTATTGAAATCCATGCAGTGTTTTCATAACACATTTTCCTTGAACTTTTTGAAGCCCCCTTATATACATGAATTTCAAAAATTCTTTGAGAGGCAGAAAAAGACAGCAACATAGAGAAAGAGAGAAAAAGAGACCACACATCTGCTAGTTTAATCCTAAATGTCTGCAATGACCAGGACCGGGTCAAGCCAAAACCAAAAGATGGGGAATTCAATCCAGCTTTTCAGTGTGGGTTGCAGGAACCCATTACTTGAGCCATGGCTGCTGCCTCCCAGCATCATCAGTGGTAAGTGGGAGCTGTGAGCTGGAGCCCAGGAGTGAGCCAGGTACTCTGATGTAGGCTCTTAACCAGCAGCTTAACTGCTAAGCCAAATATACCAAATTTATCATTCAATTCCAATTTCCACCACTTTTTTTTTGAAGTCCTCTCATAGATGGCTCTCTTGCATGTTCACTAATGAAGGTCTATTGTCCAAAGCCCCTGCTGCAGGTTAAGAGACTAGGAAATGAATGTGTTTTGAATATGAATGTTGTACCGGGCATTCCACTGACAATTCCACATCTGAGTTAAGTCATCTTGGAAGCTGTCTTAGGTGAATAATGAAATCCCCTTTAACACAGAAAGGAGAACCTGAGGTGCAAAATGTGGCACTACTTCCCAAAGTCAAGCCAATATCTTGCCATGTACCATCGTATCACACTGATGTGGCCAAAGCCACATCACTTGTCCTGCCTATTCCATAGAAAAAAAACAATTTCTATTCCATAGAAAAAAAAAACAATTCAAGTTCACTTAATGACCTCACTTTGCTTCCATGCCCTCCCTGATGCTCCCTGATGCTTCCCCATCTCTAAGTTAGAGACCTAAGGATTAGGACTCCCATGTCTGTATGGATTTTCCCAAGGAATGGAAAATAGAATAACCTTATGCCATCAGTGAACTATTCCTCTATTTTTGCTTTCTAGTTGTTTACTGTAATCTTAGTAGGTTACATTGTGGCTTTGCATTGGCTTACAATCCTCCATGATCTATATGCCTTTTATAAAGATCATCTTTTAAAGTTTGTGGGGTTTTTTTAATTTGTGAAGCAGAGAGAGAGAGAGAGAGATTTCTCATCAATGGCTCCATTTCCAAAATATTTCTCATATTTCGAGGCTGAAGCCAGGAGCCACAAGCTCCAGCCAGGTCTCTCATATGGCTGACAAAGACACAGCTACTTGAACCATCATCCACTGCCTCACAGGGTCTGCCTTAGCAGAAAGGTGGAAATTTAAGAGCCGGGAATTAAATTCATGTGTGAAATACAGATGTTCTAAGCATTGTCTTAACTGCTAGGCCAAATACCCATCCCTAAAGTTCACTTTGTATCTCAATTCTGTGTTCTCCATGAATTTATACTCTGCTGGGAAAGGTTGGAATTCTAAGACTTTAGTAAACTCCTTTGCTTTGAGTATCTGAAACCATTTGCCTAATGATGTGCCACTAGTAGGGAAATCTAGTTTCCTCCTCTTAGATGGTTTAAGTTGAAAACATGAGACTGGGCTTCAAATAGAACAGTGTGTCTGTTTCGAAACACATTTATTGTGTTTTGTGCTATTCAGCCAAATGCCTTGCTTTATATCTGTTTGCAACTTGGTCTGGGTTGATTTTCTTGCAAGAACCAATGAACCCATTCAAATAGCAATAGGAAGTTGTGACATCCCGTCATTAGGGGCAACATGGCCTGGTGGCTCTCCAATGAATATCTATGTTTGCGAGACACCCCAGTGCGCCCCCAAGGCTGGAACGGCTGTCCAGCTGCATGCAAAACAGAGGAAAGATCCATTATATGTGGAAAACTAAGTCAATAAGGAGCTGTGCAGGCCTCTCCGCTGGAGACCAACCACAGCAGTGGCTTTCCATCAACAGCCAAGCCATCCTTAGCTGTGATTGCCCATTTCCATCACCTCTGAGACTGGCAGGTTTCCAATAAAGCCAATAGCCTCCTCCCCCAGGGTAAGGTCATCTGTGGGAGGCAGCCATTGTCTTTTAGCCCAGCAATTTGACAACAGTGTTAGCTTACACTCTATTAGCCAGCAGCTACACCCTGACCCCTGACCCTGACATTGACCTCTGACAGCCCTCTCCCGAGGTAAACTCTGATCTTTCAAGGTGGCCCGCCCTGCTAGTTAGCACCAGAGAAGGCCTGTCAGGACGGAGGAGGGCTCTCTGGTCACCCCTGCTCCCAACAGGATGCTTAAGGCTTGAAGTCTAGAAACAAGCCAAGAGTTGAACCCATGATGGCAAAGGTGAAAGTTCAGAAGCGTATCCATCAGCAGCTGTCACCCAAGGACGATGGAGAAGCCACAGAAGCTTTCAGTGCAGGAATAGCCATTGTCTCCAAACAGTCCTTCCCCTTAATGGAAAAGACATATCAAAATATGGCTTACAAAATAGAAAATAATGGACTGAGATATGCATTATACGAGGGTATTAGATTGCAAGGTACTCTACAGTGGGGGACTTAGATTGAAGTGTTATGCTGGGGTGGTTAGGTTGAAATATGGATTATCCTGGATGTGCTTTACAACACAGCTGTTAAATGAAGATGTGCTCTGCTGTGCAGGCATTAGCCTGAGATGTGCATTACAGCCAAGTTGTTAGGGGAAGATGTGGATGCCATAGTGGGAGGGGGCGTGGCAGGGAGGGAAAACACCTTGGGTTCGAGATTATTCAAGGTTACGGACGTCTTGTGCATTAGCTGGGTTTCCGAGTTTGAATCAAGGAATAGGAACGAGTGTGGAGTATAATGACCCTTGCCAGCTCCTTTCTCTCCAGCCAAATAATCTGCCACTTTCCCCACTTTTCCTGTTAGGGACTTAAAGGCCTCCCCCATCAATAAAAACATTAGCTCACTAAACAGCCTGATGGCTTTTCCTTGCCTGGCTTAACCCTTCGGGGGCTGGGGTTTCCTTTGGATTTGTAAAGATATTGATTCCAGATAATGTTTGCCTTTCTAACTCTCTCTTCCTTGGGCGTGATGGATAGGTTCAGGGCTGTATCTCGGCAGCCAACTCACCGCAGCTACCCAGGGAAGGGGGAACGGAAGGCCAGGCAAGTGCTCAGTAGTTAACACCGGTTGAATCCCTTCCCTGGAGTGAGCATGCCTGGCTGAGGAGAGAAGCAGCACTTAGAGTCACTTAGCACAGGATTTTGCTTTCGGTTTTTCTTTCTCATCCCAATCCTTCCACCAACATTGCTTGAGTTTGACTGGGGATGTTTTATACTTTGTAATTAACATCAGATGCTGTTTTGGGGTTGGCTGCATGCATTACATGTTTTCTAAGCTTGCCTCTGTTTATTTGAAAGGATGAGACATGAAAAAAGAAAAAGTGCTTCCGTCTGCTGGTTCACTCCCCCAAATGCCTGCAGCATTTAGTCCAAGCTGTGAAGCCAGCAGCCAGGAACTATGCCCGGGTCTCCCATGTGGGTGGCAGGGCCCCCGCACTGGAGCTATTCCTGCAGCACCTTCGAGGGTGCGCATTAGCAGGAAGCCACTGAAGAGGCAGGGGCAGTCTCGTTCCCAAACATGCCAAAATTGGATGCAAGCTTCCCATACGGCAGCTTGACCTGCCTGTACAACACCTGCTGCGTGAGTTGCTTTTGGAAAAACTCCTTTTTCACAGCAATGTCCATGCAAGTGAATAACAGACAACTGTCACTGGCTTGTGAAACTGGCTACATTAAGGCCAACTTCAGTAACCCCTCGTCCTAGAGACAACACTGCTTGGGAAGGTTATATTGTTCATGGACTGTGGGTCCTACAAAGATTTGTTCATCTTCTCAACAGTGTTTGATATTTTCTTCTCTTCTTTAGCTAAGAAGATCATGCTTGGGGCCTTCGGAAGTCAAGTCCAGTGCCGTTGGACAATGTCCAGCTTTGTCGGCATCCCAGAGATGAATCCCAGTGCTCTCGTTTCTCACTGAAAGTCGGCTTCACAACAGGTAGGTTAACACAGTCACAAACAAAACTCTCAGCCAGTCAGGGGAAGTTGCAGTGTGAGGAGATGCCTTTGAGGTAAGCCTGAGGCTCCCGGAAAGAGGTGGGTCAGCCACAGGTTTGACCACGGTCTCTCTATCAGGAAAGTGGCTTTGCTGGTGGGACAGGTAGCAGAGTAGTCACACCTGCTCCAATGTGTTGTCGCCAGTGTTCCTGTGTCAGTGTTCCTACTCACCTCCTCTCCGGGGCATCCTGGAGAAGCTCTCTAACAGATGGCCTTATTGTCCAGCCTGATTTGTCCTCCTAGTGTCCTTCACTGCCTCCTTTTCTGACATCACATTTTCCTTAAAATAGGCAGTGAGAGCTATTTCTAATCTCTGTTAAGGGGTCTGTCTAGCAGACTCCCATGGGATGTGGGATTGAACTATAAACCAATCCTGGAGAAGGAAGAAATAGGGTTGGCTTATTCCCAGGCTCAAATTTTAAAAAGAGCTCTTGGGCCGGGTTGAACTATTATGAGCCCCTCTTTGAAGGGGGATTGCAGAGTGATTCTGCCTCTGTACCACTTAAATTCACACACACACACACACACACACACAAAACACAGCAGGTGTTGCCATGCCAAAAGCACAAGAGCCCCTACTGGTGAATTGCTGTTGTGAAATCTGGCCCATCCCTGGTCCTTTCTGAACCTCAGCTTCTCCATCCATACAACGGGGCATCTCCACAACAGGAATACCATGGCTAGCCAGTGGGCAGTTGCACTTCAAATGCCCCATCTTGTGCCTTCTGTGCCTTCTGCAGGGAAATTATGGCAGAAACAGCAGCATGGAGCTTTACTGTTTTATTACGATACCAACCATCAGTGGGAATGATATGCCAGTTGGGTTCCCCTGGCATTGAATTATCATTTGCGAGACCATCCCTCCCACACTCACAAGCACACCTAGTTTGGGTGCCACGTGGTGTCTCTCAGCCTGCCCAGCTTACAAGGTGACTGTAAGAATGTTCTCTGTTCAGGAGAAAGGGTAGCCCTGGCAGTGGTGGGGAAGATACAAGGGCCTCACCAATGGAATATAATCCCGTTCTGTGCTCCTTAGTAACCAGCCGTGATTACATTTCAAAGGTAACAGTTCATCTCCACTGTGAATATTGGCATGCAGTCCATAAATAGGACCTAATGTGATCCGACAGGCCTGATTTCTCTAGATATATATTAAAAACAACATGCCCAGTGCTGATGGCTCAAAGGTCCTGACCTTTAACAAGGACTTATGACGTAAGACAACCTGCCCAGGAGAGGAAGCGGGCAGAAGGCCAGGGGGACAAGGTCAACAGCTAATGAAGTGGTCAGCATTGAGTTTCTGTCACTCAGCTGGTTAAGAGGAAACGGAGAGGGAAGTCGGAGAAAATGGGGACATTTAAGACACAAAGGGAAAGACCACATTGGAGTTAATGCTCTGTAGGTGACTTGATGGTGTCAATAGGCAGGGGGACAAGAGGCAGCCCACTGGGGCCTGGTGCAATTTTGTCTGCTGAGCACAGGCTGGTGGGAGAGCACATTTGCAATAGGATAGCTCAGTAGGAACCTAGGTTAGCATGGAAATAAGCAGCTGCTACCCAGCCCTGCTGCTGAGTTCAGATCTGGTCAGGCGTAGTTAGGACTGAGGTCAGATGCACAACTTACAGAAATGGCTTCCAGATTCTTACTGGGTGTGGGCAGCCCACCTCCTGTGCCCCAGAGTTTTTTCTGGAAACTTTCCAGAAAACTGGAATGATAAGAGCATCTACCCAAAAGGGAGGCCTTTTAGGATTAAATGAGAAAATGCATTTGAAGGGATTCACACGTTTCCTGGCATAAGTGTTTGCTTCAGTGTGAACACTTGTTGTTGTCATTCCTTGAGCTCGAAACATCCAAGGAAGTATGACAAAGGGCGGGAGTGTCCAACTCCCTGACCCCATCGTGACCCAGTGAGACCTCATGTCCACCACCTGGCTCCTTTTGGGCTTGGAGACTCAAGCAGAGGAGCATAGTAACTCCTAGGCTGTTAACTTTTCCTTCATATACAATGTGGCTTTAAGCTTTTGTTCTGACTGTAAGGATGACATACAATATCTTGAAAATGTAAGCAAGCTCTAATAGCATAAAGAAAATTAAAATCCCACCACCCAGGAGCACACAGTGCTATTCTGGACTTCATTTTATCAGATGTCTTCTTACACACACATCTCATAGGTATACAAATGTACCAAGAATATCCTTTTACACATGCTGTCCACAACAATATACCATGAACTATAGATTTTCTCAGTCCTTTTTCAGTAACTGAACTGCATTCCAGCATTGAAAGCACCACGGTTTTTTGATTCATCTTTTGCACATGGGTAGTAAAGTTTGAAATAGTGCTCCAGTAAAGATCTTTATGCTTAGTGGATCTGTCCAGTTGTCTCCTTAATGTGAGCTGGAATTGTTGGGGACACTGTTCTCCTGGTCAGATGATGATGTAGATTTGCATAGAGCCAGGAGGGGATACAAGGGCAGTGACCAGCCAAGCTAATGAGTCTCACCCATCATTGTGACTACTGAAGTTGCAGGGACCTTTGTCCATCCCTGGGGGACGAAGGGTGAGAGAAGGAAGACTGTCGTAACCTGGCCGTGAACACATGATGCCATCATGCACTTGAGATAGATGCTTTTCGTTCATTTTTCCAGTCCCTTCTCTTCTTGCCTTGGTCTTCAGGGTCCCTGCCTGCTAAGCTGCCCTTTCTGTAGCTGCCCTCTCTTCCCCTAAGCCCACAGGTAGAGTCCAACTCCTCTTGAGAAGGTTTCTCCTCCAGTTGTTTTTCTCTGTACAGGGCCCAACAGTTGGTTAACTCCTTTCAAGAAAAGTAGACACTGGGGCCAGCCAAGCAATGAGTTGAGTTGGGTGATTACATTGCAGTGTTTTAATTTGCCTTTGGACAAATTCTCTTAAGCTTTCACGAGAAAATCTCCCACTAGACATAGTCATTTAATTTAAGAACAGTTGGAAGAGAAAGATGCTCTAAGATGACAGATGGAGGAATGCCCGTCTTAGAGGGACTCAAAAGCGCTTGGAGGATTTGGCATCCAATGAGACCCAAGTGCAGCCTCTTCAGCCTGTGTCCATGGGCTGGAGAAATTGTCCAGAAATCATTAAAACACAGGCACTTTTCTTGCGTGACTAGCAAGTTTCGTTAGCTTCTCGGATCTGTAAACTTGCCCAAGGTCAACTGGATGCTTCTGACACACCCTGATTCTGGCAAACACGTGCACAAAACAGTATTCAAGTAGCCTTATAGGAGGGCAAAACAAAGCAAGCAATAACAGCAAGGCTGCTGTTAGGAAGTTTCCTTTAGTCACTTTGCCGCAGAGATAACTTTTTAAATTCTGGCTTCCTTCAAACAGGTTTTCTGAGCCTCCTAATTTGGTGTTTGTATAATTCAACATCTATTATTGTTTTGGGACCACGGTTATTATTTTAATTATCATTTAGAACTGCCTAATATACCCGGAGGTCACTGGGCACCTACAAGAAATAAATAAAAACAACTTGCCATTTTTAAAAGCAGCATGTTTATTTGGAAGTCCCAAGAGCCACTCAGCCAAGACATCATAAAACCTTCAAATAAACTAAAACAGAAACAAAATAAAATGTCCGTTCTTAATCTCCTTAGAAGGCAAGCCGGCGAATTGCCGCTAACTGAACGCTGGCATGAGAACACGGGGCATGATTTCTTCACTGGGTTGGGAACCACAGTGCACATTTCAACATTCACCTTCGCTATCGCAATCGACCTGACCTTGGTCCTGGGTTGACCGGGCCTGAGTCCTGCTGAGAAGTTTCAGTTAACGAGAAAGGCCAATAGAGCAATAAATCCAATGCCAAAGAGGGGAGGGGAGGAGCATGGTAAAACCTTGGAAATGCCTGCTTTCTATCTGCTTTACCCAGAAGACAGCAGATAAAGGTATCATTGGCTCTAATATTTTAAATCATAACATTACTGTCCCATCAAAGTCTAGTGCTTTTACATGCAGAAGGCTAAAGAAATTGCTTAACAGTTCCACAATGTTCCTACATGTGAGTTTCCATCATGGAAAGCAGCAAAATCATTTGCAAATCATTTGCTGCTGGTATTCTCCATGTAATCAAAGCTGTTATGGTTTGTTAAGCAACAGAATTATCTGGTGGGCAGGAGGCTGCTGCTGCTGCTGCAAGACCTTACAGCTACACAAGAACACAAATCATTAGGTGTTGTCGAATCTGTGGAACAGACACAGGTGGGATCCTCCAAAGCAAAGCCTCAGTTTCCCTCATCCCTGAACTCTCTTAGGTGCTTTTAGGTGACTCTGCAGGACCTAAAAAAACTAGACTGTTAAGTTTGGGTCGCCCCAAATTCTGAGAACAGGTCAGAGAGGGATGGTGTCAGAGCGGCAGAAATGGGGCTCACACACATCTCCATTCTTAAGAAATAACAGCAAATGAGCAAGAGAGAGAGAAATGGATGGAAGCCAGGGAGGAAGAGCTTGAGTATGCCCAGGATAGCAGATTCAGATGGCTCCCCGGATCAAGCAGAACGAGCTTACTGCAAGGCAATAGGGAGAGGCAGTCACCATGGGAAACATGCCCAGCTACAGGGCTTTTACTCTTCTACTCATGGTTCCCACAGGGAACAGGGGCAGCCTGTGTAACCAGAACTTTCAATTTTTCAAGAGAAGGTAGAGAAATACTGATCATTTTACATGAAATAGCTCTCATTTCTAGTGTTGGCAGCCGGTTTGATACAAACACATACATTTCAAATAGTAACTGATTTGATATGCACCAAACAAAAGACTTCGTTCTACCTGCCATGTTTGCTAACAAGTCATAAGTTTGCAAGGCCTGAGAGCAAGAATAAGCAGTTTGGAACAACAACAAACAAACAGATTCCAAAGTGTGAAAGGGATTATTTATTCTCAAAAGTTCTTTCTTTGTCTTTGGATAAGAGAGGGACCCATTACATCCAAGTACTAATTCTCATCTATAAAAAGGGAAATACCCTTTCCTCGCTCAGTCCATCCAAAAATTATTTTACAGCTTTTGCTCCTCCCCATCTTTTCTCTCCAACTTTCCTTGCAAGTATTGGGTTGGTGAATGAACTATGAGTGTGCCTAAAGCAGACAAATGTTTATAGTTTTTTAGCCTTCTGAAAGGGAATGGCTAATTATGTTGGAAGTAAATGGCGAGAGGAGTTTTTGCAAGATGGCTTGGATAAATGATAATTTTGGTTCATTAAGGATCTACTTATAGATTATTTCAAGGTACTATCCTTACAGTAGTCCTGGCATCTCACATTGAACAGATTGGCATTTGGAGAGTGTATCAGTTATTTTCTGCTCAGTGAGTGTTGGGGACAAGCACCCCTCTGGTGTCGCTGGCTTACAGTGAAGGGGTTTTAGCTCACAGTGTTTCATTCTGCCCTCCTCCCTCGTCTGCTCTGAGGCTAGTGCTGAAGGGGCAGACCTGGTGTCAAGCATTCTTACACTAGAAAGAGGAGGAGATACCGCAGGCAGCTTTTGAAACTTATGCTCAGAAGTAGCAAACAACATTTCTGCTTGTGTTTTATTGGCAGGCAGAATTACAACTCACAAGGAAGGCCAACATAGCCCAAGCTCTACATCCAGGATGTAGAACCTGTGGATTCAATCAATGTTAAACTGAAATGATTTTTTTTTTAAGATTGCATTTATACTGAACATGATGGACTTTTTCCACCTCTGGTCACTGTTTCCTGAGCAGTGACATATGACAACTCTTCATACAACATTTATACCGTAGGAGGTGTTAGGAGGCATCTGGAGATGTCTTCAAGTTCATGAGGAGTTGTGCGTAAGCTTTATGCAAATACGACGCTATTTGGTATAACTGACTTCATCAGGGGCACATTTTGGTATCTGCAAGGCATCCTGGGATCCAAGGCCCTGCAAATACTGAAGAGCAACTATTTTTAGGAACAATTTTTTAAAAATCTCTCACAGCGGGCACTGCCTCTGGGACTTTGAAAGGGAACAATGGCAGTAAAGCTTCCCAACAGCTACTGTTGGAAAAACAAAGCCAGCCCTCTGGCTCCGTTCTGACCTTGATAGCAACCAGCGTGTCTGAAGAGTTGTTTAAAAAGCAGTGGCTTCTACAGACAGACCTCCTGGCCCCCACCATTTACTATCTCTAAGACCTTGACTGTATGACCCAAACTTTTCCTGCCTCAGTTTCCTTATATAGGCACACCCACCGCATAGGGATATTGGGAGGATTCAGTAAGAGGAAGTATATGCGTGTAGGTGGGTAGATATAGAGAGAGGCAGACTCAAGCAGACCGCTTAAAGCAGTGTGGGGCACATAAATAGTGACTGTTACTATAGCAACAACTACTAGAAAGCTGGTCTATCTCAGCTTCCTTCTCCATAGGATCAGAAAATTTTTGTTGTAGCTCGATTACTCCAGGTAAAGTCACACATGAAAATTCAGGTACTTCTAGGAAAGCTAACATCCTAAGCCTTCACCCACTAACTGTTTGTTGGGGATTACATTGAGGAAAAGCACCCTGGGAATGAATTCCGTGAAGAGTCACGAAGCCAGAGAACACAGAAGTTTGGTAACAAAATGCGCCCTGCATCTGTCAACTCTTCACCCCTAATGGTTTTTACCAAGAGTGCCTCTACACAGACCAGCGACTTTCAACCTTGGTGTAGTAGTTTCTCAGGGCTGCCATGACACAGGACAGCAACAGAAATGTCTCTGCTCATAGTTTTGGAGGCTGGAAGTTGAAAGTCAAGGTGCTGGCAGGGTTGGCCTCCCCTAAGGGCCCTCTCTCTGTGTTGTATAAACAGACGGCCATCTTTCAGCAGTACCTGCTTGTGGTCTCCTCTCCCAGCCAAGTACTAATCAGGCCCAACTCTGCTTAGCTCCCAAGATCTAGCAAGATCGAATGTGTTCAGGGTGGTTTGGCCCTGGATCCAGGCCTGTTCTCTGTACTGTCTGTGTTCTAATGCCCTCTTCTTGCCAGGACCCTAGTCATGTTGGATCAGGGCCAATTGGCATGGCCACCTTCTCCCATAAGGACCTCTGCAAATCTAGTCACACACTGAGGTCCTGGAAGGGTTGAAAATTCAACAGAAGAATTTTGAGGGTTCAGGATTCAGTCCACAGTGTATTATTGGCCACACCGTAGAATTTCAAGGGATTGTCCAGACCCCAGTCCTGGACCAGCCGCGTCTGAATTTCTACAGACAGGACTGAGGACTCAGAACCTCTTGAAGCCCATCATGTGCCCCACATGCACAGCTCACAGCTGACTTTGCATCAGGACAGCTGGTCTTATACTTTGAACACCTGTGTGTCTCTGTTTGGCTACCAGTGTTGCTCCACCATGGGTTTTCACGAACCCCCACTTCTTCTTTATGATCCTCCTGAGCTGACCAAGAGGGAAACTCATGCCAACAGAAAAGAGGGGAGACCTGGCCCCCACGGATCTGCCTCACCTGCCCTCATGACTGATCACTTTACACAGGATATGGGGTCCATAAGAAATGGCTGGGGCACTGGCAGTTAGCTTTGTGTCTCCATGAGATACATGGGCTGCAGCAGACCACCCCCCCAAAAAAAACAGGACAGATTCCAGTGCATCAGAAGAGACGTCAATCAGTTCCCAGCTTGCCCCAAATTGCTGGGAGTGGAAGTGCAGAGACAAGAGGGTTGATTATGGTGTGCTCCTCAAACCTGCTATCACCAAACCTACATAATGATAATACCGTTACCACTCTCTCTCGGTCTCCTTACCTGCTCTCAAACTGATTATAGACAATGCTAGGATCCCTGGCTCCATAAACTCTTCCCCCAGGGAGATACATGGTTAGGATCCTTCCCTAGTCAAAATGTTATGGGACAAAGTGCAGCTGCTTCTCAACTCGCAGGTGCACAGTAAGCCACTAGCGACAACGCATGTCTCCGTGCGTTGCTTTCCAGTTAACCAAGCACTTCAACATCCCCAGCAGCTGAGGAGGTAGGTGAGCCAGGATTTATGATCTCCGTATTACAGAAGTGATGCAAGTTACCCAGGTCACGGAGTTGGTGGTAGAACAGGAATACCTGGTTTGGGGACTCGGATCTTGTGGCTTCCAGCAACCCTCTGCTCAAGGCAATCTGGGAGACCACAAAGGAAATCAGATCCCTGACTGGCCCTCAATGAAATCACCTTGTGGGTGAAGCTCCTTTGAAGCTTTCCATACCTCTACCCCCAACCCCATCCCAGGCTAGCCTCTCCTTTTGCTCCAAGCACTCTCCTACCTTTGCCCTCCCTGGTCATCAGCCCACACTTGGACTAGAACTCCCAGTGTATGCGTCTCTCTCTCTCTCTCTCTCTCTCTCTCTCTCTCTCTCAGATACCCGCTTGACACTGCCTCATCTTTGCTGGCATAGCAAAACAAATCAGACAGACAGGCTCCAAAGGTCAGCTTACCAGGAGACCTAGCCACATGATCTTGGGCAAGTTAGGTTCTATTTTTGCGTTTTCTCCTCCATGTTGTGGATTTTTACTAGAACTCCATCTTACTCAGTAGGAAACATTGGACAGGTCCAGTACTTGAAGCACTCAGATTGGTATCCAGTAGGTGCTCAAAAAGGGCATTTGATTTGTAAATAATTTATGTTTGAGTACTAATTCTAAATTATAAGTAAGGTAGCTAACTTCTTTTTAAATTGTTTTATTCCTTTGAAAAGCAGAGTGGCAGAGACAGAGAGACAGAAAGAGATCTCTCCATCTAGTGGTTCACTCCCTGCATGGCTGCAATGACCAGATCTGAGCCAAGCGAAAGCCAGGAGCCAGCCACTCCGTCCAGGTCTGCCACGTGAGTCGCAGTGGACCAAGTAGTTGGCCCGTCTTCCAGTGCTTTCCCAACTGCATTGAAAGTGGAGCAGCTGGGCATCAAGCCCTCACTCCAGCGTGCAATGCCAGCATTACAAGCGGCAGCTTCTACCCGCTGCCCCGCACTCTGGCCCCCAACACTGTTAGTACTGAGTAAGCAATGCTGTGCATTTCCTTGTTCTTAATACTCTCCATGTATTTTTTCACCAAATTCTTGTGGCCATCCTAGGAAGAAGATATTGTTATTTTCCACCTTTACTGATGAAACACAGAGAAGCCAAATAAGTGCCAGTGGTGCATAGAATCAGTACTTGAGACAGGTGGGCTGACTCTAGAGCCAGCACCCAGTTCAGGCCCAAAGCTCCAGTTGCAGGGAAACATTTAATATTGCTCTTTGGTATTTCCATTTTCAATGTTTATGTCTTAGTTGTTTTCATTCTCATCTATTTAAAAGGCAGAAAGAGAGTGAAAGAGATAAATCACTACCCCCTCCCTTCCCCACAAATGCTTGCAGGAGTCAGGACTGGGCCAGGCTAGGCCCGGAGGCCAGAACTTCATCAGGCATACCACACAACAGCTTGGCCTGCCACAACATGATTCTTGCCTCAACATTTCCATTTGGAAATGAGAAGATCTTTTAATAAAAGATATTGCTTGGTGGGGACAGCACGATGGCTCAGTTGGCTGATCCTCTACCTGCAAGTGCCAACATCCCAAATGGGCACTGGTTCACGTCCCAGGTGCTCCACTTCCCATCCAGCTCCCTGTTTATGACCTGAGAAAGCAGGAGAGGATGGCCCAGAGCCTTGGGACCCTGCACTCATGTAGAAAACCCAAGAGAAGCTCCTGGCTTGGCTCCTGGCTTTAGAGCAGCTAGGTTTCAGTCATTGCAGCCATTTGTGAGGTAACCAGCGGATTAAAGATCTTTGTCTCTCCTCGCTGTAAATCTGCATTTCAAATAAAAATGAAATAAATCTAAAGAATCAGCTCAAGCACACATTTGTGATGTGCACACTTGTGTATCTGCGCTGGCGAAGCATCGGCGTGATAGCACAGAGCAGACAGGCCTCAGGAAGGAGCGTCTGGTGTGCCCGGGATGGTGTGCTCCAACCGCAGCGTGCGCCGGCGGGCGGGCAGCTTCCTTCTCGCTCTTCTCATGGTTGGGCTTTCTGCAGCTTTCAGTCACCTGTAAACATTCCTAATGACTCTTTTTACATGTAACTTATGTTAAAATATAGTGTGATTTTTCTATGTGTACTAGTTATTTCCACCTCTTACTGTGCCTAATTTATATTACAGGCTTTAGCACAATCAGGTCTACAGAGGAGAATCATTACATTGCAAGATTGGGGGCATCCACTGGATGTCTAGGAAGGTGTCCCCTGAAGATATGGTGGGCAGGCAGGTGGGGGTTCCTCTACTTAAATTTTCAAATCTGACTCCATAGATTAGTTTTGTTTTTAAGGCCAACGGGAATCCCTCTGAAGCGTAAAACTATTGCTTTACTTTGTTATTTTCTCCTTATATGCTTTGCATTAGAAAAAAAATCAATGATTATAACACCACAAAAGCAGCCACTTGCTCCACTCCAGTGTCGCAGTGCTTGTCCTCAAGTTGATCATCCCAGGAGTAGAAGCACTAGAGTGCCCAGCAAAATGGTTTATCATTAAGAGTCCAAGAACCTGCAGCTGCCCGGGGAGACTGCAGGGCACAGCTGTGTGCCCAAACTGGGATCTCCTCTAGCAGGAATTTTCCACTTTCATTATGTGGGTAAGAGGAGACAAGCTCCCCTTCAGAACTTTCGATGTGCAAACAGTTAATCCCTTCCCGAAGACATGCTTCTGGGAAAGCCCAGGGATGAATGCAGGGAGCCGAGAACTCTGTGAACTTCCATGTGGCTTCGGCATTATGTGCCCAAGCGCAGTGAGGCCATTGTCAGGAAAGCGCTCGCCTCCACGTCCTGGAATCCTGGCCTCCATTCTCACGGAGGGAGGAGCCACCAGCAGCGTGTGTAGGTCAACTGTTTTCCCCCTTCTCCTGGTTTAGCCTCAAACATGAGGAGAGCAGTAATTAAAACCATGTTTAAAATATTAAGCTTCAACCTAAAGGAATGAAGTTTATGAAGGTTGCTAAGCATTAAGTACAGAAAGTCAAAAATAGCATGAACACAGTCCTCTCAGCACATACCCAGCGTGTGGGTGGACTGGAGCCAGAGCATGAAGATGGGCGCGCGCACACACACACACACACACACACGCACACACACACCCAGTATATGGCTGTATCAATGAGGTGAATGCAGCACAAGCAGCTAGCATTTGGCCACCAGAGCACAGATGGCCATCCAGTTACAGTGCCTGCAGCTGTACCTCCACAAAGCTGCGCAAGGACCTCCCGGAGGCTCACAGGGGCCTAGTGTCACTTCTGCTCGCTGAGGCTTGGCTTCCTCATCAGTCCATCCACTCAGGGAGCATGAGGTGAAGGGGGAGATGCAGGTACAGTACCTGGGACAAAGGCCACAGGTGCAGACTCCTGTCTCCTAGGGAATGAAAGGGGAGCCCCCTTTCGTCTCCCCACATTTCTGGGTGGCATCTATAGGTAAGTCCTGGGAATTTCTAACCACAGTCAAGGAATATTTCATCACCAACTTCCTTTCTCTCGCCCAAGATCATAAAGACAGGGCAGGGCTGCACCATCTAATTGGCTCATAGCCCAGGCCTGGGTTTGACTAACAGCTCAGGACAGGAGACAACCACGTCACCACGCTGAGGGGACTGCAGCTGCCACCACCATGCCAGGGCTCCTGTCCCTGGGGTTGTTCTGAGTGACCCAGGCCTCAGGGAGGCTGAGGTGCCTGTTGAGAGAACAGGGACGGCTTCAGGAAAACTCTAGTACCTGTGACAGCTGCTGTTGGCTTGTGGGTCCCTCTGCAGAGGGCTTTCTGAGGAGTTAATACTGCAGGCAGGCAAGGGATGCCTGGGAAGCACCGTGAACGAGATGCGATCACTGTGTGTGTGTGTGTGTGTGTGTGTGTGTGTGTGTGTGTCTTGACGTTCCCTCAAGAACTGCTTGGACCGTACTGCTGCTTGGCTTCATGCACAGTGCTCAGCGTTTGTGATTGAATCAAGTGGCACCGTTTGTTGAGTTGCTGGTGTATGTGATGTTTTGGACTCCCAGGAAATCATAAGTTTGCAACTTAATTTTAGTTCCAAAAGTGGAAAGGAGACATTAAGACCTAATAGATAAGACAGTGAGCTTTGGGCTGTCAGTGGAGGTAGCCCCACCCTTCCTTCTAGCTGGGTGACATATAGAAAAGCATTCACAGTCTCTGAGTTTTGATTTCTGAATGTGTACAATAGATACAATGCAGAATCTACCTCCTGGATGTGGACACATACACATACATACAGGTAGCATAGAACTGGAAACGAATAATTCTTTTTCATTTTCATTTTATTTGGAAATTAAACTGACAAAGAGATGGAAAGAAGAGACATCTTTTGTATGCTGGTTTGGTTTCTCCAGAATGCCTTCAATCGCCAAAGCTGTGCAAAATTAGAGCCAGGAATTCCTAACTCAAAGTAGGTCTCCCACATGAGCGGCAGGGACCTAGGTGTGCCTCAGCAGGAAGCTGGAGTGGCCGTGGAAGGTGGGAGAGACCCGCATGGAGCTTCTGGCCCCATGCTTTGACCTGCCCTAGCCCTGAATGTTACAGGCATCCAGAGAGTGAATCAGAGGATGGGCGATTCTCTCTCACTTTGACTTCCAAATAAATCAATTAAACATTTGAAATACATTTGAAACTAGAAGCCAGAAAGTGTATGGAGTTGGTATGTGTATGGAACTGGGATCCAGTACATGTCTATCATTGTTAAGCTGTGTGACCCTGGGAAATTCGTTCAACCTCTCTGAACTCTGTGCACCATGCCTGTGAAAGGACAATAGCCACAGTGTCCCCCAGAGCAGCTCTGAGAATAGCCCAGGTTGCGTCCATGGAGCCTTTGCCATGGTTGCCCGGCAGGATCCTGTGCGTAGTCATGTTTGTGCTGCGTCGCCCCGCTTCTCTACATGAACAGCTACATAGGGAGGCATGAAGCTTTGGGCCAAATCACTCACTAGGAACTGTGAGAGCTCGGACTTATTTTTCTTTTAATATTCTTTTTTCATTTTAATTACATTTTATTTTAGAGGTGAGGCGATCACAAGTATGTATGATACATGTTGGGCAGCTTCATGTGATTTGGGGCTCTCTCGCATGTCCCCCTCACCCCCTGCCACCTAGCCTGTCCCCAGCTCTGGCGCTCATATGCTTTTACAGGTGCAGTGTCCATCCCTCCCCCCCTCAATCCTGGCTCTTGTATATGCAGTGGTGTGCGAGAGCTCAAATTCTAAAACTCCACTCATTCATAAGAAAAGATTGGTCTGAGTAACAAGCAAGCCCCAAAACTCAGCCGCCTCTCTTCTCTCTCAGACAAAAATGCGTCATGGTTTTGGACCACTGTCTTGTCCCTTCAACATACACACCACGGCTCCCAGCAGCCAGCTGCACCCCAGCCAGAAAGCGTTCCCAGAGTGGAACTCACGTGTGCCTTCTATGCACATTTCCTTGGTCTGAGCAGGTGCTGTGGGGGGGAGGGTCACAGTCAAGGGAGGATTTCACAGCCATCTGAGAAAACATGCTAGTGGTGAGCACCATGCGCCCAGAGCTGGTCCCCAGCCAGCCTGGTGTGGCACCATGGTGACTCACCCTGCCCCTTAGGGTTAGGTCCACCTGCTCTATTAAGGAGCCAGGAAAAGCCCCAAGGCTGTAAGTAACCCCTGAATCAGTAACTCCTCCACACACCTGGCTCACTCCTGTCTCCTTCCTGCCCAGCAGCAGCTCTCTGAGCTCAAGAGGTGAACCTCCAGGAGCCAGGCAGCTGAAACCAGAGTCACCCATCTGCACCCAAGAGTTCCCTTCCCCTATGCTTCCTGAGGGGCCCAGGGGTCTCCCCTGGCAGAACCCAGCTCCCCCTTGATATGAGTTCCAGAGCAGAGATGCTACAGGCTGCTCTGGCCTTAAAAATATTTAATTAGCAGCCATTCAGCTAAGTCAAATTGACTTTTTCTTGGCTTTTTCTCCTGTTCATCTGCCACCAGTGCAGGCTTGTGGCCAGGCTTCCCCTTCTTTGCCTGTCAAGGTACCACGTGTTCCTGTTGGCAGCCTGGGCAGGGATCGATGCTTACCACCAGGTACCAGCACCTGCCCACTTGTTCCGGTGTGCCTCAACAGGCCTTCTTCCAACAGGTAGTCCACAGCTCCTGGCAATGGCCTGAGACAAGCACCACTTTTCCACAGGCGGAGGTCAAGGAGACCCCATGCCCTGTCTTTGAGATATGCTGGAGTCGGCAAGACAGAATCAATCCCGTAGGTGCTTGACATGCTGGGAGAACCTTCCTGTCCTGTCTTCCTTTTCCTTGAGTTTCCTAAGTGCCACCTACCAACAAAACACCCAAACTGAGGACATTGGAAACGCCACTTGAGAAAACACATCTGCCAAGCAACACTCTTTCCTTGTAATGAGGTGCACCAGGCTGCCTCTTCGGCAGCCTGGTAGCCGGGCGACCAGTCATCCTTCCAGCCTCCCCCAGAAGGGGCTCACACAGTGTGCTACAGTCCTGGGGAGCAGCGGGTGGTCATCCTTGAATCCACTTCCGCCCTTGATCCAGGCTCCCAGGTGCATCTGCCAGAAGCTGAAATAGCAAAAGGAGTCGTTGCTGTTTTGCAGCTGGCTGTGGGGCGTGCAGGTGGTCCAACCTGCTGAGAATGAAGGAGGATGAAGTTGAGTCAGGGTAGATGGCCATAACTTGTGTACTCAATATTCCATCCTCATGTGGTTCAGTCTGTGCGGTGGCCATGACGATCATAGTGTTCTGCATTCCAGGCCCTTCCAAACTTCACATTCATAGCCAAATACAGCACATGGATGGCCGATCTGAAACGAGGAGCCAGGAACTTCTTTCTGGGTCTCCCAAGTGGGTGTAGGGTCCCAAGACTCTGGGCCGTACTTAAATGTTTTTTCTCAGGCCACAAGCAGGGAGCTAGATGGGAAGTGGAGCTGCCAGGATCAGAACCAGCGCTCACATGGATCCCGGCGCGTTCAAGGCGAGGACCCTAACCATTACGCTATCGCGCCGGGCCCGACTGTGGTTGATTTGTCGGCTTCTGTTTTCCTCAGTGTCTCAGCTGTGAGATGGGGTTAACTGTAGCACATGCCACACGATTCCACCATGTAACATATAGTGTGTACATGAGGCTTTAGCTCAACAGGTGCATGTGGTAAGTTCCACACAGCTCCTTGCTCTTACTGGGCTTGTTACTTTTTCTCACTCTGGCATAGCACAGCACACCTCCTCCATAAACACTCTGTAGGTCACCTTAGCAGAAAAACACTCATTTCCTTCTCTGGCATCCACAGCCCTGGTTTACTCTGATTAGACAGTAACACGGAAAATAATGACCATTAGGCCCATGCTCGGTTGTTTCTAAATCCTTGGTTTGGCATGGGCATCAGGGTACAGCAGATTAACTGCCCGCTTGAAATGCCTGCAACCCATGTCAGAGTGCCAGTTCAAGTCCTGGCTATTCTGTTTCCAATCCACCTTCCTGCTAATGCACCTGGGAGGGCAGCCTATGATATTCTGAGTGCTTGGACCCTGCCACCCCTCTGCAATCCTGATGGGGATTCACTGTGGCCATTTAGGAAATGACCCAGTTGATGAAAGATGCTCTCTCTTTCTCTCCCCAAACCCCGTGCAGAAGAGACTCCGACTCAAAGAGCAGGTACTTTTCAAACCTGTGTTTCTAATCAGATTATTTTTAAATTTCTTAAAATTTTTAAAGATTTGTTTCTATTTTTCTTGGAAAGGTAGGGATACAGATATACAGGTATACAGAGAGAAGGAGAAAACGAGAAAGATCCTCCACCTGCCAGTTCACTCTCCAAGTTGCCACAATGGCCCGAGCTGAACTGATCCAAAGCCAGGAACCCAGAGCCCCCTGAGGGTCTCCCACGCAGTTCAGGGTCCCAAGGCTTTGGTCCATCCTCTACTGCTTTCCCAGGCCACAAGCAGGGAGCTGGATGGGAAGCGGAGCAGCCAGGACATGAACTGGTGCCCATGTGGGATCTGGAGCATGGAAGGCAAGAACTTCGCCACTAGGCTATCACATCAGGCCCATCTTTTTTGCTTTTTTAATGAGAGATCTTCCATTTATAGGTTCAATAACCGAATAGCCACACCTGCCGGAGCTGGACCAGGTTGAAGCCAAGAGCCTAGAACTCCCTTTAGGTCTCATGTTGTGGGACAGGGTCCAGGGCAGCCAGATCAGAAGCAGAATAGGCAGGACTTAAATGGCCCTTCATTGTGGGATGTGGCTCAGCCCCACTGCTTCAGATTCTGTGAAGGCCTGTGGGTGTCGCCATATTCAGAAGCCAGCGCTTGGTGAAAGGAGGTATAAAGTATTGTAGCCATTTTTTCCCCGTTTTACCTCACTGGACGCTCCTTTCAGGAAGGATAGATGCTTTGACAACTTCGCTTCCTGTGTCCTCACAGCCCAAGTCAGACAAAGCAGTGTGGGCCTACCGTGTGTTTTGAAAAAGGGCGAGTGATCTAGGTGCGTCTCTTTCCTGCCTCTCCGACCCTGGAGTGAATGTAATTCCGGAAGGGTAGGACCTTAAAGCTTAGTGCGGGAGAGTGAGGGTTTTTTTTTTTTTTTTTTTTTTTTTTTTTTTTAAATTAGGCTGCAGCAGGATTTTTAAAAGAACCTTTGTTTTCTTGAGTTGCCTCTCCCTTGTTGTAAATTGTTGACTCCACCCAGGGGCACACCACAGCCAGCCTGCTTACTCCCTGCCAGCTGTCCGCTGCACCGCTGCCCCGTTTGCTTGGCAGCTGGACTCAGCTCCCGCCTCACAGAAAACAGAGGCAGAAATTCTGCTTCCCTGCCTCCCCTTCTTCTGCTGTTCTCCCCACCCCTGGAAGCTCGCCCTAGTCTGTTCAGTCCTGCTTGGCACTCATCTGGTACCCTCCTAGGAAGAGCTGTAAGGTCTGTCTAAAGGGGTGCCCTGGCCAGCCCCGCCAGATTGGGTACTGCATGTGGTGGTGTAGAAGAGCAATGTAAAGACCAGACTCCTAACGAGCCCCAAGACAGCACATTAATATAAAAAGAGGTTGTGTGAGAGATTTAATCTAGGGATACTTGTAGACAATATGGAGCCAACTATTTATTAGTTGATTTTTTTAAGAAGGTAAGGGGTTTGAAATAGAAAACATGGTCTTGGCCTCGAGAAACTGATGGGATAGTTGAGGGGAGCCACACAAGGAGAGAATGTGAGTTGGTCGCATCCATGCCATGTGGGAGGCTATTGTGTGAGTGTGCCCAGCCTGGGTGGTAGGGAAGGCTTGCTGAGGCAGGTGCTGTGTGACAGGGTCTTACCCAGAGCCGTGCGGTGAAGATATAGCACAGACTGTGTCAATTATCTTGAATTTCCCAGAAGACACTAATAAGAAAAGTAGAAACAAACAGGTGAAAATTGTCTTAACACATTTTCTTCAACCTAATATATCTGAGATATTACCATTTCACTATGTAATCAATATAAAAATTATTGAGAAATTTTATATTCTTTTTATTGTACTAAGTCTTTGAAATCCAGTGCGTATTTTATATTTACAGCACATCTCAATTTGGATGCCAAATTTTCAACAGTTAAAGTAAAATGTAGTCCTATCAAAGTAATAAAGTTGTGTTTAACAGACACATATTTTATATTGCTCCAATTTAAAATTTGTAATTTAAATGAAATAAAGTAGAATATTCAGTTCCCTTCTGGCACTAACCACATGCCAAGTGCTTAATAACTGGTGTGGCTAGGAGCCACCATACTGGGGAGCATGGTTCTAAAAGGATAAAGAGATGTGAAACAAGAAAATTAAAGGGAGAGCAGGAGTTTTGGCATAGCAGTTAAGACATCGGCTGTAATGCCTGCATCCCAGTTCAAGTCCCAGGTCCACTTCCCATCCCAGCTTCCTGCCGATGTAAACTCTGGTAGACAGCAGGCATTGACTCAACTGTATGGGTCCATGCACTCACACAGGAGATCTGGACGGAGTTCCTGACTCTTGACATCAGCCTTGTCCAGCCTTGGCCGTGTGGGAGTTTGCAGAGTGAAGGAGTGGATGGGAGTTCTCTTACAGCACTTGCTCTGTCTCTCAAATAAATCACTTAAAAATGAATGAATGAAAGTGGAAGGAATATGGGGGAAAAAACAGCATGAACAGAAACATGTAAAATTGGGTTTGCCATTCTCAATAGTATAGTTCTCCTATGAGACAGTGGGCACTTTGATGGGAAATAGAGATGGGCCCAGAGCCAGAAAGGGAAGGAACAGACAAGGACAGCCTTCCAAGGCCTTGAGTGCTCGGACAGAATCTGGAGCCACACGTTTCCTGCGTGTGGACTTCCTGTGGGGAAGCTGAGGCCGGAGGGAAGGTGCTTTCAGGAGTAGGCCCTTGCTGGATCCCCTAAACTGCATGCTCCAGGTGGTCTGAGTCAGCAGCTCAGCAGGTGCACATCTGGGACCAGGTAGCTTGGCCTTAAGCACAATGAGGCTTGGTCTGGAGGGAGTGAAGTGCACATTTTTCTTAATATAGAGAATAGAAATCAACCCAGTGCTTATGGGCTCACAGCAAGTGTTCCAGAAGGAAGGTGGGATTATGGAAATGCTTGGCCAGAGGCTGAGTGTTCCACATGCTTGAGAGTGTGGTGAAGTGCCCTGGCCTTTGTTCCTTACCATCATGACATCCACAGGCTGGCCTTATCCTAAGTCCTGCTTTCCTTGGCCTCACGGGGTGCTGCCCACTGAGACAGGAACCCCATGTTGTTTCTGTCATGTTAAGGGCTTGGGAAAAGTGCTGTATGATCATCATTCCAGATAGTATTCCTGAAACTCACCTGATGGCACCTTCCCAGGGCGCAGTGCCTTTCCCTGAAGAAACGTCTATCCTCAGGGAGATAAAATGTGCTTCCTGGCTCACATCACGCAGGCATCCCAGCTGGAGTGGCGCATGCACCATGTAGTCACCTGAAGGAAAATCTGAAAATGCGAGAGAGGGCAGTGAGATACAGGTACAGGACCCAACCTACAGATGTCAACTGCCATCTGCCCCCTTTGAATCCTCAACACCCAAGCATGCTTAGCTGCCGCAGAACCTTCTTGCAAACACCTACAACCACCCCAAATGCTTGCAGCTTACATGGAAAGAACTCAAAGGTTTCTATAATTGCTACCTCCTGGGAAAGTACTCTCCCTGAAACAGGTAACCACTGTTGCACAGTGAGCTGAGGTTCTGGGAGAAGTTATCCACCCTCAGGACATTCCATCCAGGGGAAGAAAAACAGGATGCATAGTTCCAAAACTGGGGAAATGGATAAGAGCACAGGCCAGGGCCATCCCCTTTGTTCCTTTGTCCCTCAGGACATTTCTGGGCCTCCCCGACACAGGCACATGGTGGGGCAGAGGCTGTGCCCAAGAAAAGCACACTGCTTTGGCAATCTACTAATCTGTAGTGCAAGTTTGGGGCCACCTTGGTCTGTCGGGACTGCTGTGCGAAGCCACTGCCAACAATAGAAAAGTTTCTCCGACTTCTGTAGCCTACAGAGACGTCCAAGACCATAGTACCTGCAGACCCACCGTGCTGGAGAGGGCCTGTTCCCAGCTCATGGGAAGCCTGACTTTGGTAACGCTCTCATTTGGCAAATGGGCCAAGGTCATTGTCTTGGGCCTCTATTACAATAAGAGCACTAGCTTCACTGGTGAAAGCTCTGCCCTGATGTCCTGGTCACCTCCAAGGACCCTCGCCTTGGAGGTGAGGCTTTCCATGGATGAGTTCCCAGGGACATACCCAGTCTAGAGCAGGAGGCTGGAAATTATGGGAAGTCAGATTTGGGCAGGCACTGATGGTTGTAACCCTCTGATGCATTGCTCAGAAAACGTTAGCAAGCCTTTCACCTTCCTGTTCCTAGACAGCTCCATCAGGTAGTAACCACAGCCTCGGGTTTGTTTGGTCATGCATTTTAAGATTTTAAGAATTCTAGTTCTCAGCCCCAAACTTCTGTGCTTTATCTGTCTGCCTAAACTACTAGCTTCCAAACTGTTTGTCCATGACCCATATTGAAATATGAATGTATGTGTTTTAAATCGTGAGTCTCTCACTGCAAGCAGTTGTCTTTGCTGTGTGTGCTGGCATCTGCTCTTCTATGCCACGGAAGGAAGGGAAGAGAAGAAAGAAGGGAGGGAGGGAAGAAAGAAAAGCCAAGAGAAAAAAGGCAAGGCTGGCCAACAATCCACCTAATTGAATTTTTGATCCACTAATGGGTCCCACCCAGAGTTTGGAAGCACTGCCCTTGGCTCAGGCCTCTCCCTCCATTTTAGCCTCTGCTTTGAAGTGGACACAGACGACAGCCACAGGGAGAGTCTTGCTATGTCCTCTTGCCCTTATGTTGCTCCCAGATGTGACTGCAGAGAGCTCAGGAGCATCCCCTTCGTAGAGACAGCATCTGACAGTACAAGCGGGGCACCAAGAGGGCGGTGGGCCAGGTTGTCCCTGTCTCTGTCTCATCTCCCGATTGCCTCCCCTCTTCTTCTGCCCATATCCTCTTCCATCTGAGATGGAAAATGTGGTGGGCCCCAGGACACGGTCATCTTTGGGAGGGGATGGATGTTGGACCCTGGAGGTGCATTTCAGTAGTGTCTGCTAAGACGTGGTGGCGAAGGGGGCAGCCAGGCCAGGTCTGGTTTACTCTCCAGCAGCTGGTCCTGAAGTTGAAGCTGGCCCTCATGTGACCTAAGTTCCTATGGCATTTTCCCAGCCAGCCTGGGAGTACAGGGCAAGAGCATGGGTACAGTCCCTCTTTTTCTGTGGGCTCTGCTGTGACAGGGAGGGGCCATCCAGGCCCTTGAACTGGTGGTGTAGTATCAATCTATGGGAAATTCCATGAGTGTACACAGATTTTTTTAAAGGTATTTTTATTAGAAAGTCAGATTTACAGAGAAAAGGAGAGACAGAAAAATCTTCCATCTGCTGGTTCGCTCCCCAACAAACCATAATGGCCGGAGCTGAGCTGATCCGAAGCCAGGAGCCAGGATCTGCTTTAGAGTTTCCCATACTGGTGCAGGGTCCCAAGGTTTTGGGCCTCTACTGCGTTCCCAGGCCACAATCTGGAATCTGGAAGGGACGTGGAACCGCCAGGATACAAATGGGTATCCACATGCAAGATGAGGACTTTAGCCACTAGGTTACTGCACCGGTCCCTCTACCCAGCTTTTGACAACTTAGTGGATGCTTGTAAAGATGAATAAAAATGCAACTTCAGATAACATCCCAGTTTGTCGCAGTAGGCATTTGGCGGAGTATGCAAAACTGGGTTTGGAACACCTGCATCCATTCCTTGGGTGCCTGGTTTGAATCCCAGCTATTCTATTTCTGATCCAGCTTCCTTCTGATACACACAGATGATGACTCAAGTAGTTGGGTCTGCCACTTTCTGCAGGAGACCTGCATTAAATTCCAGGTTCTGGCTTCAATGTGACCCCAACCCTGGCTGTTGCAGGCATTTAGGGCATGAACTGGTGGATGGAATATCTCTGCCCTTCAAATAAAAACACATAAATACAATTATATAGCACCCCAATGTACCTTCAGCAGTAGTACAAAACTCCCCCAAACAGCTTCAGAAAATGAGTTCCATGTATGTAAAAATCCACCCTGCCAAGTTTCTAAGAGAGTCCTGATCATAGAGACATCTTGAAATACAGAGAGAGCACCAGGACCTGCTATCATCCATGTCTGGGTTCCATTGTTATCTCTTTTAGAACATTTCCCTGTACATCCAGGGTGATGCTCCTCTCCATGCCTCTTCCCAGTGGCTCACACAGTGGGTGTATGTGATTATAGCTTGTAGGGTTCTTGCTTAATTTTAATTGCTCCGATGAAAGCAAACACCGTGGAGGATGCCTCATTCCCCCGACTATAATGGGGCCATGGGTGTGAGCAGACGTGGGCCATCCATACCGCAGCCTGTGATGTTTTAATTTCTGAACAGTGGCTTGATGGGAGCTGGCAGAGGTTTGGGTACTTCCTCGGGCCTTTTGCTAACCCTCAATTAGAACTTGTTCTTAATTTCCCAACCCATTTTCTCTACCTTCGGGATATGGCGGAAGGTTGGTTCTTCCATTGTAGGAAGTCTCAATGCCTTCCTTCTCCTCCTCCCTGCCTGCCTGTCTGCCAGCTGTGGGACCTCCCGGCCTCATTGTCTGACCCCTCTCACTTCCTGTCCTCCCTCTTTATGTTCTGCTCTGTCTCTCTCTCTCTCTCTTTCTCATTGTCCTGCCCCCCTACTCTCCTTCCCTTGCCTTCCTTCTCCTCCTGTGACTCATTGAGCAGTTCTGTCGCTGTGCTTATTGACATAATCATTTTTGAACACTGCGCAGAGATGATCAGGCAAAACACGGACTTCAGGAAGAGTCTTAGGCCAACGATCTGTGAGGTGTGGGCCTGCTGTGAAGCCAGGGTCTCCAGTGTGCCGGGCCTGCTGGGCTGGCCGGATTCCCCTGGGGCTGCTCATACGTCTGAACTGGTCAGCCAGCTGCCCCCACCCCAGCCCCAGCTCCTCCAGCAAATCCCCTGATGCCAAAGGGAAGTAGGTGGCGTCTGGGTGCTGCTCCCTCTCCACCCTTTTCTGCCCTACCCTAGCAAAGAAAGCATTTGTCTAAAAACTACCCTTTGGCAAGGACTTGCCATCACCATTTCAGGTTATGAGACCAAGCCTTCATTTGTTGATGGCCTCATTCCTAGGCCCTCTCCTCCCCTTCCCTTCTGTCTGCTCTTTTGTCTTCCTATTTTATACATCCCTCCATGGTCCCCTGCTTTGGATTCCTGTCTGTTCACTCACTCTCTGCTTGTCTTGGTGTCTCACCCCTCTCTTCTCCACTCATCTTGCTCCATTTTTCTCTCCTTGGCTGTCTTGCATCGGGATGCTGCGGACATCAGGCAGCAGGGAGAAGTAGAGCATGCTGGAGGGAAGTGTGTCAGACATGCACAGGACATTCTCCCAGATTATTTCAAGAATATTCCTCATAGGGAAAGGATGATGAGGCACCCAGAACCGTGAATTCAAGACTTTGCAACTGCCCAGCTACTCTCCAGCCCTTCTAAAGCGATCCTGCGTACTGAACTGCCAATGGGCTTTGGAACCAGGAAAGACCAAGTCTGAATCCAGGTTCCCTGAGCCCTGGTGTGAAGGTGTCAAGCGCGGGGCCAGTGTGGTGGTGTTACAAGTAAAGCACCACCTGTCACACTGGCATCCCTTGGTTGGTTTGAATCCCAGCTGTTCCACTTCTGATCCAGCTCCTTGATAACGCAGAAGATGGCCCAAATGCTTGTTCCCTGCACCCACATGGGAGACCCAGTAGAAGCTTCTAACTTGGGCCTTGGCTCAACCCTGGCCTTAGGGACTATTTGAGGTGCAAATCAAGTAGCAGATGGAAGATCTTTGTCTAACTCTGCTTTTCAAATATATACATAATTTTTTTTTTTAAAGAAAGGTGTCAAACTTCCTGAGCCTCAGTTTTCCATCTGTAAATGGTGGATAGTAGTCCTTCTTGGAGTTGCAAACACTAAATGAAACAGCAATGATGGACACATGAGGGACGTGTGAATACAAACCACCTTTCCTTTGTGAGAAGACTTTGGATGGGTAACACACTTGACAGGTGAAGTGCAGGAGGGCCTAGCATTGCTTGCACTGGTCTCTGTGGAGAACCCAGACCACCCCCAGAAATCCTCACCCTCCTGTCCACAGGCCCAAGTGTGCCCATGGAAATGGATGGATTTAAGCACAGAACGTTGCAGCCTGGCCGTTGGTGTCTACAGTAGTTGAGAACATGGTGTGGAGATGGCTGCTGCCATTACTTAGGTCTGCATGTCACTTTTCCTATCTGCAACAAAAGCGAATCCCGTCACCTTCCCCCGAGACCCTGACTCAGCACACACCGAATCGTTGTCTTCCTCCTTGTTTTATCTTTCAACCTTCTAACAATAACTCTCCCATAAGCATTTCATTATTAACAATTGCAAAATCCCTTCAATGTTAAAAATTAATGCAGACATACTGTATACATTTTGAACCATTCCGCCAGGTCAGAGCCAGGTGACCAGGGATTTAATCCTGGTCTGCCACAGGTTGGCAGAGCCCCAAGTAGTTAAGCCAACCCGCAACTGCTTCCCAGGCTGCACATCTGCAGGAATCCAGAAAATCAGATTCTGGGATGCAAACATTCAGAGTTACATCTTAACCACTCGGCCAGTTGTCCACCCCAACTTCGCTTTTTCCACAAACTCTTTTCAGGGCCTCATCTTTTCCTAGGTGTCTGATTGATAATCTGGCTCCATAACAACCATTCTTAGTCCTTTCCTACTTTGATTTCAGGGAAAAAGGGGAAAGCTGATAAATACTGAGAAACAAAAGAAGGTGCAGCAATTCATTCATTTGTTCATTTTCTTCTCTAGTCAATGATTCTATTTCAAGCTCTGCTCTAAATGCTGAGCCCATAAGTGACACCTGTTGTATGCTCTAGAGAATTCTGTAGTCTGCACTTCATACTTAATTCTGTGATCTCAGATTTGATTCTGGGATTGGAAAAATAAAATCTCTCAAGAAAAGCATTGAGAAATTTGATGAAACTCAAATATTGTCACAGAGTTAGATTATATATTGATGTGAAACTTCCAGATTTAGACTTGTCGTGCTGTGGTTACATAAGAGAGTGTTCCTATTCTAAGGAACTATACAATGAAGTGTTTTAATTTTGAATTATAAATATATTTGCATAGAGAGTGAATTATAAATACAACATCAGGGCAAATAGATTAAAATATGACTGCAAGATCTTTAATTGCAAATCAATTATCACAAATAGAAATATTTCCAAGGACCCAGGTAAGGGCCTGTATGTAGATCACCACAGGTTGTACAAATTGAGGAAGCCTTTTTTTTTTTTTTTTTTTTTTTAATGTTTCCTGCAGAAATAGTTGGAGGGGGCCAGGATTCTGACAGCAAGTTAAATTACCACTTGGAGTGCTACATCCCCTGTGATTGTTGTTTTAGATACTCTGCTTCAGATCCAGCTCCCTGCTAATGACCCAAATGACCCAAGTACTTGGGCCCCTCCCACTTGAAGGGGAAGCCCAGTTGGAGTTCTAGACTCCTAGTTTCAACCTGGCCCAGCCCCAACCATCACAGCCATTTGGAGAGCGAACCAGCAGATGGAAGATCTCTGCCTCTCCCTCTGTCACTATGCCTTTCAAATAAATAAACAAGTCCTTAAAAAAAAGAAAATATTTGCAGAAGCTCATGAGTAAATGTTTAAGGATCTGTTTTGATTCACTTTGGCTTTATTTGTAATGCCAGCAAATTGGAGACAGCAAAAATGTCGAACAACAAACGAAAGGTTAAATGTATTTTTGGTCTGTTCTTATTTTGGATTACCATAAAGCTCTTCAACAGATTGAGGTCAATATATACTAACACAGAAAGGGGTCCAAGGTGGATTGACGGAGGAAAATGAAAGTGATTTTTAGACCAAAATATTTACAGACATCCCCTAACCTGCCTAGAATTTTTCCACATAACAACTGTGAACTCAACCCTGTCATCTTCTGTGTTTCACCTTCTGTACAGTTTTTAGTCCTTTCTGTGAGAAATTCAGCATTTCAATGTAAAGTAGGTTTCTTGTTGGATGCTATTGTCTAGCTACAGGTTAATAGTAGTATTCTGAGCCCTTTTAAAAAGTAAAAAAGGATTGGGCCCAGTGTAATAGCCTAGCGACTGAAGTCCTCAGCTTGAACATGCCAGGATCCCACATCGGCGCCGGTTCTAATCCCAGCAGCCCCATTTCCCATCCAGTTCCCTGCTTGTGGCCTGGGAAAGCAGCCGAGGATGGCCCAAAGCCTTGGGACCCTGCACCCACATGGAAGTTCCAGGCTCCTGGCTTCGGATTGGCTCAGCTCTGGCCGTTGTGCTCACTTGGGGAGTGAATCATCAGAGAAAAGATCTTCCTCTCTGACTCTCCTACTCTCTGTATATCTGACTTTCCAATAAAAATAAATAAATCTTTTAAAAATAACCAAATTAAATTATAAAGGATAGATTCATTCATTTATTTGAAAGGTAGGGAGTTACAGAGACAGGAGGAAAGATTAGGATCTTCCCTCCACTGATTCAGTCCCCGGAGTAGCACACACAGCCAGGCAGGGCTGACTAGAGCCACATCCACGTCTTCCACATGGATGCCGGGAACCCAAGCAACAGGGCCATCTTCCACTGCCTTCCCGAGCATTCAGAGTACAGCATAACAGCTCAAATCTCAAATCAGTGTTCGTATGGGTGCTGGCTGGCATCACAGTCAACCGCCTAACTTGCTGTGCCACAGGACTGCCCAGTCTGAACCCAGTGGGGTAAACTGGGCTAAGCTGTGCTGTTCAGTAGGCTAAGTATGTTACACACGCTTTTGACTTAATGTATTTTCTATTTATGATGGAGTCACACACCAACACACTTACAGTGGGTGTTACAGGACATAACCCCACATCGAGATGTACCTTAATGTGATTGTTTTCATAATAAAACCCCTGACACTGCACGAGCACATGCATTCACTCAGTCACTCACACACAGTTGTGTGCTCACAGGAAAAGGTTTGGGAAATTGCCCACGAAACAGATAGCAGGCCACACTCCAAAGGTTCCTGGTGTCCTGTGGGAGAGTCACGCAGCTCCACCTCTGAGTCCTGGGGCTGGCCGTGGAGGGTCCTCTCATAGTGCCTCTCATAGCAGCACACATGCCTCCAGCTAGCTGAAAATCCCAGAGACCAGACCAGGCTAGCAGCATGTCAGCTGCACTGCAGAACCGGCCCTACCCAGTCTGTGGGAAACACCCCCAGTGTGGCCCCAGATAATGGCCAGTGCCCCTCCCGTTAGCCACCAGGCCTTCAGGGCAGGCAGGGTCATTACTGAGTTCCCATGAAGGGAGTGTTTATTATTGTTGTCGGTTTGATGCTGATCCCAAAAGGACCTAATCAACAGGTAATAAGACCTCCTGGGAGAGATTAGAAACCTCAACTTTAACCCTGTTATAACCACAGCAAAGGAAGCCGAGCCGCTACAGAGCTGCACAGTGCATTCTGCAGGGCCTGCTGCAGGTTGGAGTAGGGGAATTGGCTGGGGAAGGGAGTCTCCTGGGAGCCCAGGGGAGATACCTCAAACATTGAGATTATCCCCATAATATACCTCATCCTCATCTTCATCTTCATCCTCCTCCTCTTCGTCATCATTATCATCATCATGCTTCATTGAAAACCAATGCTAGGGCTTGGCAGTGTGGCCTAGTGGCTAAGGTCCTCGCCTTGATCCCATATGGCTGCTGGTTCTAATCCCGGCAGCTCCACTTCCTCTCTATCTCTCCTCCTCTCAGTATATCTGACTTTGTAATAAAAATCAAATAAATCTTTAAAAAAAAAAAAAAAGAAAAAGAAAACCAATGCTAGTCGCATGGGTCTCAAAAACACACAGGCCCGAGTGGGCATTTGGCGCAGCAGTTAAGACCCTGTATAGGACACCACGTGCCATGGCCTGGAGCCCGGGGTCATGTGCTGACTCCACTTCCAAGTCCGGCTTCCTGCTGACGCACACCTTAGGAGGCAGCAGATGATGGTGCCGCTCCCCATGCCCTGTCTACGCACGAGGCATAGTCCTGGTTCATGGCTTCGGCCTGGCCCAGGGACCCCCGTGCTTGTGGACACCCAGCAGCTGCAAGCTCTGTCCTTTTTCTTTCTGAGTCTCTTTTGGGGGCTGGGGTGGAGGTGTGTTTTCAGGACACAGGGTTGGTTACACAGGAGGAAATCTTCAATCTTGTTGTTTGAGACAGAGACAGTGAGTGCACCACTAGAAGGACAGTGTATCGCTTCTCAGCCTTTTGGCTAAGATCAAGTGTAAAGGAATAGCGGGCAGTTCCGGGGTACAGCAGCGTGTTAGTGGGGCAGGGAAGGCTTACATTCAAACACTAACTGCGGCATTTTTGGGGGGTGTCTGTGAAACAGCCTTGTATGCCTGCTTTTCTTCCTCTTGGGTTACATGCAAAATTTGTAAAACTAACTAGTAATTAATACCAAAAAATGCATATTTAAGTGTTTGCGTCTCCGTAGCACCTGTGACTCACCTGCCAAGCTGTTAGAGAGGAAGTTGGTCCCATCCATTAGCAAATTAATATTGCCTGCTGAGATTACAGAGTCGTGACCCGTTTCTCACTGCCCTCATGGTGACCAAGTGCACTGTTACCACAGGAGAAGAGCCTTGAGCTGGACCGGGTAACTGCACACAGGTGACACTGTCATTGTCGCTGATAGATGGTTGATAGATGCTATGATTACTTAGGGCCCCGTTGATGAATGATGGGGACTTGGAGAAGAGGTACCAACGCAGAGTGGCTTGGCCCCACATGGTTTTCTTTCCGACTTACACAGAATCATGACAGCCTCTCGTTATTGTTGTGCAAGATTTTACGTCTTGTGTAAAACTAACTGCAAATGCCTTGTCTGCTGGGTCAACTGATTCAACCAGGCCCGAGAGCACCATAAAGAAAGTGAAATGGGCTGGCTACAAAGCAGGCCTCTCACAGCCCAACCTTCGTGTCCTCTGCAGGAGAGTCTCTGTGCTTTTCCAGCTCACTAAATCCTGGGTTCTCCTCCAGCTGACACACAAATCCCGGAAACCGAAAGAGTCAGGCAAAAGTCATTGTGTGTACAGTCTTAGAGCTGGTAAGGAGCATCAACCTCATTCAGGGAAAAAAGGAAGTGAAGTCCCACAGATTCCCTTTAGACGGGGCGTCCAGGCATGTAGCATTTGGATCTGCAGAGTGTGAGAGGAAGAGAGCAAAGCAAGACCTGGACCCCTATGAGAGACAAGTGTGTTCACTGCAGGAAGCAGGCAGGGAAGAGCCGCTACAGAGCTGCACAGTGCATTAACCAGACTGGGCATAGCAAAAGCTTACGGAACAGAGAGGAGCACCCCTGGTATGCCGTGGGGACAAGGAGCTTGGTCAGGCCTCCATGCAGTGTTGACAGAACTGGGTGTGCGTGTTGGAGGGGATGCTCTGACTCTGGGGCTAGTGTTTCAGGCAGCAGGCCTGAAGTTTGCAGAGGCACAGAGCTGGTGGAGGGTGGCGAGTTTGCGATCCAGGAATAACCGTGAGAGAAAAGATCTAAAAGGCTGTGAAATTTTTTTTTTACCTGAAAATCCCTATAGTAATAATTGTTTAAATTAGCAACACACATGGAAACTTGAATAGCAGACAAACAGAGGCAGTGGGCAAAGATGCATCTGTAAATGGCCAAGGGTAAAGATATGGCGTGACTCCTGCTGCATGCAGGCCTTGCTCTGGTGCCCTTGGACTTACTCGATAGCTCTCTGCACACAGGGAGCTCAGCGTTGGAGGAGCCACAGACTCAGACCTGGCCAGCCGACTGGGTGATGACCACAGCCAACAATCTGGTGGCAGTGAGTGGGAAGGCCAGGAAGTGATGCCTGAGCTGCCTGTTGAAGGTTAGCCAGGTGAGGCAGTCATGGCATCAGGCCTCCATCAGAGGTCCCCTGAGGCCCCTGAGGGCTCACGCCAGACCCCCTGTTGGCTCCAGTTACTCCTAGAAACTCCGAGCCAACTTCTTCACCAGCAAGCGCTGCTTCAGAACCCTCACGTCCTTCACTGGCAGGTTTGCCTGGATGACTCCTTTTGAGTCCATGGGTAGCAGCTATGTCCAAAGAGTGGAAATCAAATGTATCACCTGGCCAGTCTGTGTGGCAAGGGTCTCTGCCTGTCCTCTGGAGGTCTCCTGGCCCTCCAAATGGATGCAGGTACGTTTCATACCATAGCAAGTGACTTTGTCCCATAATCATCTGTGAGCTCACAGACTCACAGAGGAGTTAGGATGCAAACCTGCCAGCTGGGGCTGGGCTCCTGAGGTACTTCTGACCAAGGATCAAGCTTCATGGAGAATTTCAACTTCAAAGTCAGCCTGAGATGACTTTAGAGATGTAATTTTAGGGACAGCAGGGTGTGTGGCTGCCATTCCATGAGCACCCATTCAGGGACTCTCATGTGTTTTCTTTCTTGACTCAGCACATCCTGCGAGAGGGCTGCTGTGCAATAAACTCTTTTGCACAAAATGAAATTGGGGCATTCCGAGGTTAGAAAAGTTGCCCAAGTCCACCTAATAAATGACAGAAGTGGGTTCTGACCTCAAGCCCGGGTTCTTGTTTTGCTTTGTTTTTATTTTGATCTCAGCAAATACAGGTAAATTGAAAGACAGAAATAACAAGGAGAGACAGGCTAGCTATGTTTATGTGAAAGTGCTTTGGAAAGCTGAAAAAAAAAAACCATCGCTGCATGTCAGCAGTTGGCCTGTGAATAGGAAGTTCATTTGTTCAACTCAACAAAATCTCTCTCAGAGCATCGAACATTATGTGATGCTCCATGCTACAGGGAAAGAAGGGTGCTGCTTTAAAAATATATTTCTGGAGCCCCAGGTCCAATGGAATAAGCAGGTGAGGATGCATAAATATTTTCCAAAAAGAGTAGAAAGTACATTCTGCAATAGAGAGGGGGCCCAAATCTGAAGCAGCAGCACTTGGCACGTGTTCTGACATAAACTCACAGGATGGGTCCAGGCTCTTAGTAAACATGTGTGGACGGGAAGACGGGAGGCATGCCACTCAGGAGGCTGCACCTGCTTAGGGAGGGGCATGTCACACAGGATGGCCAGCTGGGCAAGAATGACCAGAGGCTTGGGGGCTGGAAACCTGTGGTGTCAATAACAAAAATGAGGAAGTGAGGCAGATATGACTTGATCTCAATCTGAAAATGAGAAGGAATAAAGAATGAAAGATGGACTTTCATGGGGCCCTGAGATGGAATTTTATGCTAAAAGCAAAGGTCCCCATCAATGGGAGACCCTGCTGCTCAGAGACATTCGGCCCTGACTGGACACTCTTCAGGTTGTCACTGGGGTGGGACTGGTATCAACGGGAAGGCACCCTGAGTCCCACTGGTGGGAGCATGTCAACTCTGATATTGATTTCTCATTGCACACATTCTTGTCAGTACTCACCTGGTGTTACAGACTGTTCTAGGATATATGCCAGGCCACCCGTCTGCTGTCCTCCTTGCTATGACCAGTCCTGCTCTGCTCACAGACCCAAACCTCAGAGAGGAGGAAAAGCAAAGAAGGAAATGTAGTATTTACTTGTTGACAGGGTTACTGAATGGTTGCATGATGGTGTGCTGGAAATTATCCACCACCTGGATTGCCCTTAACCACCGTCTTGGGTAGTGGGCCAGTTACCACGGTGAGATGGTGAACTTGTAAATAGAATCCAAGCCCTCCAGACAATGCTCCCAAGAAAGGGAATGTCACTGAGGGGGGTCCCCAGGAGCCAGGCACAGAAGCTGCCCTGGGATGGCAGCAGCCTATGTGACACATGCTGACGGTGGACTGGGCAGCCCAGATCAAGCTAAACACGTGGTCTTTGTCTTCTTTCTCTCTCCCCCTAATTCCATACCTGTTACTGCCAAGAATCGGACACACAAAGCTCACCTCTTAATGTTTCCAAATAATTCTGTGTTAACAACTTGACTGTCTGGTATGTGACAAAAAAAAGCCTGACAACAAAAATTATTATTCAAAGTAAAATATTATTTTAGGGCAACATTATTTTTTAAATTCACATTTTTCATTTGTTAGAACATGTAGCAGTTCTGTGAACACACAGATAAGAGGATACAATAGATATTTGACAGTGTAGTTCTCAGAATATTTGCATATCCAAGAGATTATTTCAGCAAGTATACTTAGACTGACCCTATTAACCATTCACAATATTTTGTCTTGAATCCAATTCACACTCTATAGACATGTCCAATTCACATTTCAGCTCTTACGCTATTTTCCCTTTTAGACTTTATATTAGGAAATAAATCCATAACATCAAATTTCATGACAACATCTGCCCCAGCTGACATGATTGAAAGGGAATTTTACTCATCCCAGGTTATTCTGTTTCTTAATTTGTTCTTCAGTATGCCTGAGAAGCCGACTGTGTGAACAATAGAGACCACAGGTGCAAAGGCACAGCTGGCCCCCGCCTGGACAAGGGCAGAGAGTGACTGCAGGGAGTACTCTGAAGTGACAGGGTCGACAAGATGACAGGACAAGATTTCCCGGGCATGATGACCCTGCCCATTTGCATGCAAGCTGACTCTGCCAAGCTAGCACATAGAACATTCGAGATTAATGCAGATCAGGGTATATGAGGATATTTCAAAAAATTAATGGAAAAAGAGAAGTTTCTTATAGGACAAAAGTTGTTTTGAAATCTCTTCATAGTTTTCTTCTAAAAAGTACTTTTTCCTGCATGGGCTTCAAATTTTTCATACCAAAATTATCTTTTAGTTACATTTTTTTCTACTAACTTTTTAGAGTACCCCCTTGTATACTGTGCAGTAACCTCTTAATAAAGAAAAAGAAAAGAGAAGGGGACTCCACTAACTGTTCACCATGTTCTCATCAGTACAGTTCCAGCAACAGGTTGAAACAGTTCCAGCATCCATCAACAGATGAGTGGATACACGAGCTGTGGCTTCTATATCCAGTAACATAATGTTTAGTATTAAAAAAATAATTAAGTTGGGATACATGCTCTGATACAGATGCACATTGGAACCATTATCATAAGTGAGATAAGCCGGACACTAGAGGCCAGATCTTGTAGGATGCCATTGATTAAAACTATCCAGAACAGCAGATCCAGAGTGAGCAGAGAAGAGAGGAGGTTTCCAGGGACTGAGAGGAGCAGAGAACTGCACTTCTTGCCTGTTGGGCACAGAGTTCCCAAGTAGGGCGGTAAAAAGCTTGGAAATACTTAGTGGTGAGAGTTACACAACATGGTGATTGTATCTAATGCCACTGAATGGTATGCTTAAAATGGGTAAAACGGTTCATTTAATGTGTAGACTTGACCACAAAGAAAAACTAAATGATTTGGAATACATCTATAAATCCAGAAAATACCTAACACCAGCCAATTGGATTGAGAGCACCATGGGTGGGGGGTGTTTGGGTAGCGGTTAAGCCACCACTTGTGTCACTTGCATCTCGGTGCGTGTTGGAGTGCCTGAGTTCAAGTCCCAAGGCTACTTCCAATTCTCACTGCCTACTGATACACAAGTTGGGAGGCAGCATGTGATGGCTCAAGGGCCTGCCACCTGTTAGAAAGAAAGGGCTTGAGTTCCTATCTCCTGGCTCTGGTCTGGCCCAGTCCCAGCCATTGCGGGAATTTGAAGAGTGAGCCAGTGTATGGAAAACCTCCATCTCTCTCTCTCTCTCTCTCTCTCTCTCTCTCTCTCTCTCTCTCTCTCTCTCAAAATTCAAATAAAATTTTTAAAAAGAAGTCATGAAAGCAGTAAGTGGAAAATTAAATCAGCAACAGGTAAAGAAGACAGGAAGTGGCTATCTCAGAACAGCTGTCTTAAGTGTGGCCAGAAAAGAAAGCCCGCTGCTGTCTGCGCCCTGTGCTGGGGACTGCGGACACCACATCTCTGTGGCTGTGTGCCAAGCTCTCCTCTGCCGCTTTCAGGGCAGAGGTATCAGTCTCCCTTGGCTGCATTCCCATCTGTACCAACGTGCCTGACATGGCACCACCTTCTGGAAGAGGCTTGTGGCCAGGCATGCCTCTAACCTCAAGAAAGGGTTCCAGCCTGAGGTCGTGGTCTCTGCCGCCTCCTGCCCCACACGTCCTACGTACTCAGACTCCTGTGTCTTCCTGGTCTCAAGGACAGGAAGGGATGCTGGAGGGGAACCTGTGAGGTGCAGTAAGGAGAGCTCCCCACCTCCTCAGCTGCCGCCTCTGGCTCAGAACCCGGGACAGGAGCCCACCGAAGCCAGCACAGGCAGCGGAGCAGGCAGGCAGTCAAGGGTTTCCAGGTCCCCCGGGGCTGATAATCACATTCTCCAGCCAGGTGCCGGCAATAGGGCTCCTTGCGTCCAACCTTCTTGGCTCTGGGCCAGCGTTTCCAGGCCTCCCTCCACCCCACGGTTCCTTCCTGTCATCTTTCCACCCAGAAGCCTGTTAACTGTTTTCCTGTGCTTTTATTCAGATTTCCAGGCACCCTGCATGTGTTAAACTTCAAAGAAAGTTTGCAGCCATAAGCACACTGGCGTAACAAGTGGAAGCGCCAAATGGCTGTGTTGGGAATGGTTTGTTAAAAATGAAGGAGCTGGACTTTCTCTCTCTCTCTCTCTCCCCTCTTCTTTCAAACGAAATTGCATTTGTGGCTGGATTGAGCCTCCCAGTATCAATCCTGAAATTTGTAAAGATGAAAAGCAGAACAGCGGCACAGTATTTAAAATGTAAAATGATTATGAAATGGCACTGGGCCAGTGTTTATGAATCATTGAATATGATCATAAAATCATAAAAAATAATCACCAAAAGGTAAATAAATTACCCAGCTTACTGCATCTTTTCATGAAGGGTCTGACACAAAAGCTGCGCCATGAATGATTTATGCCTGTTTTAACAATAATACTCGTTTTACTGAAAGATGGTCAGCACTTGGGCTGCTGTGGGCAACGTGCCAGTTGTCAAAAGGTTAATGTTTCAGCAGCAATACATTAAATTATGAATAATACCAGTCCCAAAATGGAAGGTTATTAGCTCAGTGTGCTTAATTAGCCTAGCTAGAACTTTGCCATCAAGTAGCAGTGCCCATTACTTGAGCAGTAGCTCTGATGGGTGCTGGCCACTTTGCTGGGGCACAGAGAGAGAGAGAGAGAGGAGCTACATGGGCACATCTCTGGGTAACCACATCTCCAAAGCTGGTTCTCAGGATATGAACCTGGCCTGCGGTTTATCCAGAGACTTTCCAGAAGCCAGGAGCAGGAGATTGTCTGGAAGAGCATGGTGCTTAGAGACCCACACACAAACAGCACAACCTGCTCCCACGTATGTTGGCTCCCGGAAAAAATGGAAAGGACCAGGCCCAGGTGGGCAGACCCACAGGCACTCTTCCAGCACAGGTGTTTATTGAATGGTTGCCATGTGCCCAGCCCTTACAAAATAGGTAACAGGACAGATGTGTCTTTAGATCCAAGAGAGAGAGAGGACAACCGAGTTGAACAGCTGGCCATGGGATAACTGCATTCATTACGGTCATAGGACTGCTGTGAAAGGTGAGGTTAGGAAGCCAACACCTACACGGGACTCTAGATAGGGATTCTTGAAGTGAGCTGCCGTTTGTTCTCTTGCTGAGGGGGCATAGGAATGAAGTAGGTGAATGTGGAAAGAAAGATCTTCCAAGGGGAGACTGTGAAAAGTGGGCTTCTATCTCCAGAAAGAATGGTGCCAGAGGAAAGTCATCCATTGCTTACAAGGAGTAATGGCAGGTTACCTGTCCTCCTGAGCCATGAGGCAGCCTCTGAGCAGACATCTTGCATATGTATGTGTTCATGTGCCTGCGTGTATGTGTCCACACTCAACCCTGCAAGCCTTCCCACTCCCTGGTCCCATCCTGGCATGACCCTGCCAGGTGCTCAGGTTTTGCACTCAACTGGGAGAGAAACTGGGGGCTCACCCATGGCTTGGAGATCCTATCGCTGGAGTTGAGCTGTCTGCCCTGTCACCCAACTCTACTTAGTACTATTAGTAGCTTGTTTTTCCAAGCCCTAAAATTCATTTTCTTTTCCCGCCTTGCTTCCAGAAAAATAAATAAAAGTGAACACATCACTCATTTAAGACGAGGAATGGAATTTAGGTTGCGTTTTTCTTTCTATTTTTATGATTAGTTAGAATTTTCCTGGGAACCCTGCCAGGAGGGCATTATGGTGAGATAATGTCCTGTATTTAATCAGTGCTGCAATGGCGAGCTGCGCTGGGTGGGGAGAGGCAAGCTAACGCATCCTTCTGTCCTGTTTCTGTTTGCAGGAGCCGACCGTGTCGCCCAAGATGAAGATGAGACTGACAGGCAGCATAGCTTCAGGCTTGAGTGACAGCGCACGAGTGGACAGGGCACAGCCGTGACGCCAGCTCTGCTTGCAGGACCCAGAGGCTGCCAAAGAAGCTGAAAGAGCAGGGGCCCCCACACTGACCCAGGTGGCCAGCTGGGGTTCTGCAGCCCCTGGACTCTATTGGCATCTTCCTCCTCACCATTCAGACTTCTCCTGGCCGGAGCTCCCATCTGGCTGTCACATGTGCGTCTCTCCTCGCTTTGCAACTTGAGCACCATGTGCCAGGGAACACTCAAGGCCCTTATGTGAACCTGGAGACCAGCACCAGGTAGGAACCAATGATCTCCTTCTCTCTGTGAGCCTGGGTCGCTCAGCGTTTCTCCCGGAGAAGCCTGCACTGCAGGCGAGAGCAGGCAGTGTGCAGTTTTCTGAGTTGATCGCGTTGGAACAGCTGTTGGATCCCTGGCTGGCTAGGGAAGGATTCCTGGTGCTAAACAAGGAAAGGCCTCCTGGGAGAGATGTCTGGGAGGAAGGAGAGAACTCAGCGGCTCAGGGGAAGAGCAGAAGGGGGAGCTTTTCCTCACCCTGAGAATGGGCACAAGTTGGCCTTTGTCTGCAGATAACATGGGTGGCCAGGAAGGCTGGTGTGGGGGGGGCTCCTGGAGCCCTTCCAGATTTTACTGTTGTCCCCCACTCAGCTCAGTGTCTGCCAGAGCCATCTGAGCAGGTGAGGGCTGCGGGGAGCACAGGATGCCCCCGAGCAACCTATAAATAGCAAGGCGAAGACAAACTGTTTATGGCTTAGCCTCATGAAGCCCATATACGTCTCTCCCAGGGCGCACACAAACAGGCGCAAGCTGGAGCCGGCCCACGTGTGTGTCCCAGGAGCGGGCATCCCAGACATTGTATTCGCGCTTGGCTTCCTTCTATGAAGGCATCCATTTGATGGAACGGTTCGTAACCAGCCCAGCAAGCCTCGTGTGGAGACAGAGCTCGCTTTTTCTTCTTCCTCTTCCTGTTTGCAGGGAGAATGGGGCCTTTCTCTTCTCGGGCCCCTTGCGCTCTCCAAAGTTGTCTCACAAGGTCATTGCCATCTGACAGCGCTCCTTTCAGTGCAAGGTTTGGTTGGAAACAATGCTCTGTTTTCTGGGGGGGTGGGAGTAGAGGAAGAGGGAGAAAGAGGGTGTGTGCTGCGGAGTCTCTGGGCCACCCCAAAACGTAAATGGGCTATTATTTCCCTCGATTTCTTCAGGCACCTGGATCTGCACGGTGTTGGCATGTATGTGCATATATGATCTCTACATGCCAACTGAGCAGAACAAGGGACTAGGGGCTAGAGATGTTCGTGTCTGGTTCTAAGCCGCTCACTCACTGCATGTCCCTGGACAAGTTGTGAAGCCGTTTACTATTCAGGGTCCTGCGTCCCAACTCATCTGTCTGTGAGATGCCTTAGTGGGCAAATGTTCTGTGACTGTGATTGCGAAGTGCTTTACACACAGCCCTGTACAGAACGTCTGGGCTGCCATCAGCACCGATTTCTGAGAGCAGTAAGAGGATGTGCTAAATGTTCTGTGGACCATCTGAAACCCTGACTTGGCTGGTTTGCATGAGCAGGAATGGAAAGTAGTGACAAGTAGAAGGGGCCCATTCTTAAAAAAAAAAAATCCTTCCTAGATGTTCTCTGGACTTTCAGCTGCAGCAATCATGGTTGCCACTGAATTATTATCTGGAAAATCAAGCAGTGCTTTGGAAACTATTTTGGGGATTTCTGAAAGAGGTCCCTATTCTGCAAACCGTTGGATCTAATGAGGGTTGAGGGTCACTCACTGAAACCAAAGTTTACTGTTTCGAGTCATAATTAATCATCAGCAAAAAAACAGAGAAAGTGGGTAGAATAAGCGACAGGGCTCAGCAAGGCCCAGTGCGTGGGATGCTAGGAGCCTGCTGGCATGGCCACTCAGGCTGGCGTTGGCCAGCTCCACAGGAGTGTGGCCCACTCGGCACAGCATGCTGGCCTTCTAGGAAGGTAAGTCACTTGCTGGTCCAAGAAAGAGGGATTCCTTGAGGTTCCGCCAAAAAGTGCAGCCAGAGCCAGGCCTAATATGGCGAAGGCCTCGGCCAGCTACTGTGTGGGTCTCCACCAGGTGGGTTTTCCCACGCTGCCTGGCCAGTGTGTATTTGCAAAGAGCTGGACACTGTAGTCTGCCTGGTTAGTGGGGTCTTCTTTAACTTCCTTTCCCCTCTTCTCTCCTGTCCCTTTCTCTCCTTCATTCCTTCCACAACCTGTTATAAAACATACTATCGATGATGAGGGTCATGCACACAGTTTGAAAGCAACTGGTCCCTGAGTTCAAAATGCTTTGCATCCCCCCAAAGACTGAGTGGACAGATAGCCACACCTACTCTTCAAGAGAGTTATTGTGATGAATTCAGAGAACATAGAGGAGGAGGAAAGAAAGTAGGCCTAGAGGGACTCTCAGAGGGGAACTGTCGGGTTGATGTCGATAGAGAGGGGGTCACAGGTGGTCTAGCAAGCATCCATAGATGCTTTGTTTACTGTGCTTGGAATTTGAGGAGGAATCGAGGCCAGAGATGAGGTTATCAGTCACTAGCCTCAAGGCAAGCACAACTTAAGTTCTGAAATATTTCCTTATCCTTATAGCTAGCATTCAGTTTCCCAGGTCTGGACACAACAGCATGTGGACTCTCCAAGTTTTGTCATTCAGTAACAAAATATCAGAATCATTATTAAAGGGTTCTGGTCAGTCTTGCAGGACGATCTGGAGACACAGGCCCTGAATCTACCAGGAGAGCCTTGCCCACGATGTTCACCCTGATTCATGCCAGTCAGTGTAGGGTCAGTGGACAGTGCAGTCACCCCACTAATGGTTTAGTGACCACGGAGTCCATGGTGTGACTTGCATTAAACCCTTTGTTTAGTGGCACAGCTAGCTCTGCAGGAGCTCAGCTTTCTCCTATTTGACTTCTTGGCAAAAAGATGTGCTGGATAAAAGAGAGGCAGGTCTGTGAAGGGGAGATACTCTGCTTGGCTTTGGAGTGGGTGTCTGTAGGCACATACCATGTTACATGCAAATGCAGAGGCCTCATCCAACCCGAGGCCTCCCAGTGAGCCACACCCTTCTGTTTCCAGCTCCTTCCCACTGGAGTGTGCTGCTGGGCCCCACCATGGATACTGATGTGCGTGATCTCCCTTTCAGGATCTGAATAGGGCAGAGACCCTCCAGCAGGCTGCCGGCCCGGCCAGCACTGTAGGGGTGGGAAGGCTGTGATAATGGTTTAAATTCCATTTGTTTACCCAGACCCATGTTCTCACCACCTGCTCTGACCTGTGAGGCCTGTAAAACTTTGTTTGAGGGTAGATTCCCTCTAGGCGCTTTGTCCCACTCATTTCTCCTCTGTCCTGCTCAGTACCTGGACCCAGCACTGACACAGAGAGCATACAAGTGATTGCTCTAATATTCCAGGCTCTATGTAATCTTTAAAACAAGAGAAATGAAAATCTTGTATGGCTTACTTACAAACTTTTTCATCTTTTATGATTCAAAACATTTCCTGGTCTTTGGACCATGTTAAGTTTCACACTGTGTTTAGAATTTGGTGACACTCAGTTTGACTACTGTTTATGAAGAGTCCAAAGTGACACGAACAAAGTAATCCTCCCCCTCCAAAAGATGAACAAAGGCCACTTGCTTAGAGAGTCCACAGGAGTCTCATCTGTCATGCCCCATGTTTAATTAGAGTTATAATCACCTCTCAGGGGGTGTCTCGAGGCTTCATTGATTCTACCAACTTCCCCATGACATATAAGACTCATGATGTTTAACATCTGTCGCCTGGGGGCTTTGAGTGGAAGGAATTCCTCTTGCACTCTGAGAGGATGAGGCGTTTCTGAAGTCAACATAGAAAACAGTACCTGTTCTTTCAAAGTTGTCATTCACAGCCCTGTATGCCCAAGAACATGGCTCGTTAATGCTCCTTATGAGATCATCCTACTGAGGTCTGTCTAGCATTGTGATGCTGTGTGTTAGGCTGCTGCTGGTTATGGTGGCATCGCAATGGGGCACTGGTTCAAATCCTGGTTGCTCCACTTCCGACCCAGCTTCCTGCTACTGTGCCAGGAAAAGCAGCAGAGGATGGCCCAAGTGCTTGGGTCCCTGCACACATGTGAGAGGCCCAGATGAAGTTCCTGGGTTCAACCCTGTCCATTGTGGCCATCTAAGGGAGTAAACCAGTGTATGTATGTATCTCTCTCTCTCTTTCTCTCTTCCTCTTCCTGTAACCCAGCCTTCCAAATAAAATAAATAAATTGTAATATAAAATAAACCAAAAATATCCTGCTGAGCTGCCTTTCTCCATCTGTGGAGAAGGAAACTGTCCTCTGAGCAGACCTCATCAGGATCCTTTGCAGTCAGCTGCTCTGAGAACAGACCTAAGAGCCATAGAGACCATTCCAGAACTTTCCTACTTCCAAACCAGTCCTTCACATCAGGTACTGTGGCGTGACATCCTTGCCTCACAGCAGATCAGCAAATGTCTTACCATGTTTGTTATCTGTAAGTTACCTCCCTCACACACAATGGGTAATCCTATAGTCCTAGAAAACAAAGCAGCATTGCCAGGCATGGGGCTGGAGCTACTGTCCTAGACCAGGAATTCTCAATAGGAATGCTCTTGATATTTTTCACATGAAGATTTGTGGTTTTTTTGTTGAGATTGTCATTTTGAGTCGGTTGATTCTTTATCAATGGAGGAAATCTGCCTTATGCCCTGGATTGTATTTATTTGAATCCCTGGTCCTTACCCAAAATGACAACCCAAAAGTGTTTCTAAGGACTTCCAGATATTCCTGGGATCAGAGGTGGGGGGCAAAGCCACATGGAATCTAGTGTTCAGGCTTCGTGTAGAACAGGGGTGGAGACCTGAGGCTGTGGGCTTTTCTCTTGGGGGTAAGAGTGGATTACATATGGGATTTGTCTGGCCTGGAAGAAATAGGAGACCCATGGCCTCGCAAGAAAGCTACTCAGCCCAGGAAATGCACTCCTCACAGGCTCACCTTTGCCACGTTTTAGATCAGAGGATCACTCAGATGCAACGCTGGCCATGTCAAGGGAAGCAGTGACACAGAGGGAAGCTAGATTTCCTTACCCAACTCTTTCGCATCCTGCTCATGCACTTTGTCTGTCACATCACAGAGGGGAGGGAGGTATCGTCAGCATTAAGTCCCCTAAAAACCCTTACTGCATGTTCTGCTAACCTCGATGGGGCTCCACCAAGGCAAGAGTGTTTATAAAACCATCCTCCCCGATTCTCCTCTGGAACCGAGGGAGCCGTGACACGTCACAAACGGTGATGTCAGCTCTTCTCAGCATTGTCATCACACCACATTTCAAAGAATGCCTTTTTCTAAGGAGCTCATTTCTGCAAGCAGTGACGAAGGGAGAACTTAGGGACCAGGGTGCTTTGTGCAAGCACACTTCCCTCAGGCCTGAGAAATACTGTTATGGGGTGTGAGTGAGATCACACCAGACATGTCTAAGGTTTATTAAGGAGTCTTTATTAACCAAGCTTGGTGATAACAGGACCCACTAGAAATAGCAAATCACAACTCCATATGACAGTCCATCAAAACCCCAAGAGGAGCAAATGGTCATTACCCTCAAGTCCATCCATGAGCTGAAGACCTATGTCCCAGCTTCCACAACAATATAAGTTATCCTAAGAGACATGCAACGAATAACCTGGACACACTTACAGAGCTGCAGACATTTACCTTTCCCTGGCTTCTCTGCCCATATTCCACTACTGCTAGGCCTCACCTCTGCTGGAACTCCCAATAGTACACACATTAGAAATACAAAGCGTCTTAGCATTGCTATCTTCATTGTCCCGCCCAAGCAGTGAACAGAGGGTGAGGAATACAGACACACAGGGGCCATGCTCAGGGGCTACCTGTCCTCAGAGGTACTTGGGCCGCCAAGAGTCGGAGTACCAGAGCTACGGAAACACATGACCAAGAGAGCGAGCCCCTCCTTATAGCCCCTTTATAGGGGCTTGTGAGGGGAGTGGTTATACAACAATGCAATACTGCCCCCTCTCAGGTGATAGGTGAGAGTCACAGGTGGGCAAGGAGGGAACACCTAGGCAGCTTCCAAGCTCGTGCCCTTGAACTAGCTGCCTAACTCACCACAATACAGCCTGCCAATACTCACTGCAGAATCTACATGAAAATTTGAAGTGGGGTCATGGGAATAGCATATAAAATTTGTTCTTCAAAAAGAGGTTGCTAAGTAGGATATTGTGCTGGGTACTCTGAGATATTTAGAGGCATCTGACCCACACCCAGGAGGCCCAGAGTTTTTTGTCTTGGCAGTAGAGCCAACAGGTAGCATCAACTTGCATAATTACAGGTCAGGGTCAGGCAACCTTCACAGCAAAGGCATCCAGAACAGGGCCATAGGAAAAGCTGAACTCTGCACCCAGTGGCCCAAGGCTCGACCACAGATGCTGGACGGGTGTGTCAATGATGTGACCCAGAACATCCCTTTACCTTCTTTTCCACGGAAACACAGACGATAAAGAGTAGGTAGGTTTTAGAGAGATGCTTGGTTATATATGGAGGTACTTCCAGAAGTGGTGGAAGACAGAACTGAAAGCATGAATGAACTTATTTTTAGTATAAAAATTGTTTTTGAAATCCATGCAGTTTTTTTCATAATATGCATTTTCCATGTGTTAGGAGAAAAAAGATCTCATGGGAAAGACGATGAACTATGAATTTGTCTATTAGTATTTAGTTGACTAATTGGTGTCAGTGTAAAGGACAGTGTGTCTAGGGACATCAAAGTTTTCATGTTTCTTTTTTTTTTTAAGATTTATTTATTTGAAAGTCAGAGTTACACAGAGTGGGGCTGGCATTGCAGAGCATTGCAGGTTAAGCCATCACCCATCCCACGTAGCTGGTTTGTGTCCTCACTGCTCCACTCCCAATCCAGCTCCTTGCTACTGCATCTGGAAAAGCATCAGAAGACAGCCCAAGTCCTCTGACCTCCGCTACCATGGGGGAAGTGTGAGCGGAGTTCCAAAGCCCTGCTTCTGCCTGGTGTACTCATGGCAGATGTGGGCATTTTGGGGGTGAATCAGCAGATGTTTTAAATTTATTTTTTATTTGAAAGGCAGAGTTACCACAGAGAGAGAAGGAAGGAAGGGGAGAGATCAGGAGAAAGAGATCTTTCATCTTCTGATTTACCCCCCAGATGGCCCCAGTGGCCAAAGCTGGGAGCCGGGAACTTCTTCCAGTCTCCCACATGGGTGGGTGAAGGGGCCCGAGCACTTGGGCCATCTTTTGCTGCTTTTCCAGGCCATTAGCAGGGAGCTGGATTGTAAGTGGGGTGGCTAAGGCACAAGCCAGCGCCCATGTCTGATTTCAGCAACACAGACTCACCCTGCTACACTGAGGCACTGGCCCCATCTATAATTATAAATATTTTTTAAATAAAGTTAAAAAATAATGAAATATATCAGTTTGGGCTACTGTGTGAAATGTCATGGACTGGATTACTTTTCCTTCTCACAATTCTGGAAGCTGGCAGGTTCAAGGTCAGGGTGCTCGTGGATTTGGTTCCCAGTGAGGGCTCTCTTGGGGGTGGGGCAGGAACATTCAGGAACATTCAGGCAGGAACATTCAAGTCCATCAGGCTTTCCTGGCCAGCCAGAAGCGGAGGCCAGGCAGGCTACTCCATGCATGGCAGAAGGGGCAGGCAATAGTAGGAGGCGTCCACAAGTATTCTAAGAAAAATACAAGGAACATGGAAGAAGCCACAGAAGCCAGGCCACTGGGGCGGAGAGAGTGGACGCCAATAACTGACATTTTTTTCCTTGGCCCATGGCCCTGTAAGAAGAATGTCAGACATGCACCATGCAACAGGAAGGCCAAAGGGACTCAGAACCAGGTCACGTGAAGCAGAGCTGCAGGAAGTGGCAGTTCCTAGCTTTAGAAAGATCAGAGAGAGGGAGACAGAACAGGAAAAAGGGCACCTGCATCAGGAAACTTGCTCTGTGTTGCCCTTGCAGGGTGGCACTAGGACTGTGAGCAGCCACAAAAAAGGCAAGGAGGGCTCTGCAGCACTGGAGTTACTCAAACATGGCTGGAAAATATGCTTGCATGTTCTTCAGCAGCTTGGGTGGTGACTGGGAACAGTTTGTGCATCAGGCAGGTAGTAGAATCATACTAGAATCAAAGAAAGTGTTGTTGTTGTTGCTTAACAGAAGGAAGGGCATGAGCGTTGGGAGGTTTCCATGTAGAAATGGATCAAAAAAGATGTGAGTGGTGGAGACAGGCAGGTCATGGGGTCTGCAGAGGGGAGAGGTGAGTAAGCGGAGGATCATGGGATCGGGGAGGGGGACCTAGACGCATCAGACTTTATGGCCACAAGGACCAGGGCTGGACCAGGCCAAAGCCAGAAGCCAGGACCTTCATCCGAGTCTCCCACCTAGCCATCCGGGCCTGAAGTACTTAGGCCATCTTCCACTGCTTTTCCTGGGTCATTACCAAGGAGCTGAATTAGAAGTGCAGCAGCCGGGCCATGAACTGGCTTCCATATGGGATATCAGTTTTGTGGATGGTGGCTTTACCTAATACAGCTCAACACCAGCCCCATGAAATCTTTTGCTGAAAAGTAAGAAGCTAAGGTTTGGTGAGGGTTGAAGAGTGTGGAAAAGGTGTGGAGTCATGGGCTTAGGGAGTTTGTTGAAAAAATCAGCAGTCACTTATAATAGGCTGTTGCTTTGGGGACTTTGTTTAAAAGGGAATGTAAATTCCAGGCTCGTGGAGGTGAGTAATCATAGGATCAGACTGTGAGCTCTCAATGTTCCCTAAGTGGCTGCAGCATCCCGGGCTGGGACAAGCTGAAGTCAGGATCCAGGAACTCCATCTTTGCTTTCCAGGCACATAAGCAGGGAGCTGGATTGGAAATGGAGCAGGCGACAGTTGAATCATGGCTCTGATACCGGATAATGATGCCATAGGTGACAGCTGAATCTGCTGTGCCAGGATACGGGCCCCTGTAATTTACGTTAAGAGAGATACACTGAATTTTTTCATGTATTTTCTTCCATTTTTTTTTTCTCATTTACTCCCCAGTACATGTTAACTATGTTTGTGGGAAATAATGGCATTGGCTTGCATTAGTTTCACTCTGTTGACCCAATGTGACCTCTCCTTGAGCCTGTTTAACTCTGAAATCTTCAGATAATTCCTAAGTCCATGGGAGATCTCTGCAAACAGACTTGTGTCAGTAGAGATTGCTTGCTTCCTCATTCTTGCACAATTTTTAAATATAACTTAAACACCAGTAAAAATATCTTCAACTTTTTCAACTAAATTTTTCTGATGGATACAGCTGATTGCAAGGGTATCTGCAATTAAAAGCTAAAAGAGGAGAGTCATTTTGTTAAGAACTTGGTCAAGGGCCCGACAAGATAACCTAGTGCTAAATGCTCACCATGCATGTGCTGGGTTCCATGTGGGCATCAGTTTGAGTTCTGACTGCTCCACTTCCCGTCCAGCTCCCTGCTTGTGGCCTGTGAAAGCAGTTGAGGACAGCCCAAAGCCTTGGGACCCTGCACCCTCATGGGAGACCCGGAAGAAGCTCCTGGTTTTGGATTGGCTCAGCTCTGGCTGTTGCGGCCACTTGCGGAGTGAACCAGCAGATGGAAGATCTTTCTTCTGTCTCTCCTCTCTGTACATCTGACTCTCCAATAAAAATAAATAAATCTTTAAAAATTTGGGGGGCGGGGGACATTTGGCACAGCTGTTGTGATTGTGCTAAATGTCCCACAGCCCCTGTTAGAGTGTCTGTGGTTCAAGTCCCAGCTTTGCTTCCTACTAATGAGCATCGTGAGAAGCAGCAAGTGACAGCCCACGTGTGTGATCCCTGCGACCCAGGTGGGGGGCCAGATGGAGCTGTGGGCTCCCAGCTTTGGTCTGGCCCAACCCTGCCTGAGGCAGGTTCAAAAAAAGAAATGAAAAAGAACTTGAAGAGATAGAAAGAGAAGAATTCATCTCTTTAGAAAGAAAAAAGAAAGCTGGTAACATCCTAATCTCCAATTTTACCTGGTTGGGGTGGGGGCAATAACAGCTAAATCATTTCTGGAAGAATCTGTTATGAATACAGTGTTGGGAACTCACATCACTTGATAGAACAAGTCCTGTCAAACTGATTCATTTCCTTCCATGAAAGAATAACAAGATTTTTAGCAAATTGAGGGGATATGATAAATGTAATCTTTGTTTTATTTAGCAAGATGCTGGAACCTGTCGCTCCTGACATGTTGGCCAATAAATGCAGAAAATCCAGGGATGAGCACTCGCCATCCAGTGGGCAATCAAGCTCCTGTCCTGGGGTTCAGGTTGAACGCCACACCCTGTAAGAGAGGTCTGACAGCAGAGGAGCTTACCTGAGCTGCTCTAAGGGATGGAAGGATCCTGCACTGAGGGTCTGTGAGTACTGGCACGTGGGTCTGATGATGGGCTTGTCCTTTGTGGTGTTGATGACTGAGTCACCCACAGAAAAGCAATGATGATTCTATGATTTCTGCAAAAGAAAGTCGACGCTGGCTGCTCAGCAGCCTTGCAGACCCTCCCCCCAAGAACTTCCCAACAGCACCAGTTCACAGGCTTCTCCATCACCAACCATCAGGGAGGAAACGAGGAGACAGCAACTCTGAAGGCAGGTGAGATGTGTGGAAATAGATCTGTCCTGCTCTCAGCGACCAAAAGGGGAAGACCCTTGTGGGCCTTCTGTGCCTCCCAGGGGACTCCGAGTCCTTCGGTGATGCTGCTGCTGGGAGGCGAACTTGCTGGTTTGCAGGTCCACTCTACTCAAGGACTCCCCCACCCTGCCAGGCTGGGTAGCAGTGGTGTCATGTTAAGCCATCTGTGCCCTCAGCGCTCCTCCTGAGGACATCTGCGTTTGCTTGTGCTCCTCCAATCTCAGTGACATGATGCCTGGTGCTGGGTGTATGGGGTACCCAGACCTGGAGAAGATGCGTCCTTGATCCTGTCCTGTTTTCCCAGAACTGACATATTTTTTAACTTAGAGCCTCCAGACCATGAGAGTATTTCAAAAAGTTCATGGAAATGGAAGATAAGTTTATTAGGGTGCAGGAAAATGTTGAGCACTGTACAGATTCCCCACGTCCAACCCCGACATTTTCCAAAAACTTTTTGAAAACCTCTTCATTCCTGAAAAGAGCTTCTTAGATCTGCGAAGGCCCCTGTGGTTCATGGAAGCACTCTCACATTCCTTGGGTCATGACACTCCAGCCAGGTCCCAGCAACAAGTAAGCAGCATCAGGGTATGTTGAACCATTGCTGAACCATGCCATGGGCCAGGTATTACGGCAAACGCTTTGCACCTGCCACCTCATTCAGTCTCCAGACAACCCTATGGAGTAGGTGCTGTTATCTCTAGTCGATATGAAAACACACCTCAAGAATGATTCCACTGGCTGGAGGGACAGAGGTGGGACCAGGACACAGGGCTTTGACGATCTTGTCATGCTCTTCAGATTTGCTTCATTTTTCAATGTTAAGTAAAGCTCAAGTAGCTCTTCCTTATGTTTATTTATTTCTCTGTTTAGGAGGGTTTTTTTTTTTTGCTTTTATTTTGCATACATTTCATAGAAAATTGAGATACAGGAACATTCATTTTAGTGCCCCCCCCCAAAAAAGAAGCCAAACTCATAAGGATCTTCAAAAAAGCTTATCAAAGAACTGGATGTTTGGCATAGGAGTTAAGTGGCCCCTTGGGATGCCTGAATCCTGATTCTCTATCCATACCCCACACTGGAGTGCTGGAGTTCAAGCCCAATCCAACTGATGCATACCCTAGGAGGTAGCAGGTGACAGTTCAAGTTGATGTTTCGCTGTCATCCATGCCAGGAGATCCACATTGGGTCCCGGCCCCTGGATTTGTTAGCCTGGCACAATCCTATCTAGTATACACATTTAGGAAGTAAACCAGTGGCTAGACTATGAAAGACCTCTATCTTTTTAACAAAATAAGTAAAAATGAAGAAGAAACGATCATGAAGGGCGAGGCATTTGGCCCAGTGGTTAAGCCAGCAGTTAAGCGGCCCACCTTCCACATTAGCGTACCCAGGTTCGAGCCTTGACACAGGCTCCTGGATCCAGCTTCTGCCAGCACAGATCCTGGAAAGCAGCAGTGACGGCTCTTGTCGTCCACTCGGGCAGACCTGGACTGGACTTCTGGACTAGCCCTGGTCATTTACAGGTGCTTGTGGAGGGAGATATTTGTCTCTCTGCTTCTCAAAAAAAGAAAAAGAAAGAAAAAGAAAAAAAGAAAAGAAAAAAATGCACAGTGTGAAAAAACTACACAGATGGGCTTTTGTCTCCATGTTTCCAGGAATCTGTTAGAGCTCCCTGGTTTGTCGCTGGGAGAGACGCCCATCTCTGGCTCCTAGTTGTTGGCACTTTGTGTGGCATGTGTGTCATCAGCTGCCAGGACTGTGTCTCTGATGTGGCTATTTACCTTGACAGAGAAGTAGTAGATAGCTGAATCATATTTGTCATAAATTCAAGGATGGTAAAATGTAATCCTCAACCCACTTCCTGTTGTTGTTCTGTCATCGTCAGCCAGGACCACTCTTTTAACAAGTAGTACCGGAGGGACTTCTTGAAACACAGGCCTGATCTGAGAAGCACGGACTCCATGTCCTCAATGCCATTCCCTTGTTTAGCCTGTCAAGCGTTTGTCTCTGTGCTCGGAACAGCCTTCTGTCTGCCCTTCGGTGCCGTCTTGTCGTCGTCATCATCGTCATTATCATGATCATTATTCCCTCCTCACCACGGGCACATCGCTGAGCACCAATTAGCACTGTGAGCATCCAGAGAGATGAGTTCGGGGTAGACTCCATCTGGTGTTCTCCTTGGGGAAGCAGGTGGAGCAACATGTAGCAGTCATACAGATCTGCCTGTGTGTTCCCATCTCCCTGCAGGTATCGAGCCTGAAACACGACCTTATTTTCATGCTAGTATGCAGGGCGGGGATGATGTCCAGTGGGTTAAGCCGAAGCTTTGGATGATCGGAGTGCCTGGCTCAAGTCCTGCTAATGGGCATGGGGCAGAGGGCGATGGTCCAAGTACCTGAGTCCCAGGCTAAGTCAGGACATGAGAGACTTAGGTGGAATTCCAGGCTTCTGGTTTTAGCCTGGCCTAGTGCAGCTGGGCTGGGCATTTGGAGAGGAAACCAGTGGTTAGAAGAACTCTCTCTCCTTTTCCATGTGTCTATCTCCTTCTCTGTGTGTCTGTTTTTCAAATAGATAAATAAATAAATTCCTAAAAAAAAAAAACAAAAAAACAATGACAGCTGACTGGCATAGGTTCCAAAGACAGGGGCATCTGACGCCTACAGCTAGGGGCTAGGCACCTATGCCGCATCAGCCTCTGTGCTCCTGCTTGCTCAGGGCCCCACTGAGACCAAGATTATGACAGTGACACTGGGACCCTCCAGCACTGCTTCTGTTCAAGTTTGAAATACACACATACACACACATTATTAGAGAGCCTGACATGTTAGCCTAGTGGTTACATTTTCACTTTGCATCCACCAGGATCTCAAATGGGTACCAGTTCATGTCCCAGCTACTGAACTTCACATCCAGCTCCCTGTTTGTGGCCTGGAAAGCAATTGAGGATGGCTGAAAGCGTTGGGACCCTGTGCACCTGTGTGAGAGACCCAGAAGAAGCTCCTAGCTCCTGGCTTCAGATCAGATCAGCTTCTCCAGCCATTGTGACCACTTGGGAGTGAACCAGTAGATAGAGGATCTTTCTCTGTGTCTCTCCTACTCTCTGTAAATCTACCTTTCCAAGAAAAATGAATAAATCTTTAGAAAAAATGATTAGATTGATCCTCAGAATTCTCGAATGGCCTGATAGAGAATGTACAACAGCAAAGTCCTTCACCTGTAACACTTGGACACTTACAATAAAAACATGCCCAAAACATTTAGAAAGTTCTGGATTCCTGACATGGGTTTGAAACCTGAGGAGTAGAGGAGATCATCCATCTCCATGCTCCTGTGGGCAACCCCTCTGCCAGCTTGGCAGCTCGCTGAGGGAACAGAGATTCTCTCCTGACTGTGGCAGGGCCTGCTGACCTGGCACAGTGCCCACACTCTGGAGACCAGTAGTAGTGTCCCAGCTGTAGGTCTCAGTCAGCTCTTCCACATCACACTATGTCTCTGACATTCTACCCAACCCAGGGGTAACACACACAATAAGCTCTGCACGGTCTCCTGCAGAATCCCACCCCTGTACCTGTTGAGGATGTTAATGTCATACTTAATGATGCCTTTGTAACCTCACTCTTACAGGACAGGCCTGCGCCTCCCTCTGTCCTCACTCCAACCCCCATACTTACAGGTGGATGAGAGACTGGTACCATGTCATGGTAGGTTAACCCTCTGCCTGTGGTGCTGGCAACCCACATAGGCACCGGTTTGAGTCCCAATCCAGCTTTCTGCTCATGTGCCTGGGAAAGAAGTGGAGGATGGTGCAAGTCCTTGGGACCCTGAACCTCCATGGGGAACCGAGCAGAAGCTCCAGGCCCTGGTTTCATATTGACCTAGCACAGGCCATTGCAACCATTAGGTGAATGAACCACGCTGGCTCCCCCTGCCTCCTCTCCGTCTCCAGGACTTGCCCAGCTCCCTAGGTCTTGGGCTGGGTGCATGCCCCCTTAACCCTCTCAGAACAGGAACCTGCCTGTCTGTGGGGGAAGAGGGCTCCCTGACTGGCAGCAGTGATGACAATGCGGGACATAGACCGGAAGGAGAAAGGCTGCATGTAAACAAATGGCACACGTTTGGCCCACCTTCCCACCCCAGCCCCTGAATCTAGAAGGCCAATGGAGCAGGAAATTGAGTGGCTGAAAGGCAGCAGCCTTGCTTTGCCCTCCCTCCTCTCTCTCCATCTAACCCTGGGCCTGGGAGGTTTCTGAAGCCTTCTAGATCTTTTTCCCCCCATTTAGAAATGTTGATGATAAAGAGGGAAGTGTGTTTTTCAAACAGAGTGAAGACTCGCTGGGTGACAGATCTGAACAGGACTAAAGCAGGAAGGCAGGCCTTGTTGGAAAGGGGTGTGTAGGGGGAGGGGGCGGAGGGTGCATCCAGAAATGCATGTGCATGCCAGCAAAGAGAAAGCAAAGGAAAATGTGGCCAAAGAAAGAGCAAGAAGCTCGGGGCAAGAGGAAGGCAGGGTGGCTACGAGCATCAGGCAGGCAGGGAGGGAGAGCTGGTTGGGAGGCCGGCGCACATGTGTGAGAGAGACAGTGATGTCAGCATTTCCTTCTGGGGTGGTCACGCGGGTCCTGCCAGGTAAACAGACTAGAAATAGACTCCGTAAAGGCAGTGCCCACTGCGGGAGGCAGGAGGCCATCTCGCTCTGCCCTCTCCTCTCCCTGCAGCCCCCACATAGGCAGGGTTTCAGGGCTTAGACACGGGTATTTTAGAAACCAAGGAATAGGGCCCAAGGAGGGAGGGCTGCTTGCTTCTGTAATTAGCTGAAGGAGGTTGGACACATGTGCATTTCCAGTAGAAGGGAGGTGGGGCTGACTGTGAATTGAAGCTTAGATGCCGTGAGTGGCTCAGGCCTGGGTCTGCACACCCTCCTGTATCTCCTTCTGGGCTGTGTGTATGTGTGTGTGTGTGTGTGTGTGTGGTGGGGGACAAGGTCGGATGGATCTAGATTAAGGCTGTGATTGGCAGGCTGCATCAGAAAGGCTCAGATGCTGTCATTCTCAGCATCAGGAACCAAAAAATGCTACTGGGGGTTTGATCCCGAGCAGTATCTGACCACGGCACCACAAAGAGGAACTGAAACACACACCCACCCTAGGTGAAACAAAGACAAGTGACAGTGGCTTTGTGGCATAGTCACTTTAAAAAAAAATGACCTAACAGCCCACTCTTCATCCACCCCCCCCCGCCTTTGCACCACCCACACAAAGCACAGTAGGAAGGGACACACTGGAAATTTGACCTGGAAAACCAAGTGTGTGGCACAGGTCATCTTGCAGCCAGAAAGCCTTAGTGGCTCAAGACAGGGGCATGGGTGAATATGGCTGCTGCTTCCAATTCCTGGAAAACAAGCCGTTGAGCCTGTGTAGAAATACCTTGCCGACTCATTCCCTGAGTCATTTCACACGGGAGGGATATACCTTATTTCCATCACAAGTATCTCTACATGTGGAAAATGTGCTCACAGCCCCTGAGCTGCACAACATACTCCATCTTCCTGCCCTAGGACTGCACCCAGGACGATCCCAGCCAAGCTGGGATGAGCTGGTTATCTCCACGGGAGGCCTGCCAACCTCACGTTGTCTACATGGATAGAACAAAACACCACATGCTCACACACACACGCCGCCCCCAGAAAACCACACCAACCCCCTGGCACTTTTTCTCTCATGCCTTAGCCACCCTGCCCTCACTTCTTGCCCTTCCCTCTCCCCCGATCAGTTTATGACAGAGAAAATGGCAAGACAAATTTGGGCAGGCGTGCCTCCCGGGGATGGACCCAAGAGCTAAATTAAACAGCTGGCCTTAGATGCACCTGGAGAACAAAGGCTGGCAGAGAAAGTTTGGGCATTGTGGCTGTTCCCTCGGGGACTTCCCTTGTGGGGTGGGGTACAGAAAGAGAGAGGTAGGGATCTGACCAGGGCATACAAGTGCACTTCCAGTCCTTGGGTTAAAAGATAGCTATTTGATACCCCCTCTCCATTAACGAAATACGTCACTTGGCCATGACTTGAAGCCCAGAGTTATTTTTGCAGCATTATGTAATTGAATTGCCTGGTCAGAAGGACTTCCTTAACGAGCCTTTCTGCAGCCCCTCCATGTGGGCCAGGCCAGTCCTGCCCCATCTCACACACACACACACACACACACACACACACACACACACACACAGCTTCAGGCAATGTTGACCCAGCTCAGCACAGCGAGGAGAGAGCAGCCCATGTCTTCAGGCTCTGCGAGGAGTGGAAGCCAGAGCTGGCCTGAGACTCCCACATGGTCACTCCCCAGGACAGGCAAGACAGACATTTATTGTTCTGAGTAGGCTGCAGAGCTGCTGCCACACATTCCCCGCCACATCTCTGGGCCTGCAAAACCAAGCACTGAGGCCAGGCACTGGGGCCAGGCATTGGGGCACAGCAGGTTCTAGTACTGGCTGCTGCATTTCCAGTGCAGCTCCCTGCCAGTGCACCTGGGAGGCAGCAGTCAGTAGCTCAAATGCTTGGACCCTGGACACCCATGTGGGAGACCCGGATGGAGGTCCAGTCTCTTTCCTTGAACCTGGCTCAGCCCAGGCTATTGCAGCCATTTGGGGAGTGAACCAGTGGATAGGAGAGCTTACTTTCTTTCCTCATTCTCAGTAGCTCTGCCTTTCAAATAGATAAAAATAAATCAGTCTTTAAAAGACAGACGCCATGTAGTGCAGGGAGAGGATACAACCAGGACATCCAATTGGGATGCCACTTCCTTTATTTCCACTGCATTTTCTAATACTTTTGTGCTGCATTTCCTAATATTTTTCATCTCAGGGCTGGTCTTCTCACGGCCCCTGCCTGTTGGCCCTGCTGACTTACAGGACCAAGGAACTTGTAAGAGCATTTACATAGGAGCACGAAAAAGCCTGGGAAAAGATTCTGCAACTTGTGAGCAATTCAAGCCTGCAGATTCCGGGCTGACCCAGCGTTCACGGGATCTGCTGCTGCTTCCCTTTAGCGGGGATCCTCTGTGGCCAATAGTGACTCATTTCCTCGCCCCAAATGCAGCCTTGCATGCACAGAACCCGGAGGACAGGCTCTGGGGACACTGGCCTTGCCCAATGATCAGCCCATTGGCACTGCACTTCTGTCATTGCTCCTGCAAACCTGGGGGTCTCCCAAGTCCTTGGGACTTTGACAAGAGGCAGATGGCAGGAACAGAAATAACTTTAAAGCCCAACAGGCCTGAGTCCTAATTCAAGCCAACCCGTGGAATTAGCTGTGTGACCTTAAATAAGAGACTTAACCTCTCTGTGTCTGGCATTCTTCATCTATGGGGTGGAACAAAGGGTTTCCCAGGTCTTCTGGGAGAGTGCAAGCACATGTGAAGTGTGTGCCAGGCAGCAGGCACACAGCATGTGCACAGCACAAAGCAGAGGAAGAAGAAAGAGCCACGTTGCGCAGCTCCCCAGTGTTCATCTCCTTCCTTCTTCCTGTTCCCCTCCGGGTGCACCCTCCCTGGGGTTAGGGTTAGTAGTTGCAGATTTTCATGGGAAAGGGAAGAGGTGCCGTGGGCCCTGTCCCCACAGCTGTTCCTTCCCAGAAACTTCCCACCTGCACATCTGCTCCTCACCTGCTCACCCACAGCCCCCTCCAGGGATGGACACTCAGACCAATCTATGAGCTTCGGTTTTACCTCCACCAAGAAGTTGGGGCCAAGGGGCAAAGGGGGTTCCCCCATGACATTGGTCTCTGCAGGAAAAAAAAAAAAGCTCTTGACTCCCACACTGTACATCACCAGGTGTGGGCAAACCACTCAGTCCCGGAACAACCAGGGAGAGCAGGGAGGAGAGGCATCTTGCAGATGGGGGTGGGCCAGAGCCAGCCCCGAGGGGCTCCTCAGCTCAAAGTTCAGGCACCCCGGGAGCCGGTGCTGCGGGGCTGTACTTAGAGGGCCAGTGGTGGGGCAGAGGAGGGCCTGAGACGGCCAGCACCGTTGTTCCACTTGGCAGGAAGCCCTTCCCTGAAGACTGTGAGTTTAACCTTTAGCATTCGAGTGTCGGACCGAGTGTGGTTCTGAGGGAGTCTCCCCGCCGCGGCGTTCCTAAGCTGTGGAAACAGGGGTCGGCACCAGCCCCCCAGCTTCTCCTTTCTTCCCAGACAAAATGAGAGGGAGGGACGTGTACAGCACCAAACGCAGTCACAGGCACCCCTGGAGTGCGAACGCGTCCTAGTCGGTCCACTGGCTGTGGGATGGCTTCGGTATGGCGGCCAGGGCCCCAGGAGTCTCCGCTCCCAGTTATGCCCTGGGGGCCGAGGGGGCGCAGAACCGTCATCCTTCTCCAGGCCTCGGCTCAGGATCCTCCCGGAGTAGGGTTAGGGACCTCCCGGTGGGCGCCTCACCGGTTGGGGGTGGGGCACCTGTGGTCCTGCGGAGGCCAGGGAGCACTGAGACGGCGGCGGGAGGGAAACGCAGTGCGTGTGGCCCCAGGTGGGAGTTGCGGTGCGGGAGAAGGCAATCGCTGGGCCTGGGCGGTGCGGCCTTGGGCCAAGAGGTGCGCTCCCGTGCCACCAGGTGCGCCCTTGCAGTGCCTGTTCTTTCGCAGGCCGCTGCTGGGGTCGGCCCCTAGACTCGTGATTTTTCTGGGCGCCCGCAGGGACATAAAGACGGTGAGAGAATTGCTCCGCCCCGGGCCGTTTCTCCGCCCAGCCAAGGGGCCAAGCCCTCCGTGCATCTGTGAGGGGCGCCACGGTCTCAGGGCAGCGGCTCTGTGCTGGCCTAAACGCTTCAGCCAACGTCTCCAGGGGCCGAAGTGCACGAGCTTCCTTCCGGGAGCCAGAAACGAACTGGGGGAAAAAGATCCTGAAATGGAGCTGAGTGTGTCAGACATGAGAGGCGCGCTGGTTCAGGGAGCAGGGGTCTGCACCTGGGGAAACTGGAGATTCGGGAGGTTGTGGTTCTTCGAGACAAGAGGGGTGCGGGGCTGGTGCTAGGTCCCTCCAAAGCCCAGATCCGGAGAGCTGGCAAACAGACGCAAGAAGGGTGCGTTCTACGTCCGAGCCGGAGGACTCTGGCATCGAACCTCCCCCGCTGCTGTTGAGCTTTGGAATTAGACTAGGAGATGGCTGTGAGGGTGCGCCCAGAACCCAGAGGGAGCCAATGCGGTCCCCTCAGTTTTGACCTCGGCTTGGAGGGCAGGCAGCCCAGCAGAGAGCCCAGCTGGTCCTAGTCCCAGCCTTGTGCTCCGGGCCTGGCGCACGCGTGCACGCACAGGACTCCTCGGGGTCCCGCCTGGCTGCGTCCTGCCCTCGGCTCTGCAGCCTTCACCAGGCGGGCCCTGAATTTCGTGCCTCCCGCGCGTAAGAGAAGATTGGAGCTACCTTTTTCCTCCACTTCTAAGAATGGGGAACAAACGAATTGGAAAATTTTTGCTTTGGAAGAATATCTGTTCGATGTCGTTTGTTGCTTAAATTGTCCTTTTTATTTCTTGTTGTTCAACTTCATTGGAAAAGAAAGTTGATGCGAGGTGCACCCCAGACCCCGTTTTTGTTTCAACCGTCCCCTAGGTTCCCTTAGACGTGCGCTTTTCTGGGGGCAAAGAGAGCTAATGGGAAGGGGAGGGAGAACTAGGACTGGGAATCTCTCATTTTAAATCCCATTACTGGCTTTGAGGAAAGGCACACAAAATAAGGAAAAGCTAGTTCGTCCCCCCCTGATTTCCTTCATTTCAAAGATCTCCTTCGTCCCTTAAATCAGAAATATTACGGCACTAGATATATTCTCAAAAAAAAAATTCACGTTTCTCCAGAATATGCACATTGCATAGGTTATTTTTTCTTTCTTCTTTTTGTACATTTCTCAGCAAAATAATAATAATAATAATAATAATAATAATAATAATAATAATAATAAAGGGGGGTTTGTGGATGAGGCACTCAATTCGATGGCCATTAAGCCATGTCTGCAAGAAACGCAGGCATGGGGCATTGCTCAGCCGCGAGTCCTTCCATTAACACACGCCTGCATGTGTGTGTGTGTGTGTGTGTGTGTGTCCACCACACTCGTGCCACAGTAAGCACCAACTCCCCAGGCCAGCCCAGGCGGGCTGTAGGCGAAGGAGAGTGAGGTCTCCGTGGCGCACTCCTAGCCCCCTGCTCCCGGCTCCAGAGCCGCCTCCGCCGTGCGCGCTGCGCAGTCTCCATCCTCCCCTTCCACACACCCCCAAGTTATGCCCTTGGAAATCCCTAAAGCGGAACGCAGTCCCGAACAAGAGTCTTCTGCCTTCTAGTTGTTCACTTTGTTGCTCTGTGATGAGGTTACATCTCTCTCTTCAACGCCTGCCCCAGGCTTTAGATGCGGTGCCAACTTCTAGTACCAGGTCACCCAAAGGGATGCCAGCGCTTGCCCATGGTGCAGGTGGTACAGAACCCGAGAGCCATGGCTGAATCTCAGATTTCTATTGCAAAGGAAATCAGGGAGACTGGGAATCTGCCTCCAACACTGGAACTGAATAATCGCCCAGTCTTTTCACCCCGTGCTGTGTATTCGAAATGAAGGGCAGGCGTTATCATTTGGAACTCTTTCTAGGACCCCAGCACTCCAAGTTTGGAGCTAATTCTTTAAAGGTTTTACTTCTGAGAAATAGGGGGTTAGGGAGAAGAATGGAACGTATCCACAATGTGTGTGCTGGGACTAGCACTCAAGAGTAGATTGTGGTCTTTTTTGACTCGGGAGTTCAAAAGGGGGGAAAAAAAGGACTTGTTCCCTCCCCCTTGCCCCAGGGGTGAAACCTCTCCAGATCCCAGTGGCCGATTTGGTTTGATTTCCGTGGTTTGGAGGCTCTGGCAGGGTTCAGGGTTAGGGGCTCCAAGGATAGACCTCAGCTGCCTTCTGGACCCATTACTCTGCTCTTGCCCTTGAAGCGCAGGTTGAAATCCGGGTGACTCACCCTGGTAACGGGAGCGAGCTCAGTGGGGAGAGTGCACTTTGGCGCCTGCTCTGGCCACGCCCCAGACTCCCCAGTTGCCCGCACTGACTCACTTTCTGCATCCCGCCCCCCCCCCCCTCGTACCCTCTACCCCCTGCAATCTAGTTATTTCTCTTCGGCATTTCAAGTCAATTATTGTGCTACCCCAAACCAGCTTTTGTTGAAGCAACTTTGCAAAAGAGGTCCTGGTCCTAAATGCCCAGCCTCACTGGGAAGGTGGCTGGGGGGGGGGGGGGGAGGGTCTTTTTCTGAGGAAGCCCCTTTTGTAGGGTGAGCCTCTCCCTGCCAGGGCATCACCTGGGCGCCGTGACCCACATCCTGGCCAGCCCTACGCTGCTCCAAGAGTAAAAGGGGACGTGAGACTCTGCTCTTTTCCAGTGAAACGTCTCAGAAATAAATCTGAATTTGGCTTTTGGTTATCTTTCAGGCGTGAAAAATATTTTGACAAAAGTATTCTCCAGGCTTTGTGAGTTGGGGGCGTGGGGGGCAGAAAGGAGAGTCCTGTGCGCAGAGAATGTAGGCACAAGGCAAACTGCTGCATGTGATAGACACCACTGTGTACCACTACGGAGGTGGACACAGCTACAATCTAACATCGCTACTCCCTCTTCACTTCCAGGGATGTCCTGCGTTCTTGCAAATGGGGGGGTGGAAGGAGGGAAGTAATTTTTTTTCCTTCCCAGACCAAGCTGCTCCCGCCCTGGCATGTTGAGAGGGAACTTTCTGGTTTGGTGGTTGCCTCTCAGGGCACAGCAGTTTAATCGTATGAACCAGCTGTGTGTGGAGCAATCTTGGCGGGAACCTTCAGAAGCAGTGCACCCAGCACCCCCAGGACAAAAGGAAGCCCAAAGCGGGATGCCTCTGAGGGTCAGGGGGCCAGGCTGGGGCCGGCTGGGGCCAGGGGAGCCAGAGGGATGGAGCGCCACGTGCGACGCCTGCCTGCCACTCTCTCCTGCTTCTCCCTCCCTACCTCATCTTCTGCCATTTCCAGAGGCAGGAGAGAGGTGATCTCGGACTTGACCCCTAAATCACAGCTGCCGGTGGCTGCACCTCGCTGGGGATGAGCACAGCCCCTTCCAGCCCCTTCCCTCCCGGCTTGGGCAGCTTAACCCTTTTCTTCCCGTGCATGCGCTCACTAGCACGGCGGTGTCTCTGACCCTCAGCACTGTAGGCGCAAACACCAGCCCACGGGGGGCACCTAGGATGGGGCAGAGGTCACGAAAGGGAGCGCCTGGTGGGGCGTTCGGAGCCTGAGGGCACGGTCCTGACCCGCCAGCCCTGGAACGCAGCCTGAGAAAGAGCTGGAGTTAGCGGAACGAGGAGGGATGTTTGGATCGTGTTAACTACCCAGACAGATGCACTTCAGCATGTCTGCATTTATGGAATCCATATGTTGTCGTGGCAAATGAAAGGACAGCAACACGTATATACAATAGACTTAGAATAACAAAGTGCGTTCAGAGAGGGACCCCGCACATTCCTCACCCAGCAACCCTGCTCTTAGATCTGGCGCTGGGAGTTAGTGCTACAGAGGCGTGTTTCCATCCTCGCCTGCCTCTACACCGGGTTTGATCTTTTCCTTTTCTCTGCTCCCCCCACCCCAGTCCCCCCTTTATTTTGGTTGTTGCTGTGGTTGGTTTTGTTTCTGTGCCCCCCTTCCCCCTCAAGGAAACCCAGGGCCCAGAGCTCAGGTCTTTGGAAGTGAGCTCCCCTCCCGCTCTCTTCCCCCTGAAGACTGGCCCATGGCATCTCCAGCCCTTGTACCAAAATAATAGCAGCTCCCACTGCAACTCTAGATTCTGATGGTTGCAGGGGAGCAGACTTGCTCTCAAATTCACCCTGCACATCTTCATCACTAAACCGACACGGCTACACTGTTGCAAAAGAAGTGGCTTCAAACAGAGTTGGACCCACAGACCCCACCGCAGCACAGCCCTCCGGAGCTTGGGACACACCTGCAATTACAGACACCTGGTGTACGGGTGTGCATGCCTGTATCCACGGACAGAGATGCTGAGACATCTGCAGTCATTCAAATGTGTATTTAGGTACCCCTTTATGCACACATCTTTGTGTTTCTATAGACATACATGCATATTCATTCATGTGAACAAAAGAGATATACACAGCAATGCCATATTTAGTCCCACGATCCACTTGCCCTTCCTACTGTAAATGTCTTAAAAAAACAAAACACAAGTTGGTCTGAAAATGTCTGTCCTCTTCCCAACCAAACACAGGATTGAGATTCTGAATTTCTTAGTTCCTTTCTTTTTCACTTTTGTACATAAAATAATCCATACAGATGCTGGGTTACCATCTAGACACTCTTCAGTCACACAAGCTTGGTACTTCTCCTCCTTATAACGAATTCCCTCGGCTACATTAGCACAAGTATTTACCAGATTAAGCTGACATTTTCCTCTATTGCAACACAACATACATTAAATCCAGAATGCCCCTCAAATTGCTTCTACCAATGGAGACAGTGTTTTCCTTCCGTACAGCTTTATATCACAAGCAAGCTACAAGTTCATCGCAGTACTATTTACATTTTCAAAGAAAATAAATATAATATTTAAGTGACTTTTTAAAAAACCAAGATCCAGCAGGAGAAATTTAATTCTGTGGCATTGTTAAGAAACAAACCAACAGATTTATAAAGATTCATAAAGACAGATAACTAGGAAGCCAACACACTGCTGAGGCTCTAAGCGATTTTCCTTACCTGAGATATTATGGAAAAATTCTGAATTTACCAGTCTTCTTTCAGTCAGCTACATTTTACACTGACCTGCACTTTGGACTGAAAGGGAAAGAAAAAAAGATTAACTGTTGCCAACGAGAAAAAATTTTTTTAAAATAATCATCAGAAACCAGGCAAACTGAAGGCAAAAATATACAATGGCTACAATAAAGATAAATATTTATTTAATCAAAGTAGAGGTGGTGTTTGGACTGTAGGAATGTTTCATCCTTCCCTTAAAAAAAAAAAAAAAAAAGGCAAGAAAGAAAAAAGCCAGAGTCTCCGTAGGCTCCCGGAGAGTTCCATTGTCCAGGGCGATGGAGAACCCAGAATGGCATCAACCTTACAAAAGACACATTGTGCAGGGGACAAAAAAAAAGCCCCTTCTTCTACAATAACTTTTAGCTCTTTTATTTTTAGAAAATGACAAAGGTTTTGCAAGCACTGACTGGTGAAACCTGTAGCAAGCCAGGCTGGACTCGGCGTTATTGATCAGCTGTCCCGCATGGAAAAGCGGCCAGGAAAAGTTTGAATGGCAACCCAGATTTGGCTCATAGAGAGGAAACCCCTGAGTTTTCTAAATGTATTTTCTTTCTTTCTCCCCCTCCTCTCTCCCCCCCCCAAATAAAACAGCATTATTCCCAGAGTGAATTCAGAAGGATTAGATGAGGTAGCCCTGCAAAATCCTAAACCGGTTTTCTCCCCCTAGTCTTGACTAAGAGGCTGCATGTTCTTTAAGAGCATTGGGGGGAAAAAATCTCTCAAAATGAAGAATTAACTTTCTGATCAAACAGATTTCCTGATTAATCTCCAAATTCCTTCCCAAATAATCTCAGTAGGCTATGGGGGAGGGAGGTGTGTTTTTCTCCCCCCAAGAAAAATAACTTTTACCGCGGGCTGGCTCTTTCTCTCTCTGACATCGCAGGGTTTGCTGAGAATACCTTCAAAAACATCCACGTTGCTTTTACATTTGTTTACAGATCACTTAAAGTGCAGATTGTATTTTATTTTATTCCAGACATTGTAATTTCAATGGTACCAGTTTGTATTTAGAACTTACATAAATACATACTTGTCATTAAAAAAAAAATCTATTGCAATACCAGTGACGCTGAGGCTAGGATTGGGGGGGTGGGGAGAGGGAGAGGAGAGAAAGAGACTGACTTGTTCTTCCTGCGTTTGTTTGCTTGCTTTTTTGGAGGTCCCTGCACCAGCCTCAGAGGGTGGCTTTGATGTCCCGGGAGCAGGGTCCCTGGCTGCGGTCTTTGAGTCCTGGGCTCTGCTGGGATGCGCGGCTCCTGGTCTTTATCTGAAAGCTATCCTCTCATTTCAAGCCCTTTGACTTCGAGACTGCTCTAAACTCTTGGAGGTAGCTGGTCGATTTTTTTTTTTTTTTTTTTTGGCATTAGGGCAGGGTATGTAATTTCGCCTTTCCACACTTCAGACCTTTCCTCGCTATTTAAATGTATTGGCTTTCTTTCTTACAAACTTAGTCTGAAATTATTTTTCACTGCCTTTATTACATCCCCGCTTTTGATGACAAAATAGCTTCCTGTGTTTTTTGAAAACATCTGCTTTCCAGGTTTTACACGAGAAAATTGATTTTACTTTTCTCCTAAGTCCAGAAAGGTAGAAAGTTGGACTTGTTTCCAAGTGCAACTTTTCCTTTCCTTGTCTTTCCTCAACTTGCCCTCCTTTCAGTTCCGATTCACTTTACCCCTTTTATTTCTTCTAATCGTCACCCCCTCTCTTTCTATAGAACCAGAAAAGATTGATTGTCTTACGTCAAAGACAAAAATTAACATTATATATGTGTGTGTGCATATATATACACATACATACACATACAAATAGATCGTTTAGTCTGTGGTACGTGTTCAAGTTTCACCCCTTCTGTTTCCTTCCTGCGTGCTGTGATTTGGAACGAGGTACTTAGAAAAAAAAAAGTCTCAGATTTGCAACTTAAATTGGCCTCTGGCCCCCATCTCCTTTCCCTCACACCTACGCTCACTCCCATTATGTGCACACCACCCCCCCCCCCGACTTCTTTGAAGATGCTCTTTATGCAATTTAGACACCGCTGCATTGGCTAAAAATAAATAAATAAATAAATCGATAAAAGAGAAAGAAAGAGGAAAGAAAGCGGGGGGGGGGGGGAGAGAAGAAAGGAAAGAAAAAAAAATCTTAAAAAAAAAATCTTAGCCAGGTTCCCATTGTTAGCGGCCTGCATTCCACTTCTGAGTGTGTGTGTGTGTGTGTGTGTGCGCGCGCGCGTGTGTGTGGTGTTGTATGTGTTTTTAATACATGCATAAACTTTTGGTGCCTCTCTCCCTCTTCCCAGCCTCTTCTCCCATCCTCTCTTCCTGCTCTCCTGGCCCTGCTCATCACTTTCCCCTGGTTTTTTTTTTTTCCTCCCTTCCTCCCCTCTGCCTCCCTCCACCTCCCCCCTTTTCTTTTTTGCTGAATCTTATTGATCCAGAAGGTGGCTAATTAGCCCTTCCCGTCGTGCCTGGGTAATGAAGCACATGCGCACTGAATTAATCACAGCCATTTTTTGCAGGAAACTAATTAGCAGAATAAAGATCCAAAGACTTTTTTTTCTTTTCACTCATCAGCTCCCACTTCCAGCGCGTCCCCTCCGACCGCTGCAGCCGCCGCCGCCACCACCACCACCACCGCCGCCGCCGCCGCCGCCGCCGCCTCCTCCTCCTCCTCCCGGCCGCAGCCGCCGCCGCCGCCGCCTGCTTTGCATCCCAATTACAGCCTAGAGCCGCTGCCGCCGCCGCCGCCGCTTCTCCTCCGTGGCCCCTGCCCGCTCCGGGGGCTGTAAACTCCCCGCCAACCATGCTGCTCGGCGGCAGCGGCGGCGGCGGCTCCGGCTCCCCGGCTGCGGCCGCCTCCCGCCCCGGGCTCCGCCGAGCGCGCTCCAGCTCCGCCGCCGCCGCCGCCAGCAGCGCGTCCTCCGCCGACCCCCGCCAGCCGCCGCTGCCGCTGCTGCCGCTGCTGCCGCTGCCTTGATGGGCTCCGCGGCCCGAGCGCCTCTTTTCGGGATTAAAAGCGCCGCCAGCTCCCGCCGCCGCCGCCGTCGCCAGCAGCGCCGCTGCAGCCGCCGCCGCCGGAGAAGCAACCGCGTAAGTGGCAACTTTTCCCTCTTTTTTTTTTTTTTTTTTTCCCGCCGCCGCCTGCTCCTCCTCCTCCTCCCGCCGCCGCCGCCGCCGCCGCCGCCACCGCCCGGACGCGGGGCTCCTCGGGGCGCCCGGGCTGCTTTGCATGGGGCTCGTCCTGCCCCCTCCCGGCTCCCGCGCCCCGGCAGCCGCCGCCCGCGCTCCCCGTGCCCGCGCCCTGGCTCGCTCGCCCGCCGCGTCCCGCTCGCCTTCCCCCCCTGCGCCAAACTTTCTCTTTCTCTTCTTCTTCTTCTTCCTCCTCCTCCTCCTCCTCCTCCCGCCGCTGCCGCCGCCGAGCCCGGGCCGCCCCCTCCTCCCCGGCCCCCGCTTTCTCGCCGCCGCCGCCGGCCGCCAGCGACCCCCGGGAGGGTGGAGGCGCCCGGGGCGGAGGCCCCGCGCCACCGAGTTTGGAGACGCCGCCGCCGCCGGGCAGGGCCGGCCGGGGCGCGGGGCCGAGGGCGGGGAGGGCGGCCCTGGGTCCCCGCGCCGAGACAAAGGCGGCGGCCGGCGGAGGAGTGGAGTAGGGGTGGGGTGGGGTGGGGGGGTCCGCGGTGCCGAGCGCCCCCGCCCCCGTCGCCCCCGGCCCCCAACTTTGCCCCACCCCGAGAGGCGCCGCCGGGGCCCCGGGCTGAGCCGCGCCGCGCCGCGTGGGGCGCGCACTCGGCCCGGAGCAGCGGCCGCGGACACTGGCCGCCGCTGCGCCTCCTGGCCGGCCGCTCGGCCGGAGGACGGGCGCCTTCCGCGCCGGGGCTCGACTTTGCCGGGGACGCCGGAGCCGAGGCGCGGGCTGTGGGAGGGGGCGAGGCGGCCGCGCGGTCCTCCACCTGAGCGCTCTCCGCCACGAGCGCCCGGAGAGGCGGCTCTGCCCTGGACGCTAGGGGCTCCCGGTGGGCTCGGGGCTGCTGCGCTGCCGGCCAGAGCCGGACCTTGCTTGGCCGGCCTTGGCTCGAGCAGCGCACTTCGGAGGAGGTTTTTCTTTTTTTTTTTCTCCCTTTCTGTCTCTTGTTTTTTTGGCTCCTGAGAATCTGGGGTTGTTTACATTCGCTTCTTCACTCTTATCCCCCTTTCTCCGGGCTGCACGAGATGCAAGAAAAAAAAAGAAAGAGACAACAAACCGTGTGCCTGAATGTTATATGCTGCTTTCCCGTCTGTCTTAAGAGTCGGTCTTAGTGTGTTTGATTCGGTGTTTCCATTGCGTTGGAACTCCGTACATAGGAGCTTTCTTGTGGATGTGTTACATTCAAATATAGAGATATTTTGAAAATTTCACTTTGCGAATTAATCTGTTGCTTAGATTTTGGTAAAAAAAAAATTGTTGTGCAGTGTCTTCAGCTGGGGCAAATTCTTTGATTGCTAATGCTTTTAGAAATCACCCACTGTTAACTTTCTGGCCCCCCCCCCATTGCTTTGAAGTAGGGTAAATATGACAATTTTTATTGGTCTCGATTATTGAAACTTGATCCAAGGACTGCGTGGAAGAAGCAGGCAAACCGGACTGCCTTTTCTGGCCTCCATTTCTAGTGACTTTTGTAAAGAGGGTTTGTTAAGCACCTTTGAAGAATATGACACACAGTGATGGCTGGGTGGTAATGCAAATGACACAACATCGGTTCTTTGGAATTAAACAAGAAAAGAAAACTGGGACCCTTTCCTTGGGGGTGAGGGGAAGCAACCAGAGAAATGGGGGAGGGATTTTATTGTGTTTTTATTTATGTTTTTAAATTGCCTTCATCTGGCTACTTGGGATAGGATGGCTAATTACAGACCAGCCTCTTTGGAGGGGCCTAGGAAGGCTGGGGAGGTGGGAGAAGGGCTGAGATTGAACCCCATCTGCATAATCAATAGGGCAGCCAGTCGCACCCGTGTATCTACATCCCCCATACATGTCTGCAGGCTCTGCAGCAGGGCGCTCTGTTGCCGGGCTGGGGTCCTGGAGCTGATGGGAGAGGCACCAGTACCACAGTTGACCACCCAGCTCTCCAGAGCCTGGGAGGGAAGAACCACTCCACAGTGACTCTTTAAAAACAAAACAAACTCCCTGTTGTTTTGCTCAAGTTTCTCTCCTCTCTCTCCTCTCTCTCTCTCTCTCTGGAAAGGTGGGGGGGTGCATTTGTTTACAAGTGGCTGTTTCAGTTCTGGAGGCCTCAGGTGCAAGTGTCCTCTGTGAGGGAAGGGTTTGCCCGTTGCCTGGCTCCTTGGTGTTGGACTTCTAACGGGAGGTCGATGAGAGAGGGGAGTGCCAGAATGACGGGCGAGGTGGAAACAGTGTCAGAGTTGCTTGGAGAGAGAGACTTAGGGAACTGTCTTGGAAGCATGGCGGTAGGTGAATCCATATTTGGAGATGATTTTTGAAATAGTCTTGCAAATGTTGCACACACACAGGATTTCGTTCAGAAGTGTGCCTGGCATCACTTTGTAAAGGATTTGCGGTCTTGGGGGGTGGGTGAGGTGAGGGCAGGAGAGCCCTCCAGGAGACCAGCAAGGCTCCCTCTGTGTGTCTCCTCCCTTCCCCCTCCGCAGGCTCTAGTTTTTAATTACTTAATGCTGAAACACACAAGGCTTATATAAATATTTGCAAATGCTCTTTCCTATTGATTTCTCTGGATAAACTACCCTGCTCCAGTCCAGAGAGGAGACGATCAGATCTGTGGACTTTTTAAACATAGAAAGCCTCTGGAGGAGACTGAGTGTGTGTGTGTGTGTGTGTGTGTGTGTGTGTGCGCGCGCGCGTGCACGGGCATACAGGGAGATGTGGGGGTGGGCTGGCAGGTTTTGGGGGGAACTCTAGGGAGAATTTGGTGTGTGGACTAAGAGAGCTAGGCTGGAGCTGGCACTGTGGCCTGGCTGCCCTGACAGATGTGTGTGTCCATCCCTGTGCTGTGTCCCTACACACTCTGTGGGTGTCTACACTGGGGGAGTCAGAATGAATATGCACATCCCCCCCACCATACACATTAAATATGGAACAGTTTTCCACGGGTTGGGTGACTGGCTTCTCCTCTGGGTCACGTTGAGTTCCAATCTGACCCAAGGTGCAGGAATCCTGCGATGGGGAAATAAAAGAATCTACAGAGCGGGGTCAGGTCAACTGCTCGGAGGCCAAAACCCCGACAGCTGCTTTGGTCTGCGTGAGACTCCACTGCCATGCTACAGACGGCCTTCCTGTCTCAGGTGCGGCTGGCTCTGCCGTGTCCAGGCACCTCAGCCACTGCCCGTGTAGACAGAGTGCTGCCAGCCACAACACAAAACCCACAATACTGAACTGGAAACAAAACCCGGAGAGGAGGGGGAGAAGGGAGGAAAGAAAAAAAAAAAAAAAAGAAAAGAAAAACCTCTATTGAGTCCAGTCAAATAAGGTTGGGTCCCCAGATCCGATTACAAAGCAGCTTTGAATATGCAAGACAGTGCACAAGACCAGTTATTCCAGTTACAACAAACTATTAAAAAAGAGAGAGAGAGAGAGAAAAGAAAAGGCATGTTTAGGACGTAATTTGTTAGTACAAGGAAAAGACTCCCACATTAAGCTGCCTTTTCTCCCTCCCTCCCTTTGCTGGCTTCCCAGAGAACTCAGTCACCCTCTTGCTCTGCACTGAGGCTCTAGGTTCTCTTAGGAAAATCTGTGGGGTTTAGGGAGATGGCTACAAGCAAGACATTTTCTGTATTCCCCCCACCCCCTTTTATCTTGGAGGAGAGTTGGCAGGGATTCTGTGGTTTACAGTTACACAATGTGTTATCACGTTTTTAATCACTAAATCATTGCAGTGGTTATAGATTTACAGTTCTGGGGTATTCCGGGGAGGGAAGCCATGGTGGCTCTCCTGCTCTTCAATGACACACACGCATGGAGACCCAGGGCCTCAGCACCAGCCTTCCAGCTCCCACCCGCTCTCCTGGCCACTCTGCTCTTTCCCTGATCCACCCCCCCAGCTGGAATAAACCATCCTTTCCTTCCCCCTCCCCCATATTCTTTCTCTTCATTCTCCTCTCCTTCCAAAAAAATTTTTTTTAAAATTTCTACTTCAGACCTTTAGCCCCAGATAGGCTAGCATTCTAACTCTGGAAATGTAACTTTGGATCAAAAAAAGTATAAAATGATGATGATAATAATAACGGTAATAATCAAATCAGGAAAAGTGTGGATTTCCTGAGAACTCTTGGTTCCCGTACCTCTTCCAACAGGCAGGGGGTGGGGGGTGCCTGAGGGCCCACGGAGGATCAGAAGTTTCGGGTTGGGGGTGCAGTGGGTGGCTTATAGGGAAGGGAGGCTAGACCTGTGTCCCTCTGAGGCCACTTTCAGCTTCTGTTTTTCTTATTATGTAACAGAATCCTTGGCAGCATTAAAAATTCAGTATTACAAGCTGATTGTAATGCTGCCTCATTAGACAACGCTGTCTGGCCTTGTATTAAGTGAAACCCAGAGCATGGCTTTTAGATTATAAACACCAATAAATATTAAGGATCAGTGGAGGGGGGAAACAGCAACTGGGATTTTTGCCTCTCCTGAATTCGGCCCCCCCTTGTCATCCTCCCGCTTTCTCACCCCCCACCTTCCCCCACCCATGGTAACTGTCATGTGCTTGCTCATGGCAATGCCGGTTGTGTATGGGCTCTGGTGACATTTTAGGAAGGCTTTTTATAGAGTTATCTTGTGTACACAAAAGGTTTGGAAGTTTGTTTTGTTTTGATCTGCAGTAAACAGGTCCTTCACTCTTCTGATGTCATTTCCGTTCATATCTGAGTTGTTTATTGTGCTGTTTTGCAGGGCCCTTGGTTCTTCCCGCCCCCCCGCCCCCCCGCACCCCAGCCTTGCTGTAGACCTGGAGCTTGTGTCCGCCGGGTTGGGGGCGGTTGGAGAGGTGGAAGGGAGATGTGACTACCGCTGCAGGGCGGCCAGGTCTGGGTTCAAAGGCTGGGGGTCGCATGTCTTTGCCTCATCCCAGGGTTTGCCTGCTGGGGAAGACGCTCGCAGCATCAAATCTGGTTAAACACTTGCCCTGGTATTTCCCTGGCACGCCGTGATTCATCTCAGCTTCCTTTCTTTGTAGCACCGCCCCCAACCCCTGCCCCTGTCACACCTTGTCTGTGTCTTTAATGCATCCTCTCGGTCCACCTCTTTGGATACATCCCCCTCCTCTCTATGTAACCGCCCCCCCCCCCCAAAAAAAAGCTCTCGTCCTGAGGACTTGGGAGACTTTGATTCAGTTGCAAATCCGAAGCTGGCATTAGCAGACTTCATGCTGTGAAAAAAAAGAAAATGTTGCAAGGCCTTACCCCTGAAGCCTGCCCACCACCTTCTATGAACCTTTGCTGTTTTTTTTCCCCTCTTTGCTCCCTGCCTTTCCATAGATGTAAAGGCCATTGAGGGTGTTAGTAAAAATAACCGTACCAAACAGTGTCTCTCACTTCCATGTGTCTCCCCAACCCGCAAGATGGAAAAAAAATATAGGGTGGGGGAAAGAGGAAAAACTGTGTAGGCCGCGAAGGCTTTTCCTTTGATAGGATGATGGGTTTTAGGTTAAAAAATATTGTTTTGTTCTTTTAGGTTTAAAAATAATTGGGGGGGGGGAAGGCAGTCATTAGGAAGTTCCCTGCGCTGCCTTCCAACTAAGACCGGTGAAAAATGAAGCAGCTTTGACACTTGGCTCCGTGCAAGAGCTCCTGTAACCTCTCCCCCTGGCGTGGCCCTGGCCTTTTGTTCCTGGAGAACGGAGCTAAGGTACTTTTTCTCCCAGACCAAAGGCAGCAGGCAAGGCGTCCCCTTGTGTGCCTCGCCTTTGGATGGCCTTCTCATGGTTATTGTCAACGCAGATTCCCCCAAACAATCGCTGCAGTGAGACACAAAAGCAAAAACATTTGTCCTATTTTTTAACCTCTTTGTTTTAGTTTTTTTTTTCCTTTTTCTTTTTTTTTCTCCATTCTTTAAATTTCACAGTTACTATTTGTCTGTGTAGACACAAACGGAACAGCATGAAGCACATTTTACCGCAGGCCTCACTGGCCATTGGAGCAGCCTCAATAGAAATCCAGATGCTAAAACCCCGGCTTGGAGGATCTGTGAGGTTTCAGCTTGTGGCTGGGGGTGGGATGGGGATGGGGGGGCTCTGAAGTCAGATTAGCCCAGATTGGGAACAAAAATGCACTACAATGAGAAGATAAGAAAACGGAGGATTCTGGAATGATTTGGCAGAAAGCGTGAAAAGGGTCATCTTTTGTTTATCTTCTAGTGTCCTGCCCCCTCCTTGGAGGTGGCTGCTCGGGAGCAAAGAATGCAAACCTACATGAAATTCTTCATTGAAAACAACCCCCCCCCAATCCCAGTGGTTGGGAGTCAGATGTGGGGGGTCACTGGATTGTTTCCAACTGACTGAGTGGAAGAACCGGCCCTATGGGCTGCGGAGTCAATGCTGTGATGAGAAGGATTTTAGAAACCGGGATTTATGGAAGCAGGCTGTGTCCCCTTGTCTTTTCCTCTTCTTTCTACCGCCCCCTCCCTCCTCCAACCTGCTTCCCCTCCAGGAATTCCATGGTTTGTGTCTGGGCCAGCCTGGCCCAGTGTGAAGGGATGTGTCAGACAGCTGGGGATGGCCCAGGGACAAAATACAAGTCCACCCCCCGCCCCGCTCCCCCCTTGTCCCCGGACAAAGCATGTCTCTTTCTGTTTCTTCCTCCCTCCCTGTCCGGTATGGATTGTGACTGCGAGGAAGCTATCCTGAAGCACTGGTCTGCCTTTTCATTCAAATTCTCAATTTCAAGGTTTAGAAACACAAATGTAAGAATCCCCCTGGGTATAAAAGTCTTGCATGGCAAATTCTCTTTGCCCTTTCAGAAATAATATTTTTTGTTAAAAAAAAAAAAAGAGAGAGCCAGCTCTTGAACTGGCATTTAGAGCTCTTTTATTTAGTTTTGCCTTCTGAAAACTTGATAACTTGAAATTAATTTGGAAAATCTAATCCAAATCACGGCTTTATTGGGAGGAAAAAAAAAAGGTTCCTCATTTGTGTCCTCCTTGTGTGTATCATTGACAGATTTAGGAGTTGAGCTGGGGAGGTGAGTGAGGCAGATAACACTTCACCTATGATTTGGGGGTAAAAGCTAATCTATGGAATTAGCACTGTAGTGATAGATGGAGGCCTTGAGGTTTGTGTCAAAGAACGGTGAATCAGAACATCTGTGTGTAGGCCTGGGAGCGTCAGCCTGCAGCAGAGGAGTGGCCAGAGTGGGCTGTTCTGGGAGACTGCCTGGATGCCCAGTGGCCCTCGGACCCCTAAGTACAGCATCTTTGAAAGAGTGCGGTGTCCAGCTGGGGAGCTAAATTCAGCTCCCAGTATTGCCTTGCTTGTTCAGGGGCATTTTTTCCCCCTTTTTTTTTTTTTTTTTTCCTTTTTTCTCTATCAAAGCCTCCAGGTTATTTGAGCACTGGTTTTTACAGTCAGTGTTGCATGTACCATTTAACAGGAGAAGGCGGCTCTGGAAGAAGGCACAAATGCACCTCCACCCAATGGTGCTGTGGAAGGAGGGAGCTCAGGTTTAGCCAGTAGTCAGACTGCTGACATGTGCTGTTTGTGAGCGCCACGATCATATTTACCTTTGCCGAAGTGAAAGGATGCAGCCACGGAGAGCGAGTGTGTCTGTATTCGGAGAGCGACACACACACACACAGAGGCAGGTCTGGCTCCATGGGAGCCTTGTAATTCAACAGTCAGACAGGCATTGGGGGGCAGGCCTCTGGCTTGGGGAGCGGGGAAAGCGAGGAGAGAGGACGGAGCTGGTAGTCTCCCATTTATTTGTGAAATATTTATCCTCCTGGCTGTTGCCAATTATGCTTCCCAGGCAAGCCGACACCGGGTATGGAGAAGCAGGAGAGGAGAACGGACTCGCTCCTTGGAGTGAGCGGGGTTTATTTATCAACAGGCTCAGGATGGAACAGAGGGAGAGAAGGTCAAGGATGGTTGTTGCTGGATAGGCCCAGGCTGGCTCTCCTCCATCAGGCAGCTGCTCTCATTCTACCTGGCAGGAGTTTGGGGAGGGGGATGCCGTCCAGAGCCACAGGACGGCAAGTGCAGCCTGCGTTTCAGAGGAACTGTTGATTCTGTGAGTGCGAAAGTTGCACATGTCCTGTGAGGGCCTCTATGCTGAGGAGGAGAGTCGCCACTCATCACAGGTCCCACGGTGGCTTCAGTGCGGCATCTTATCCTCAGGTTGGTACCGAGGTGAGACTGTCTCCGCTCACCTGCACGTGGGCTTCTCTGTATTGAGAATGGGGGCAGGCTGCAGTAGACCTGACCTTGAGCTTAGCTGGTGCACGGCTGCAATAAAGGTCAGAGACCCAAAGTCACTCTGAATGCCACTTGTCAGGCCTCCCTGGCAAGGGGGAGAGGATAGGGGAGTCAGCCCCTTTGGTTGCTGGCAGCATCACGGTAGATCCCCTCAGGGACCCTTCTGGGTCACTTTGTAGTTGACTCTTTAGGGGCATCAGGCCCTTATTTATTTATTTGTTTTTCCCTGTTGAAGGTGCCTATATGTGGCTGTATGAGGTTCGTGATGTCACAGATGAGTAGGGGGTCCGCTGTTCCTGAGGACGAGGACGAAGACAAAGTAACAATCCTGGAGGAGAAGCGTGTCTGGTGATGCCAGGCCACAGGCCGCCTCCAGGTGAAGCACCTCAGGGCCTGCGGCCTGCCTTTTCCCAGGGGCCTGCTCGGCCTGGTGGGCCACAATGCTTGCTGGCATGGCGGAGCTGCCAGCACCCATCATCTTCATGTATTATTCATGGTCACTTTTTCAATTACATTATTAATTGGTCGCCTTTAAGGTGTTCTCCGTTCCTGTGGCTAATAGAAATAAGAGTGTGTTTTGAAAACACCACCTGTTCTGGGGCCTGTGTCAGGCGGCCTGGAAGCCGTGGTGTTGCCATCAGCAGGTACCTTGCAAAAATCTTCCTCCACTCGGCTTGTTGGAGTTCACCTCCTCCCGTCCCCCACTCCTATGTGTGGGACTAAATTTGACTTGTACTTTCCTTTGTCGTTAATGGGAAAGGACTCCTCCAGAGCCCTCACTGAAAATGTGTGTGTGTGTGTGTCCCCTGGAGTCTCTTCTGCTCTAAAGTGTGGCCAAGGGCTGTCTGTGCCCAACAGGTTAGGTATCGCCTTTGAACTCGAACTCCTAGGACCGTGAGCATCATGCCTTCCGCGGGGGGAGACGGAGGTTTCCGTCAGCCCTTCATCCCTTGGCCTCCGGAGTTAGCGTGAGCTTTAATGCTCATATGACTCCATACGTACCGCCAGCGCCTCTTGAGCTTATTATGTTTCTAACACTTGCATGGTTCATTACGGTGCTGGAGGAAGACTCTGCAGGCTGTTGAGGGCAGCGGGGGGGGGGGGGGTGGCTTGCAGATGTGGAAGAAGTATGTGTACTTCTGTGCTAAGGGAACTCATGAATGAGGGTGGGAATTTCCACAGGGGTGTCCACAGGGACAAGGGACCTTGGAGAGGCAGAAGTGTTCAGCAGTGGCCACGTGGCGTTCCGCCCTGGTACTAGTGTTTCCCTGTGATGGGCAGGGTCGGTGCCCTCGGGAAATGGTGGGGGCTTTGAAAGGCGAGTCTTGTCTTAGACCTTAATGGCAGGCTGCTTTTCTTTTCCAATCTTTTCTTCCTGTCCTACTTGCACTCTCTCTCGTTTTTTCTTGCCACGGGGTAGGGGAGCAGGCGGGAGGAGAGAAGAAGCTATCCTTAAACTAAGAGAAGGGCTGGGACTGTTTTTACAAGTTTCTGCAGCTGAAAATCGCAAGCGCTCCGTGGAGAGCCATTCAAGGAATGGGTGTGTGTTTCAGATACATTCTTGTCCACATTGGCTAGTGTCCCCAATGCGAGAGTGGCCTGGTGGTGACGTGGACGCAGGCGGCCCCGGAGACCCGTGGCTCGCTCCAGTTTGCAGGCCTTGGGCGGCTTTTTGTGACCCAGGGCGCGTCCCTTTCTTCTCGCCCCGTCCTTTTGATGAGCCAGGGGTCAGTGCCTCAGGGAGGTCGAGGCTTTGTTCCCCCCCTCATCCCCCCCCCGTCCCCTTCCCCCACCCCGTTCCTGGTGTTAGGGGAGGTTGGGGTCAGGCAGTTCCAGGGGCCCCTGTCCCCCGGGCGGGCGCGGCCCGACCTGCCCCAGGCCCGTGTCCGGAGCGAGCACGGCCGAGTGCCTGGGCCTGACGCGTCCTTCTGCGTCTCGCGGGCGGGCGCGGCTGAGCAGCCCCGGCCTGCACCCGCCGCGACTGTAGATGTCAGGCTTTGCCCGGGGAGCGGAGCGGCAGCAGCGGCGGGGCGGCTGCTGCTGCTGCTGCTGCTGCTGCTGCTGCTGCTGCTGGTGGTGGCGGCGGCTGCTGCGGCGGCGGCTGCGGTGGCGGGGCTGTGAGTTTCAAATTAACCTTCCGCTTTGTTGCTGTGTAATGTGGATCCCCGAAGGCCCCCCGCCCCGCCCGCCCCCCTTCCCCGGGCGGTGCGCGCTGCAAACTGCGAGTTGAGCTTCATTTACATAAAGCGATTCCGGGCGGGCGGGCGGCCGAGGAGGCGGTGGCGGCAGCAGCGGCAGCGGGCAGGCCGGGCCCGGGCCGCCAGCGAGCAAGCGCCGCCGCGCCCCGTGGGTGAATCCCCGCCAGCGCGCCCCGGGGACCTCCCTCCGGGGACGTGTGACCCAGCTGCTGGAGGAGGGGGGCGGCCGCCGCCATGCGCCCCCCTCCCCTGCCTTGCGCCCCCCTGCGCCGGGCCACAGCCCCCTCCGAGCCCCATGGGCAGCAGGAGGTGGGGAGAATGCCGCCGGGGGTGGGTAAGTTCGGGGCTCTAGTGCGACTGGAATTTCTCATTGTCGCGCACGGTGGCTTCGATGCAGCCCCTGGACCTGCGAGTGCCTCCTCCCTCCGGAGGTGTGCGGAGGCTTTCCGTGCCAGGTGAGTGTAGCCGCCCTCCCCCGCCTTGTGCCCGAGTGCGCGCGCGCATACGCACTGCCGGCCTGGAACTGCGGGCAGGTGCTGCTGCAAGTCTTGGCTGAACTTCCCATTCGCTTGGGGCGTGTGGGGGCAGGGCAGGCTGGATGCACTTGAACTACCAGGCTGCAGTTGGAACGTACTTGGGGTGAGAGCGCCGAAATTCTGCTGGACTCAGGGTCCAGCCTTGCCCCTTGCCCATTGCCTTGCTCCTTGCTCCCCTCCCTTCGTGCCTTCCTCCCCTCTTCCCCCACGCCCTCCTCCTCGCTTTACTCTGCTTTTAGATTATTTCATGACTTTTCCAGGATGTGGTCCTAGTATTGTTTTATAAGTTTGGGGGGTTCTCCCCCCATCTGAACGCACCCCCTTTGAGTCTGAGAGATGTGGCTGGTCAGTTGGAAGCAATGTGAGGAATGCGCTCGTTGAAGAGTAATTAAAGGGGGAATCTGGAAGCTGGAGCCGGAGGGCACCTTTGGAGCTCATCTTGTCCACCCTCTAATTTGGGGTTGTTCTCACTCTGGAAAAACCGGAGCAGCTTTTATTTCTCTGCCCTTCCCCCCCCACCCCCACCAGGCAGTGGAGGGGGGTCTGCACTCCCCCCCACCCCCACCAGGCAGTGGGGGGGGTCTGCCCTTCCCCCCCCCACCAGGCAGTGGAGGGGGGTCTGAAAAGGGAAGCTGAGATTTGTGTCCTGTCCAAGGACGAGGGATGCCCAAGTTAGGCTGAGAGCAGAAAAGCCGACCCACCAAACACGAGGAACCGTTGTGAGCTTGGAGCTAGAGGAGCACCCTGCGAAGTGCGCCTTCAGACTCATGTGGGGACCCGTGTCCACTCAGCGGGAAGCAGCGCTGGGGCATGGGCCTCAGCATGCAGCAGCGTGTCCACCACTTGCGGGGACATCTGTGAACAGTTGAACCCCGGAGATGACCGGTCTGGCCACACCCTCCAGGTACCTGGTCAGGCGAGTAGGCCTTGCAGACTCTGAGAGCGGCTGAGGGGATGGCTGCCCCTGCCTGGCCACAGAGGGAAAGGCCCTCCTTCAGGCTGGGGCCTGCTTGGCAGAAGGCATCACTGACAGTCACAACACACGGAAGCCTCGGAGATAGATAGGGAGAAAGCCCCCACGTCACCCTGCTCTGTCCTGTGCTTTGAGATCATTGGAGTTAAGTCTTGGATGCATAGGGCATCACTTAAGCACTCACCGAAACTGTGGGGAGAGGGGGGTTGGGGGATCGGAGGAGGTTTCTTTGCCTGGCTGCCAAGCAGCAGGTGCCAGTTGGCAGAGCCAGCCCCCTGAAAGTCCCCTCCTTGCTCCAGTCAGTAGGTGTCAGACCTTCATGTTCTGTTAATGGCTGTGGTTTCTGGATGAGTTTCAAGGGGAACCCTAAAAATCACGAGTGTCAGGAAACTGTGCTGGAGAGAGAGGCAGAAGTTGCCCTGGGAAGGAAAACAGGCACCTGCTAATGTCACCAGAGCCAGGGCCTGTTCCTCTGGCAGTTCAAGATTCTGCAATCCGTCTTGTTACCTTAACCTGAAAAGCCCTCTCAGGGGGCCAGAGGTGAGGTGTGGGGGATTTCGTCGGAGGTCCGCTTCTCTTGACCTTGCACGAGTTTCAGGCATGGGGTCTTTGGAGAGGGGTCTTGCTTGGTTTGTTTATACTCCTCTTCCTGGGAGAACCCTGAAGGCTCCCTGTGAGAGGGCAGACAGCTGTGAAGACCAACAGCAGCGTGGCCTCTGGCTTCCCTGGAATCGCAGGACCTAGGAGGGTGCCTGAGTCTGGTTTGCAGCCCAGTTTTCTGGAAGCGTATGCAGTGCCTCTCAGGATGGGCCCGGGGGCTCTCCCTTGGTTCTTCTGTTTAATGACAAAAGTGTTCCTGAGCAACTCAGGTCGAGTGCAGTGGCGACCACTGTTACACTCTGAAAAACATTTCTTGTTGGGATCACCAGGAATGAAGTGGCTTGGGGACCTTCCGTTTGTGGGACATGGGTCGCTTCCCTTTCCCAACTCTTTCTTCCCTTTCGAGATGGCTGTGCTGTCTGTGGGATAGAGCTCGTATTTTTCCCCTTTTCTACTGAAAATAGTTTTGATTGATAGGCAACTATTGAGCAACATTTGGTAACTCTTCCAGCATTAAAAAACATCCCGGTTGCTTCTCCAACTACCTAAAAGTTTAGTCCCCCCACCCTTTTTTCTTATATTTGCACAAGAAGGTGCTCAGGGAGGGTAGAAGGGCCCCAAATAAAACCGTGTCATGAGCAGGCATCGCTCAGGCTCGGACCTACCTGACAGTGTAGGGCCTGCTGTCTTGCTGCTTCGCATTTGGTTGAACTGTGGAGACCCAGTGCCAACTGGACTGCCAAGTGGCTAGGAGCTGAAATCACCAAGATTTCAGTTTCCATCACAATGACTTTGAGTGATCAGTACCGGACACTGCCAGGACTGGCTCCACTGACCCTGTGTGACTCAAAGCTGTGTTAGTTTGTTAGAATAAGTCTGTGATTACGGGTTGGTGAAAGAGTAGTTAGTATCTGGGGCTGGTGGTGGTTTGGTCATTTCTTTAGATGTTGTCGAAAGTAGTGGCTGGGAAACAGGTTCATAGAGTCACTGTGTGCTAGTGTTTCTTAGTGTACTTTGTAAGGGTTGGTTGGACTGTCTGTCTGTCTCTCTGCTTTTAAAGTAACAGTGTAAGACCCTAGAGCCTGGGCACACCTCATGTGAGAACCCAAGCCAGATCCCATCCTAAGAAATTATGCTTATGAAAGATTTGCAGCCGTCACATCTTAAAGGTGAACATTTTAACTGGTGAGGCCACATTTTCTAACAGTATAGGCATGTCCTCTTGATTCCCACCATTTAAGAGTAACTAGCTTGCTACTAGACCCAAGGGCCTTGGCCTTGACCTGTAGGGAGCTGCTGTGATTCTGGCCTAAAGAAGTCGGCGCAGGCCTGGCCCTATGCTTGCCGGCACAGCGGGATGATGCATCTGACGCTGAACACAGTAACCTCAGGAAGTACAGTGCGTGCTGTGGTTTATACGTTCATTGGTTATTAAGATAGTTGCTTGCTGTTAGTCTGGCCCATTTTCTGTAATGGTGGGGCCTGTTGGCCTCCTCTGGTTCCTAAGGCTGGTGCAATTAACCAGGATGGGGGCATTACTGTAACAACACAACAGCAAGACAGATTCTAACATGGGGAACCTTGTAGGGGTATCCAGATGTGGCTGTCACAACTGTTGCTGGAAAGCATGGCACTGCTTGGCATCTCCCATCTCTTGCCTGAGTTATAAACTGTGGTCAGGGAAAGGGGGGAGACCCATGTGGCCAGAGCCCAGGCCAGAGGGAGCTGTGTGCAGGAACCAGTCTCAGTGACGTTTGGAAAGTGCTTGTTCTGTGCCCAGCATGGTGCACCACGTCCACATTGAGACACACACACACACACACACACACACACACACACACACACACAGAAGCTGGGGTTGCGTCAGACTTCCCCCAGGGAGGAAACCAGGCAAAAAAAAAAAAAAATCTTGGCTCTTTGGCAAGCTACTTTCAAAATCCAGATTAAGGATAAAAACTACCAAATCAACAACTGTCAGATTTCTTTTCTCTATAATTTAAAGTTGGCTGCCACACTGTTGCTTTGAACGTGTGCAAAGTGACACTCCGAAGTGAGAGGGCTTTGGGGGGGTGCTCACGGGGTGAGTGGCTCCTGTGTGGACAGGAACGAGGGAGGCAGACCAAAGCATGGCTTAGCCGCGATTGACAGCACCATTGTGCCCCAGCCTCAGAAGCGCAGAGACCACGGGAGGGTTTTTTGTGTTTTTTTTTTTTTTCCTCCTTTCTGGTTTTCATTCTTTGGGTCAGGGGGACAGGACAGGGAGGACTAGGCAGTGGCTGAGCAGTGACAGGTGTGTTTCTAGAACATTCTTTGTGCCAAGAAATGCCCTGGCTACTTATTGTAACATTTAAAGGTGATTTATTTTCTTTGATGTTTCTGCCTCTCCTGCCACCCCCCCCCCTTTTTTTTCTACCCTGCAGCTTGACGTTTCTTCTTTTTTGCTTCAAGGATGAAAGTGCAAATAACAACTGGGGAAGGAGGCATTGGGGCTTGCAAGGTCTGGCCCTAGTTTGCGGATTTGAACCACTGTTGTGGCCTCTCAGCAGAGCACTGGCGGCTTCTGCCTTCCCACCAGAGGGTCCTGGCCTGGTCTCCTTAGTGCAGGGACGAGCGCCTGGCCAGTGATACCCAGCTCTCCAGAGTGGCCTGTACTGGCCTGGAGTGTCCTGGAGGAGGTCTTGGGGTAACAGAGCTCACTCCCTGAACTGTGCCCTGAACAGAGTGGCCTCTGGGAGAAGGAGGGCCCCCCGGGGGTGGCGGGGAAGAAGTGAGGGGGGACCAGCAAATATTCCCACCTCCCACCCCTGCCTCTTTCTGGGCTGGGGGGGTCTCGGAGTGAAGCCACTGGGATGCCTGATGAGGCCCCTCCTTGGGAAGGTAGGGCTGCCCTCCCCACACTGCCCCCTTCCCTTGGAGCCATGTTTGACCTGGGCGGCGCAGCGGGGTGGGGGGGGCGGCTTTCTTTGGTGATGATCCCCAAATGGGCTTTTTCAGTGGGTGTTGCGGGCAGTGGTTAGGAATTTGTGGAGTCCCTCAGCTGGCTCCTCTGCCAGGATTTTCATCTGCTGCCGATTTCATGGCACCCGTCCCCAAAGTGATTTGGGTCACAAACCTTTGATCTGCGGGCAGGACAGCCGAGGCAGGAGGTGGTGGCAGCTCTGACCTTTTACTCTTCGTGTATCAGTAGTGGGGGTGGATGGTACTTAGTAGGGAGGGCTTGCTGGGGGCTTGCAGACTGGGAGGGGCCATGGACAGACTTCTTGGTGGGCAACAAGGGCTGACCTGCTTGGGGGTTTCTGGTGGTGGGAGCGCAAGAGTGGTTTGGAGTGTTTCTTGGGCATTCCTGACCCTGTCCAGGAATGTGACTGCAGCAGCCACCGGTGAGGGTGTTGGTTGAGCTGTCCTGTCTGCTTTGCTTTTAGGTGTTCAAGTCCCAGGTCCCAGGAAGCCACACTGAGGCCAGTTTAGCCGCCTGCAGAAAAGCCTTGATTTCAGCCCCACAACCCCAGTACTGCCATCAAACTGGGAAGCTTTTTTTTTTTTTTCCTTTTTAAGCAGTTTTAACTCCTGTGAGTCTATAAAAAGTTTGTGTGGACATGCAGTCACTTATATCCCACGCTTTGGGATACCTTTTCTCTTCCGGGTCGTCTTTGTGCTAAAGGACACGCATGTGTCTTTCTCCCTCCCCCTACTTTTTTTTCTTTTTCTTCTTTTTTTTTTTTTTTTTTTTTTTAACAATTCCTCTTAACTGCCCAAGAAAGAATGTGAACTTCTTCTACCTTTGCAGGCCCTGCTGCCTAAAGTGCTCTTTGGCTCGGGTCCTGGGTTCTTAATGTGCATTTGGCTGCTTGGGGGAGCGGATTTCGCTTTCCTTGTAGCCGCTCTGTTATTTCTCTGCGGGATATTTGCATCAGTGTTAAAGAGTGTCTTGTCAACTTTTGGATGCCTTTGGATGCCTAAGGAGGCGGCGCGTGCGTTTCCGTACACGTTAGCAGGTTCATCAGGGCTGTGTCTCTGAGTTCCGCAGGGTCTTTAAGTGCCGAGGGGGCAATTCTGAGACGGTCCGTGTGTGCGCCTGACTGCCTGACTCCGCACTGCCTACTTTTTTGCGCAAACTCGTGTTTCACCTGCCTTCCAGGGAAAGAATGGCAGAAGTGGAAACAGTAGGGGCCGCCCCACTCCCAGTGCCCTTTTTTCAGAGGAAGTTGGTTTTTCCTTCAATAGATGTAAAACCCCAGAGGTGTCCTGGGTGGGGAGAAGGGGGCACTTCAGTGCCTTCTGGGGAAGGGACAAGGCGGTCTATTTCTGTTGCCTTTGCTGGGAACACTCTGGAAGTGTGTGGAGTGGTGGAGGCCTCAAGTGGCGGAGGCAGTGCCCTGTGCACTGTCTCCAGGGACTTCTGACCCTCTGCCTGAAGGTGTGAGATGAACACCCAACGGAATGGGGTGGGGCTAAATTCCAGAACAGAGCTTGGCTTCTGGATTACACCTTCCTATGCAGGCTCCGGGGTTGACTCACTTCCCTGGGGAGGCAAATCACAGAGGTCTCTCCTATGCTCTGGAGACCCTTTGGACAGGTCACTGAGCCTCACTGTTGTGAATCTGTCAAATGGGCCCAATGTACACCTTGTGCTAGGCACAGCCTCAAGGCGCTTAGCCTCTGCACAGGTGTCTCTCCTGTTCCCCTTCCCTCCTCGGCCAGCTTTGCTACCCTCAGCAGCCTGGGGGGGGGCCAAAAATATGAACAAAAAGATCCCTGCATTTCTACTGTCCTTTCCTTGTGGGCCCAGAATAAAGCCACCTGCAGTCTGTCCTGTCCTTTGCCCTGTCCCCTGCTCCAAAGTGAGGGGCCCAATCTCTGACCCACCTGGAGAGGCCTCCCTGGCTGGCTTGGATATGCTAATAGGCCTGACTTGTCCAGGCTTGTTTGTAGTGATTTGTGGAGGCATTTATATGCAAATACTATCAACTTGTCGAGTTAATTATCCTGTGCCTCCCTCCCCCTCCCATTCCTTCCTGCTTGGCCTTCCAGCCTGCCTGGGCTGTTTGCCTTCAGCCCTGCTGCTCTTCCTGCCTGTGGCCTCCGCTGCCCTGTCCCCTTTGTGGACCAGCAGGCCCGGTCATAGCTCCCTGACTGCCCTGTCGCCCGTGGCAGAAACCTGGGCCTCACTCTGTGTGTTCAGACACAGCAGCCTGGGCACACCAAGGAAGCTCCTAGCCACCCAGGCACTCCCATCCTTAAGACTTGGTCCCTAAGCTAATAGATGGAGTGGTCTCAGAATGGTGCTAAAATGTTTTATTCATTCTGAGCCTTACAGCGATCATGTTTTTGCAAACAGGATGTCCCTCCTAGGTCCAGGTCTTCAAGTGTGCTGCAGGCCTGCTGGTTTCCTGGCTGGGAATGGGGGCCATGGGTTTGTAGGGCCTTCCTTTGGGGGGAGTAGTGAGTAGGCCTGTTGGGCTCTGCAGGAGATGGAGTGTCTTTGGCCTCTGCCCACTAGATGACAGTAGCACCCAAGCCCCCTGCCGCCTGCAGGGGCTGCCCTCTGCCTCCTGGGCCCTGGCAGTCACCGGGCACAGACCCACTGGTGTGGACGTTGTCTAGGTTTCTCTTGTACTTTTCTCCCAGGCACCCATGCTTCGTGTGCTTGTGTGTGTGTGTGTGTGCATGCGCGTGCATGCACATGCGTGCACATGTCTGGCCAAGCAGCCTCCAAGTGTGTGGTTGGAACCGTCTCATAGCATGTGGCGCTGCATGGGCTTTATTTTATGGTTGCCTTGATGACAGGATCTGCAGCGGCATCAGCTGGAGTGGCCTCTCTACCGAGAACCCACAGCCAGCGGCTTGTATTCAGTTCCTGGCCCCAAGCCCCACCTTTGGTTTCTTACCAACACGTACCCCCGGATATAGCCGTGCTGCTCACAGCTGCCTTTGTGGGAGTGCTGGACTGCCTCCTGCCTCTCCGGCTTCAGGCAGGTGCAGTCCCTTGCAGGCCTCTGAGTGGCGATCCAGCAAATGACAGTTCTACCTATCTCTGTCTCTCCAATAAATACAAATGCCATAGGCCAGTGTTTGAGGTGGGTCCTACTTCCTCCTGTGTAGTCTGGTCCAGCGGAAGAATGCAGCCTCCATTGTCATGGCACGCTTGCTAGTAGTTGCACTTGCCAGCAGCCAGAAGAAACAGAGCGTGAGGGCACCACGTGGTCACAGCTCTCCTGCGCCGGCCACATGCACAGTACTCAGAGCTGCAGGGTAGCTGGTGGCCATCTTGCTGGATGGTTGAGCTCTGGGCTGGTTTCGGTTCTCTCCTCTATGAAGCCAGGTCCTTTGCTACACTTAGGGAGTCACCGAGAAAGTTTTTTTTTCTTCTTGCTTTACAAAGAAGGGGGCATGGGGAAGGCACATGGTATTTATTCTCCATAAGGTGGCCTCTTGCCCTGCTGTAGCACTGAAGTCCAGGCCCAAGGAGCTGGCCCTCTGGATCTCTAATCTCTGGGGATGCTCCCATGTCCTCTCAACGTCCCCCCTCCCTAATCCACGGTGGAGGCCATGTGGGCAACGCCCTGGACAGAGCCTGCTAGGAGGGAAATATTCCAAGGGCTCGGCTGCTTGTACTAATGGTTTGGGTTAATTTCGTGTACAAGGTCTCTTTTGTTGGACAAGGGGGTGAAAGTCCACAGCTGTGACCGGAAGCCCGGGAAGGGCCTACTGGGGTGACCTTGTTTTGGAAGGGACTCAATGGAATACTAATGGCCGAGGTCTAAGACAGGTGATGTATGTGTGTGTTTGACTGGGCCTGCAGATAAGGGGAAGAGTATTTTAAAAGTTACTTTAGTGCAACCTCCCTGATAAGCGTGTGCCTGGGGCCAGTCACAATTTATGGCCAGCTGGTAGTTAGGGCCATGTTGTTGGCCTCACTTTATCTTGGAGTCCAGGCCCTGTAGTGTTTTTTTTTTTTTTTTTTTTTAAACTGTTAGTGCCTTTGTGTATCTTTTTTGTTGCAGGGGGAGGCTAGGGCTTCCATAGGGTTTTGTTGAGAAGCAGAGCAGTGTCTTGTTACAGACAAAGGGCTGTTCAGGGTTTCCGCTGCCTGGGTGCCTGGGGACGTGGTGCTCCTGACCGACCCAATGATAATGCTTGCCGAGGAGGTCCTGGCCTGGCAGGGTCTCCAGGAGCCGCCAGACTGGCCAGTGATGCGGGGCAGGCAGAAGGCGTGGAGGCCTCCATGTAGCGTGGCGCCTCGGGTCAGCCTTTTCCTGTTGGCGCCGGACAGATCGAGTCTGTGCCTCCAGGCCAACCAGCGTAACCAGCACCCCCGGAAGAGACCAGGTGCCTGGAAGCTGGGATTGGGTGCTGTCCCTTGCCACATAGAAATCCCCACTTGTACCAGGTCACCCTGGGGAGCACCTGGGTACTCTCCTCCCTTGCCAGTGTTCCCATGCAGGAGCCTCTGTTCTTTTTGATGGGGGGGGGGGGTGTAGGATGGAATGTGTTCTCAAGCCAGTGTAGAGCTCCCCAGGGTGGCCTTCGGGTATTGTTTCAGCCTGACCTTGTTTCTCATCTGTGCGTCCACATTCACCTTTGAGATGGTGGGTTTGGTGTTTGGTGGCAGTGAGGATGAATTCATGGGAAACTGCTGTCCTCTAGGGCTCCATTCCAGTTGGGCACCTGTGGGTGTCTTTGGATGTGAAAGATGCCCTAAGCTGCTTCACACCCTTCCTTGTCTTTACCTGTTCTCCAAGACACTGCCATCTGCTTAAAAAAAAAACCCTCTTATTTATTATATATATATTTTTCATTTGAAATCCTCAAAGACAAAGGGACCTGGAGGCTCAGACCTGTCCTGCTGCATTCCTGAGTAATTTGGTTTTGATTAACCCAAGGAGAGAAGTTGGTTTCTCCTAGCGACCGACCAGGGGATCAAAGCGCCAGGAGGGGCAGTTTCCCTAATACGCGCCATCCCCTCCTCCTCCCTGCAGCCGCCCGTCCCTCCTCTTCTCCCTCTGCCCCCTCCCTGGGTCTTGTCAGCCGCCTCCTCTGCTGAAAGCCTGGACAGGAGTTGTTTCTGCTTCTGACTCTACTCCCAGTGGAAGTGTGTCCTGGAGCTTTGGATGGCAGAGCTGGAGAAATGCAAACCCCTCACCCGCCCCTGCAGCCACCCCCTTTCTTCCTAAACTCCTTTTCCCCCACAAAGCTGTGGAGCGCATTCCAGTGCTAATCCTGCCCTCCAAAGAATGCAAATGGCTGTAATTGTGTGCCCCAGGATGGGCCTTGTGCATCTGTGCAGCTGTTCTTTGAGGAGGTGGCTGCAGAGTTCATTTACATGGAGAAATGAGCCGGCCCCGCAGGCCCAGTGATAGAATAGGCCGTGCTAATCGGGAAGGGGCCACATGTGCCCGAGGAGTCTCCCTTCCTGCTGATGACTTTGTGTGTGTGGTGTATGTGTGCATGTATATGTGTAGGTGTGTTTGTGTGGTGTTACGATGCATATTTGTGTGTCCATGTACTTGTGTATCTGGTATATGTGTGTGGGGTATGTGGTGTATGTGTGTGTGATATGGTATATTTGGTGTACGTTTGCATGTGTATGGCTTATCTGTGGATGTATATAGCGTGGTGTGATGTATATGCATGATGTATATTTGTTAGCATGTGCGTGGTATACATTTGTATATATGTGTATTTCTGATTCTGTGTGGTGTATATATGGATCTGTATGCATGTCGTGTGTCTAGCATGTATATGAGTGGTGAGTGTGGTGTATATGGTATGTGGTGTGTGTATGCGTGTGTGTACCTGTGTGCTATGTTTGTAGTGTGTATGTACTTATGTGCACTGTGTATGGAGTGTATTTTTTGTGCATGTGGCATGTATGTTTTGTATGTGTAGTGTGCATATGTATGTGGAACACATGTGTGGTACATATGTCTATGAATGTCTCTCTGTAGTGTGTGCGTAGTGTGGCATGTGATGTGATGTGTGTAGCGCGCACCAGGTTGCTGCTGTGTGTACTTGATGGCAAGGGCTGCTAATAAGAGAACTCTGCTCTTGCCAGTCAGCAGACAGCTGAAGTAAGAGACAAGCCCAGTGCTGGGCAGCCCTGGAGTTCAACATGTGACTTTCTAACTACGACAAAAGCACACCTGGCTACTGTGACCAGTGATGACACTCTGAGAAATCCACCCCTCCTGTGAGACTGTCTGTGTTCTGCTGTCCCACTGACCTCACCTTTCGTCTTTATTTATGAAGTAGTTGCAGTTCTGCAGGGAGGTGAAGTAGATGCCAAGATTATTCAGCCTGATGAGAAGTGTCTCTGGGGTCTGTCATGCTGTGGCTTTAGGGGGGATGTTTACCACAGACCCACAAACTCTATCTGCGTCATGTCTGTGGATCTGAAGCTGAGGGTCCGGTATTTGAGAGTTGCCATGCACCCCTTTGAAATGGAAGCAGGAGCAGGTGGAAGGAGTTGGGGTGCTCTGTGTATCGGCGTGTCAGGAATGGGACCAATCGGAAGGAAATCGTTGAAATCCTTTGCATCTCTGACAGTCGGGATGTATGCTCACCACACGTGTCTACGTGAGCTAGTCACATCCCATGAACTCAGTCACCACCAGCTCCTGGTGGGCACTCAGGGGCTGGATCCTGCCCTGTGCTCTTGTGAAACACCAGTAGACAGAGTGAGTTGCCTATGGTCCCCTGTGGCTGCTGCTTGGAGTTTGGGGGTATGGTTGACATTGCATACTGCTCCCTCGTCATTGCTGTGGGGTTGGTGCTGGCAGAAATGTGGTGCTGGTGAACAAACCTTTTCTAAACTGTTTGTTGGCATTGCATGTAGGAGATGTAGGCGTCCCCTTGGCTGTATACCAGCCTTGGCAGCATGGCAGCAAGATGTTGGCCTGCTCTGGTGATGGACGAGGGCAGGGTGGCACTCACAGGTGTGAGTTGTTATGCTGCTCACATCAGGTTTGCAACTTCGTGTGCATATTCGTGAACTTCCAGGCAGACATGCCTTGGGATGAATGTGCAGCCTGGGAGCTTTGGTTCCTGGGAAGTCAGCACGGCTGCTCTTGCTCCGCCCCTATCTGATGTCACACTGGCTTCTGGGTTGGAAGGTCCAGGCCCCTGGGATGAGGTCTTGGGGTGGGCGTGGGGGGGGGGTGCAGTGGGAAGCATGCCTTTGGATCCTATGGGGCTTGCCCTGACTACTGTTTTTAACAGTATCACCAAGGTCTACAGGAGACCCTGGGTTCTCTAGGTGCATCTGGGTTTCCCATTTCTCCAGTTACCTTCATACAGTGGAGTGGACACCTCTTTCCCTGGTGTGGGGCCAGCAAGTGTCTCTCTGGTTGGCCATAATAGGAAGGGCATAATTTGTCAACTTGGAATTTCACAGAGGAGTTTGCCCAGGAGTGACTTCCGGTGAGATGGTTTCCTGCTCAGGATGCCCCTCTGTGTGGGACTGGGGTGCCCCAGTCTGCTCAGCATCGACCTTTCCAGTGATAAGAGGTTTTCCTTAGCTGTTGTGGCTCCCAGGGCGCACAGCCAGCCTCTAAGGATCCCAGGGGCCTCCTGCAGGAGACCCAGTGGGAGGTGGGGGGATTTGTGTCCTTGGTAAACTGAGAAGTGGGTGTGGATTGGGGGTTTGGTGGGGGGCGGGGAGGGAGGTATCTGATTGCTTTCACAGGCTGGCCTCCAGGGTAGGCCCCAGGAGGAGGGGGGATGGAAGCTGTGAAAGTGTGAGGTGGAAGGGGCCCCCTGGCTGGGGACCAGGCCTTTGCAGCTGTCTGACCCTGGGTGAAAAGTTCAAATCTGCATTTAAAAGGAGTGTCAGGACCCCCTTCCAGTCTCCCAGTCAAGTGGAAACTTCATGCTGTAGAGGTATGATCCAGACACTACCGGAACAGCCAGCCGTTCTCCTGAGCACTTCCGCCCAGCCCTGAGCCCGATGCTGGGGGGCTCAGGAAGCCAGCGGAGGAGAAGTTGCTCTTAGGTGGCAGGAGTTGTGCAGGACTGTCCTGGGGTGGGGGCGGGGAGGCTGCCGGGAGGCCAGTGTCTTCCTCTTCATCAGACTCTTGGCTGGAAGGAAGCTGTGTGCCTGCCATGTCCCCCTTCCATGACTGGTGGGACGGTGGTTGATGGAGGGCTGGGGGCACTCCTACCTTGTCTGGGACTTGGACTCTAGAATGTGCTGCAGAGGTCCCCTGGCAGGCCCCTCTTGCTCTGCACCCTCCTGCTGGCCCAAGCCAGGGACCTTCCGGTCTCTTCCTGGAACTTCTTGCAGGAGCTGAACCAAGATGAGCCTGGTGTGGGGGGCCAGGAGTGCCCAGGTTTGGAGGAGGGGCCCCAGGCGGCCAGGGGTTGGTTCCCGTGCTGCCCAGCTCAGAGCAGCGAGCTTCTTCCCTCTCCATCCCTCTCCATCCCTCTCTAACCCCAGTTCCCTTACCCCGAGGTCCCCCATCCCCCACCCCGCCCGGAAGCCCCTCTACTCCGGCCCTGATTTGTTTACTTGAGCATTAGGTGAATGTAAACAGTTCAGCCTCCCCGATTTTATATCCCTAAAGGCTTTGAGTGTGAATACAAATGGGTATCAGGCCCCTGCGGTTTCAATGGCTCTCCTCCGCCCCTCCTGTTGCTAACCAGCAGGTCTTTAACCTGCCCGGGGAGGAAGACTCAGCCCTTTGCAAGCCGGAGGACTCTACCAGGGGCGTGCCTCTCATTCCTCCCCGCTTGCCCCTCCTTCTGTTCCTGTTCCCTTGTTCCTGGCTCAGCTTGGAGAAAGCCCCGTGGAGAGGTCCCCCCCCCCAAGCTCCCGTGCTGCAGAGGGAGGGGGCTTTGCCGGACTCCCTGCCTTTGGAGATGCACTTGTGAATATGCCCTGGTGGGAAAGCAGCCCCTCCCCACCGCTGCCAGCACTGATGAGGTGCCACAGGAGACCTTGCTTTCCCCCATCAGAGTCTTCCTTCTTGAGTGGTTTTGTGTTGGGGTCCTGGGCTCTGGAAGCAGTGCGACTACTACAAATGTGTCTCCTTGGTGAGCTGAACACTTTGTCTTGGTTTTGTCCCACTGGAGGAGGACACTTGCTTTCCCTCTCTTCTCGCTGCCTTTAGGAAAGTCTCGGGAACTTGTGAAGTGTGCAGGGCCATGCCAGGTCACTTCACCACAAGGTTCCAGGATGTTCTGCTGTTCCTTGTGCGGGCCCCAGCCCTTCACTCTGCTGCCCCACTTCCACCTCCCACTCTGCCCTACATCCCGCCCTCCAGTTCCCTGCCAGGGGCTCCCTCCTCCCCAGCCAGAGGGAGGAGCGGAACGTGTCCCACCCTGGATGGCCGCCTTCTGGCTGCTACTGCGTTCGAGGCTGGGCAGTTGCGTCCTCTGCGGTGGCTCCAAGTCCAGTCACGCCATCACAGGGGCATTCTAATGAGCAGTGCCTTAGTCATTAGTGAGTTAGTGTTTTTGTCTGGAAACACTTAAGTACTGTTTACTCGATGTCTCCACCAAATGCAAAACAGCAATTAAACAGAAATTTGTTGTACGAGGAGGGGACCAAAATGGGTCCTCAAAAGCTGGTTTGTGGTTCCCCCAAATGCAGGGCAGTTGCCTTTCCCTTCAGCCTCCCCATAGCTGGACCCCATCTTCCTCAAGACCCTCGTTTCCTGCCCCACCAGTGCCTGCTTTCCTAGCTTTGGTGAAGCAGTCACTCTTACTGCACCTCCCCCCCCCACCTGTTCTACAACCTCGACATCTTTGTCATCTGCCTGGGATATTTGAAAATCATTTACCGGTGATGATGAATTGTGCTGAAAACGTGCACTTGTCCTTGTGTGAAGGTCCCTGACACTCGAGAGCACTTCCGCTTTGCTCCTTGTGAACGGCTGCTCTGTGTCGGGATGCTGGGCTCCATGTCCCCTTTACTTAGAGGAAAGTTGTTGTGAGTGTGTGTTTTGGTGAAAAGGAAGCAGTGATGGAGAATTCAGGCCAAGGTGGAGTGTAGAGGCAGCAGGAAGACAGATGTGGTTGGGGGCAGACAGCAGCAGCAGGGTGACACAGTTGTCTGAATTGCTGCTCTCCCCAACTGCCCCCCTGCCCTGGCCCCCCATAGCTTCTGCTTTGTTGGGGTGGATGCCTACCCCCTTCTCCCCAAAGATTGCGTTACAGGAAATGGCTTCACAGAGAAGGCTGAGGGCACCTGTCAGGGACAGGTGGCGGGGACTGTGTCCCCTTGGCCCGCCCTGTTGGAGGGAGACCACATTCTCCCGTTGGGACCCTGGTTCCTCGCTGGCTGTGGCTGTCCTCTCACACTTTCTGTTTCTTATTCTTTATTTTTTCTCTTTTCCTCTCAAACAATATCTTCTGACTTCCAGATTTCTGATAAATTGATAAGAGGCCTCGTGTGAGTCAACAGAGCTGTAGACACTTTGCCAATAGAAGCCCGACTCTATTGATCCGCCAGTAAATTAAAGTCTTACTTAGAGGCTGCCGATATTTCTAATCTCCTGCCTCACCAATTACGTCCTCCTGGCTACCTGGAAGGATTTGAGCCTTTGAACCCTTTTGTTGTGGCTGGGAGTGGGTTGGGGGCCCTGGCCTTGCCTTCCTGTAAGTCCCGGCCGTTGCACACCTGGTCTGCAGACTGCCCTCACCATGGACGGGTTCTGCCTTCTGATGTGGGGAGAGTTAGTATCTTTCCTTCTTTTTTTACTTAAAAATTGATTTACTTAAAAGGCCGAGTGACAGAGGGACACACCCACCCAGCCACACATACACGTGCACACACACAGATACCCATATGCTGTTCATCTCACTGCCCCTAATACTTAGAACAACCAGTCTAGGCCAGCTGAGCCGGGAGGCAGGAAATCCATCCAGGTCTCCCAGGTGGGTGGCAAGGACCCATGTACTAGCTCATCATCTTCTTCTTCTTTTTTAATATTTATTTTATTGTAAAGTCAGATTTACAGAGAGAAAGACAGAAAGATTTTCCATCCACTGGTTCACCTCCAAAGTGTTCGCAACAGCTGGTGCTGAGCTGATCCGAAGCCAGGAGCCAAGAGTTTCTTTCGGTGGTTCTCCCATGTGGGTTTAGGGTCCTGAGGATTTAGGCTGTCCTCGACTGCATTCCCAGGCTGTAAGCAGGGAGCTGGGTAGGAAGTGGAGCAGCTAGGTTATGAGCCGGTGTCCATATGGGATCCTGGTGCATGCAAGGTGAAGACTTCAGCCACCAGGCTACCGCGCTGGGCCCTTCCCAGGTGCTTTAGCAGGGAGCCAGATCGGGAGGAGAGCAGCCAAGATCTGGCAGTGAGTGACAGTCTCCCCCAGGATGGTAGCATGGCCAAGCAGCAGCTTCACTCCCTGCACTCTGATGCCAGTTGCTTAGGAGGGTCTTTCAGGGACAGGCTCGGGCCACGTTCTTGTGCATTGGGTGAGAACGAGAGTTGTGCTAATATCTGTGTTGTTGACATTGACCTCCCGAGGAACCCAAACATGCCGTGAGTGGGGGAGAGCAGGAGGCTGGAAGTTGTGGGGTACAGAAGATGGGGAATGATTGGAAGTGGGCATATCCTGTTGAGCTGGGCATCCGGTGTCAGTTTGTGTTCTCCCCAGCAGGCACAGAGGTGATGTCTTTGTCTCAACCTGTACGCATGCACCGTCTCTACTCCACCACACCCCACTCTTGAACGTGCCGAAGGCCCAGGGACTGCTTGGGATTCCCACTTCGGGCCCCAGTCGGGTGAGCAAATCGCTTGTCCGATAAGCTCCTTTCAAGTCCCGCTGATGCGGTTGGCTTCAGGAAGAAATCTCCAAATAAATGTTGTGTTCTCTCTAATACTCCAGAGCGAGAAATCAATGGCGGGGATAATTCCTCCCCTCGCCTGGAGCACACTCCTCGGGTGTGGCGTCACTCTCCCACTCTCCCAACACTTGTGTGTCGTGACAAGCCCCGGTCCTGGAGTTCCCTTTCCTCCGTGGCAGCCCAGGGCAGGAGGCTCAGGCTGTGGGTAGAGCAGCAGGGGTGGCCCTTAGGACCCAGCTCTGGGGGTGTTCTCACCTTTCTTGCTCTGCCTTCTTCCTCCTCTTCACCCAAAAGTGAGAGCAGTTGCTGGAGAGCTGGGGCCAGGTACTGTGGAAAGCTTGCCTGTGGAGCTCATCAGCTGGCCATGTTAGGGAGGTGATGGAAGTGTACCCCAGGAGCCCGTGCCAGGTGTTCCAGGGGTCCCCTTCAAGAATGAGAGGCCCCTGTACAGCTGCCTCCTGTGAGGCTGGACCTCTGCCCGCCCCTGGCTCGCTGGGGCTGAGGGAGAGAAGCCCCGAGCCAGGGAGCAGGCCCAGGAGGCCAGGTTGACTTTGCCCTTTGTTTGGGCGGCATTGTATCGGAGGAGGAGGTGTTTAGATCTTGTTCACACCTGTCGAGGCGGCTTGGAGAGCAGTTTGTAACAAGACTTCTGTTGTTGTTGCCCCAGAGGTTCCTCTCTCACAACAGAGGAACTTTATTGTAGCAACTTGTTAATGTTCAATTAGGCAAATTCTGGGTGCCTGGGGGTGGTGGAAGGGGCGGGGCAGGGTGTGGGAGGAGTAGAGCCTTGTACCCCAGCTCCTTTTGTGGAGGCGGGGGGGGGGGGGGGGGGGTGGTGTGCCTGTAGTTGGGGACTAGGCTCAGCTAGAAACTCGCCTGAGGTGCTGGGCAGGGGAGGAAGGCTGCCTGGGGTAGTGAGGTGGGTGGGGAGCGGCTGCCCTGAACAGTTCCCCTGTCTTGAGTTGTGGCGGTCGCCCTCTCCCCCACCCCCAGCTGCTGATGCACTTGACACACCTCACCCCTGGGTGAGGCTGGGCTGGGCATGCATGATGGGCACCTTGACTGTGGCCTGGAAGGAGGGGGTCTCACACGGAGCCTGGTGTCACCCTCCAAACCCTGCAGTCGGGTTAGCTTTAGGAATGGGAGCCTGCTTGGCCACACCTAGGTTTGTTTCTCGGGCTTGTTTCCTGGCATGATTCTTCCCCAGTGGCCACCTGGCTAAGCTGAGGTTCCCATCTCCCCTCCTGTTGGACTGAGATCCTGGACAGACAGAGGGCAGGGGCAAGATGGCCAGCTCGGTGTCCTCACCTAGGGGGTTCATCTCTTGCCATGTGGACAGGGCTGGCTTCCCCGGTTGACCAGGAAGCAGGGGGACCCTGGAGGCTGGGGCCTGAAACAAGGGACCCGTTCCCATCCTGTACTCCAGGCTCACCTACAGCCTGGACTGGGGACAGGGAGGGTGTGCACCCTCCAGGGCCTTTGAGCCTGCCATGAAATATTGCCCCCATGGCAGCCTCTCGCCTGGTGTTGAGCGATGAGGAGTGCGCGGCGCCCGGCAGTGTATTAAACACGAGTTGAGCACAGGAGGGGCAGTATATCATGGGAGAGAGATAAGCAAAGTTCTCTGATAGCGGATCAATAAAGGTTAGTGACATCATATCTCAAAGTGAGGGGACCTGCTTTCTGCACAGCCATTTATCAGATTCCAGCCTGCAAGGGCATTAACCCCTTGCTGGCCAACTCTCTTTTTACTGGACATAGACACCCCTTGCCTCCTCTGGCACATTCCTTTGTGTTGGTCTGGGGTATGGGACGGGGGCTGGTGTCACCCGTGCACCCCCCAGCCCTGTGCTGCTTTCGGGAATGTCTTACGTGCTTTGCCTGTGAACAGTGATGGCAGGAACTTGCCTCTTGTGTTTGTGGGGTTTCTTTACCTCAAAATGTATGCAGAGATTCCCATGAAACAGCAGTGCTAACACTGAACGTTTCCTTTTTCCTGTTTAATTATTCTTTTTAAAGATTTGTTTCTTGGAAAGGCTGGTTCACTCCCCGAATGCTGCAGTGTCCAAGGCTGCTCCAGGCTGAACCTGGGCGCCTGGAGCTGTGTCCAGGTCTCCGACGTGAGTGGCAGGAGGCCCAGGACTTGGGCCATCTTCTTCTGCCTTCCCAGGTATGTTAGCAGGGAGCTAGATCAGAAATGGAGCAGCCACAAAGAGTACTGGCATTGCCATGGGATGCCAGCATTGCAGGCGGCAGCTTACCCTGCTGTGTCGTAGATCCTGTCCCTTGGCTCAAGCCAGGGGCTGGCACCGTGGCACGTCAGGTTAGGCCTCCAGTTGTGGTGCCGGCATCGATGATATCTGGGCACTGGTTCAAAAGTCCCTGCTGCTCTGTTTCTGAATCATCTCCCTGCTACTGGTTGGAAGGCAGCAGCGACCCTGGTCCCACGTGGGAGACTCAGAAGAAGCTCCTGGCTTTGGATTGGCCCAGCTCTGGGTGGTGTTGCCATTTGAGGAGTGAACCAGCAGATGGAAGTTTCATTCTCTCTCTCTTTATCTCCCCCCCCTTCTCTCCCTGTCTTCCTCCTCTCTCTGTTGTAACTCTGTCTTTTAAATAAAAATAAACAAATAAGCAAGCAGAGAGCTGAGGCCTGAGCATGGTGCCTGTGTGCTTTGGTGTGCGCCTGTGTGTGGTGTCCTGGTGGCTGGCAGTCAGACTCTTCTGCCTGAGCTGAAAAAGTTAGCATTGTCATCAGCCTGGGCTTGATTCGCTTTGATACTTGTTTTTTTTTTTTTTTTTTTTTTTTTTTTTGGCTCTGGATCTGTTGGACTTTCTTGGGGACTTGGGGTTGGCAGAATGCAGCCTGCCTGGCCAGATTTACACATGGCCTGCGAGCCTGGAATGGTTCGTTCGTTTTTAACTGGTTGGGGATGGGGAAATTAGATGGACTCATACCTGCAGGCACAGGAAATTATGAAGAGTCCTGTTTGTGTCCCAAAGTGTTGATGGACCGTCGGCCATGGGGGGGGTTTGTGTTTTGTGTGTGGCAGTCTGCATGTGGCTGATGGTTTCAGAAGAGGAGTGTACATCCCAGGAGGCCTGAAATGTTGACCTGACTCTTGAGGGGAGAAGCTTACCCACCCCTAGCGGAGGTCCTGGTCCCCTCACACGTGCTGCCTGCCCCAGGGCTGTAGCCTTGGCTGAGTCACGTCCCTTTGCTCGGCCTCTGTTCCTTGTCTGGCGCTGTTCCAGGGAAAGGGATAAGAAATGATTTGCACAAACAGCTTCCGTCTGCAAAGCCTTGACTTGTACACAAGCTGGTTCTCCAGCATGGTGTAGAGGGCCTGGGACGGTGGTGTCTTTAGTGATGGGCAGAGGTGGCCACTCTCACTCCCATGTGTCTTGCCCCATGCAATTTGAGTGTCTTTGAAAACTTGTGGGTGCACATCTTGCCCAAGCACACACTTTTCTCTTGGCAATGGGGTTTAATTTCCCCCTGGCAACTGCTGTGGTTTTTATCCCCCAACGACTGGATTGTTCTTTCTTTACCTTCCCGCTGGTGGTTTGTGGATGGCGAGGAGCAGGCCTTATCCTGTAGGCCTATGACTGCTTATCTTTGTGTGTGTGTGTGTGTGTGTGTGTGTGTGTGTGTGTGTGTGTGATGGAGTTGGGGGGTGAGCCCTGAAAATCCACCAACCAAAGGCCTGTACCCTTAGGCAGGGATGCTTGGATGGGGCGGGGCTGAGGGTAGATGGTGGTGGTCGGGTGCAGGACAGGGTCTGGGGAACCCAGCCCTGAGCTAATGGGCTAGTGTCCAATGGAAGGAGTCATTTCATTGAGGAAGCGTGGGTACGAGAGGAGCCGGGTGATTGTGCTGTCGATACAGCCGTATTGAGTCCGTGAGAGCCTGCACAATGCAGGGAAACACTTAACTCACTTCTGCTGCTTATTGAGAAGCCAATAGCAATTTACTTGCTGACACTTGACATCCAATCCATTCCCAGAGGGGGAGCTCCTGCACATCCCCGTGGTCTCCCTCCTCTGCCCCGGCCCCTTCTCGGGCCTTAGGGTCCGCCCTGTGTGTGTCCGCAGGGGCCGCTGGCTGCCTGGCAGGCAGGCAAGGGTGTGATGTGGAGGTAGTCATGGGGGGCTGGTCCTGTTTAACTTCACAACTGAGGAGGCATCTCTTCCCCTCTTCAGCACTCTCCTCCTCCTCCTCCTTGTCTTCTTTCAACAAGTGCTAAATGACTCTTCTCCGTTCCTCCCTGGAATGTGAGTTTTCTGCACGTGGGAACTTTCTCCTCCTCTTCCCGTGCCACAATGAGTTCCTTCAAGTGGCTCCATGAGGGGATCATATGTGGGAGAGGCTTGTGTGGGCAGGTGTGTAGGGAGCAGTCAGGGCTGGAGGTGTTGTGCCGAAAGGGCCGTTGTGCACCAGGGCTGCTAGGATGGGCCCACCTGGCCTCCTTGGTGTCCCTTGAGCTGCTCCTGGGACCTCTGTGCATGCTCTCTGTCTGTATGTGGGTTACTGTGTGGCCACATGACCCACAGGTTTCTGTGCCTTATGCTCTGAGTTGGGCCTTAAAGAGCCCACTTGTGATCCAGGGCAGCCATGTGGAAGTGACCAGCCCCAGGCTCTGGTGGCCCCTCGGGACTCACTGCCCCCCACAGTGTCCTTGGATGTGGGGCTTGGTCCTTCGCATGTGTCTAACTGGGAGAGCTTGTCTGCAGGGGTGAGGTTCATCTCAGACTCGGACACCGTGGCGGTGACCACTGCCTGTGGCTCAGGGACAGTGGGGAAGAAGAATAGCCCTTGGGTTATGAAGAGGCTCCATAGAGTCTGGCCAGCAGTTCAGTGGAGTCTGCCACCTGCAGTCTGGAAGTTACTACCCAGAACTTTCCATGCCTGCCTCTTTCCTCCTTTATTCCTTTCCTTCTCCTCCTCTGCCTACTCACCTGCCTCTTCCAGTTTTCTCTCAAGAAAACTGAAAAGCAAAACTGTGCGACAGGTCAGGAGGCCCTGTGAGGATGTTTATTTTTTAAGGATTTAAAAAATATATATATATATATATTTGAAAAGCAGAGTTATACCCCTCCTCGCTTCCCTTTCTCCCTCCCTCTAACTCTGCGAGCAGTAGGGAAGGGGTGTATCGTCCATCTGCTGGTTCACTATCTCCCTCCCCTCTACCCTACCCTACATGACCTCAGTGGTAGGAGCTGGGCCAGGATGAAATCAGGAACCTGCAGTTCCATGTGGGATTCTCATGTGGGTGGCAAGAGCCCAAGCACTTGGCACCATCTTCCACTGCTTGCCCAAGCACATTAGCTGGGAGCTGGATCAGAAACAGAGCAGCCGGGACCCAAATTGGTGTTCTTATTTTGAAGACACCTTAACCAGCCATGCCACACCCTGGCCCTGAGGCCTTGTGAGTTTTACTTTTCTCCAGCAGAGCTGGGAGGCAGCTGTGCCTTCGCTACATGTTTGGCACCATGCTGAGGATGTTGTGGCCCAGGACAGGTTCACTGTCAACATTGTGATAACACACATGCTCTGTATACTGACCCTCTTCATGGAGAGAGGAGGGCAGTCAAAGGAGATTGTCCTGCCTGGATTAGAGGTGGTCACAGGTGGGGAGGCAGAGGCTGGTGGCCCCCAGCCCATCTGTCTGAAAGGAGGTGGAGTTGCCTGGCTTCTTGAGTGCTGTGGGTATGTGTTGCCCTAGCGTCCTTTCTCATGGTTGCTCTGGGTTCTTGGGACAGTGCCAGGAGTGAGGACTGCAAGCAAGGTGGCCCAGGGCACAGCCGGGGCACTGGAACTGGGGACCGATGTCCTTGGTCCTCACAGTTCTTCCCCAGCCTTGGCATGTCTCGAGGCTTCCTTTGTGGTCCTCCCAGCCGCGGGTCTGTGTGTGCATGAACAGACGCTGCCCCCACCCTGTGCAGAGGAGGGAGTCCTGGAGACACCCACTTCTACCTGGTGGAAGCAACAGGAAATCTCCCTCATTTAGACCCTGCTGCTTAGTGCTGGTGCCGGCTTTGTCCACGCAGGCAGTCTGGGTAGACTGGGTGCTGTCAGAAGGCCCATCGCTGTGTCCAAGCTGGTTTTGGTCTGTGCCGAGGTGAGGGGCCCTGGCTGTGTCCATGGTAGGTGCCAGCCTTTGGGTCGTATGCCTGCTAGAATGGCCCTTGGCTCTTGCTGAGAGCCTTCAGAACCTGTGGCAGGGAGTCAGCAAATTGAGGGGGACTCTAGGCAGCCTCTGTGCCAGAGAGGACCTCATGGTGCTATGTGGGGCTTTGTTCAGTCCATAGCAGATTTTAACCATTGGGCTGGGTCCTTAAGGCAAAGTTCTTGCTAGGACAGGACGGTCAGTGGCTGCCCCTCTTAAAAGTTAAACATGTATTTTAGGTCACCAGAACTTATTTCATTTACTCTTACTCTGTAACTCTTTTTTTTCCCCCCCTGTAACATTTACTTGAAAAGCATAGTTAGAAAAATCTAATAATCTTGCATCTCTTGGTTCATTCCTCAAACTGCCGCAATAGCCAGGGCTGGGCTCTCTTTAAGCTGGGAGCCGGGATCTCTATCTGCATCCCCAAGCAAGAGCACAAACACGTGGGCCATCTGTTGGTTTCCCGGGAGCAGCAGCCGGGAGCTGGATAGGAAGTGGAGCAATGGAGACTGAGACCGGCGCCCCCGTGGGATGCCAGAATTGAAGGTGGCGGCGTTCACCCACTGCACCAGCTGCTTCCCGGTCCTGTCACCATTTCCTTTGTTACTTCCTGTTATCTAGCCAGCCTTGCTCATCGTGGGTGTTACCCGCTCAGCCCTGCAGCTGTGTGCTACATCTGTGGTCACTGTGTGTGCACCGCCACCGGACAGAAACCAGGCGGTTCTTTTTCTTCCCCCCAGGGAAGGTGACAGTCTGGAGACCTTTGTGGCAATCACAGCTTTGGAAGTGAAGTGATGCTATGGGAGACCGCAGGTGCTGCGAAGCACCTGTTTGCCTAGCCCTGCTGCCTTCAGCTCCAGAGGCCAGCCCAGGCTGAGTGGCACTCGGCTCCCGGCTCCTGGCTCCATTCTCTTCTGTGTTCTTGCTCTTCAGGATCTGCAGTGGCTGCAGACTACCTCTTGTCTTGGGAGGCCAGACTGAAGCTCTCATGTTGGTGCTGTCCTTGGGCTGCTCTGTCTGCCGCACCTTCCTGCCTTCAGGTTGAAGGACCTGGCACTGACCAGGTGCTGCCAGTAGCAGGCTGGAGACACGCGCAGAGAAGAGTGTCTGCTACTGTGGGTGTACATAACTGGGAAGTAAAATGCAGACTTCCCCAACAGTGTGAGATCCTGAGGGGGAAGGAGCAAGATATGGGGCATCAGCAGGGGGCAGAAGAATGGTATAGTGGCTTGTAGGGGGAGTGAAATGTGGTGAGGGTTGGCCTTGAGACAAGGTGGTGTTCGGGACCAGTGTTGTGTAGTGGGTTAATGCACCGCCTGCAACACTGGCATCCCATATGAATGCCGGTTCAAGTCTCGGCTACTTCACTTCAGCTCCATCTGCCTTCCTTCTCTTGTGCCTGGGAAAGCAGCAGAGGCTGGGCCACGTGCTTGGGACCCTGCCCCTCACCTGGGAAACCTGAGGGAGGCTCCTGGCTCTGGCCTGACCCAGCCTCAGCCGTAGTGCCCACCTGGGGAATGAAGCAGGGATGGCAGACCTCTTTGTCAGCCTCTCCCTTTCTCTGTGTAACTCTGACTTTCAAATAATAATAATGGTAAATCCTGTTGGGGTCGGGGCTGAGAGTCAGCATGATGAGCTTGCATGGAGGAGGGAGCAAGTGCAGAAAGGACAGATGAAGAGGTGCCGACAGGTTGCTCTGAGGGTCTGCCGTCTGCCCTGAGTGGCGCGTGCTGTTGGGCTTTTCACTTGCAGGAGGAGCCACACGACCTAGATCAGGTTTGCTTAGGCTCCCTGTGGCAGCTAGGCTGGAGTTTGGGAGTGGGGAGGGGAGCAAAAGACCCCAGAAAACTGCTTGCAGTCAGTCAGGAAACAGGTGCCTCAGGCTTGAGTGGTCACAGTACCAGGGTGAGGATGGTAGGCAGGTGTCCCCTGGCTCCTGTCAGCAACTGGGATTGGGACTGGTGCCCCTATAGGATGCCTGCACCACAGGCAGCAGCAGCTTTACCTGTTGGCCAAAGTGCTGGGCCTTGCAGAAACTTTTGAAATCTTTGCATCTAAGGTGTTTTGGAAAAAGTTTATGAAAAAAGAATTTTATGGGCCTGGCTCAGTAACCTAGTTGCTGAAGTCCTCATCTTGCATGCACCAGGATCCCAAATGAACGCCAGTTCATGTCGCAGCTGCTTTACTTCCCACCCAACTCCCTGCTTGTGGCCTGGAAAAGCAGTTGAGGACACCCCAAAGCCTTGGGACCCTGCACCTGCGTGGGAGACCTGGAAGAAGCTCTAGGATCCTGGCTTCGAATCAGCTCAGCTCTGGCCATTATGGCCACTTGGGAATTGGACCAGTGGACAGACGATCCTCTCTCTGTAATTCTGCTTTTCCAATAAAAAAGAAAGAAATCTTTTTAAAAAAAGAAAATGAATTTTATGAAGCAGCTGTGTCACTTTTTTTTGCATTCAAGTGACTGCATTTCTCCGTGACCTTTTTGAAGCTCTCGTATTTGTGGGACAGGAGAGGAGTCAGGAGTGGCTACAGGATCATTGGCTTGAGCGATGGGGTGGGGAAAGCAGGGGAAGGATGTGAGGCCTGTGGCCTTGCCTGACTTCCTTCTTTGGCAACCCCTTGTCCTGCAGCCCCAGGCATCCCGTGTTAGCTTGCTGACCCCCCAACCCCACCCGTCTTGCCTTTTATTGAGTTACTGTATTTCTGCTCCGGCCTCCGAGTTAGCCACCGAAATGTTGAGCTGTTGAATTGTAAGAGGATGGGCGTGGTGCCAGGGGCGATTGAGGCAAAGGGTAATGTGATTGAAGAGGCTTTCTTCTTCCGAGTCCCTAGGCCGGTGTCTGTCCAGCTGCTCCTTACAGTTACTATGTGAGGTATGCAGTGTGGGGAAGGAGGTGGGGTCCCCAGTAGGAAGAGTACAAACGTGGGTGGGAGGGAATGGGTTATTGGGGGACTTTCTCTTGTGTAATGTCTCCCCAGTTCAGCTAATCTTTGAGTAGCATGACGCAGAAGAATCCCAGCCCTGCCTGGAACTTCCTGAACTTAGCCTCAAAACAGTAAAATATTTGAGTGGAAGTGTCAGGAAGACGCGCGACATTGACTTATTGCGGCTTCTGAGGCTGGCATCGATGAGCTGCAACTCGCTTCAGTGTTGCTGAATCATGGTCAACCAGCATAGCCAAAGTAAATATGGCCAGTGCAGCTGGGACAGCTGGGCACACAGCAGCTGCTCTCAGGTATTCCACGTGGCGCATTACAGGGGCTGTCCCATGTGGCAAGGCCCTACCGGGCCCCTCCTGTCTGGGTGGGAGACCTGGTAACACATCAGAACTGCTGTGTCTTCCTCCTTGGATGAGAGAGCCCCGTCAGCTGTGTCCATGGCTTTTCCCAGCCAGACTCGCTTTAGTCTAGTCTGAAAACTTGTTCAGGAATGCCAAGACAGTGTTCAAACCCCTGAGAAGCATTCTGTGTGCGCGTCATTAAATGTTTTTAAAAATATATAAATAAAGCACATGAAGCACATGGTGTTTGGGGGCAGAACTTGCTGCGGGACTTGGTGCTGGTTGTCCTGGAGGCAATGGCCTTGCCAGCATTCACCAGTGATAAGGACGGCTGGAGTGGATGCCTGTGGAATGTCTGGGTGGCTCTTTGGAAAGGCTGAAGAAACAGTTACAGGACCTACGGGGAGTTGGAGCCTATATATGTACATATACATACACACACATATATGTATCTTTTTGTTCCTTA